>NC_050450.1:35072198-35672198 GCF_903995425.1 Onychomys torridus | reverse complement strand
TACCAACTCCACATTGGGTCTAGTGTAAAATTATCACCGAGTTAAGAATTGGTATCATAGTTTCAGCTTTGATGGCAGCCATGTTCATCCACAGTTGAACCCCAGTCTTTTCTAGGAGCTTTCCTTACTACCTTACTTCCTAGTAGGGCCTTTTATGGACTGTGTACCACAGGCAAGGGACCTCATGGCAGTACCCCTATTTTCTCCATCAATCTTTTCTAGGAATCCAGTCCCATCTCCCTCTTTCTTCACTATTTTTTTTGCCTCCTTTTCTCCTAGAACTGGATCAACTTCTCTTTCATACAGTGAAAACACGTTGCTGTATATATAATACTTCTGGATGTGTACTTTGTTGTGCTGTTTTTCAGGAGAGAGTCCTTCTACATTGAATTTATAAACACATCATCTTGAACACTTATTTCCATTATTGGTTTGATTTTAAGATGGCTTTCTCAACTTAAATTTCCCCCTTGGGTGACTTCTTTTGGTGTCCTGTTTCTCCTACAATACCATGATGCTTATTCATCAATTAATATATAGGAGTTAGTACACACTTTTTTTTTCTGTTTTCTTTGTGGATTATTTGTGTTGTGGTATGTGTGTGTGTGTGTGTGTGTGTGTGTGTGTGGTGTGTCCTCATGTGTGTAGGTACATGTGTTTGTATAGGTACATGTGAGTGAGAAGGCCATGGACTGATGTCAAGTGTCTTCTGTTGCTCTCCACTTTCTCAAAAGCTCAGAGCTGACTGATTTGCCTAGTCTAGCTAGCCAGCTTGCTCTCTGGGTCTCCTCTCTCAGAGTCTGGAGGACTGGGATTACAAGAAAGCTGCCACACTCACCCAGTGTTCACTTATATGTGCTAGGAATATAAGTGCATCCTCATTCTAGTAGGCCAAAGGTTTTACCCACCAAGCCATCTCTCCAGCCTTTTAAAAACATAAACTTATTTTTAAATTAGTATATGAGGTATTAGGTGTTTCATTATGGAACTTTCAAATAATATTTATTGTTTCTCTTTCCCTGTTTTTTACCATCTTATTATTTCCCCATTTATGCCCTTAGGTTGATTTTCACAAAGTACACAACTGATTGTTAAGTCACTCTATTTCTTGTCTACTGTACAGGGTAGACCCATTATCTCAATGAGGTTCCATATGCTCTGCAGAAGTTAGCTCATGATTCATTCCCTTTCCACCTGCCTCACAAACTGTAAAACTTGAAGAGTTTTCAGTTTGTGGCAAGTGAAAGCAGGGCTTTGACAGAGTGGTAGGAATTTGAAAATAAAGTGAAGTTCTCACATCCTTATTGAGGGATATTGTGCCCCAAGGCACAAAGAAGTCAGGCAGGGACAACTCTATAGATGAGAAAGAACAAGGTGTTTGGAAGGCAGACATGTTCAACCTGGCATGTGGTTTGAGCCCTTTAGAGTGTTAGTTAACTTTTTAGAATCTTTTTTTTTTTTAAGCAGTAGCAAAAAAAAAAAAAAAAAAAAAAAAAAATTAAATATCTAATTTCTAGAGACTACCGGCTGCTCAGAACAGCCTGGCCTTTTTTCTTTCTCCTTTTTTTATTTATTATATTTGTGTTTTAATTTTACACATCAGCCATGGGTTCCCCTGTCCTCCCACCTCCCGACCCCACCCCCATCTTCTCCCCAGCCTCTCCCTTTCATTCCCATCTCCTCCAGGGCCAAGACTCCCCTGGGGATTCAATTCAACCTGGTGGATTCAGTACAGGCAGGTCCAGTCCCCTCCTTCCAGGCTGAGCAAAGTGTCCTGTGTAAGCCCAAGGTTCCAAACAGCCAGCTCATGCACTAAGGACAGGTCCCGGTCCCACAGCCTGGATGCCTCCCAAACAGTTCAAGCTATTCAATTGTCTCACTTATCCAGAGGGCCTCCTCCAGCTGGGGGCTCCACAGCCTTTGGTTCATAATTCATGTGCTTCCATTCGTTTAGCTATTTGTTCCTGTGCTTTTCCAATCTTGGCCTCAACAATTCACGCTCTTGCAGTCCCTCCTCTTTCTCGACAATTGGACTCCTGGAGCTCTACCTGGGTCCTGGCCAAGGATCTCTGCATCCACTTCCATCAGTTATTGGATGAGAGTTCCAACACGAGAGTTAGGGTGTTTGGCCATCTGATCACCAGACTAGGTCAGATCAGGCTTTCTTTTGACCATTGCCAGTAGT
Organism: Onychomys torridus; assembly: GCF_903995425.1. Lineage (NCBI taxonomy): Eukaryota > Metazoa > Chordata > Mammalia > Rodentia > Cricetidae > Onychomys > Onychomys torridus. The sequence goes on along the minus strand of NC_050450.1, from coordinate 35,670,013 downwards.
CTACAGTGGATGTATCATTGTGGATTTCTGAGGACCTCTCTAGCACTTTACTTCTTCCTGGTCTCATGTGGTCTTCATTTATCATGGTCTGTTATTCCTTGTTCTCCTTTTCTGTTCTTGATCCAGCTGGGATCTCCTGCTCCCCTAAGCTCTCTTTCCCTCGAATCTTGTTCTTCATTACTCCCACTGTCGTCCAGGTTGTTCATGTAGATCTCATCCATTTCTCTGTCATTGGGTGATCCTTGGGTCTTTCCTAGGGTCCTGTTTTCTAGGTAGCCTCCCTGGAGTTGTGTAGCAATCTAGTCATCTTTGTTTTACATCTAGTATCCTGCTATGAGTGAGTACATACCATGTTCTTTGTTGACCATTCCATAGAGTAGAGACACAATGCCTGCTTTGTCAGTGCTCTTGTGAGATTGAGACAACACACACAGAGCTCCTGACATGGCTATTATTTCAAAATGCCACGTGATATTTTTATTCTTCACTCCTAGAAAGTGTTTGAATGTCTCCAACCATGCACCCAGAAAAATGATTCAGAAATCATTTTATAAGTACACCAAACCTTTGTGAAGACTTTCTTGGCTGTATCCAGTCCCGTGGTAAAAGCATGTTTAAAAGTTGAAGTATTTTGCTATGCTTCTAAAACAGGAAGGAAACTTGATAAAATATCTGTGTGAGTTAAGGCTGTTTTTATTTCCTACCTGACAGCTAGAAAGGAACGTCTGAAAATTATCTCTCTCCCTTTACCTTGAGTTATCACGAGTTAAGCAATTTTTATGTTCCCTAAAGAGGAAAATTTAATATAGTATTTGGGAAACAAGCTAATAGATTTTAGTTGTGCACTCAAAAGTGGACTTTGATAAAATGTTTGTTCCACCTTTGTATTTGATGTTTATCTGTTTAAACTGATATTAGGGGCCTGTGCATTTTACTTAGTGATAGTGCATCCAATTAGCATGTGTAAGGCCCTGGATTCACACTCTCCAACACACACACACACACACACACACACACACACAAACACACACACACACACACTTAGGAAAACTAAATAGGACTAGTTAGACTGAGAGGGACTGGGATAATCCCTCTCTTGGCCTTCTGCTAGTGGGGTGGGAGTCACCAGCACTGTGGCCTTCAGTATCAACATTTCTGCTCAGAATAATTAGCATGGCCTTTAGCTGATGAAACCTCCAAAATTAAACCATGAATATAAAAGTGCTTTTAAAATTGCAGTTCTGTGTCTTGTGAATACAAATCACAAAGTGAGTCTTTTTTCTATCCATGGTGACAAATTGGCAAATAGTGATATAAATGGTCAGTAAGGGCAGATAATTTTATGCCTCTGGACGGAATTAATTTGAACCCTAAGGAATTCTATAAATTGGATTTTATTTGTTTAACTTTTACTAATGAGCAGAAATTAATTCTCCAGAGAATCCAAGTTGCTTTGACCACAATCTCTCTTGTGATGGCAGTACCAGTATTCAAATGTGAGCTGTCCATCAATTCAGTGATCATACAATGAAATCATTCAGCTATTAATTCCTTAAGGAATTATTAAGTAGCAAGTATTTATTAATTCCCTAGTGTATGTGAGGTGGCACTCATTGTGATGGGTACCATAGTGACCAAGGCAGGCTTGATTCTTGCCCTTGTACTTATAGCCCAGAGAGTTAAATGGATAAGAATAAATGTAACCAGAGTTGAAATAGCAAGGCCTGCCTGAGGTAGAGATAAAGGGTGAGGTGATCTGTTTGAGTCAGAGGTTGGAGGAATGCCCTTGGAAAGGTATGGCACTTGAAGCTGAGATCCATATCATAAGAAGGTGGTCAAAAACCTCTTTGACACTTCAATGTGGGTATTAAGTAGGACATGGAGTCCAGAAGTGATTAAGCCTAATGTGTTACTTCAGACTATGAAGTCATATTACTTTTCAAACCTAGAAAGTAAACATAATCCTATGTATTAGGCATGAGAAGACATTCCATCTCATAGGTAAATCCTCAAACTTCTTATACCAGCTGCTCAGTTGCCTCACTAGCTGTGATGGTTTAAATGAAAATGGCCTCCATAGGTTCATAGGGAGTAGCACTCCTTGTTGGAGTAGGTGTTGCTTTGTTGGAGGAAGTGTGTCACTAGGGGTGGGTTTTGAGGTTTCATTCTCTTCCTGCTGCCTGCTGATCCAGATGTAGAGCTCTCAGCTCCTTCTTCAGCACCATGTCTGCCTGCACATCACCATACTTCCCACCGTGATGATGATAGACTAAAACCTCTGAAACTGTAAGCAAGCCCCAAGTAGATGTTTTCTTTCATATGAGTTGCTGTGGTCATGGTGTTTCTTCACAGTGGAAAGCCTAACACTAGCTTTCCTCTCACTCACCACTGAGTCCTCTCACTAGATACAGCAAATCCTATCTTTTCTGGCCTGAACACTCATCCACAATGGGTTTCTAATAGTATAGCCTCCCCACTGGCCAGAGGCTAGAACACTGGGAAAACAGTCCTTTTAAATAGAGACAAGTGTCTATGTAAAGCGTTCAACTGTTAAATTAATGCTGAGGCTTTGGAGATGAAGTCCCATAGATTGCTTTCTTTACAATGGTGCTGTCTACCCAGAAAACCAATTCATTCAAACTTAGGTTAATAGAAGGTTTTGCAGCTTTCAAAAAAACTGAATTTTGAGCTTTGCAACTCATTTTTTCAAAGTATATGTGATGCCTTGGGAATCCCTTTCTAAAATATGTCAAGTAATATTCAACACTTGACTCCTGTTTCTTGTACATCTCTGTTAAGTTCTACATTTAAAGGCCTCTTAATTCCCCTGTTTATTGAAATTTATAAGTTCAGCCTAGAAAAATAATTTGAAATTCCCATTGATAGGATCCAAGTTAACTTAGACATTTTCTGCAGAATTCCATAATATGATTCCTTTGATCAGAGTAAGATAGAGCCAGATAAATGATCCTGAGAGGACTTTCTTGATATAACATTGACAGTAGGTGAAGGTTATAGAGGAAAGTCTGGCACGCTTTTCCCATCGAGAGCCTGGCAGTGAGTGTTTTGGGCTTTACTGGCCATATGGTCTCAGTTGTCTTTCATCTCTGCTGTTATGGCATGGGAACAGCTACAGACAATGCATAAACAGTGAGTATGGTTGCACTCCAGGGACACTCTGAGGAGAAAGTTTCCGAGAAACAGGCCACAGGCTTACAGGATGGAGTTTGTAGACCTTGTTATAAATGGCATAAATAAATGGTGTGAAGTATTTTGATAGATGTGTGCCAAATTGTTTAATCTCCATGATGCTTGAAGGATAGTAAAGTGAAGTGATGTCCCTAATGTTTGCTTTATCATAACAAGCAGTGATTGCTTTGTAAGCAGCAAAAACAGCACAGGCATTACCACCCTAACAGAGAATCAGATTTTGTACCCAATGTGGTTGAAATAATTCTTTGTTTCAACCATGTCTTCGGGGAAGCTGCTGGTATTTTATGCTTTGGAGGCAGCAGCTCAAACAGGATCACATTAATGCATTTTTGAGAATTCTGGGAGAGCCAGGGCTTTCAGGTCTGCTGTACCACTACACTATAGCCCCAGTCCCCAAGTAATTGTATTTCTACAGGAGCAGAGTGTAAATAGCACCAATTATGGGCATGTTTTTAGTCTCTGGAGGTTTCTAGATAAACAGTGAAAGTCTGTCATTAGTTATACAACAAATTCATTAGGGAAGGTGGGTCTTAATGCAGCACTTCAAGGATTGCAAACTCTTGAATATGATGATGTCTGCACAGCCTTCCATTTCCATACTCAGAACTCATGCCCAACACTCCCCTACATCCAAAGGTTGCTTTAGGTCTTGCTCTAACACAGGGTGTTTGTCAGCACCACTGAGAAGAAAGCAGTTTGTCTCAAACTTTGTTCTGTTGGGTTCTCTCTTTTGCCTTGTAAGGAGAGAAAGAAACCCCAGGGCTCCTTTTTTTCTATCACATGAAGACACAGGGAAAAGTCAGCCTTACACAAACCCACATCAGAAACTAAACCCTGCCAGACATTGACCTTCAACTTTCCAGACTATGGAGTGGGAAAAATAATGTCTGCTGTTTAAGCCACACAGTCTGTGGCATTTTGTTATGGCAGGCCAAGTGATTAAGACAACAGCCAAGTCATTCCCTGAAAGTAGCTCACAAATGTTAAGCGAAGGCTTCCATGTACACATATATATGTAAGAGCAAGAGAGCAAAAGGGAGACAGAGAAAGAAAGACAGAGACAGACACAGGGTAGTAGAAGCAGTGCTATTTGTGAGATAAAAGGTGCTAATATATGTGGGAAGAAGAATAGGAGAAGATAATGGAGGAGAGGAATGTGAATCCTACACCTTGTATAGAAGTAACAAACTGTCAAAAACTTAAAATATACTAAGTAAACTTCAAGTAAGTCATTTGCTTTTTCAATTTCCCTCAAAGGTGTCTCTGTCATAATTGTCCACAGCATTTATATGGCGTTTTACATTTTCAAGTGTTCACAATTACTTATTGGTGACAAGAGAGGTGTGCTGTTGTCTTGTTGCTCAGGATATTATCTACAGCATTTAAAGAAGCATGAAAATAAACCTTTGGTGTTTGGAAAAAGTAAAAGAAAAATTGGGGGTTTTCCTTGGGGAATGAGGTGGAGTAATTCAATGGAAACATTTGCATTATGAGTGTGCGAAGTGTCACAGAAATGTTTTCTGAAATGACTTTTCCTTCTGAAAAGAGCTTATAGCATGTTCTTATACTTCTTGACACTGTGAAGTGTATTTTTTTTCTAACAAAGAAATTCTAAGAACATTGTATAAAATCAAATCTGCATTTGACTTTGGAGTTTCCCGAATTTTACTAGTAATGTAGAAAAAAACCAACACCAAGACAAAAACAAAGACAAACAAACAAACAAACAAACAAACAAAAAACCCAGGCAAGTAACATTTTTTAACGCATTTAAATTGTCTAAAAGTTTAAAGGGAACACAAAGCCTTGGCTGGCAAGGCTGTGATGAAACTAGTGAAGCCTGGGATTGCAGGCAGCCCAGCAACTCACACAAACTGCTTTGGGAAAGCAGTTTACAATACGGGCTCTCAGGATCCTCCCAGAGCTAAGAACATCCCTCAGATGATTCTATGAGGTTCTCCAGGACAAGAAAGAGCAGCTCAGGAAGCAGAGTCTTAGATCCTGTACCCGGTTAATGATTCATCCCAGCACAAAGCATAGAACTTGAAGTATATGGAAACTTTAAAAAATGTTGATGAATAAATAAGTAAATTTAGACACTGAAGCCCTGTATTCCCCTCCTAGACAGTTCACCCAAAGGACTAAAAGGGAGGAAATTGCATGTTTAGTAATGTTTATTGGAGAATTCATCATAATTGTAAGAAGAGTAAAATACAAATTGCTTGAAAATAGAAAAATGTGGCATTGTTTCTAGCAACCTCACTGAAGCATTGGGCCTGTATCAACTAAATATGTATTTGTCCATCCATAATTCTCTTTGAAAATACAAAGACTATTTCTGCTGAAATGAGAGGCTCTTCTCTCATTTGGATGAGGTTAAAAGCAGTAGATTTTCCAGGTTTGGCTGATACTCATAATCCAGTAGGAACAGTCTCTGGGGTAGAAAAGTTAGCAGGTGGGAGAAAGGGGGTGTCAAGGGAAAAGCAGGCCATTCAATAAGTAAAAGTTTAGTTTCTTCTATTGTTATTAAATAAACTTTCTTGCTGGGGCCTCAGTTTACCTTTATTTCTCTTTTTTTTCCCACCTGGATGGTGAAGCTCTCACCTCATCTCAACTCCAGGCAAGGATTTGAGTCTTGAGAATTTCCTTCAGCCCGATCCTCATCTGAGTCATAAAAGCACCAGGGCACTAGAACTTTTGTATTAGAGATCCACTCTGAACAGCCATCCTCTCCTTCAAGGCCCTGTATCAGTACAATACAGTTCTATAGAGCTTAGAGCTTCAACATGGAAATTTGGGAATAGGAAGGTACAGCTAGTATATTCATGCAAATTGAGCTAGTGCTGATCTAGAGCCAAGTCATCCCTCCATGGCATATGCTTTCTCACACTTACCCTTTCTCATGATTAGTTCATAATATAGCCCAGGTCTTTCTAGCCTTTTCCCTGCAAAGAAACATACACTGGATTCAGCAAAAAGTTGGGTGACTTCTATCTACCATAAGAAGCTGTGAACACTATTGGAGACCATGCACACATAGAGCTCAGAAATGCAGACCTGCCTCCACACCCTGCTTCTCAGGTGGAGGAACTGATACAGAGAATTGTGGAAGTGTCTTTGAGAGCAAGGAGTCTTTATCTGCTGTTGCTGAGCTTCACTTGTAGATACCTGAATTCTAGAATTTTACAGCTACCAAAGCCACCCTGACCCAGTGGCATTTTGATTCTTATTCTCAAATTTGAAGCATAAAATTCAAGCATTATAAAAAGTAAACTTTAGAAAGAAATATTTTACTTAAGAGAAAGGAAGAAAGCAGAATTCTGTGTAGTGAGAATGAGTCCCCCTAGCAGTAAGGTAACACTGAATGTCGCTGCCTTGGAGTTCATAAGCTTTTCTGAATGGGAGTGCTGTGGGGAGATGAGTTCGTCAGATTCTTTGCCTACGAGTGTCACTTTCTGTCAGATTCTGAGATATGGTTTCTACAGTATGGAAGAAGACATAAAGAATATCTACACTCTCTTCTAGCATCCTTGGCATCTGGCCAGGGCAGAACCAAAGACATTTTGGCCTCTAGTAAGGATGAGGCTACTGACAGGACCCACGGTATGTCCAGCTTTAGCCAAGGAAATGCTGTTCACTTTGGATAAATACCTAGCCAGTTTCTAAGTCCTGTTCTTATCAAAATGGAGCCAAGAAAGTTAAAATGTTTGGGCACAGGCTCTTTTAAAAATCACTTACATTGGGATCCTAGAGTTTTTCTATCTCCCTACCCAGTGCTGGATGCACTGAACTGAACATTTTATGGAAATAAGTTCCAATATCATGAAATTGGTCCTCCTATGAGTATACCTGTGATTTAAATATCATAAATTGGATACATTGTGGTCTCACTAAATCACAGAGGAAGGATAGACTTAGTTTGGTGCCTAGACTGGTTATTAAGAACTGTAGAACCCACAGAGTATACGAACCATCAGCATCATTTACAAGGTGCCACACTGCTGCTGGGAGGCACAGCATCAACCACATGTTCCTGGAATGAAGTCAAATCAATGCTATGTCTTTGAGGGCCTCAAAGGATGCAGAGTGAGAGAAAAGACACTTTCAACAGCCTGCTTGATAGATCTCATAGATCATGCATTTATTTATTCCCTTCCTAGCAGAGATTGGAAAAAGGAAAAAGAAGATGAGATTCTCACATCTTCCCTTGGGGAATAAGGAATCCATTCTGTAATTTTTGTGTAGAAATAGGGTATAGCCCCAAACAGAAAAAGGTTACATGTAAGATATCCCAAAACTCAAGCAGAATATCTGCTACAACCTCCAACAGAAGAATAATCTGTAATTTAAGATATATGTACCAAGGTAGGCTCCATCTTTAAGCATTTCTGGCAATGCTTTGGTCTGTTGCTGGTACATTTGACACTTTCTTTTATTGCCCTGTTCCAAAGGAAGTCCCATGTCAACTCCTCTTCTATACAAAGTGTTATTAACATTGCATTCCTATTTTGACTTTAGAAAAATATAGCAACATAGATGATACAGAATGGACAGTTTTATTAAATATGTATGTAGTTAAGAGGGGCACCTCCATAGTGTATTGCCCCAACCACCCACAGAATGCATGTACATGTGTTCCTTCATGATCTAGCTACTAAGAAATTCTTTACGCATCTGAGTATTTGATGACATGCTTTTTTCTCCACATATGGAATTGACTAAAACAGAAATCCCAATTTCAGCTTGTCCCTTAAAGAACAATAGATATGTAAATCTTAAGCAGAGGAAAGGGAGAGACCATTAACAGAAATATTACTGTCTGAGATCATGTGTCTTCTGAGGTGACAAAGAACAAACATTCTCAAAGTAGAGTTCAGTTGATGAGGAAGCATCGGGTTCTTTATTTAATGGCAGACCTCACTACCCCCCACCCTGTTGTTTTAGGATCAGATTTATAGCTTCCACCAAATAGTAGCATTCTCATTCAGAATGGCCCCGAGAACTATTCATAGAATGGGGGAAAGAAAACATATGACACAGTCACTGACAACCAATCAGGAAAAGATGGTGGGGTCTTAGCAACTAGTGAGACCTCAGGAAATAGGGTATGGGGTGGAATGTAGGATTGGAGGCTACCACATGCAATGGTTTTGATCTTGCTAAATGATTTGCAAATAGTAGAGGAGCTGGCTGCTTTTGCTTGCACATTTGATCTTTTACAGAACTATTTTAAAATATCTTTCAGGGGGCTAGAGAAAAATGCTCGGCTCAGTGGTTACCCTTTCAGAAGTCCTGGGTTTGGTTTCTAGCACCCACATGATGGCTTACAACCATCTGCAACTCTAGTGCCTAAGGATCATATACCCTCTCTTTGCCTCTCTGGGCACTGCATGCACATGGGTGCACGTAAATACAGACAGCTAAAAGTAATCATAAACTTTTAAAAAAAATGTACCTTTAAAAAATTATCTTTGGGAACTAAGACCTACCCCTCACTCTCATGGCTACATGGCAGAACTGGCATTCCATCTTCATGAGTGATAGCTACCAAGTGGATACACATTGTGTCATTGTACACTATGCCCTAGGAATATGCTTGCACTGTAATACAATGGAATATTTCTTCTTTGTCCTCATTCAGAATAACACTAGAGCAGGAGCCAGCATAACCTAGCTTTGGGGGTACTGTTTTGGCTCTACATATGTCCTCCCCTCCTAAAGACTTGAGAACTGTCTTCCTGCTCTGGTAAATCCTGCGTTAGCATTCCCAACCTTGGTCCATGATAAGACTGCAGAGATACATACACAAATTTTGTCTTCAATTCTACCATTATTCTTTCTTTTTTTTTCAACATCCATGTCTTCTCTAAGCATTGTATATTACTTCAGTGAGTCCAGAGCACTGTCAGCCATCTTGATGGTTTGCAGGCAGCCTATATTTAAATGTTAAATGAATTTTGTCTTGGTTACCCTTTAATTGTCAACTTGACATAGCTAGAGTCATCTGAGAGAAGATACCTCAATTGAGGAATTCTCTTAATCAGATTGACCAGTAGGTATGTCTGTGAGGGATTGTCTTGATTACTCATTGATGTTGGAGGACCCATCTACTGTGGGTAGCACCAAAACTGGGCAGATAACCTGGACTGTATAAGAAAATTTGATAACATTAGCCTGGGGGAGATGAAGCCAATCAGCAGTGTTCCTCCATAGGTCCTGCCTCCTGGTTCCTGTCTGGAGTCTCTGCCCTGACTTCCCTCAATGATGGATTGTGACATGGAAGTGTAAGTGAAATAGGTCTTTCTTCCCCAGGTTGCTTTTGGTCATTGTGTTTTTATCTTAGCAACAGAGAGGCAAACTAGAATATATGCCTACTTTGTGATGTTGCCCCTGAGATGTCACCCCTAGAAGGAAAGCACCATGTCAGAGATAAAATAGAACATTGTTGAAAGGGAACACATGAGAAATATGTAAAGCAGGAGTGAAACCCCTGGTGAACCTGGTCATTGGAGGCTTTTCCCTGAACTTACACTGTTAGGAGATTAGGGAACATTGTATGAATTCTTCATAATAGACTGATTTGTTTGTTACTAATTTTGTGTGCTTTTCACGGGACTCTGAATTTATTTACCTGATCTTCTTATGTAATTTGCATAAAGATCCAACTCAACTGAATTTAAGTTCTAATTTCAATCTCTTCTCTTTAAAGACACTACTTGGCTTCTTCTCAGTACACAGGGGTAACCATATCAGATTTTTATCATTGAAAATCCATGCAATATTCCTGCCAGAGCTTTATAAAAGGACACATCAATGTGTAATTGTTATGACTGTTAACTTCAAGCTATAGTTACTATCACTTAGTAGTGAGAGCCCTACCCCACACTTCACACTCATGCAAGAATTACATTGTTTCTTAGTGGTGTTGACAAGATAAAGAACCATTTGGGATGCTATGGTTCTGAAGTAGCTATCTGTTGGTACTCCAAGTTTAAGAATGGTTATGACTAAAATGTAGTCAACAGACATTTGTGGGTTTAGGATCGAGAATGGGGTTTTGAATTCAGCTCAATGGGATGTCTGCCAACAAGTGCCTGTAATGTTTAAGTTTCTTGATGTCTTTCTTTCAAACCTGTTATTTCTCTTAAATCAAATGCTTACTTCAACAGAGCCTAAAAATATATATATATATAAAACCAACTCCAAATTGTCTCAATGGGATCCTTTACAGGAAACTGCTATGAAAAGGCACATAGAAAGTGTGCACAGGGGTGTAAAATGGAAATGGCCTAGTTTCTCTCTACCCTTTACACTGTTATGAGGGCAATAACCCAGCTCAATTGCACAGTGTGTTTGGGGATTTTCTACTAAATGAATTTAGTTAAGGCATCATAGTCATTGGGTTGCAGATCTTTTGAGTCATCTAAGAAAAATAGCAACTCTTAAACAGCATGGATTTGTCTCCTGACCCCACATCTGTAAAGTCTATGTCTTTGGATAAATTTTAGCTCCCATGTTGATACTGGTCTCTTCAGCCAACCAGGACCCTATTGTTAGTTTTATGAGCCTTCTTTATCCATACTTTAGTATTCATTAAGCTTCTAGCATGTACCTGGTATTAAGTAAATCTTTGGCAATGTGCAAATGGAACCACTGAAACTCAAACTGTGTGTTTCCCCTTGTTATCTTCTAATAAGGAGTAACACTGACAAATATAATTGTTGTACCTTAGATATGAAGCAAGCTAACAGCCCTGTGAGACTTAAGTCAAAGAAACTCACACTTTTTGTCACACATGCATCAAACTCTTCATCATCAGATATTCTTGGAGGAAAACTTTTTGCCTCCATTTTTCCCCACTTCTGGCTCACAATTACTGCTTTTCCTACATTCATGCTGTTTAAAGACATTCTTTCTGATGAACTCATGTGTCCAGTATCCAGGATATAGACCTCTCTCAAGACCCATAAAAGATCTGTGGATTAAGAATATGTGATTTGGGGATCATAGATACAAATTTTGTTACAAATAAGTTGAAACGTTGTTGTTATCTGATGTTTTGAGATAGCATCTACTGTGTATCCTCACCTGTCCTGGTACTCACCACATAGCCCAGAATTGTCCAAACTTACAGGGATCCTCCAGGACAGCAGGAGGGAAAGACAGACAGGAGAACAAGTGACTTAAGATGATGCATGCTTTTAGCAGGGGAGGCAGAAGAGGGGAGTGGAATGTGAGAGGTGGTGTCACTGTAAGAATCAGAGTGTAATCTGCTTGCAAGCTTGGGTAATTACAGGGCAGAAATGGGGCAGGAGTGGGGCAAGAGGTTGAAAAGATTCCTTTTCTGGTCCACAGTTGATCATTACCAGTGGTAACCTGTGAATAGTCAGTTAAAGTACTTTAAGTGGCCAATAAACACCTTTCCAGGGCTGGCCATTACTGGAGGTCCCTAGAGCATGGCAGTCAAGAATCTGGAGAGGTTGGTGACTTTATTTCCAAGAACCGAATCACCATGGTTACGGGAACTGTCACATTCAGTGAAACTGGGGAAGCTTTAAAAAAGGGTGTGTGCCTGGCTAGCAAAAAACATTTAAAAAATATTATTAAAAGGTACTTTCACTGTTATAAGAATGGAGGAGTATGCCATCCCCATATATCTTGTAGTTCATATGCAAATATACCTATCCCCCCCCCACACACACACAGACACAAACAAATGTGAAAATTAAACATTCTATATAAAGGATACATACACACACACACACACACACACACACACACACACACACACACCAGGTACATAGCCTGTTTACAAGTGTACTGGAAGTTGTAATTAAATTAACACATTTCCCCCTTTTGTTGTATTGTCCTTGATGCTGGGTTCTACAAAGGATTGGGTCACCCCTGTGTTATTCTGCTACTACCACAGAATTCTTCACAATGGCCAATGACTTCGGCAGACTTCAGTCAGATGTTTCCCTGGAATGAAGGACTCTGGCCACACTTGAGACTCTCTGCTCTCACTACACCATCCTCCCCAGGGTGGCCCAAGATTCTCTCAAGTGGAGATGGAACACAAAGAGCACACCTTGAGAGGAGGAGAGTAAAGACAGCAAGAGTAGTCAGGTACCATCTCAACAGCAGTAGCATCTGGATTGCAAAATAGCTCTCCTTAAGTAAAAGAGCGCCCTTAGTAGTACCTAAGTCTCTCGGTGGGAACCTGAAGAGGCCCAGTTTCAAAATTCATAGCTGCTACTGACAAAGGCTGGGAAAATTCCTCCATCCCTTACCCTCCTGGACATTGGGAAGGTTTCTGATTAAGCTATGGTTTAAGGGTAAATCCTAATACCCAATCAGCGAGTCTTTAACAGGTGCAGCACTAGAGATCACCATGAAATGGCAGCATGTGCCCTCCAGAACTTGCAGAGATAAGTGCAGTCTCATATTATGCTGGGCCCCAGAGTCGCTGAGTACTTTTGGAAATGTACACCATCCACCCACAGGCTCAAACTGTTCCATCAGCACTTTACTAATGTGGTTTCCAAGGAAGGTCAGGGAGCTAAACTTATCACCCCGTGGCCAGGGTTGATAGTTCATATCTTGATCTTATCACCAAGCCTCTTTTTCCCATCCCAATTGCTTTTTGAGGGCTTAGAACTGTTCGCTTGGGGGAATTATTTGCTGTGCACAAGAGGCTAAGTTAAAAAAAAAAAATCAAGTTGTGTGTAGTAGAATCAGTATGTTCAAAACAATGCCACAGTTGACTCTCCAAATGTAGGTTTTAACCCATCTCTTCTCTTACAGTCATATGACCTAAGAGTTTCTTCCCCATTTCCCTTTTCTTTAGTCTTCCATTCCCCACTCTCAGGCTTCAAAGGAAAGGCTGCTTTCAGAAGAGTGTCTATCAATGCCTCTTTGTTTTCTTTGCCATCCAGTCAAATGTAATTGGCCTGGCTGGCTCAGCAGCTTTTATAGAAATCTATGCTTGAAAAAAGAAGTGCCTGAAAGCAATGTAATAAAATCAGATGCTTGATAGGCATTCCCAAGGAAGTCTAATGTGGCTTCAAATCCCCCAACACAGGAGCACCATAGTATGTAACTTAATCAGTGTGGATTTCTCAGAGACACTGCTGTTGAGTTTGGATGGACTTTGATGATTCTGAGCCTGGTAAGGAAGTCAAACAGCATGGCTGGTACCTGCCATGCTGGATGGCAGTAGTATACAATGTGCACAGTTGTGCAACTAGAAATGTCTTCAGATGCTGCCATATTCCCAGCATACCAAAGCACCCCTTTGTCCCAGTCCCAAACCGTCCATGTTAGGTGTGCAGTTCCTTTTGTAGGTTACTGAGATAATATGAAGGAAGCTGCATACAAGCTGGGGCCAAGAAATCTGTAAATCATGAATTCTGGGCGGTTCTGTAATATTCACTGAACTGGTGATTACTTGGTCATTAAACTCCAAGTAGGAGTTTCGTCTTAGCAAAAGTACTTGAGGCACCATTTTACCAAGAGTGTTAAAAACACCAGCGATATGGATACTAAACTGACAGAGGGAATGGGTCTGCTGACATCCCCAACATTGCATTCATCGCACATCTTTTACTTTATTTCCCTTTGGAAAGTTGCAGTCTTCATGGTGAAATCACAGCCCAGCACATTGGATGAATGCTAAAAAGAGAGAGGGAAAACAGCCTCACTATTCATGTTCTCACTCCTCAAAGTCCATCGACTATACTATTGACAGTTGTTTTTCTGTTCTGTGCCTTATTTTCATTGCCAAGGTAAAGATAGGAATAGTGCATACTTTATGGACTCATAGGAATAATTAGGTAAAGTAGTATGTGTCAAGGCAGAACCTGTTATAGTAGATGATTAATTGAAATTAGCCCATTTATTACCAGCACGTTATAGTAACAATGTTAAAGGAATTTGCTTTGCCTCTTGGCTCAAAAGGTGGAGAAAAATATACAATTACATTCATTACATATTTTTGATACAGGAAAGGCCCTGTTATTCCCCCACCCCTCTTTCTCCCTCTTTCCTTCCCTCTATCTCTCTGTCCCTACCTCTTTCCAGACAGGGTCTCATGTATTCTGAGATGGTCTCCAACTCTCTTAATTATGAATGACCTTGAACTTCTGATCTTTCTGCCTCTACCCCTTTAGTGTAGAGTTTTATTCAATGCTGGGGATTAAATCTAGCACCTTGTGCATGTTAAGCAAATACTCTAGGTACATCACCAGCCCCCGTAGTCTTGTTTTAAGATATTTAAAGATAGTTGATTACACTTATTTGGGGGGGGGGGGTCACATGCCATGATATGGACGTGGAGGCAGAGGACAGCTTGCAGGAGTTGGTTCTCTCCTACCATGTAGGTCCCAGGGATCAAATTCAGATCTTCAGGTTGTGCCTTTTCCTGCTGAGCCATCTCCTGACCCACCTCATCTTAAGAGTGAAATATATGTTTTTCATCCTCATACTCCATTTCTATCACCCTTCCCCTGAGCAGAAAAAAAAAATGCATAGGATTATTGGGTATTTTTGTGTTATCTTCTAAAATATGTATTGTTTTGTTTGTACCTACTCTTAATCTGCAACTTTGAAACTGTACTATATGTGATGTTTTCTAATTCTTCACAGAGCCTGATTCTGCAGGCTCACACACACTTTGAGTCATCACACCTTTGTATTCTCTAGTTCTCCAAAGCTAGATAGAGCTATGAGAATACCCTCATTTACAGGACCTAACAATACAAGTGTGTGAAGATGCATTTAGACAACTACTGTTCTCACATTGCTCTCAGAAACAAATAGGAAAGCATTCCACAGTTCTGATCCTGTGGTATCAAAATCACTGTCTCTTGTAAATCTTCTCAGCACCACATCAGTATGCCAAAACGATATACTACAGTAAATAGATCTTTTTACTGCATATGTTCATCTTTACAAGCTAGACACTACGCTGAGTATTTTATGTTTCAAAGACCATGCTTAGGTTCAGCCATATAAGAGAAATACCCACAAGATGCAGCAGATAGCCTTATTTGTGATTATGATGTTTTAATAAAAAAGATACACAGGAAATCAAATGTAAGAATCCAGTCTTCTCCCAGGGAAATCACCCAGAAAGTGCTCCATTCCCCCAACTAGGAGTAGTGATGATACCTATGAAATGTTGCCCAGGAAGAACTTGCTCTTAGCACTTCTGGTTATCTTGGCATATGCCTGAGCCATATCAAATGTGGAGACTTCTAGAAGGAAAATAGATGTTTAGCAATAAAGCCCATTGTTTGTGCACAAAAAATAGCCATTCTTGGAAGGTCTCACAATAGTAGATACTTCCTAAACTACTAAGTTACTGAGCTCCATGGAGGCTGGCTTGGTAAAGAAGCCTCTCAAAGAACAATAATCAGATAATCTCCTGTGCATAGTGCATCCTGCATGTTGCATTTTAATTTTTCTTTTTTGGTGTACTCAAGAGCAGGTAATAATCTCATTTCAAAATGAGGAGAGCAGAGCTCAGAGAGGTTAGGTAAGGTGCTCCTGATTTCAGAGCTCAGAAGAAAGGGAGCCTGGATGTAGCCAGACATCCTAGAAGACGGCTTTATAAAACTGCTTTCATCTTGACACCTCCTCTGCAGTGAATCTCAACTCCAGCTCCTCCCCAGTAATTAGACGTACACTATTTGATAATCTCAACTTTCCTGGCTGAAAATAACTTGACCTGTCATTTTATAATTTTTAGAAGCAGTTTCTGGGAAAAACCTTAGGGGACCCAATTGACATAAGTGTAGAATGTGGCTGCTCCTGTAGTTCAGAGCAAAGGACATTTTTCTTAAATAGCTTACATGATGGGTATTTTGAACCACAAAGACAGATATCTATCTACCTACCTATCTATCTATCTATCTATCTATCTATCTATCTATCTATCTATCTATCTATCTTAACTGGACCTGGTGGAATAAGCCTGTAATCTAAAAGGCTGAAGGAGAAGAATCGGGAGTTAAATGTCCAAAATGAGGTACAAAAGAAGTTCAAGGCCAGAAAGAACAGCCTAAGTTACTTAACCAGACTCTGTTATACAGTCTTAAAGGTGTGTGTGGGAGGGTATGGCTTAGTGACAGAGCATTTGTTTAGTATGTGCAGGACACTGAATTAAATCTCCAGCATTATAAAGTAAGTATATGTTTATACATATTAAATATTATGTGCACATATATGAGAGAAAATGTAATGTTAGAGTAATAGTTACCACTTTACAAGGAAGAGTCACTTTGTGCATGGAGCATTCTATACACATACTCCCCCTCAGAAAGTCACTGGTGCTAACAGATGCTAAATGTCATCTGTTTAGTAAAGCAGAAACAGAGAACTGAAAAGCAGAGCAAAGGCCTAGCCACATGCTCTCCTGCCACCCAAAACACTGCTCTAATATTGACCCAGATGAGCCAGGTTTGGTAAAACAGCCATCAGATGCCACAGTGATGACTGAACCTCCTTGATGTCCATCTACAGCACTGGTTTGATGAACCTCAGCTGGTCCTACTATCTATTTGAGGCTCATTCTTCTTTCCCCCAGAAGGAGGATATCAGTTTCTACTCACAGCTGCAGAGAACTGTTGTGGAGACCAAATAAGGGCAGCAAGTATGAAAACACTGAGAGAGGTTGGCAGGAGGCCCGCTGTCCATTCCTGTCCCTTCCACTCCTGTGTGTTTTAGCACAAAGATCTTTTATCTCTGGAAAATGAAGATTCTGGGAGTTGGTCATTCATGACATGAAACCTCATGAGAATGCTAATAGTGTAAACCTAGGTTGGTTTTTTTCTATGTGGGATCCAGACCTTTCCCTTCATACAAGCCCCTCCCACAAAAGCATCCCTCATCATGGTTCTAAGAAGAATATAGCTTTATTGACCTTATTATCTCAGAATGGGAAATGATGTAGGAGAGAAACAGCACAGTCATTCACTTCCCATGACTATAATAAAACATGCAAGGCTGTGCATTTATCAAGAAGAGGTTTGTTTGATTTAAAGTTTAGAGGAAGCTGAGAAGTCCAGCAGCACCAGTGCCAACTGTGGACTCTAGCAAAGACCACATTGGCTGGATTCCCTCTTGTGGATGCAGCCACAATGCCCAGAGTATGAGAAAGCACAATCATGACGCAAGAAGGAAATCAAAACCAAGGGTTGTGTTACCTTGTCCTGGGCTTATCCCTTAAGGACTCCATCCCTACTCAGCATCACTTCACTGCAGGTCAAGGACCGTACTCAGTTGTATCCAAACCACATTTTGAGAGTCCCACAATCAAATCCCACTCTCTGCAGTTGGATCCCTTGCATAACATGTCTGGCCAGGGAACAGTCCCTGTTACCAGGAACTGCCAGGTCCTTCATGGCTGGACCTGGGCCACAAGCCACCCTTGCCTCTGGGCCTGTTAGCACCAGCTTCTAAGGCAGAGTGGAAGGTGTGGTCTCAAAGTGGCTAATGCAAGAACACTACTACTGTGGATGATTAGAAGGATCCAGTGGTGTCTACGTACTGTTCTGTGTATGTGGAATTTGACTAAAGCATCTAAGACCTAAGAAAGCAGTATGTTTCACAACCTGCCTTTAAGAGACAAGCTGAGATGATTTTTTTTTCCTGAGTATTTGACAGTTCCTCACAGACACACACCCTGTGAATCTAGGCAGCCGAGGTACAGTTCATTAGTGAGGAACTCCTTCCCCTCCAACCCCACTGAAGGCTTTATTTTTCAATCCTTGTCATATTGGCCCACTTAGGAAAGGGTAACCATATCAGGTAATTACAGAGATGGCATTTAATTAGTTTTGGTTTCAAATCAAGGTATTTGTGGCAAACCTGGTGGACCATGCTGATGGATGTTAATGAATAACAATGTGTGATTAAAACATCTGTCACTGTCAAGCAGGTCGATTTGGAGTGGTGATTGGCCCATCCCTGGGAATGGGATGATGACCACGGAAACCCAAATTAGCCAAACTTAACGTTTCCCTAATCATTAGGCGATTGAGCTGACAGTGATTGGTCTCAAACATGCACCAATGAACAGTAATGAAGATGCTACCAGATCAGTTTGGCATAGGTTTTGCAGGCTAATTAGCTAGACAAAAATGTTAATTTAATCAAAGGAACATGGATTCATTAAAGGTGTATCAGGGAGCTGGAGGAGAAAATTGGCTCAGCCACTGACGAGAGGGAATTATAGCTGCCAAGCAAGTTATCTCGACCTCAGGAAACCACTCTTCTACTTACAAGAACTCTTAGAAGGCAGTTTCATTACACTTCAGCATGCCACATGCTCATTTCTCTCCAGATCTGCTTATTGTAAAGGACAGATCATCTATGGAAGAACAGAGAATAAAAGCAAATGCTTAGCTTGTTTAATCCCCAGAGGATTAATTAATCTTTGACTCTCATTCATAGGCTGGTAGAATAGTAACAGTATTTGCAGATTGCCTAATTCATGTCATTCTTTTTTTGTTTTTAAGATTTGGTTTACTTTTCATCATGTGTATCTGTGTATGAGTATTCCAAGTGAGCAAAGGCTTACACAATGATGACATGCTCTGGATCCTCTGAAACCTGAGTAGCAGGCAGTTGTGAGCCACCAAATGTGGATAATGGGCACCGAATTCAGTCCTCTGCAAGAGCAGTATATGACTCTTAATTACTCAGCATCTCTCCAGCCCAAGAAAATATATTGTTAAGAAAAAAAAAAAAGGCACAGAGTAGCTATACCAGTTGCTCATGGTCACATCACTTAAAGCATGTCAATTTGTGTCTTAGCATTTTGTCCTCTTGTTACCAAGCTGTGGACATCCTAAGACATTTGTGAGAGAGATACTTATCTCTAAATCTTATGTAATCCCTCTATGCTTGGTATTGTGAGGAAAATGAAAATCTGCATGGTGGATGACAATATTTGTCACGTGCTTGGCAAGGGATCATACCTTCAAGTGTCAGGGGTACCAGGTGTTTATCAGCTCTTGCCATACATAAATGACTCAAATTATTTTCTTGTCTACTCTTGACTACCTGCCAGTGATATCGGGGAAATAACATTCTTTGTAAGCTCTATGGCCCGTGGATGGCAGAGGTCCCCAGAATCAGAACTTGCTGACCCTCATGGGTTACTAGCCACTTTTTAAATTGAACTGTTAGTCTATTCATTTGTGAATTCCACAAATACTTCCGAAGAGAGATTGAAGCAGCATTATTGTCTGCCAGGCTTCTGAGTCAGGCCTTCTCAATTAGAAAGGGCAAAAACTTGTGGATACCAGTAATTGCTCATTGCTATATTTTGTGCAAAATGCCCCTTCTCCTCATTCTGAGTTAATGAGATTCCACTCATCATTGAAAGCTCGCTTTGGATATCCTTCACTCTAGGCAGCTCTCCCTTTCCCCAGACCAGGATGGGACAGCATTAAGGTACACCCTAGCATCCAAAGTCTTCCTATATCATGGCAGCTTACACTCTGGTTAAAATAGCCAAGTGCAATGGTGGCTTATTTGGATCTTGGATAGTTGGGAAACTGAAGGAGGAGGATTAACTGAGCTCAGTGATTTGGGGCCAGTCTGGACAGTATTGTGAAACACTTATCTGAAAAATGAGAAATAACTTGTTTGATTACCTGTCTCTCTTCCTAGACCAGTTTCTTAAAAAGTAGTCTAATCACTACTCATATCAAAATCACCTGAATCCTTAATTAAGAATCTGAATTGCAGTTTGAGCATGATAGCCCAAAGCTTTAATCCTGATACTCAAGAGGCAAAGATAGATGGAGCTGTCTGAGTTCCAAGCCCTATGTCTACCCAGTGAGTTAGTAGTCAGACTAAGCAATGAGATCCTATGTCTATCAATAACAACAAAAATATCTGCACTGCATCTTTGTGCCTCATATTTTATCAGAGGGGACAATCATACAAAGAAATTTATACCTCTCCATCATAAGGTTTCAAAATACTATTTTTTTCAGGTAATGAAAGGATGGACAGGCTTATGGTAACTACTCAATATGTCTTTGTCATGTCATGTCAAGATCAGCCATCAAATCATATAGTAGAGACATCCAGCAGGAATTGGGAGCCCTTGTTTTTCTAGTACATGATCCCAATTCTTATCACTAATGCTGCAGATGTTGAATAGCAGTGACATTTTGGAAGTTTAAAGGGTCTAAGAAGATCTACCAGTCTACTGATGAAACAAAAAGAGATGAGATGTATCTGTGGGTACTGAGAATATTAATGATTGGGGTCAGACTCTAAGCCATCTTATCACTATTACACCAAGCTCCCTCCACAGTGGTTTGTTGCCATAGAAATCCTCAAAGGAATGCCTGAACTTTCAGGCTTTTTAGAATATTAATTTACTTTTAATTGATACACATTGGAGGCATGTTTCTACAGTATGATAGTTCAATACTCTATGAATTGACCTATTTTTCCATTCACTCATGAATATAATGGTGTGTAATGATCAATTAAGGGCAATTACTGCTTGTTTTGTTGTGTAGAATACCTTCAAACACCATTTCACTTGTTCTTCATAAAATACATACAGAATTATTCTAAATGACTCAAAATATATTAAAATTGAGATTCAAGTGTAACTAACATCTACTCTTTCCCCCATATCCTCCTTTAGAGCGAAGTAACAGCCAAATCTAATATTCAGTTTTCTGATTTGCATGTGAAATGTCACCCACAGGCTCAACTTTAGAACACTTGGTCCCTAGCTGGCAGTGTAATCTTGGGAGGTTTTAGAAACCTCAGGAAGTAGAAACTAGGTTACTAGAGCATGTGTTTTAATGATATGTCTCATTCCATCCTCATGCTCTCAGTGCACCATGCCATAAAGAATCATTATCAGCACATACTCATGCCACCACAATGTTCCACCAATATCATGCTTGGTGACCAGCCTACAATGGGCCAAACCCTCAAAACAGGCAAGGAAGCTACATTCTGAAGATTTCCTATGAATGAGCCTTTAGTGACATCGACAATTCATCTTAAGAGTGGAGCTCCCAGAAGAGCAAGTTAGATAGATGTTACTAGCTTTGCTTCTAATATTTATTTTAATATATTAGCATTAGACTTTGGGAGATGACCCAGTGTAAAAGTGCTTGTTGTGCAAGAGTAAGGACTGGAGTTCAGGCTCACAGCACCCATGCTGAACAGCTGTCATGGTATACCTGTCATCCCAATACTTGACAGGAAGTCAGATGATCCTTAGGGCAAGATGGCTGATTAGATTAGCTGAATTATTGAGCTCTGGGTTCAACTGAGAGACTATGCCTCATCATGGGGTGTGATTGACAAATGCATCCCACATAACCTCTGACCTTCACACACACACACACACACACACACACACACACACACACACACACACACACATAGTTACACATATAAAAACTTAAAATATTGTAATGATACCCTTATATATATAAGTCATTTCTTATGTAATCAAGGATGCACACAGCATGCTCTGGGATACAAGTTCTTCAATTACTTTGGTTGCATTATCTAGTCTTCCCACAATCTCCCAAAGGGATATATTCATTGATTTTCAAAGGAAATTTTCTGGTGACCTAAATTAAAGAGCAATAAAAGCATTATACTAATGTCTTCCAATTCTGGTAATTCAGGGTAAAATAAAAAGGAGATAGTTTACATTATTCTTCTGGAGGAAGAATACTTTCTATACATATATACATATGTATCTATATGGGTGGGATGAGTTATTTGAATGCGCACTCCAAATTGTCCCCAATTGTATATTCTCTATTTGATGTAAAGGAGCTTTGGGAGCCTGGATGGCCCAGAAGAGATCCCAAGGGTGATCCCTAAATGAACTATCTAGACAATGCATTGGGCAGGCTGAATTTGTATCCCTGAATCAGACCCACACTGGCTTGTGAGTTCAAGGTATCCATATATCAACATAGATTTGGAATTGGGAGGGCATATTTGTAAGATTGGGAGACAGTGGGAAATCAAGCATGTTTAGAAAACTATAAAGAAATTAGTGTAGTAGTCAGGCAAACTGTGACTTGGCCCTCAAAGGATACTTGTAGAAATAACCTGCAATAAAAATCCCCACTGCCTCTCTAGCAGTTTCACCATATGCTCCTGCTCTGGGAGTTGGTATTTTCTGGCAGACACTGCAGCTCAAAAACCTACTAGACTGTGTGGTGGACTTTGGCTTCTTTACTTGTATGCTTTCAGGTTGCCAATTTCTAGCAAGATAGGTGGCCTGTGGGATGTCCAGTAATGATGGAAGGATCTCTTTGACAAGGTTGTTCACATGCACAGCAGCAAGGAATGTGTAGCTAAATAGGAGTTTATATTCCTAATGCAAGAAATGAAACAACACTCCAGCTCCATCTCTCACAGGAAGTCTTTTGCTGTGCCAACTCATACTGTGTCCCCTCTCATTTATAAAATTACACAGCACATATAATCAGCTGAGGTATTTAGCCATTAGATATTATTTACCTTCCTTTTCTTCTCTCCTTCCCTTGCCTCCAAACCTAATGGTGGGCCATTTGCTACACTTTTAGTCAATCTTCTGTAGGTTCTCTACCACCTAGTTTAATTATGACTATGATGGCCATAGAGGCAAATAAGAATAGTAGCAGTAACAATCTTTATGACAACTTAACATGGATTGAATACACTTTGGATGGCAGACACTGTGTCAGTGTTCTCTGAAGTACTCTAAGGGAGTGACTGTGATTTCACCCACTTGAACAATTGTAGGGACCTTGAAGGCAAGAAATGTGAAGAACATGATGTAACTGAGAGCATGCACCCAAGTCCAAACCTCTGTCTACGTAGACCTGACTCCTCACCCATGGACTTTTTTCTTAGGCTGTAAAAACTAAGAAATGGCATCTAATCTAGTCATTATAGATGGGGTCACACTCTCTTAAGGCTATGCCAAGTACCTTAGAGTGACAGTACAATTTAATATAGTAAGAGACATACTCTCTCCAGCACACTGGAGTCTGGCTCCATTTGAGGAAACTAAGTTTGAAAGTGGCTGTCAGTTGCTTAGTGTCATGCAGCAAGTAGTCCAACTAGCAATCCCAGTTCCTGTTGAGAAACTTGTTATATTCATCATTGTGTGACACCCCTGATATTTATCTGGGTGGTAAACAAATGCTATTTTCCAAAGATATCCTTTTTATGCAAACTAACTCATTTCTTAATAGAACCCAAGGCTCATTACTACTAAATACTATTACCACCACCACCACCACCACCACCACCACCACCACTACCACCACCACCACCACCACCACCACTACTACTACTACTACTACTACTACTACTACTACTACTATTTCTTCTTCCTTCTCCTCCTCCTCCTCCTCCTCCTCCTCCTCCTCTTCTTCTTCTTCTTCTTCTTCTTCTTCTTCAACTTACTAAGAAAGTGTTTTTCAGTCTCTTTTCAAAAGCAAGATTTTTATGTATGAGTGTTTTGTCTAAATGTACATCTGTGCACAGCATGCATGCAGTGTCCATGGAGGCCAGAAAAGGGTCTCAGAACTCATGGAATAAGAATTATGGGCAGTTGTTAACCAACATGTGGGTGTTTAGAACCAAACCTGGGCCTTCTGAAAGAGTAGCATATGGTCTTTAACCACTGAGACATCTTTTAGCCCCTATGATGATAATGATGATGATGTTATTTATTTGCTGAGGATATAACTCATGGCCTCATATATGCTAAACAAGCACTGTAATTGTAATCAACCCTGAGGATAGAATTATTATCACCACTATCATTGTTGACACCATTATGACCATCACCCCCTCTTAAGGTCCTGTGTGAATGATATTTAATAAAATCATTCCTGTTCTTTTCTGACTGCCCATGGGAGCACTTACCCTTTTGGAGGAGGAGATTGGGGGGTAGAGTAGGGGAGTCTGGAGGGAGCAGGAGGAGGAATGAGAGGGGGATCTGTGGTTGGTATGGAAAATGAATAAAAACATTCTTAAAATAAATCATTTCTGTCTTCATGTGTTTTGTTGTTTCTGTGACAAAATACACTGACTAAAGCAACTTAAGTTAGAAAGGGCTTTAGTGAGGAAGTAGATATAAGCAAGTTGAAGCAAACGATCACATTGTATCCACAGTACACAACAGAGAACAATGAATGGCATGCTTGTGCTTAGCTTCAGATCTCCATCTATACAATTCAGGATCCCATCCAGGGAATGGTGCCACCCACAGTGTGGCAGCCAGTTTCTTCCAATATCAATTAACATAATGTACTTAATGCCCACAGACATGTCCAGAGGTGTTAAGCTTACTGTAGATTCTGCCAAATTGACAATGGAACCAAGCATAAGATTTGCTCTTTCTAAACTGTTACTGTGACAGATCTATTCTGTATGTGGTTGTGCACTATGCATCTGTGCTTTATGCACAAATGGAACAAAACATTTTAATCAGACATAATAACTAGCATTTAACACATTGAGATGTAAAGGAATGAGTCTTTCTACATTCTCATTTTAAAAATACCTTCTAATTTACTACAAAAAAACAACCAGCTAAAGTGTTTATAGAAGTGGGAATGCATTGTAGATGATTCTACACTTGGTCCACTCAATGTTTGTGCCTTATTTAACATTTTTGCCTGATAGTATCAGACTAACCAGAGAGAAGATGGACATCAGTAAGATTTGCCACCTGGAGTTTTCACTCTATCATTTGAGGCTCAGAACTCATGGGAGATCCACTCAATAGAATTTCAGTGACATTGTTTTGAATTGAGGTTAAAATTGTACATTTTGGACAGGCGGTGGTTGCACACATGTTTAATCTCAATACTTGAGAGGTAGAGGTAGGTGAATCTCTGTGAGTTCGAGGCCAACCTGGTCTACAAAGCAAGTTCCAGGACAACCAAGATTACACAGAGAAACCCTGTCTCAAATTTTTTTTTTAAATTTTACATTTTGTACAAAATAAACATTTTAAGGTAAGCAATTTGGTATTATTTAGTACATTCAGGATGTTGTCCAACCACCATCTCTAACTCCTAAGCATTTTTACCTCAAAAGGAAATGTCACGTTCACCAGGCCGAATCCCTCTCTTCAGCCACTGGCAACTACCATGTGCATCCAAGTCCCATTGATGCACACATTCCATATATCTCAGGTAGTTGTAATTATGTAGTCTCTACCTTCTTTGTTGAGCCTGGATTCTTTAACTTGTCATAATGATTCATTCATCTACACCAGATTCCCTCTTAGGGCTCTTTAATGCCCATTGGTATGAATGAAACCACATTTTATCTATTTGTCAGTAATATACATTTGAGTTCCCATTTTGAGACTACTATGAGTAATGCTGATATGAAAGTTTGTGTGTGGATTTTCATGCAGACAAATGTTTTCAGTTCTTCATGTGGAAAAATGGAGTTTCTCTTTCTTTAACTTAATGAGGAACTGCCAACCTATTTCCCATTTGGGCAATACTGTTTTGCATCCACTCCAGAGTCATTAAAGGTTTACAATTGGTTTACAACCTCACTAGCAGCGCTTACAATTTATCATCATCATCATCATCATCATCATCATCATCACCATCATCATCTTTCCTAGTGACTATGAAATGGTATATTGTTTGAGTTTTGATTTGCATTTCTCGAATGATTAATATTTTTCAGCATCATTTCATGTTTTTGTATGTTATCTTTGGATACATGCCCTTTAAAATACTTTTCGAGTTTCAAAAGCTCTTTATATATGCTGGACACTAGCTCTATATTAGGTTGCAAATATTTGCCCTCATTCTTTGAGTTGTGTGTCTACATTACTTTAAGCCTGGATCTTAATATGAAGTTTTACTAGTCTCCAACTGATCTGCCACCAAGTATTGAGATGATAAGCATGTGGTACTGCATGGAGTTTTTTTATAATTAATGACGACTCCCTTTAGATATTTATTCATTTCTACTTCTCATTAATATGGTTTTTTTGCCTGCCTCTATATACTGTGCCTATACTGTGTGTGAGCCCTGTACCTGTGGGGGAAGAAGAGAATATTAGAAACCCCAGAACAAGAGTTACAGATGGTTGTGAGCCACCATGTGAGTGCTGGGAACTGAACTAGTGTATTCTGGAATATAACAAGTGTTCTTAACCTCTGAGCCATGTCTCCAGCCATAGATGATGTCCTTTAAAGCATAATTGTTTTGAATTTTGCCAAAGTAAAAATCACTGTGATTCTCCCTTTAGTTTTTTGTCCATTTGTTGTTAATCCAGTGTTTTCGGGTCCTATGATAAACAGGGCAAGACAAATTTTGATGAGCATGGCCTTGAGCAATTTCTTTAATGCTGACCCGTCTGAGTTCCTCAGAGAATATGGAAAACACACCTCTAGAAGGTGTAGCACACTGGTCACAGGCATGGCTTTAAAAGAAAACAAACCTCAGTTTAAATCTAGCATCTCTGGTAAGTGGTATGTCCTAGAGTGAGTTACTGAAAGTCTCAGAGTTTCTTATTATGTAAAGGCAATGATTATCTCCTTCATGAGGACATCTCATTAATAAAGCACATGGTTCATAGTGCACGCTTGGAAAATGTTATCATTATCATCAATGTTATTAATAATTACTATCTTATTCTTTACTAATCAGTACATATAGTAAAGATTTAAAATGTATAATCATCTCCACATTGAGTGGTTCTGTATTATCTAAGTAGTTCTTTTTTGAGTGTGACTAATTGAAAGATGATTGCCTAGATAAGTCTGTATATCTTTTCAATCAAAATTCACCATTAAGATACAGTTCTGTGTGTCTGCTGGTCACCTGCAGAAGTGTGGGGAAATTTTCTCTAGAAATGTGTGTGATGTCGAGCCAAGGCTATTTCTGTACTTCATCTCTCTTCAACTTACCAGGATCATGCTGTCAGACTTTGTGAGTTAACTTCTGGTACTCCCCAGGTGCCACAAATAGTAGACATAGTAGATTTGGATGGAAGGAATATTTAAATGTGTGCACTGTCCTGAGAACAGATTCTGGACTGCAAGATCAACTCTCCTCTCCCATGTGGAGAGTAGCAAGCCTTGCTGAAGAACAGAAAGCACCCATTTGGGCCTCAAATGGTGGTCTATTTTCTTAGGTGACAATAATAGTTTACCAGGGTACAAAGTGAGAAAAACAGTAGAGTTATCTCATCATGGGCAGCAGGATTGTTTTTATAGGTAAAGAAATTATATGTTGTCTCTCTGTGTCCCCTCAGCTGATGAAATATCTTCATGTTAGATGGTGTGGAAGGTGTTGGGGTTAAAACTTCTCACAAAGTAGTCCTAAACTTAGGAGTCTATAGGAAGTGGCTTTGGGAAGACTCTGTTTATACTCATTGATGCCTCAGCTCTGCCATTCTCCATCTTTGGACCATCCTCATTCCCCACATCTTTATAAGTCACTTTTCTCAATCATGAAGTGCAAAGATTTGGAGTGAAATCAGTATTCTAGTGGCTTTATAATTATTTCACTTTCTTAAGGACAAGGTGAGCAAACCATGGGATACAATTCAAAGGAACAAGAATATGTTTCAATCTGTGCCATGCAGGCAATTCTGTGGCTAACTCCCTTCTCTTTCCTTTATACTGTATGTATTTCCTAAGTTCACAAATCATCCTTGTAACTGCCATTTATACCATTGCATAATAATTTCCCTTTTAGATGCTCATATATGTAAAAACCCATTGTGTTCTCTTTAGAAGTGTTTTGAGCTTTATTCACCTATTTACTAAGATATTTTAAGCACTCAAATTTATATTGAATGCCCTGCAAGTTACAGAGGGATAAAGACACAGAGTAAGATGGAAAATGGCCCTGACTATATTAATGACCTTTTGTTGCTATGATAAAATACCATGACCAAAGGTGATTTAAGGAAGAGAGTCTTTATTTGGGCTTACAGTTCCAGAAGGAGAGTCCATAATAAATGAGTGGCAGGCATGGAGGCAGATTACTAGACCTAGAAACTGAGAGACCTCATCTTCATCCACATGTGGAGAGCAGAGAGCTAACTAGAAGTGAAATAAGGCGAAACACTCAATTCTTGCTCTCAGTGACATATGTCTTTTAGTGCTGCTCTGCCTCCTAAAGAACCCATGGCCTTCCCAAACAGTTCCATAAACCTGGAACTAACTATTCAATGATGTGGGCCAATGAGGAACATTCTCACTCAATCTCTCATACCATCATTACAGAGCATACGTTCTGATGGAGGAGAGGACAAAGAAGATAATGAAATATCTTAAGTTTTATTTAGTAGTTTTGGAAGCTGTGATGGAGCAACAGAGGGAATGGACCTATTTTAGAGAGGAGGTAAACTTTAATATATGTAACTTTTCTCATCTTAGGAAGTATTTGTTTATAGTATATAAAACCTGTTCAAACTTTAAACTACCATTATAGATGGTAGCAATACTTTCACAGACCCTGGATAGATTAAACAGCCAAATTATTGATGAAAATTGTTTTACCACAATGAAATAGCTAATGACTCTGAAGGGTTTTCACCAGTAAATCATTGGATAAAATACCATGACCAAAGGCAATTTGAATAGACAAGTTGCCTCTGTTGAATAGGTGAGCTTAAAAATCAGTGAGGCATCTAGATGTATCTTAACTCTGAGGACAGCTTGTAGTCTCAAAAGATGAATCTCCAGAAATGCCTGTTGAAGGCTCTCAGCTGGATAGGTGTACTAAAGGCTCGCTTGCTTTGTAGAAATGATTTGCTTGGAAAAAGTTGACAGTTGAGAACCTGGGAGACTCTCTGTCCTCCCCCATCTCCATATCTTTCTGCTACCCAAACAAATGCTTCTCTTATGGAGGAAACAGAAAAGATCCTGTTTGTCTCTTCAGTGACTATAAATACTTCCCCTTTCCTTTCTGGAGATATTGTGGTTAATTTCTTTACAGGATAGAATGGATGAAGGACATTCAGCAGGAAATGTATCTATCCAGTGTAATTACATCAACATTTCTAAGCTTAAAAAAAGTGTTAAAGAACTAATTTCGCATCTATAACCAAGAATGCTCCATGTGTTTTTACAAGAGGATAATAAAGACATAAATGGGATAGATGGGCTAAGTAGTTTTGCAGATGGCAGTTGCATATTAAAGATTAAATTGCTGTCTATAAATAAAACCACTTTTACAGTAACTAGGTTAGTGCTTTATCTTAATTTAGGTGTAATTGAGAGCATTAGTGTTCTTGGTAATAGCCCAATGAATGTTCCTGCAGAATGTAAACAGGGCTCTGTGGAATGCTCACAGATGAATATTCCTTTTGCCACTGAGTGGCCCTAACTGAAAGGTTACTCTAGAAACTGCTCCTCCAGCCGCTGTCATTGATAACTCTGACCTAAAAGCATCTAAAAGGATTGTGAGGCTGCACATCTCTCAGTATACATTGTTATTCTGTATCATGCACTATAGGTTTTAATCTCCAACATTGCCCTTTAAGAATCTTCATCAGCATTGATGGATTTTGACAAATAGTCCAGATCTACAGATCTTGAAGTTGCATATTTTTGACAAATTGAGAACCATAGTCAAAAGCTTAAAAACTAAAAAACTGATTTTAAAGTATGTTTTTGTCATTTGGGGATGAGTGATAATATAAAATGAAATTTCTGTGATGAAAGGGAAAAGCATAAATATAACTTCCTGGGACTGGAGAGATGACTCCATGCATCAAGAGCTTGCCATGCAAGTGTCAGAACTGGAGTTGCGGTCCCCAGCATCCAGATAAAAAGCTAGATGAGTGTGGTAGATTTCTAGAATCCCAGGACTCAGGGGGTGGATACAAGGAACCCACAGGACAAACTGGGGATCTAGATGGTCAAATGGGTTACCGTTAGGGAGAGGGAGAGAGGCCCTACTTCAGTAAAGTAGAGAGCGGTGAAGGAAAATGCCCAGGGTCAGTTTCTGACCTACACACACATACATACATGAACCTAAATCCACATATGTGTGCCTATGTGCAAAGGGGATATGCACACAGACACACTGACTTACATGCACAATACATACAAATATATTTATGTATAAACTTACCACCATTACTGTATTGGTATTTTCCTTCATCTCACATTTAAAATGAGGCCACATATGGTGGTGATATGTATAAGAAGCTGTCAGGCCTGGATTTAAAGACCTCCCTGGACTGCCAGCAGAAAAAAATACTCATATAATTTCTCTTGGGTCTGCAAACTGGCATTATAATAGTGTCTGCATTCTGGCTTGCTGTGCAGATTGAATGGGAATATCTGTATAAAACTACATGGAAAACTCATAATGTTGTGTGAAGATATACAAACTGTTTTTATCATCATGTTACCTAGAAGATTTTATTCACTCCATCATCAAGCTCTTGGGGACATATAGTGTTATTCCAGGTAGCATGCCAGTTTCTGGAAATAGAAAAATGCATAAGCACAGGTTTTGATCTCTAGGAGCTCCAAGGAAAATATACTGTCAATGAGAAGCAGAAGCACTGCTGTTCTAGCCCAATATCCCTGATGCCCATGACACGCTTGACCCTGAGAAAAATCCCTGCTGAATGGATGACATGGGTCAAAGGTGGTCTTCAGCTGCTCCAGCCACCAAGCCCCAGAGAATATAGTTATAGAATTCTGCCTTCCCACAAGCCAAATCAAATTGATTTTGATAAAGAAAATAGGTGGTAGCCAGTAAAACAAACGAACACACAAACATTCCCTAAAGACTCCACAAAAGTGAAGAACATAAGAAACAAAATTAAAAAGGTATCATGGGACAGAATCAATTATGAAGAGAACTGCATTGGAGTAGGAGAAGAGAAACTGGGATTAGGTGTGAACAATTATTTTTTTAATATTTTTTCTCTATTATTATGTGTTTTAAATTTTATACATCAGCCATGGGTTCCCCTGTCCTCCCACCTCCCGCCCCCAACCCCACCTTCCCCCAATCCTTCCCCTCCATTCCCAGGCACCCCTGGGGATTCATTTAAACCTGGTGGATTCAGTACAGGCAGGTCCTGTCACCTCCTTCCAGACTGAGCAAAGTGTCCCTGTGTAAGCCCAAGGTTTCAAACAGCCAGCTCATGCACTAAGGACAGATCCTGGTCCCACAGACTGGATGCCTCCCAAACAGATCAAGCTATTCAATGGTCTCACTTATCCAGAGGTCCTCCTCCAGCTGGGGACTCCACAGCCTTTGGTTCATAATTCATGAGCTTCCATTCACTTGGCTATTTGTCCCTGTGCTTTTTGCAATCTTGGATTCAACAATTCACACTCTTGCAGTCCCTCTCTTTCTCAACAGTTGGATACCTTGATCTCTACCTGGGGCCTGGCTGAGGATCTCTGAATCCACTTCCATCAGTTATTGGATGAGAGTTCCAAGACGACTGTTAGGGTGTTTGGCCATCTGATCACCAGACTAGGTCAGATCAGGCTTTCTCTCAACCATTGCCAGCAGACTACAAAGGATATATCATTGTGGATTTCTGGGAACCTCTCCAGCACTCTGCCTATTCCTGGTCTCATGTGGTCTTCATTTATCATGGTCTGTTATTCCTTGTTCTCTCT
Organism: Onychomys torridus; assembly: GCF_903995425.1. NCBI lineage: Eukaryota > Metazoa > Chordata > Mammalia > Rodentia > Cricetidae > Onychomys > Onychomys torridus. The sequence continues at coordinate 35,638,154 of NC_050450.1, read as the reverse complement.
TTCTGTTCTTGATCCAGCTGGGATCTCCTGCTCCCCTAAGCTTTCTTTCCCTCAAATCTTGCCCTTTATTACTCCCACTGTCATCCAGGTTGTTCATGTAGATCTCATCCATTTCTCTGTCATTGGGTGATCCTTGGGTCTTTCCTAGCATCCCGTTTTCTAGGTAGCCTCCCTGGAGTTGTGTAGCAGTCTAGTCATCTTTGTTTTATATCTAGTCTCCTCCTATGAGTGAGTACATACCGTGTTTGTCCTTCTGAGTCTGGGTTACCTCACACAGGATGATTTTTTTCTAGATCCATCCATTTGCCTGAAAACCTCATGATGTCATTGTTTTTCTCTGCTGAGTAGTACTCCATTGTGTATATGTACCATATTTTCTTTATCGATTCTTCAGTTGAAGGGCATCTAGGTTGTTTCCAGGTTCTGGCTATTACAAACAAAGCTGATATGAACATAGCTGAACAAATGCCCTTGTAGTATGATTGAGCATTCCTTCGGTATATACCCAAAAGTGCTATAGCTGGGTCTTGGGGGAGATGGTTTCCCAATTTTCTAAGGAAGCGCCATATTGATTTCCAAGCTTGCATTCCCACCAGCAGTGGAGGAGAGTTCCCCTTGCTCCACATCCTCTCCAGCATAAGCTGTCTTCTGTGCTTTTGATCTTAGCCATTCTGACAGGTGTAAGGTGGTATCTCAGAGTCATTTTGATTTGCATTTCCTGGATAATTAGGTATGTTGAGCAATTCCTTAAATGTCTTTCAGCCATTTGAACTTCCTCTGTGGAGAATTCTCTATTTAGTTCTATAGCCCATTTCTTAATTGGACTGTTGGGCATTTTGATGTCTAATTTCTTGAGTTCTTTATATCTTCTGGATATCAACCCTCTGTCAGATGTGGGGTTGGTGAAGCCCTTTTCCCATTCTGTAGGCTGTCACTTTGTCTTGTTGACTGTGTCCTTTGCTCTACAAAAGCTTCTCAGTTTCAACAGATCACATTGATTGATTGTTTCTCTCAGTGTCTGTGCTACTGGTGTTATATTTAGAAAGTGATCTCTGGTGCCAATGCATTCAAGAGTACTCCCTACTTTCTCTACTATCAATCAGGTTCAGAGTAGCTGGATTTATGTTGAGGTCTTTGATCCACTTGGATTTAAGTTTTGGGCATGGTAACAGATATGGATCTATTTGCAGCCTTCTACACACTGACATCCAGTTATGCCAGCACCATTTATTGAAGATGGTTTCTTTTTTCCATTGTACATTTTTTGCTTCTTTTTCAAAAATTATATGTTCATAGGTGTGTGGGTTAATGTCAGGGTCTTCAATTCGATTCCATTGGTCCACATGTCCATTTTTATGCCAGTACCAAGCTGTTTTTATTACAGTAGCTCTATAGTAGTGCTTGAGGTTGGGGATTGTGATGTCTCCAGAGGTTGTTTTATTGTACAGGATTCTTTTGGCTATCCTGGGTTTTTTGTTTTTCCATATGAAGTTGAGTATTATTCTTTCCAGATCTGTGAAAAATTGTGTTGGTAATTTGATGGGAATAGTGTTGAATCTGTAGACTGCTTTTGGTAAGATCGCCGTTTTTACTATGTTAATCCTGCCTATCCATGAGCATGGGAGATCTTTCCATTTTCTGACATCTTCTTCAATTTCTTTTTTTAGGGACCTAAGGTTCTTGTCATATAGGTCTTTCACATGCATAGTTAGCGTAACCCCAAGGTATTTTATATCATTTGTGGCTATTGTAAAGGGTGATGTATCTCTGATTTCCTTCTCAGCCTGTTTGTCTACTGTATATAGAAGACCTACTGATTTTTTTGAGTTGATCTTGTATCCTGCTATGTTGCTGAAGGTTTTTATTAGCTGTATCAGTTCCTTGGTTGAATTTTTGGGGTCACTCATGTATACTATCATGTCATCTGCAAATAGGGAGAGCTTGACTTCTTCCTTTCCAATTTTATCCCCTTAATCTCTTTATGTTGTCTTATAGCTCTGGCTAGAACTTCAAGTACTATATTGAATAAGTGTGGGGAGAGGTGACAGCCTTGCCTTGTTCCTGATTTTAGTGGCATTGCTTTGAGTTTCTCTCCATTTAATTTGACATTGGCTGTTGGCTTGCTGTAGATTGCCTTTATTATGTTTAGGTATGTTCCCTGTATTCCTGATCGCTCCAAGACCTTTATCATGAAGGGGTTTTAGATTTTGTCAAATGCCTTTTCTGAGTCTAGTGAGATGATCATGTGGTTGTTTTCTTTGAGTTTGTTTATATGATGTATTACATTGACGGAGTTTCGTATGTTGAACCACCCTTGCATCCCTGGGATGAAGCCTACTTGATCATGGTGGATAATTGTTTTGATGTGTTCTTGGAGGCTGTTTGCCAGAATTTTATTGAGTATTTTTGCATCAATGTTCATGAGGGAGATCAGTCTGTAGTTCTCTTTCTTTGTTTCATCTTTGTTTGGTTTAGGAATCAGGGTAATTGTAGCCTCATAGAAGGAGTTTGGTAATATACCTTCTGCTTCTATTGTGTGGAACAATTTAAAGAGGATTTGTATTAAGACTTCTTTGAAGATCTGGTAGAATTCTGCAGTGAAACCATCAGGTCCTGGGCTTTTTTTGGTTGGGAGACTTTTAATGACTGATTCTATTTCCTTAGGGGTTATTGGACTATTTAAATGGTCTATCTGGTCTTGATTTAACTTAGGTATGTGATACCTATCCAGAAAATTATCCATTTCTTTTAGATTTTCCAGTTTTGTGGAGTAGAGGTTTTTGAAGTATGACCTGATAATTCTCTGGATTTCCTCAATGTCTGTTGTTATGTCCCCCTTTTCACTTTTGATTTTGTTAATTTGGATGCTCTCTCAATCTTTTGGTTAGTTTGGATAAGGGCTTGTCTATCTTGTTGATCTTCTCAAAGAACCAACTCTTTTTTTCATTAATCCTTTGTATTGTTCTCTTTCTTTCTATTTTATTGATTTCAGCTCTCAATTTGATAATTTTCTGGCGTCTGTTCCTCCTGGGAGACTTTGCCTCTTCCTGTTCAAGGGCTTCCAGGTGTGCTGTCAAGTCACTAGAGTGAGATTTCTCCAGCTTCTTTATGTGGGCATTCAGTGCTATGAATTTCCCTCTTAGCACTGCTTTCATAGTATCCCATAAGTTTGGGTATGTGGTGTATTCATTTTCATTGATCTCTAGGAAGTCACCCATTGGTGATTCAGTTGAGCATTGTTCAGTTTCCATGAGATTGTAGGATTTCTTTAATTTTGGGGGCATAAATGTTCAGAATTGAGACTTCATCTTGGTGGATCTTTCCTGTGATGAGTATGTAATGTCCTTCATCATCTCTTTTGATTGATTTTAGTTTGAAGTCTATTTTGCTGGATATTAAGATGGCTACACCAGATTGCTTCTTAAAACCATTTGATTGGAAAGTCTTTTCCAGCCTTTTCTTCTTAGGAGGTGTCTGTCTTTGAATTTGAGGTGTGTTTCTTGTATACAGCAGAAAGATGGGTCCTGTTTTCATATCCATTCCGTTAGTCTGTGTCTTTTTATAGGTGAATTAAGTCCATTGATATTAAGGGATATTAATGACCAGTGATTGTTCGTTCCTGTTTTTATTTTTATTTTTTGGTGGTAGTGTGTGTGTGTACTTCTCTTCTTTGGGGTTTACTGCTGTGGTGTTATCTATTTTCTGTGTTTTCATGGGTGTATCTGCCTTCCTTAGGTTGGAATTTTCCTTCTAGTGCTTTCTGTAGGGCTGGGTTTGTGGATAAGTATTGTTTAAATCTGGTTCTGTCTTGGAAGGTTTTGTTCACTCCATCTATGATGATTGAAAATTTTGCTGGGTACATTAGTCTAGGCTAGCATCCATGGTCTCTTAGTATCTGCATTATATCTGTCCGGGTCCTTCTGGCTTCCAAAGTCTCCATTGAGAGATTGGGTGTTATTCTGATGGGTTTGCCTTTATAAGTCACTTGGCCTTTTTCCTTTGGTTCCCTTAATATTCTTTCTTTATTCTGTATGTTTAGTTGTTTAATTATTATGTGGCAAGGGGACTTTTTTGGGGGGGTCTAGTCTGTTTGGTGTTCTATAGGCTTCTTGTATCTTCATAGGCATTTCCTTCTTTAAATTGGGAAAGTTTTCTTCTATGATCTTGTTAAATATATTTTCTGTGCATTTGAGTTGGTATTCTTCTCCTTCTTCTATCCCTATTATTCATAGGTTCAGTCTTTTCATAGTGTCTCAAATTTCTTGGACATTTTGGGTCATGACTTTGTTTGTTTTAGTGTTTTCTTTGACTGATGAATCTATTTCTTCTACCGTATCTTCAACACCATGGATCCTCTCCTCCATCTCTTGCATTCTGTTTGTTATACTTGCCTCTGAAGTTCCTGTTTGATTACTCAGATTTTCTATTTCCAACATTCCTTCTGCTAGTGTCTTCTTCATTTTTTCTATTTCCCTCTTCAGGTCTTGGATTGTCTCCCTTGCTTTTTCATGATTTTCATTCAAGGATTTATTGTTTTCTTCTGCTTTAATTGTCCTTTCCTCTAGTTTTTTATAGCATTCTTCCCATTTTTTGTTTGTCTATTCCTCTACTTTGTTTTTGATTTCTTCTATATAAGGCTCTAGCCTCTTCATGCTGTTACTTATAAGGTTGTTTTCTTCTTCTTCTTCCATTCCGTGATGTTTAGGTCTAGCTGTTGGAGAAGGGATAGGTTCTGGTGATGCTGTATTGCTCTTTATTTTGTTGTATGTACTTCTGCCTTGACGTCTGCCCATCTCCTCTTGTGTTCATTCTTGGTCTTATCAGTGTACTTGGTCCAGAGAGAGTTGAGAGATTTAGGGAGCCTCTCTCTGGTCCAGATGGAAGCTCTGGTCCAGATGGGAGCTCTGGTCCAGATGAGAGTGCTGGCTGGATAAGTGCTTGGGGGCTGGACTCTGAGTCTCGGGAAGTCCCTGATGTCTCCTTATTTTGTCCAGATGGGAGCTCCTCTTGTCCAGATGGGAGTTCCTCTGGTCTCTGGTCCAGATGGGAGTTCCAGGGCAGGATGGGGCTGGTCTCTGATTCTCAGGAAGTGGCTGGGGTCTCCAGCAGATGGGTATGGGGGCAGGGTGTGGAGACTGCAGTGTCTGCCTGCAGTCTTGGAAAAGGGGAGCCATCCTGCAGGGCCCGCCGATTGGCAGGAAACTGGGGCCAAGTTGGTCAGGTCCTCTGGGAGTGGCCTGTGTCCAGTGGTGGGACCCAAGGGCAGTTGCCTCTCTGGCTATAATCCCAGGCACTCACCTCTGGTCCAGATGGGAGTTCTGGGCTGAACAATTATTTTTAACATTTAAGAATTGTCATTATTAATTGTATTCTGCATCCACATGTAGCATGGCATGCAATGTACACTGTGCCAGTATCTGTTCCTTCCTCTACCTGTGGTGATATATTGTATATCCTAGTAAAATTTGCCTGAAGATCAGAGATCAGAACAAGCCATTGAATTAAACATAGAGGCCATGCACACACTTTAATCCTAGTACTCAGGAGGCAGAGATCTGTCTGGATCTCTGTGAGTTCAAAGCCACCCTGGACTACATGAGATTGACTCAATCTAGGAGAGAAACAGAGCCAGGCAATGGTGTCACATACCTTTAATTCCAGTATGTGGGAATCATGCCTTTGCTTGGGAAACACATGCCATTAATCCCAGCACTAAGAAAGAAGTGATGGCTGGGCAGAGAAAGGTATATAAAGTGTGAGGAGATAGGAACTAGAGCCCTTTTGGCTAAAGCCTGTTCAGGCTAGGAGTCTTAGAGGTAAGACATGGCAGTGGCTTGTTATTTTGTCTCTGATCTTTCAGCATTTATTCCAATATCTGGCTCTGGGTTTTTTATTAAAAGATCATTTAGTAATTCATGTTACATCTACCAAATGGGTTCTCAGGATCAAACTGAAGTTCTTCAGGCTTGGTGACAAGTGCGTTTACCCACTAAGCATCTTCCCAACCTGAAATGTGAACATTCTTGTGGATCTAACCCATGGTGGAGGTTGTGGTATTATTGGAAGGAGAAAGAGAAGTCCAGACATTCAGCTAGCTTCAGAATGTAAAGGAAAACAGGTCTTATCCAAGAATCTCTTTTTACTGTTGGTTCTTATGGTGTGTTTTGTGATTTCCCCAAATAGGCATACTTTCCTAATTAAATTTATCCCAGGCAACCATTCAAAAATAGAGCCCATCATATGAAGGGACAGATGGGAAGGGATCTACCTCCCTTCCCTGGCCAAAAGAGCTGGGTCCAGGCAAAGGCTGGCTGGGTAGGAATAATTGTTATGCAAATTATCCCATGGTAAAATTCCTGGAATAGATTGATTTTATGAGGTTGAGATAATGTGGAAAAGAATATGAATTCCAGGTTCTCTCATCCAGCTGTAGAAATGGGGAATTCTAGCACTGATAGTGAATAAAAAGCCCTCCATTCCGAGACCTTCATTTTATAGTTGGGGGAAATTGACGGTATGTGAGATGAGGCAGTTTTAAATAGAGCAAGTCAGTGTTCAATCCCCCATCTGTTTAAATGTAAGTCTGGACCTTGCATAGCCACTGTTCTCTGCCTTAAGTCCCATTATATCACATCTACAGTTCAGGTCACTGTGTCCTTTGGAGCCCTCAGTGACAGATCTCAGCAGTCCCAGAAGTGCCTCCATCATGGGATGGCTACAACCATTCAGGAGTTTGCCCTGGCCTCTCACCCCAGCATGCCCCTTCCAGGCCTTGTGCTTTGATGCAGCACCTGTTGCATAAAGCATCAGCTTTGGGTTGACCTCCTGCCTGAGTCTGCACATGGTAAAATGAGATCATATTAATTAGAGCACTCTATTGGGGATGAATTATATTGATTTCTCAATCAGAGCATGACGGCGGGAAGTAGTTTTTTCATTTCATTATTACTGCAGTCTGTGGTACGACACTGAGCAGCAGTGAGCTCTCTGTGAGACTCTTGGCAATTCTGTCCTTTCATGGGGCAAAGCAGCGTGAGCTGGAAGGGTATGCTTGAGATAGCCTCGCATTACTTGGACATAAATTTTCAGGGCATTTCTGCATATACATAAACTTATGCTCTTGGCAGTTAGCAATCTAAAGGGGAAGCGGTTGTCCAGGACTGTGTACACAGGCAGGGAAGCATCATCCATTGGAGTGCTTATAACAGGTAAGAAAGTCTCTGGTCCTTACTCTGTGTTTTGGGAAGAGTGTTATAAAAGCACTCAAAATGTGTACTAACCCTCCCTGGCTCAGTTAGTCTTTGAGATTGAGGCCTTACTTTGACCACACTCCATCCAGCCTATAGCTTAACTTACCCTCGACATACAATTAATCTTCACTTGTCTGATTATTTGGATTATTTCCCTTTTATTCAAAACCACATGTCTTTAAGAGCAGAACTGACTCTGAATTTCTTCCCTACAAATCTCTAGTAAGTGGCACAATGACCCAGAAACCCTCGAGTTGTGACCTGAATGAGTAAAACAACCATGTGAGGAGGAGGTGAGACATGGATAGGGGAGGAAGTGGCCCGGGGACTGATGGGAAGAGTAGGAGAAGTGAATTCCTTACAGTTGCATTATATGTCCAAAGTCAGTCTGAATAAACTTTGTATCTTAGTGTGTGAGTACTTGCCTTGGTGAAGATAGTGGTTTGAATTTTGGGAGACCAAAGCTATGTATCCCAGATGAGAAAGGTGCAGAGTCAGAGCACCTAGAATACTCAGGTCCTCCCAGAGCCCTCCCTAACCTGGCATCTGTTGCTCAGAGGAGCCCCATTCACCACTGCGTTTTGATTGTCTGTCTTAGTCCTCTAGAAAGCTGTTGAGGGTTACCTTGAATTCCCCATCTTTCCCAGAGATTGGATTTGTCATCCAGCTGGCAGCTTGGCTTCTGTGATTCCCTTAATAGTCCGTTTTTCACATCCACTCTGTCTATGGAAAGTGGAGTGCAGAGCTGAGAGATGTGGCCAGGTGGTTAAAGCCTGAAGTCCCACACACTTTCCTGTGCATGCTGGAAGGGAAGTTCAGGAAGTAGGCTCTTAAAGACCTTCTGGGAAGTTCCTCTGAAACTCAGCCTGCATTTTTCTAGAAAATTGAAATAAATCACAAAGAGATTCGCATAAAGCAAGCTGAAATGTTTGAGACAAGACCACTTGAATTAACTGAATCTTCTGGAGCAAAGAACTGAGCCACAGATAAAGAGATTTTTAAAAACCAACAGTATTTAGGTATTTTCCTTTATTATTTGTGGGAGGGGCAGCTAGTCAGCACTGAGGTTCAATATCTGATCTTAATAAATATTGTGTTGAATTTCAATTACTTTGTAGCTAGAAACAAATAAAAAGAAAATAGCTAGAACTTAAATCAGCATTAGGAAAAAAGTCAATGGTGTGTATGGGGGGCTGGCGGGGAGGAGGGAGAGGAAAGGGAGATTTGGAGGAAAATTCATCTAATAATATTCAGATAGTTCAGACATAATATAGAAAATGTCGAAAAAGCAAACAAGTAAAATGAGTAAAACTTAGAATTCCATCAATCCTGAAGTAAGCCTTTGTGTTTTCTATCTTCATAGAAGCAGAACTGGGATTGACTTTCTTCTGTTACTTTTTTTTCTCCTTTTATCACCTTTGTTTCTGCCTCCCTGCCTCCCTGCCTCCCTGCCTCCCTGCCTCCCTGCCTCCCTGCCTCCCTTCCCTGCTTCCTACCTGCCTGTCTCCCTGCCTCCTTTCCTTTGTCCCTCTTCCTTTGTTGTGACTAAACTGTTCCCACAGCTTTTTTTTCCTGTTACAAATTGATGCATTTGATTAGTGGGTCACTTTAATGGCATAGACATATGATCTGGGTTCTGAAAAGTATTCGACAGGCTCTTATTACATGCTTGTGGACAAGATGGAGAAATATGATCTGGATGGCAGGACAATTAGGTGAGCTCATCGTCGCCTGAAGGGCCTTGATTGATGTACAGATACCAAACAAGCAGGAAAGTCCTAGAGGTGTTTATAAGGACACATGTGGTAGCTACTATATTCAGACAGTACCCAGAACATGCCTTGTTAAGGGATTTTTTATTCAATGCTCATCTGTTCTAAATCTTGGCAGCAGTTTTCAATTAAAGCCCATCAGAAAATAAGGGAGCTGTCCTTATTGTAGAATGGAATTATAATGGTAGAGATGCCTTGAAATTGTTGTGGGGACAGAGACATCTTCCCTAACCACCAGATTTGGAGGAGATTTTAATCACGTAAAATATTCTAAGAAAGCAAAGGTTCTAGGTTAGCTGCATCTTGTGTTTACTGGGTTTCTCCTCCAGGCAGAGAGCATGATGGGTCTTACATTGTAACGTTCAGTCACAGCCCCAGCTATCATACAAAGAAGTCTCATTACCAGGAGTGTTCCATTGAGAGCTGGAGACTCTGTTACAGGTGCTGTGAAAGTAGGAGGTAATGTTCACAACAGCATCCTTCACAGTCTAGGCATATCATTAACATTCACTAACAAATGAACTGGGTAAAGCCAGTCCTGCTGAATCAGGGATGGTGCTGCTCTCCAGGGAGACATTTGCAGACACTTTTGTCTGTCACAATGGAGAGGGGTGTGCTGCAGTCCTCCCGTAATGAGACTGAGTGTGTTGCCTAACATCCTCCAGTAAGCAGGATCAACATAGAATCATTTGGCTGGAGTGAACTAGTGCTAAGGTTGAGAATCCTTGAGAGAAACACATCCAGTGAAAGTCAAACAGCAGAATTATCAGCAATAAAAAGGAATAAAGGGCTGATGCATACAACAGCATAGAAGAGTTTCAAAACTATTGCATTGCATGAAGGAAACTGAGATGTTAGAGGATACATGCTTTATGATATCATTTGTATAACACCCTCTAATATGAAAGCTAATCTAAAGTGAGAGAAAGTAAACCAGTAGTTACCTGGGGTCAAAGGTGGTAGAGAAGAATAATTGCAAAGGTCAACAGGACCACCTGTGGATAGAGGTGTTCTCTGTCTTGATGATGGAGGAGGTTGTGTGATCATTACAAAGAAGCATGCATTAGAGACTGAACTTGCAGTGGAGAGGCAATAAGTTAACACTTTGTACATTTGTTATACCTGTAAGGTGTCCTTCTATATAGCCATGTAAAAGTCTTAACTCCCAGTACTAGAAATATGACCTTATTTGGCAAAATATCTTTGCATGTTGTACTGGCTGGTTTAATGTGTCAACTTGACACAATCTGAAGTCACCAGAGAGGAAAGAACCTCACTTGAGTAAATGTTTCCATGAGATCCAGCTGTAAGGTTTTCTCAATTAGTGATCAATGAGGGAGGGCCCAATCCATGGTGGATTGTCCTGGGTTCAATAAGAAAGCAGGCTGAGCAAGCTAGCAGAAGCAAGCTAGTGAGCAGCACCCCTCCATGGCCTCTGCATCATGCTCTTGCCTCCAGCTTCCTGCCCTGTTTAAATTCCTGTCCTGACTTCCTTCAGTGATGAACAACAATGTGGAAGTGTAGGCCAAAAACCCCTTTACTTATTGATGAAATTATTAAGGCCACTCCACGTAGTTAAAAGGGAGGTTTATTTTGTGGGATAACTTACAAATGAAGGGATAGGTTGCAGTGTCTGGGAAAGGTATGGTGCAGTCCGGCGGTGTTCTCTGGAGAACTCTGCTCAGTCTACCTCCAGCGTCCAGGGTCCTGGAACCAAGAGAAGCCTCTCCTCTTGATCCTGGGTCCCTCAGCCATGCCTTGTAGGCATGACCATTACCGAAGCCTCAATGGAGGTTAGAACTTCTAGACCAAGGCTGGAATGGCTACCCACTACATTTACTCCCCAAATGATTTTTTGATCATGGTGTTTTGTCAAAGCATCAGAAATCCTAAGATAGATGTAATTAAGCTATGTTTCGGGAACATGTCATCCAGTGTGACCAGCATCATCCAAGGAAGGACAGTACTGTTAGATGACAGACACATGTTGGAAGGATGCCTGCCTGCAACAGAGATTGTACCAGTGCAGGTAAAAAGCTAGGAAAAGCAAGAAAAGCTCCACTCAGCATCAGAGAGAGAGTGGAGCCCTGCTGACTATTTTATTTCAGATTTCCAGTCTCCACAACCTTGACAGGACCAGCTTTTTTTGTTTTAAGTTGACAAAATATGTTATGATAGCCCCAAGAAACTAATACAGATTTTGGTACTAGGAATTAGAGTGTTGTGGTAATGAATATCTAAGAATGCAGAAATAGGTTTGGAACTGGATAAAAGAAGAAAGTTCCCAGTTTATGACTCTTGGGAAAAAAAAGTGCCTGCATTGCCTTTAAGAGATTATTGATAAAAATATGAGTGCTCCAGGAGGTCTGGGACTCAGAGAGACAAAAAAGCCAACAAGAAAGCCTCTGGACATTAATCTGTACATGTATGAGTACTTAATTTTTGCCAAAGAAGCCAAAAGTGTACAATGGAAAAAAGAAACCATGTTCAACAAATGGTGCTGGCATAACTGGATCTCAACATGTAGAAGATTGCAAATAGATCCATATCTGTCACCATGCACAAAATTTAAATCCAAGTGGATCAAAGACCTCAACATAAATCCAGTTATTCTGAACCTGATAGAAGAGAAAGCAGGAAGTAGTCTTGAATGCATTAGCACCAGAGATCACTTCCTAAATATAACACCAGTAGCACAGACACTGAGAGCAACAATTGATAAATGGGACCTCTTAAACAGATGCTTTTGTAGGGCAAAGGACACAGTCAATAAGACAAAATAACAGACTACAGAATGGGAAAAGATCTTCAACAACCCCACATCTCACAGAGGGCTGATATCCAGAATATATAAAGAACTCAAGAAACTAGACATCAAAATACCTAACAGTCAAATTTTTAAAAATGGTCTATAGAGCTAAACAGAGAATTCTCAGCAGAAGAATCTCAAATGACTGAAAGACATTAAGGAATTGCTCAACATCCTTAGTGATCATGGAAATGCAAATCAAAATGACTCTGAGATACCATCTTACACCCATCAGAATGGCTAAGATCAAAAACACTGAAGACAGCTTATGTTGGAGAAGATGTGGAACAAGGGGAACACTCCTACACTGTTGGTGGGAATGCAAACTTGTACAGCCACTTTGGAAATCAGTATGGCACTTGCTCATAAAACTGGGAATCAATCTCCCTCAAGACTCAGCATATACCCAAGGAACACTCAGTCATACCACAAAAACACATGCTCATCTATGTTCATAGTAGCATTATTTGTAGTAGCCAGAAACTGGAAGCAACCTAGATGCCCTTCAACTGAAGAATGGATAAAAAATGTGGTACATATACACAGTGGAGTACTACTCAGCAGAGACAAACAATGACATCATGAGGATTGCAGGCAAATGGATGGAACTAGAAAAAAATCATCTTGAGTGAGGTAACCCAGACTCAGAAAGACAAACATGATATGTGCTCACTCATAAGTGGATACTAGATGTAAAGCAAAGGATAACCAGACTGCAACACACAGCTCCAGGGAGGATAGCTAGTAAAGAGGACCCTACAAAAGACACAGGATTGCACAGCAACAGAGAAATGGATGAGATCTGCATGAGCAAACTGGGGGTGAGGAGGGTAATGGAGGGCAAGGGCCAGGGGAAAGAGAGCTTAGGGGAGCTGGAGGTCCTAGCTGGATCAGGAACAGAGTGGGAGAACAAGGAAAGAGATACCATGATAAATGAAGACAGTGTGGGAATAGGAAGAAGCAGAGTGCCAGAGAGGTTCCCAGGAATTCACAAACATGACTTCATTATAGACTACTGGAAGTGGTCAAGAAGGTGCCTGAGCTGGCATACTCTGGTGATCAGATGGCCAAACACCCTAACTGTCATGATATAACCCTTATCCAGTGACTGATGGAAGCAGATGCAGAGATCCACAGCCAAGCCCTCCAGGAGTCCAATCAATGAGAGAGAGGAGGGAACATATGAGCAAGAGATATAGAGACCACAATTGAAAAAATACAGAGAACACTAGCCAAACTAGTGGAAACACAAGAGCTGTGAACCTATAGCTGAGGAGCCCCCATGGTACTGGACTAGGCCCTCTGGATAAGTGAGACAGTTGTTTAGCTTGAACTGTTTAGTGGGCCCCAGGCAGTGAGACTAGGACCTGTCCTTAGTGCATGAGCCGGCTTTTTGGAACCTAGTAGCTATGCTGAGACACTTTGCTCAGCCTTGCTGCAGGGAGGAGGGGCTTGGACCTGCCTCAACTGAATCTACCAGGCTCTGCTGACTCCCCACGGGAGACCTTGCCTTGAAGGAGGTAGTAATGGGGATGGGTTGGGGGTGGGGGTGGTCAGGGGTGAGAGGAGGGAGGACAGGGGAATCTATGGTTGATATGTAAAACAAACAGAAAATCTCTTAATAAAAAAAAAGAAAGCTTCTGTCATCTTGGAAAATGCAGAAGTTATCATGAATATTTGTTACTAGATAGTGGCATGTTATAGGTGCTTCTGATTAGATCTTAGACAGCAATGAAGACCCTATTATCTGGTGGCTAAAGTTAGCATGGCCTTTGCTGTAAGGGGCAGAGAGCTTAACTGCTATTGGGTGGAAAATAAAATCTGTAAACTATGAACTTGAAAATTTAGAGGAAAAAATCTTGAAGAACCCTGTTTTGTTTTGTTTCTTAACACTCATAGCATAACTCAAAAAGAAACATAAATTTTTCAGACAAAAACAAAATGAAGCAAAAGTCTTGGAATTAGAAGAGACAAAGGAGTTTCTCTCCCATAGATTTTGGGGTATTATAGTCATGCTAACATTAATTTCTGAATTTTAGCCCCCACAATTGGGACACAGCGAACTACTGTTACTTTGAGCTTAGTTCACAGGAACTCCATTACAGCCTCCCTAGGAATCTAATGCATTTGCACATTTCATTCAATGATTCAAAATTTAAATTGAAGCATATTTAATAATTACATTTGTTGGTTTGTGTTTAGATAGTGTTTATTTTTATATTTAATAAAAACTTACATTAATCCCAAAGTAATATGGTTTCATTGAACAAGTTGTGATTGTAAGCATTGCCTGAGGAAAGATTTTTCAGATCCTGGACTTCAGCATTATTCAATTAGCTGAATTTCACTGGAACACAGAGCAAACACATGCTTGTTGTGTTAACCTCTTTGCTTTCCCATGTGTGAAAATCCCTATTCATTATGTTCTACTCAGAAGCCAAATTTCTACTAAATCTGAGAGACCTTATTTTTCTTTAATGATGCAAATTCTCCTGAAAATAGCCTTTCTATGAACCTGCTTTTCTTCTTCAAGTTGGTCACTCTAGCTCTAGACTTTTTGATCCCATAAAACAAAATGTCCGAGATACATAAAAGGCTGCCTTGACATTTTCTGGTTGAACATGTAGCAGCTGTTCACAGAAACTTAAATGTATTCTAAAACTTACATGTAAGTAAGCCAGCACTATTTTGATTGAAAAATATAAAGCAGTAAATGGATACATCCATCCAGACTATATCAAATGACATATCTCAATTAACATCGGGACTTGACAATTTTTTAAGTGAGGGAAATTTTAAGCATTAACTAATGTAATCTTGGAAAGTAGAGATTCAGCTGAACAGCATTCATTTATTTACATATGTTTCTTACTACAGGTTAGCCAGGACATCATTTGTATATATTCTCCAAGTAAGAGGAGTATGGGATGAAATATCCCATTTTGTTTAGTGGGAACCTTAAATGCCTCTCCCCCATCTAGGCTGTTGAAAGATGTGTCTATTGCATGTGGCACCATCATAATGAAACCAAAGGCACCACTAATGGATTGATATCATCAATAAAGCCTCTTGTGTGGCTGAGGTCTCTACTTCACAAAACTGAGCAGAAGTTAAATTAGAACAATGATTGAAGGCAGTAAATTTCCTGTTTATAAATACAGGCTAGAAAATGTGGTATTGATTGCTGCATTTCATGAGGGGTCAACTACCCTCAGTTATGGGGATTTTAAGATGATGTCATTTACAAGACCAGAGAGTACAATGTTGTCACATATATCAAATGAACAATGATTTATTGGGCCAAGTGCATTAGGTTTGTATGTCTGAATATATATGAAGGATAGTCCTTAGCAAGAACATAAAATTTTAGGCATCAAATCAAGATCTAGAAATGTTAAAAGGTTTACGAATCATTGATGCATTGAGTTTACAAAATAAGACTATCCATTGAATAGTAGGCAGGTATAGTGGTAGAATTTATGAAAGAGACAGGATTTGATCAGGGATTTGAAAAATGTGAAAGGTAGGAAGCATAGTGCCCAAAATGCAAGCCAGATTTGATTACCCTTTTTCCTAGGCAGAGAATCTTGATGGTGTGTCCTTTACCAGTGATGTTGAGTGAGGGAGTGAATGAAGAATGAATGAATGAATGAATGCTATTCTGTGGTTTGCTATCCCTAAACTCATTCACTTTCTTCCATGAAAAAGTAAAGCTAGCAGATGGCTCACACTAGGCTACCACAACCCCAGGTTTGCAATGGCACGTGTCCTAATAGTATTTGCTGCCATGCTGCTCATGCCATTAAAGGACTTCTTTAGCCAAATGAACTTCCAAAATGTGAACATGAAGATAAACAAATCCCATTTTGCTGAAGGAATCTGGGAACTTTGAACCAGTAGCTGGGCCTTCTCACTCTTGAAGGAGTTGTAGTGTATACAGTACTTCTCAGAATAAAAAGGGGGCACAGAAATAAGTAAAATGCATGAATATTTAAGATAGATAGACAGGCAGGCAGACAGACAACATAGGATTACATTTTTCCCCAGAAAAGTTCAAAAAGAAATCTTTTTCCAGATTTTAGTTTTGGAAGTACAGGTTTCTCCTGCTTCAACAAAACACAACCCTTCACCTTGTTAGTTTCAGGCTTCTTGTTTCCTACGAGACCCTTCCCTTTTATAATGGAAAATCTATGGTGCACAGAAAAATGCCAGGATATGTGCCATATCCTTTGCATGTGATACACACACACACACACACACACACACACACACACACGCACACACAATGCTTTTAATTGTTAAATTTTTATACAATGTGAGTATTTGATGCATCTGGTCTTTCTCATCCAGGTTGCTCAACAAAAGTCAAAATAAACATCCTATTCCCACAGAAGTTTCTGAAACCGGATAATATAACCAGAAACTTTGGAAATAAACAAATAAGGAAAGTTTACATTACTATGGAATGAGACTTAAGTTTAATAAAACAGACAATTGTCTAAAATGAAGCAATTTCAGTTTTGTATTAAGGGCAGCATAATGCAATACTGTTTTCTTGGAAAACCTTTAACCCACAGATTTGTCCCATTTACAGAACAGTGTTAGGAAATTCGTTTTTGCTATGGGTTTTCACCACCCACTCCTATGATCCATTCTCTTCCTATGTGCCAATAAAGACAAACTCTGAACTGCTACTAAGTTTCACAATCTCATTTTGCATAATTAAGTCTCAGGTCACCTTGATTGTCCTATACCCACCAAGTAACAAACCTTTGGAATTTCCTTAGGAAGAAGAAGAGGCATGGAATTGAAGTTCCACACTTCCTCCTTCAACCTTCTAAAAGTAATCAATCTCTGTGATGGACTAAAGGAGCCTCTTTTTCTTCCTCCTAGGATAAAACAGCCTTGTGTTGTACTTGCTATTTTATTCCATAATTAGAAAACACATTGGGCTGTAATCATACTTTGGGACCTCGAGCTTCTCACTTTGACAGTTCTTAGAACTGCTACAAATCTGGGCCAGAGGTAAATAGATGGATGCATGGGAGAAAGATGACACATGTGGAAAGCTGCTCATGAAGGGGTGGCACCAAATGCTTCCTGGGAAAACTCAATTATGTAATGTTTGCCCTTACTGGTGAGAGGAGTGTGGGTAGGAAGGAAGGATGGAACATGGAAAATGAATGTTCGGTCTTCCTCCCTTGTTCAAATGTGATCTTTACTGTTGTGATCTCCTGTGCAAGGAATCAGCAGGCAAATGCAATTAGAAGAGCCATTTATCCATTGCTGTTTCTGAGATCCAGTTCTGAGGAATAATTAAAGATTTCCTAGTTAAATTAGAAAATATATAATATCATCTTTTGACTTCTGATACCACACCACCCAAAGATACTATTCTACTAAAATCTATGTAACATCCATTTAGATTTAGAACTGAAGGAAACAAAACATGCATTTTAATCGAATCGTCTTTATTTTGTTATTGAGGAAATCAAGATGTGAAGAATCAAACTGGCTTCAGCTTACTAAATCTGAGGAAAGATTAAGATTTTTTTAGTCTCCTTATTTCTAAAAATCAGATAACTATGCTTTTTAGAACCATGGATGAATGAAGATTAAGTGGACTTTGAGAGACTAGTGTAGAGCTAATTAAGGAATGTATTCTCTTAAGAATAAAACAGAAGTGTTTAGAATGTAGACATCTCTTCACAGTATCATTGCCAAAGGAAAGAAGGCTGTAATATAATTTCATGGGCTATGAGTTTATGCAGGATTGTGAAGAATAGGCAATTATGATTAGTGAGAAATATGATTAATTGTATTCTGATTCATTGAGAGTTTGCAATCTTGAGGAAAGCTCATCATAAAATAAGCTCCTCTCTGTCCTTTCAAATTCCTTCCTGAACTTAGAATGGTTGCAACAACCCTTTGTAAGAAATGCAGCAGCCTTCACAAACATCAGACAAATGTGTATTAACAGTCATAAAGAGAGAGCGTTGACTGCCTCTCCAAAGAAGTCCTTTTTAGGGAGCAGCTGAATAGTTCTTAATGTATGAGCAAACCATAGACTTGTAATAGTGCTCCATGGCAGTTAGGTTTTGAAGGATAACAGTTTACCAAACTGCATATTTCTTTGGATAAAGCAACTTTGGTGATAGTGGGGTTGAAAGCCAGCAAGTAGCTGAGTGGGTAAAAGCCCTTGCTCAAGCCTGATGACATAAGCTTAATCACCTTGAAAATGTTGCAAACAGCCAGATGCAGGTGCCACAGTATGCATTTGTAATCTGGCCACTGTTTGGGGTGATATAGAGGTAGAGACAGGAGAATCGCTGTGGGGCAAGTAACTTGGAATAATCGGCATAGCTGAAGAAACAAAAGAGACCCTGCCTCAAAAAGGTAGAAGCAATTCCTGAAAGTTGTCTTCTGCACTTTCTCTGTCTCTGTCTCTCTCTCTCTCTGTCTCTCTGTCTCTCTCTGTCTCTGTCTCTCTCTCTCTGTCTCTGTCTCTCTCTCCCTGTCTCTCTCTCTCAAAAAAAAAAGGAAAGAAATAGTTTGTTTTGCATTGAGATCAATGTGTTAACTGATTGAGAAATGAGGTATTTGGTCTCCTGATTACAGAAGCTTGTGACCCTATATGACTTTTTAAATTTTTGGGGGGTCTTTCTACAGTCAGAATGAGAGTACTAGAATCACTCAAGCTGCTAATTAACTTTTAGCTAAAATTATGATATGCCAGGTTCTGTGCAGTTTGTATTCCATCTTATGGAAAATTCACAAGGACCCTATGGATTACCTACTGCTGTTTTGTTGATTTACAAATGAGGAAAGTGAGACAAAGGGCTTGCCCTAATTCCTACCACTAGTATGTGGATAAAACTATTTTGAGCCTATATTCCTAGTCACCATTTTGAATATGAAAGCATTTTTAATAAAAGGTATATAGACACATGGAGAATTTTCCTTTTTTTTCATTAAGAAATATTTCATTTTGATATACTAAACACAGATGCCCCCCTCTTTCCTCTTCCTGCTTCTCCCACCCCAGCTTTTTCCCCCAACCCACCTCCCATCCCCTCCTCCAAAAAGGTAAGGCCTCCCATGGGAGTCAGCAAAGCCTGGTACATTCAATTGAAGCAGGTTCAAGCCCCTTCCCCTGCATCAAGGCTGTGCAAAGTATCCCATGATAGGTAATGGACTCCAAAAAGCCAGCTCATGCACCAGAGATAGATCCTGATCTTATTTCCTGGACCCCCTTAAGCAGATCAAGCTACACAACTGTCTCGTTTATACAGAGGGCCTAGTTAAGTCCCATGCAGGCTCCACAGCTATTGGTCTAAAGTTCATGAGTTCCCACTAGCTTGGTTCAGTTGTCTCTGTAGGTTTCCCCGTCATGATATTGATGCCCCTTGGTCATAGAATCCACCTTCTCTCTCTCTTCAACTGGACTCCTGGAGCATCTGCATCTGCTTCCATCAGTTACTGGATGAAGGCTCTATGATGACAGGGGTAAGCCAGCTCAGGTACCCTTTCCACTATTGCTAGTAGTCTAAGCTGGGATCATCCTTGTGGATTCTTGGGAGCTTCCCTAGCACCAGGTTTCTCCCTATCCCCATGATGTCTCCCTCTACCATGATATCTCTTTCATTGCTCCCCCAATATGTCCCTGTTCTAGCTGGACCATCCCATTCTCTTACGTTCTCATCCCCCATTCCCTACCCTCTACTGCCCTGCCTCACCACAAGTTTACTCCAGAGATCTCATCTATTTCCCCCTCCTAGGGAGATCCATGTGTCCCTCTTAGGGTCCTCATTGTTAGCTAGCTTCACTGGAGCTGTGGGTTGTAGTCTTCTTCTTTTTTTATTTATTTACAGTCTTAAAGATTATTGATTCAATCAATGGTATGGCAAGAAGAGATGCTTCATTTATCAAAATTTTTATAAGTAGGAAAAGAGTGCTTGTTGTTTTTCATGCCATTTCCCCACCTGAACAAACATGGTTTATACAACACAGTGCGGTTCATGAATGCTCCCTGTTATGTTTGTTGAAGAAGGTAATGACATTTACTAGTGGGCAGAGTGTAGCTGAGGTATTTCAGCCCCTAAATAATTGGAAGGCTTTTGTGTTGCTATTGATTTTGTAAAGTCAAAACTGCAACAATTCCCTGGTCCAAACATTAATTACAGTACTTTTCTGTACTTAAACCAAAATGCTGCATGGGATAAGGTCATTCTGTGTGCATTCTGGTTTGCTGAGATCTGCTTAAGGCTCAGTCACCCGTGTCTCAGCTACAACTTGAGATTAAATTGAATGTTATTAGATGTCCAAGCCTTGGCATTGTGCTGGATGGTGGTGTATGATTGTGAAAGGGGTTCAGGGCTAGTCTTTCTAAAGTTCCCTCTGAAGAGTCATCCGTTTACCACCTGTTTCTGCTGCACCCAGATACAATATTACTCAGACAACCATTTGGCTATCAGCTGTTGTGCCCCTGGAAAAAGACACATGTAGTGGAGAGTTTATGGTGGGACTATGGGATTCTGGCCCACTGAAATATTTTGAAACTCAAAGTAATGCAGGGTACTTCTATGCCATAGTGGAATGGATTGGTATACCATGCCAAGTTCTGGGAAACTAAGGCATTGGGCAACCTTTTGTTGTTGTGATGAGGTTCCTAGGTGGTAACATTGTGAAATACACATGATTTATTTTTAGACATCCTCATACTACAAACACACACACACACACACACACACACACACACACACACATACACACATTATCACATTTTCTCTTCTTTTACAACTCTTATATGCAAAGTCATTAAACATTTGTAGTCTTCTACCTCCAGGGCCTCTAAAATCATTGCTATTCTGACCCTACATGGTCCCACATCTTCAAAATGACCTACTACCCTGGCTCTATAACCTATGTTACAAGGCAACTGTCACTGCTGGAATCTTACCCTCATTCTGTTGCCAATCACATTAATCCTGTCTTTAACGCAAAACAAATCAGTAAAGTCAGACAGAATAGAATTTTGGAACACAGTTGGCTTCCAGGACCCCTGATATGATGTCACAAAGATGCAAAATAGTGTTGATGGACCTAGAACTCAGGGAACAGGTGCTCTTTCTCTTGGGCACACAGTCCATTGTACATGTTCCTGTAGGCTATCAGGCTTCCATGCTAACAGATATCATCTTTTTTTTTCTTTTCAGAAGTTCTTGGTTAGTGTGTGTTTGTAAAGAAAAAAAAAGTAATATACTTATTCTTACCCCTCTGGGACAGTATCTTTCAAATCTCTCATTTCTTTGCAGCCTCCCAAGCTTTCTCTGCAGACTGCAATGTCATATACAAGCTGTAGATAACACCAGAAGGCAGCTTAAATTATTTTTCAATATATTCTGAGAGTGAAAATGCCAAGTCATATATTTTTGTGAATAGATGCAATTGAAAACCCAGTGTTTCTCTAACTGGGGAATTGTAGGGAGGGCCAGGTTACAGTGGCGATCACTCCATCTCTACTCTAAGTAAAGATGCCTGTAAAGGCTCTAGAAAGCAAAGATATTCTAGGAAACAAACATATTTAACCCTTGCACACAATTACTTATTTTAAAATCATGTTATAAATGCTATTTAATTTCCCTGCTAACCTTAGGAACAATAAATAAGGAGCGTATAACACTCTATTAACCCTGGTACCTTGGTGAAAAAGCTTGTCTTATATTTATGAGTCATCTAGCCATCTGTCTCTTCAGTCACTTCAGGACTGTGCAAAGCAGAGGGAATCTATGGAGGCTTGATTAAAGAGTTTCTATCCATAGTCAGGCAATACCTATGTTTTGAGTTCTTATTCTGTGGGCTTTCACAAACAACATTCAATGTTCTCTTATTGGTTCTTCATCTCATCCCAAGGGGATGCTAGGAGTTAAAAACTAAATGACCTTGGGCTTACACAGGGACACTTTGCTCAGCCTGGAAGGAGGGGACTGGACCTGCCTGTACTGAATCTACCAGGTTGAATTGAATCCCCAGGGGAGTCTTGGCCCTGGAGGAGATGGGAATGGAGGGGAGGGGTTAGGGGGAAGGTGGAGGTGGGGGCGGGAGGGGGGAGGACAGGGGAACCCATGGCTGATGTGTAAAATTAAAACACAAATATAATAAATAAAAAAAGGAGAAAAAAGAAACTAAATGGCATAGGCAGATAGACTGGACATCTCTGCTAGGCAAAGTAGGTGCCCTGCATGTGTTACTGTCTTAGTTTGTTGTGGTAATTTAAATGCAGTTGGCCCCCATAAGCTCATAAGGAGTGGCACTATTAGGAGGTGTGGCTTTGTTTGAGTAAGTATGGCCTTATTGGAGGAAGTGTGTCACTGTGGGAGTGGGCTCTGAGGTGTCATACATGCTCAAGCCACACTCAGTGTCTCAGACCACTTCCTGTTGCCTGTGGATCAAGATTAACTCTCAGATCCTTCTCCAGCACCATGTCTACCTACACACCACCATGTCCTGCCATGATGATAATGGACTGAACCCCTGAACTGTAAGCCACCCAATTAAATGTGTTCCTTTGTAAGCGTTTCCGTGGTTATGGTGTCTCTTCACAGCAATAGAAACTCTAAGGCATTTAACTTATGTTGCTGTGATAAATACCATTACCAAAAGCAATGTGTGGAGAAAATGGATTGTTTATTTATTTGTTTGTTTGTTTCTTTACTTACTTATTTATTCATTTACTTTGGCTTGCACATCCATCATCAGGGGAAGCCAAAGCAGAAATTGAGGCAGGAACTGACGCACAGACTATGGAAGAACACTGCTCACTGGCTTGTTCTCCATGGCTTGCTCAGCTATCTTTTTTATACAACCCAGTACCACCTGCCCAGGGATGGCACTACCCACAGTGAGTTGGTAACTTCCTACATCAATCATTAATTTTAAAAAATGCCCTATACACTTGTCTATAGGCCAATCTGAGAAAGGCATTTTTTTCTGTTGAAGATTCCTCTTCTCAATGGACTTAAGCTTGTGAAAAATTGACAAAAACAAACAAACAAAAAAGACAAACTCAATACC
Organism: Onychomys torridus; assembly: GCF_903995425.1. Lineage (NCBI taxonomy): Eukaryota > Metazoa > Chordata > Mammalia > Rodentia > Cricetidae > Onychomys > Onychomys torridus. Next base: position 35,615,250 of record NC_050450.1, on the reverse strand, counting down.
AGAACAGATACTTTTAGGTCTTACATAATACATAAATTTAATGTCTTTAAAGTAAGAAAAAAATGATATTTTTTTGCTCTTGTATATTTTTTGAAAGAAGGTCTCTTGGCAGCCCACTTGTGTATCCTTGAACTTGAAACAATCCTCCTGTCCTAGTCTTTCCAAAGCTTGGATTCATGGGGTGTGAGCTGTAACTGCTGTTGCATTGGAGTCTATAGAAGGCTTTCTTCTTGTGATTTCTTTGCAGATGAGAACATTGCATAGGGAGAGAGGATATTTGCTTATGATGTTGGAAGGAGAAGAAAGTCTTCCTACTGTCTAGGCCTCACTTCAGAACAAAGCCAAAGGATCTATAGTGGGATAATGCTTCCTGTTCACAGTATGCTATATCCAGAACTTTATTTCCCATCTTCCTTTGCCTAAGGGGAAAAGGGCTAATCTTCTTGTTAGTGGTTTCTATTAGGAATAGGGGAAAAGGATGACCACAGCATTTATAGAAGTAAAATTGAACTCAAATCAGGTATGTTACTTGCTCATTTTCTGTAATGTTTATGCAAGTAATTATAATATGTTATAAAATGAGGTCCAGAATATCCTTTTTAATGTGCACAGAAACTGAGAGGGTTACATGTAAAGTCATTGTTATCATTGACATGAAAAAGGTGATAAATAATTCCATCTGTATTTCTATAGAGGTGGGATAATTTTCTGCAGGAAAATTGACAACATGGATGAGACCCCCGAAAGGACACACATGTTAAAACTTCCACATTTAACATTTCAACCTTCTCTCTGCTATCTTGCTAAGTATATTATACCACAGTTTCTTGCTTACCTTGAAAAAAGGGCAGAGATGAAATCCATATCATCTTGGAGATATTAAATATGGTCATGCATAGCAAGTCTACCATAGTGTCTGACACAAGACAAGACCTTCGTCATTGTTTTTGTCCATCTCCATGCTGCCATTGCTTATTTACAGGACAGATTTTTTTTTTTTTTTTTATAGTCCCTAGGAAACACCATGTGGCCTTTAACAACATATGCATCTTGGTTAGAAGTGCACCAGACCTATAGTGTTGCTACCATTTTGTTTTATTTTTATGAACTATCTTGCATCTGTAAGTTCATTTTTCTAGAGTACAAGTCTAAAGCTTTTGTCCACATCTCTGAGATCCATGACTCAAGAAAATCACAACCTTGTGTCCAAGTTACGTGTCTGTTAGTAAAGTGATCTTAAAGATCATGTCATCAGACACACATCTGTATACCCTGAGCATATTGGTTATTATAATGTAAATTCTGCATTATAATTATGTAAATTGATTATTTAAGCTAGCGAGAAATTGTCCCCTAAAATTAATGTACTATGAATAGCATATTTTAGCAAGATTTCCAGATACTGGGGCTTCAGAGATGACTCCGCAGTTAAGCATACTTGCTGCTCTTGCAGAGGACCTGGGTTTGGGTGCTAGTACCCATATGACAGTTCACAGCTGCCTGTAACTCTAGTTCCCAGGAAATAGATGCCCTCTTCTGGCTTTTATCAGTACCAGGCACTGCTCTTGTGTATATTTGTACATGCTGGTGAAACCCTCATACTGTAAAATAAAAATAAATCTTTTTTTTAAGAAATATTTTAGACACTAATGAGCTAATGTTATATAAAAGGATAAAGTTCATTTATAGATGTGAATTTCAATATCTTGGAAAATCAAATGAAATAAATTATTTCTTAATTCTGAGTAATCATGATACCACTATTAAAATTGAGTAGCTGATATACTAGTGACATCTTAAGATCCCTTTCCAGTGAGGGTGGCTTACATGTATTATAAACCATAATAATCATAGGCACTGGTACTTGACAGGTATCTAGTGACACCATTGAGCCACTTGATGTGGGCTAAGCCACTGACAAGCATGGAAGCAATCCCCACTAACTACTGTTGTTAAGGACTAATTGCTGCTGAGAATGGTGAGCACACTTTTAATCCCAGCACTCTGGAGGTAGAAGCAAGCAGATTTCTGTGAGTCTAAAGCCTGCCTGGTATATATAGCAAGTTACAGGCCAGCCAGACCTACATAGTGTGACCCTGTCCTGTCCTTCATTGCCAAAAGGAAAATTATTGTGAGGGTCCCAGCCACTGGAAAAATATTCAGAGAGGTATCTATAAGGGCCAAGTCAAGCCTACATCTTCAGATTTCAAGGTTCCTGAGTTCATGTTGGTGTAATAAACTCAGCCAGTATGCTAGCCGTGGAAAAGGGTATGATTCCTGAAGCAATCAGCTTCTCAAAGAAAGACATCTATAACTCATGTGTAATATTTCCAAGACAGACTTGGTTGCTGAGGGCCTTGGGAAAGAAGTTGGCTTGTGTGGTAAAATAGCCTTTCTGGATGTGAAAAGCTTTCTTTAAATTCAGATTCATTTATTTCTTGAGTACCTTGGAGGAAAGAAAAATGTATATACAAAAATACTTGTATAGTCACCATTAGCTTTTCAGCTCACTTCTGGGATATTATGTGAAACAAATATTAAAACAGAAGAATTCTTCCACAGGCTGTGTGCCTAGCTGTGAATGCCTGCTACATAATTCATGAAGTTGCTGATATTTTGACTTTTTTCTCTATCATTTCTTTTGCTTTGAATTTTCTATAAATAAATAAATAAAAGATTTTAATTTTATCAAGTTTTAAATTTGTACTATAGAAAAAACATTTTAACGTGAGCCTAAGCAGAGCATCTTAAAAAGAGTCATAATAAAGATGAATTTGAACCAAAGTATATTCATCCCTCATAATAACAGATATTACTATAGAATTTCTTGGTTACAAGCAAGAATTTATTTAAGAAATATTTAAATGGATAATAGATAGCTCACTAAATTAATGACTAGTTCTACAGATATGAGGGAGCTGGATCATCTCTTGATAGCTCATTTACAAATGCTGATCTTTTCTGTGCATTGGATTTTAAGGATTAAAGGTTTAAGTTTCTTAGAAATGGAATGGATTATTTAGCAATGACTCAGGGACTTCTTACCTATTGCTTCTGCATGGGTATCTTTACCACAGACAAATATGATTATGGAACAAGAAAGATAATATTCCATCCTACCCCAAAAAATTTAAGAGACATAGCTAAGTGCACAAGTGTACCATATTCATGGACTGTAAAATTCAATATAGTTAAGTTGTCTTTTCTATCCAAAGTGAACTATAACTTTAGCAGAATTATAATCAATGTCAAATATGTTTTTAGTAACTGATACATTTCTTTTCTTAAAAATAAAGTTAAATAATGCAGAGAACTAAAAATAACCCTCTCCAATTTTTCTTTGTATTAATGGGGCATGTGGCTTCGCCAAAGGAATGGCCCTGCTAACAGACACCATCTGACTACCCACCATGACTACCAAGCAGGGATAGTTTTCCCTACCAGCCAACTTTCAAAAAACACGAGTTTCTACTAGATGTGATCATATCCACAAGGCTTTGGTTCTAGGATCTAACAAACATTTTGAACTAAGAATCTAGATGTGTGTGAATCCCTCTGGCACCAATTCTTTATGAGTGATATTGCTTTTTTTAAAAAAGTTCAAGTAACATTCTGGAAAGGACCCTCAATAGAAATTTTTGCCTAGCTCCTTCATTTTACAAAACCTGAATCCCAGAAAACAATAGAGGCTTTCTCAAGGTCCAATAGCTTTCTAGAACCCAAGACTGAATCCTAGTGATCTCTAATTTCATCTAATTATTTAATGTCAACCCTCAAAATCTCAAGGTAGTGATGTTAATAGTTCCCAAGTAGAACAAGGAATTTGAGGGTATTTGAATTTATGTTTGGTTATGCTGGCTTCAGAGATAGGTCATGGCTGTAAGTAAACAACAGATACAATATGAAATACTTTAAGGTATACTAGACTCCTTTACCCAGTATTAGCAGTTCAAGATAGAAATAGTTCAATGTAATAATCCCCAAATGACTCAGCATTGTGCAATGACTGTGTCAAGATCTCTCAGCCCAGTTCTCCTAAGGATGGGCTGTATGATTCTTCTCCTTCCTACTTGCTCTGAACCTCAGGTCTGTCTGAACAAGATCCTCCATCCAGTACTCCAGATGATGAAATGTATGGTTCTGCTGTCTCCCTCTGACTTTGAACTCCAGGTCTGGCTGCATTCCTTTCCAATGGGCAGCTTATGGCACATCCTTAGCACCTCTGTGGCAGCTTGTCTCATTTCTTTGACAAAGCAGCTTCCAACAGTAGGGCAACAGGCCCTGAGCATGGGCCACTCCAGCCTTCCTGACAACTCTCTTTGATGAGGTGAAATATGAGCCAGCTGCTTACAGGAAGAGGCAGCTAGCTGGGATGGACAGGAAATATAGATTTCAATCTTGTCCAAATTGAAGCAGAAACCAGTCTAAAGATGTTCCCTCTTATTTTGGAATTTTAAAAAGATAGTAATAATGGTATAGGGTAGAACAAGAACCCTGTAACTCAGTGAGTGAGGAAGGATGGATGCTCAGTATATGTCCATTTGGTCTACCTTTTTCTAATGTTAGAAGAGGATTAAATTGAAACATGGTTATTAGACCTCAGTGGATCAGTACTTCTTAACTATGTGACCTTACAGGTTTAATAAACTGTTGGAAGCCTTAGTTTCTATGGACCACATAATAGTGACAATAGTCATGTCAATTCTAAATGGTTCTTGTGAAGATTAAATAAGCTTAATGAAGAGAAATAATTTTATGTAGTGAGTGGTATTCAATACTTGTTAAATAAATGACCACTACTAGGCATGATTTCCCTTTACCATTAACCTGGAGGCTACACCAGGTTTTACCAGGTGATGCCTATACAATAAACATCCTCTTCATTTTTATGTAAACAGATCTCATTGCCCCAAGCAGACTAGTTAGCCCCCCTCCTTATGGTAACCATTCATTGTTTTGAATTGTTCATGAAATGATCCTTCTTCTATGTCCACAAATCCACACTTCAGCTGAAGTCACCATTATCCTGTGATTGCTCTGGCTCCTGTGCCTGAATCCCCTGCCATCATTCATTTAGAAATACCTCTCCTCTGCCATGGCATGTCTTCAGAACACCAAAGCTCATGCTAGGAGTTCACTAGGGATTCTCCCCAAGCTGGAGAGGGCAGAGGACATCTGCAGCCCATTCATAAAAAGAAGAAAAATCTCCTTCCATCTCTATATTTTTCCTCTGACAGGATGCTGTGTCTCTTTTGTAGAAATCTCTGCTGACTAGTTCTTTCAGCTTACAACTTTAGGGACTTTAATCTCTTAGAAGTATACTCCTTTCCTACCATTTCCTCTACCATAATATTAGTAAAACTCCTCCATCATCCAAACACCTATTGGGCTCCACCTAGGTATGGACTTCTTCGGTAGCTCTATGTACCAAGTGTGTACATTTCACCAGTAAGGAGCTTCATTGGCATCTTCAAAGATCAGAGTGGAGGAGAAGTGAAGGGCTTGGGTATACTTGCTGGAGGAGGAGGTTGAGGGGGACACAGAAAGAAGAGATATGAAGATGCTGAGGAGAAAACACACCCCTTCAGGAGGGTGCCTCAGAACTCAAAGACTAAGTTCCCCAACACTCCAGAGGGAAGCTAGAACGAATCATCTCTTTTGTTTTGGCATACTCTGGCTTAAGAGAACAGTCATGCATAACCTCCTCCTCACAACTAATGCTGAGTAGGCTTGGCTGGTGTAGGTCTTTGTGGAACTTGCTCTCTGACCATGACAAGAACTCGATGATGATGGCCCCCCTTTTGACTCCATAGTCTCATTCTTTGGATAACCCACTAAGTCCAGTTAGTGAAGCCCACACATGTATTCACCTGGGGCTGTCCACTGGAGCAAAGAAGCTTACAAACAACTATATGTTAAAGATGAAGAAAGAAGGAGAAAACGAGGAGGGAGAAGAATGATTCTCCATTCCCTAGCAGGTATCAACTGCTGATAGGGCTTTTGTAAGGGATGGGGCTTGAAGAACATCCTCAGTCTATGCCAGAATTTGTGCTGTAAGAGATAACTTGTCATTTTGTGGTTGCAATTATAAGGGCTATCTCTGGATTGCCTCTGCACTTAACTCTTAACTCAGGAAAACAGAGTTTTTGGTTTATCTTTGTAAAATCCATAAAGTGAGAAAGGAGTGCTTTCAGATTGAAACTGTAGGTGAAACAGGAACAGAGTAAATTTGATAAAGGAGTTGGGGAGAAGAGAGGGAGATGAGATCAAAGATTTAGCAATCAGCATGCTTTACCTCCGGCAGTTTAAGAGACCATATTCTAGTGCTGCCATTATTTTCCAATATGGCCAATTGCAGAGTGGACGTGGATGACTGTAAAGATAGGTGTTTGAAATGAGGTTTGAAATCAGAACATAGAAAAACCATATCTGAGACAGGAGAAGAGAAAAAATGCCTCCCAGGAAATAGGGCATAGTGTAATGCTTCCGAAGTTAAACGCTGCACTCAAGGGAATTGGAATGTAGTGAGTGATCCAGGCCTTCTTCAGCAGGATCACTTAGAGGAAAATTGGTGCCCGAGGGAGAAGCATATCCAGGCTTCACAGGTATTACAGTGTCTCCAGAAATCCTAATCAGGTGTCTGATAGGCAAGCTAAATCCTTCCTCTTTAAAAATACCTGTCCGGGCCAGCCGGCATCACCCATCTCAGTCACAGATTTGTCTCAGAATAGATTCACACACTGGGATCTCAGCAAGGATTTCTTTTTGGAAAAAAGTACATTTTATGAGCCCAGGAGGAGCTTTGTGGAACTCACGATATCCTTGAACTGCATGCAACAGCAATTTTAGACAGAGCGTTAATTCAGTGAATTTAAGGAGAAAAGGGAAAAGAGGAAAACCCATGCAATTGTCACTGCTAAATGAAGTGAAACATGGTTTGGAAGAGCACTTCAGACCCCATTCTTTCTATATTCTGTTTTGGTGTTTAAAAATTTTGTCTGGTATTGTTGAGCCTTATGTGGAATGCTACCAACAAAGTACCATGGTTGTTTAGATAAACGTGTATGTTTTCTGTAATATGGTGGTAGAACCAGAGCACTGAGCATGTGAGATGAAGCAGATATAATCTGATTGCAAGGTTTCTCTCCCCAAAACATTATGCCTTGTGAGAACTCCCTCTTTACACCCACCATTTTCTCTGCCCTTGGACAAATGTGGGCAAAGCCCATGGCTTTTCTGAGTGCTCTCAGAGAAATGAGAAGGCACCGAGAAAATTCACACGAAAAGTCACAAAAAGCCTCATTTCAGCATTCTAAGGGTCAGAACAAGGAAGCCAGAGGCATCTTTCTTGAGTGGTACTCCTGCAGCCAGGACTCTGGTTCTTGACCTCTTTTGATGGTGTGTTCTCTCATGAGGGCTAAGCAGCATCTCATGATGCCTTGATATGGATACCTGCCTCTTCCTGGCTTGCTACGATGGCATGGCTTAAAAATATCTAAGAGAAAGAAGTCATAAATGAATGTGATATCAAGGCCATGGGCAGTTCATCTCCATTTCATTGTAATGATCTTCCCTAGCAGTAATGGAAGTAAAATGAGGATCTTCAATTTACCTTTAAATCACTTATTTTCTTTGTCATTAAGTACAGAATGCAGCACTTCTCAGTACTTGTTTTGTGAGATGTTCCTTCATGATGCTGTAGATTAGCAAGCAATAGAGAAAAAAAAAATGTCTCAATCAAATTCTGTTGGGATTCCTGAGTAGAAATCCAGGTAGTGGATAAAATAAGAAAGAGTGGAGAAAGGGCAACCCAGCAAGAACCTTCAGAGAGGCCTCAAGGACCAGTGGACTATGGCTGGAGTTAGGACTACATGCAGAGGCTGCCTGTCATTGGCTCTGTGAATCAGAAGTGCTGTGTAACCTCTCTGATCCTTTCCCCATCCATCAAATGATAACAATACTTCCTAGAGTGACAAATGAGCTGTAATTAAAGTACACCATACCAATTTGTTTTCATTATCTGTCTTTAATTTCTGAGCATGCCCCCACTAAGTCTAATGTAAAGCCTTATGTAAAGAGACCTAACCAGGAAACACCCTCAGCCTCAGCCTCAGCCTCAGCCTCAGCCTCAGCCTCTGATGGTAGTCTTGGTGAGATCTAACCCCACCCTTTGAGAATCCTGTTAAGTTTACGTAGGCAGGTGCTCTGAGCCAAAGAAGGATTGCTGAGTTTAGTGTTCAGTCCTGATGAGACCCATGTCCTCTCAGCTATCTATGCTTGAAAAAGTTGAGAAAACCATAAACTCCATCTATTTCCCCATCCCACTGAAGCTTTCGAACTTACATCATTGTAAGTGAAAGATAGTACTTTAACTCTTTTTCTGACAACCCATCCCACCTTATAAATTGCCTTCAGTTGGAGAGCCAATCCCCCAATCCTGTGTTTTCTTGGTCTTTTCAATGTTGTAAAAGAATATATGCAGTTGTTTCTGATTACCTTTCTTTAAAAAGATTCGTTTTACTTTTCACTTATGTCTAAGTTTGTACCTACATCTGAGTATGCATTGTGAGTACTGATGTCTTCAGAGGCCAGAAGAGGGAGTCCGTGCCCCCTGGAGATGGAGTTATAGGCAGCTGTGAGCGTTTGGTTTTGTTGGGAATAGAACTTTGGTCTTCTGCAAGAGTAGCAAATATTCTCAACTTGTATGCCATCTATTTAGCCCCTTATTGCTGCAGTATGTATACGTGGCCTATGTACATCCTCCCATAGATTTTATGTCATTTCTGGGTGACTTGCAGTACCCCTTGCAATGCAAGCATTCATATACATGCACATGCATGTCTGTACATGGACACACACAAAAAGGTACCAAGGAGACAGAAAACTCAGGCTTTTCTGGGGTGTTTGAAGCAAATTGTTCCTTTCTTTGTACAATTGTGTTCTGGAGAAGATGGACAGCAGAACTGAAAGAAAACTGCCACTCACAGGTCACTCACTGTCACTCTAGCAAGTGCCAGAATCATGTTTCCTCTTTACTCAGTAGGCTCCTTGAAGTGCTAACCCGCTTTACCATGAACATGTGAAGTTGCTGCAACTTCAGACCTATGTCATTGCCTCTAGTTGCTGTCCTGTGAGTGCAGAGACACCAGCAGCTTCCTTGAATGGTGGGTAGAAGAGTCATTTCCCCAGATGTTCTTCATATTTCTCCTCTGTCTCACTGAGATGGTTAAAACAGCAGCATTGACAACTCGCTGTCACAAACACTCTTGGCAATCAGCAACAAAATACTCCACTGAGCCTGTTCCCTCAGCCCTATTGGTTGTCTGACAATTGTTACTATGGACTTACCCAGGTCAGTCTATCTCTGCTGTGTTACTTTCTGTAATACTTATGGCGGGTAAAATACATGGCCTAAGCAGCTCAAGGAAGCAGAGGGTTTATTGTGGTCTGTAGTGTGAGGGTATGGCCTGTCATGATAGGGAAGTCCAGGGGTCAGGAGATTGAAGCAACTGGTAACATTGTGTCTGAGTCAAGAATTAGAGAGTGATGAATATTGATGCTCATCTGGCTTCCTCCTTTATGCATGCCTGGACCTAAGCACAGGGCATGGTGCCACACCTCATTTTGAGTAGGCGTTCCCATTGCAATTATTTTGTTCTAAAGAATCCCTTACAGTCATACACGGAGTTTTGCCTAGATAATCTCCCATATTCATGCTTGCATCCTACGTGATTGTTAGAGCCTATCAAGTTGACAATATTAATCATTGCTAATCCACACCCCCTTTTTAATTTGGTACCCAGAGGCATCACTTCTAAGCCGTAAACTTCCATCTCTTATATCTATTGGTGCCTAGGCATCCCATAATGCAAAATACATTCAGTTCAACATCAAAGATCTCCATCGTCCTTAACAACCCAAGACCATTTAAAAGTTCAAAGTTGGAGTCTCATCTTGCCAGAGAGATTTCACCCAAGGTGATTTCTCAACTGTGAGTCCTATAAATTCAGAACCAAATTTCATGCTTCCTATAAACAATAGCACACAACAAACACTATCATTCTAGAAAGGAATAATAGGAGCATGGAAAAGGATGATGATGCTAAAGCAAGACCAAAACCCAGCAGGGCAAACAGCACATGCTGCAGCTCTATGTCCAGCATTTGGAGCTCATGATGGAATCATCTGAGTTCTGAAAGTTTTCCATCTCTACTACCCACAGCAAGCACGGCTCCTCTTTTGATCTGTCTGTACTCTGTGCATGTAGCTTCCAGGCAGTTATCCTATGTTTCTGGCACCTCTGTAATCCTGGGGTCTCTTTTCAAAAATAGTGTTAGTGTTTTATTTAGCACACGAATGCCACTATTGGATTTCAGGTGTGGTGTCTATGCTTGTCTCTTTTTATTATTGTTTTCTGTAAGAAATCTCTAAAAGCTGCATCTCAAGAGGTTAAGAAATTTGCAGAACTGACCTTCACAGGTTCATTGGGCATGAAAGGCCACGCCTATAGCATCCTATATAAAAGATCATTATGCTCCCTGAGAAATTCTGTGAGAGAGGCACACTGTAGTAATAGAAAGGATTGTTATGGAGTTAGATCCAGCCCATCCACTAACCCTTTCACTTGACCAGGCCTTTGAACATATCTCGAAATCTCTCTGGCATTGATTTTGCCATCTGAAAAATCCAGTGCACAATAATAGGTGGATTGTTCATCATTAAGGGGAGATTGTGATAATGCTCATGAGATCGATGCATGGGGAATGTCAGCAACAAAAACACACATTCTTCTCCCATTTAAAGCATGGAAATTTGGACTTCTACCATAACACTTTTATTTCTATAGTTTAAAGCCCTCTTAGTTTTAAAATAAACTACCCTGACTTAATCTAACATATTAGAATTAATATTAAAACAAATCACTGAGAGGATAAAGAAGAAATAAGGAATTGTGGGAGGCGAGTAGAGCAACCAGGGTATGGAGTAATCATGATCTTCTGAACCCAGACAGAAGTCCTGAGTATCTGATGAGGAAGTGACTGTGGAGCTTCAGTCAGGATATCATGTGAGAATGTGGGCTTTCTTGACAAATCTTAATTTTTCAAGACAAAATCACAAATGAAATCTCTTGGATTTTGGCTGCTTTATTTTTTTATTTAATAACCACACCCCTCTCCCAAAAAACTTACCTCTATTAGCCTAGATTAGCCCATGATCAGGTAAACTGAAGTTTGGGTTGCCATTTCACATCATCTGCATGAGCCAGGAGTTTTCTTTCTGGCCTGTGCTGTAGGAGTGAAGTCATCACAACACTCACTTGTATAGGACTTCAGGGAGGAAGTAGGTTCTAACATGGACAGAAGACCCCTTCCTGGGAGCCAGTTATGAAACAAAGCTGTGAGAAGGTGTGCTTCATGGAAACATTTGAGAGAGATGAGTACAACTGAACACAGACCTGCATCCCCTCTCCTGTTTCCCTGGGCCTATGCAAGCAGATGTGTAAGGAACACCAGCTTCCTTTGCTCTGGCCAATCCCACATGGGCCACCTTCCAGGGCCATGGGAGACACAGTGTCTCAGGACCTCTTAGGAGAAGCTCTCTCCTTCCTCAATTTTTTAACAGATACTTCCATCTGCCTGATGAGACAGTGAGACAGACACATGGCAGTCACTGCCTGGCCTGTGAACCAACAACACACCTGAGGGATCTGATGTTGGGTTCTAGTACTGAGGATGAGGGAAAAAGTATAGGATTAAGTGAATGGATGTTGGAGTCCAGTGTTAGGGTCAATGAACAGGATGATGTGGAGTCATCAAGGGCTAAGGAGCTGTGCTCTGCTGCTATGGAATGAGGAAGTCACCACAGCAGCTCAAAGGACCACTGTGATTTGGGCTCCTGCTGGAAGTTTAAGAAATTAACATCCTGAACAACAACAAAAATCCTAGCCATCTGTCTTGTTTTGATCTCAGTGTGGTAACCAGTGGCCAAGTACAGGGGCCCTCAGCCAATCAGCCAGTCATCTGGATGCAGTACCCGAGTGTTAATCTTTTCTCTCTCTTTATCCTCATTGTTTCAAATTTCTAGCATCCAATAATAATTGAAGCCGTGGGCAAAAGAATTCCCCCTGAATTTTTCCTTAAGGAATGAACCCAATGTTTCTCTGTTAGGTCCCTTCAGAGTAAATCCAGAAACTTTAACCAGGGTCTGGAAATTGGGAACTTGGTTTTCTCTTTAGAATAAAGTTGTTCTGTTTTGTTTTTTCTGAAGTTACAGTTCTGTGATTGTGTGTATGAATAGGACAAACAGCACTAATCCTCCCTCTGTGGTCTTAAGAAGTATGGGGAAGGGAAAGTAACATCATGAAGCACTTTACAGAAGCACTTACACCCCTTTCATCAATGTCTCTCCTGTATATAAGAATGTAAATTAAAGAGGTGTCCTGGGAATCATTTTTTTTTAAGAAAAGAAAAAAGGGAACTTGTCATTATTTGAAATATTGAAATATCTAAGGCAGGGATTACTAACCTCAGAACCTCTGGAATAGTTTGCCTCAGATTTCTGCATTGTGGGACATCCTAGTTCCTTCTGGTATGGTATATTGCAGCCTTGCCTCTGTCTGCTAGTTGCATCCCTCCCCCTGCATAGTAGGACAATAAATCATTCTGGATGTTGCCTGTGTCACCTTACTGGGCATGGTCCTCCCTGCTGAGAACCAATAGGCTAGACCTGTGAAGCTGGTGAGTGGAAGAGGTTTTCATGGAAGCCCAGGCTCCCGGTAACCTCTTGATGCTGTGAAAATATAGTTGGAGATGGAAAAAGTGATGCTACTGAGTCATGCAGTACCAGCAGCAGAGATGTACAAAGAATAGAAGGTGACTTTCTCAGCACAGAGTTGAATGGCGGTAACCAGTACTAGTATGCACAATATTGAGGGTGAAACATGTTTCCTAAAATCATTTGGTCTGCAGTATTGATATCCCAAGTGATGCTTTTCAATCTTACAGTCATGTATATGTGGCTGCTAGGAGCAGTTTTTGCTGGAAGCCTTACTCATGTTTATTCCCATATTTGATATAAAGGGGATCCTTTGCTAGGATCTGTTCCAGCTAGGTCATGCGTATCCATATTTTTATTTTTTTTTTTAATATCTGAGGATCGAACCCAGGACCTTGTCCTTGTTAGGCAAGCGCTCTACCACTGAGCTAAATCCCCAACCCCAGAGTATCCATTTTTTTTAAAGATTTATTTTATTTAATTATATGTCTGTGTGGGGATGTGCACTTGGATTCAGTGGCCACCAAGGTTGGGGGCATCAGATCTCCTTGGATCTGGAGTTATGTTTGGGTTGTTGTGAACTGCCAGACATGAGTGCTAGGAAGCAAACCTGTGAGAAACATGAGAAACGTAACAGCTAAGCCATCTCTTCATCCCCACCAATGTCTACTCTTGTGATTAATATCTAGCCAGACTTTTTTGGCCTTCTGCACAACTCGCAATAGTTCGTCTTGTCATTGTCTATTGATGTTAATTTTTTTTTGAAACAGTCTCACTATTTATTCATCCAAGGCAACCTTCAAACTCATAACCCTCCTGTCTCATTCTTCCAAGAGCAGGGATTATAGGTGTGAGCCAGTGTCCCTGGCTGTGCTGGTTGAATGAGAATGACCACTAAAGGCTCATATATTTGGATACTTGGTCCCTTGTGGGTGAAACTATTTGTCAAGGACTTAGGCAATGGTTCCATCCTTCCTAATGCTGAGACCATTTAATATAGTTCCTTAAGTTGTGGTGATACCCAACCATAAAATTATTTTACTCTTTTATTAAGAAAAAAAATTGTATTTATTTTACATACCAATCCAAGATCCTCCTCTTCCCTCCCCTTACCTCTCCAGCCTCTCCCTCCTACACAAAGGTAAAGGCTCCCATGGGGAGGTACATTTAGTAGCGGCAGCTCCAAGCCCATCCCCATGCCTAAAGGCTGTATGATGTGTCCCATCACAGAAGTGGGCTCCAAAAAGCCAGCTCATGTACCAGGGATGAATTCTGATCCTACTGCCAGGGGGCCCCTTAAGCAGATCTAGCTACACAACTGTATCACTATGCAGAGGGCCTAGTCCAGTCCCATGCAGACTCCACAGCTGTTTATCTAAATTTCATGAATTCCCACAAGTTTGGTTTGGTTGTCTCTGTAGGTTTCCCCATCATGATCTTGATGCCCCTTGCTCATAAAATCTATCTTCTCTCTCTTCAACTGGACTCCTGGAGCTCAGCCTGGTGCTGGATGTATTTCTCTGCATTTGCTCCCATCAGTTACTAGAGAAAGGCTCTACAATGACAGAGCATTCACCAATCTGATTACTGGGGTAAGCCAGTTCAGGAACCCTCTTTAAATGCTACTTCATAACTATAATTTGGCTACTGTTATAAATCATAATGTAAGTATCTGATATGCAGCATATCTGATATACAAATCTTGTGGAAGGGTCATTCAACCTCCACAGGGGTCACAACCCACAGGTTGAGAAACACTGGACTAGGAAATACGGTCTTATTAGAGGAGGTGTGTGACTGGAAGTAAGCTAAGGGTTCAAAAGACAGTACCATTCTCAGTTACTTTCTGTGCCTTGTGGTCATGTCTTAAGATATAAACTCTCAGCCAGGCCTTTAATCCCCGTACTTGGGAGGCAGAGGCTGGCCCATCTCTGTGAGTTCGAGGCTACCTGGGCTACAGAGTGAGTTCCAGGAAAGGCGCAAAGCTACACGGAGAAAGCTACACAAAACTCCCTCCCCCAAAAAAGATATAAACTCTCAGCTACTTCTCCAGTGCTATTCTTCCTGATGCCACACTTCTCACCATGATTGTCATGGACTCTAACCCTCTGGTATTGAGAGCTCCAAATCAAAACTCTTTCTTCTATAAGTTGCCTTCTATAAGTTATCACAGCAATATGAAAGTGACTTAGACATGGGCTTAACCTTAGCTTTTTGGTTATCGAGTACAGTACATAGCTTCAGAAACTTGGAACAGGATGGCTGATGTGACTTAAACTCTTTAATCAAAGACCATTTATAAAATAGTTTTAGGAAACGTGGTTCAAGTTTGTGTGGGTTCCTCACACCATTTTCACAACTGCCATGCAATGTGTAGTTAGAAACCTTAGCTCCTCACTTGACACACAGATTCAGTTTATACCTGGAGCTATAGAGACAGCCTCTCAAATACCTGCTTTGGGGTCTTTGAACTGGATCTAGTCTGTTACCATATCAAGAGTTTTGTTTTGACTTCCCAATTCATGAAAGAAAATTTAGAATGATTTCTGTGCTTTTGTGTATCTATTCTAGACTTTTATTAACTCTGTTCACTCCTTATTCATCTACCTAGGCAATAAGAAGCCACTACATGTTTATATTAGATAGGGTTCTTGTTAAGTCCAAGACAAATGTGGCCAGCTCCACCAACCATAGCATCTATCCCTCCAGTACCTCTTCGGTTCTTCATTTTGACCAGCAGCATGTAAAACTAGGGCACTTTACTTACTGGTTGCTAAGGGGATGCTAGCTCAAAAAATGAATTCTGAATGAATTCAGAAATGTCCTAATTTCTCTTTGACCCAGTCTCTGGCCACCTGCACTCCTTGGTTTTCCTATACTCCATAGCTATCTCTTTGGGCCTTCTCACACCCAAGGGCTTTAACAGGCCAACTTGAGGGTCCTGACCTATGGATACTCTCTGGTATCAGACCCCTGGGGAAACTCAGATTTTAACACAAAAATCTCTCAAGATTGTCCTCATCCACTTCCATACAAGTCATGTAATGTAATATAATAAGATTCTTCTCTGTTGCTGGTTGATCTGCCAGAGGAATCAGAGCCTCACCATAAGCTGCAGCTGTATTTGAGGCTCACAAGTGCTGTGGGTTCAGCCTGAGCATAGGACAACTCAACTTTACCCATCTTACCTTTCTTAAGGAACTTCTGAGAACCCTCCTCACATCTGAGAGGTGGGAATGGACCAGGATAACATTCAACTTGCTTCTCTGTGTTTTGCACAAGGGCCTTGGTTCCTGTTCTTTTCCTTCATTTCCTTCATGAATTTCTGAAACATAAGTCTGGCTTATGTGAGCATTGTTCAATACTAATGCATACTGAAGTGGAAAAAAGTCCAAGAGGAGGTGTTACAAGTCTTAAGTCATTGCCCTGTCTCTATGACTACCAGTGTTTCCACGAGTGATTGCTAGAACCTTGAGTCCATTTGTCTCTTCCCATTAAATGGCAAGCTGGGATTACACTTCCTCCAAGGTTTTCCATTGCTCTTAAATTCTTTAGACTTCTGTTAAGGTGTAGAGATGATGCTCATTTCAGGCCTAAATTATCTCCAAGAAACAGGATTGGAGGCAACACTTCGTTTTCATGAAGGAATCTCATTTCTCTCCCATGGATCTGATGAAAGGAGAGATGTAAGAGCGGCAGGGGAGATAGGCCTTTGACTGAATGACATTTGCAGTGCAGGGAACACTTGGGCTAAGCACTCTGCTACCTCTGACTGTGCATTGGGAAAGCCAGGTGCATATGTTCCCTCCTCACCCTGCACACACTGTACCTTCAGGTATAGGAACCCCTGCCTCCTTCTAGAGTCATGTCTGTCATCTTGTAATGATGATGTGGCTCTCACCTATTTCTGCACTTGATGCACCATGACAGTATCATTGGCTTTTTGATCAGCTGTTCACAGTGAACCTCTGGCTTGTGGTCAGACCCAGTACCCTTTATGCTAACTGGTTTGGAACCTTGGATACTGGTCTGTTGCCCCATTTCATGGGTCAGAAGGTTTCTGCAATTCTCCATGATTTGGTTCATCTGTCCATTCAACTAGAATTAGTTGACTCCACTTTAACTCAAGCCTGAAGAAACATTTATAAAATGTGTTCCCTGTTTCTGCAGAGTTCATCCACTTTGGGAAAAGTTTATAAATCCAAGAAAAGTCTTCAAAATTCATGGCCACCCAGGGCTTAGATAGAAAACTTAATTAACAATAAAAATGATAACAAGCACTTCTAATGTTTCAGTGCATTTTACTGTTTATCAAGTTGTTTTTTGATGTATGTTAATATCTTTAATATATGCCAGGCATTGCTCCAGCTGTAATTTAAACAATTTCTCTTTCTGTGTGGCATTATATTCTAGTGAGGTTAGCAAACATACACAAGTGAGACAAGTGAGTGAAAACTGGAATGAAAGGCATTAGCACTGTCACTAAGCAGTTGGAGGAAGAGCTGCTGGTCTTAGGGCAGTCAGGGAAAGCCTTATGAATAATATTTTAGCTAGAAGCCTAGTTAACTGGAGGGGCCGGTTACTCAGAGAACAAAGAGCATTTGAGGCACAGGAAACAGTAGATACAAAGGCCTTAAGGTTGGAAGCATTTGGTATGATCCAAATAATACCAATATGATAAATAAAGCTGGAGCAGAAATGGGATCTTTCCTTCTATACCCCAAGATCAAGGACAAAAGTGTGTGTGTGTGTGTGTGTGTGTGTGTGTGTGTGTGTGTGTGTGTGTTGTGTGTGTGTGTTTATGTGCATGTGCAATGTGTGTATTAACATGATTCAGAGTGTGACATTTTAAGGAATAAACAGTTTAAGACATGTGACTATGAGAGAGAAATAAGTCCCCTGAGATTAAGGGGGCAAAACAACACTAATCACAGTTGGCATTTTATGCCACACCCCTATTAATTGCTCATTGGATCCTACTACACACTTGTCGATCTGTTGCCACCCTCATCTTTGTGCTTGGAAAATCAGAGAGTAGAGTTTCAGGTATTTGCCAGCTTCATTTGTGTGTAAAGTCAACCATGGAGGCATCTGGTTCCTTCTCTTCTCCATGTATGAATTGCTATCTTGCAAGCAATAGCTCTGTGACTACCCTGGTGCCTTGCCATGTAACCTGGTGAAAAACATTCCTATGACCCCCGAATAAGAGTCAAATACTGTCCTCTCTATCTAAATGGAATTTCTCCCCTCTCCACCTACCAGTTTAAGCAGGAGTGTCTGGTTTTGGTTCTTCTTACTTGAACATTCTTTCCATCTTTGGAACAGGACTCAGACAAACTATCTATGCACAGAGCCAAGCAGTCAAGAGAGGCAACCACTTACCACCAGTTATGATGGCTGACTCAGCCAGGATGCTTGAGGTTTCAAGAACTGAGGGGTACATTCCCTGATGCAGAAGGACATTTTTTGAATTCTTCACAGAGTCTGAAATAGACATAATAGAAAACAGGTCTTTGTAATAAACATAAGAACTAACTCAGATGAATTCAATATGTTAGGCCTGGACCTATGGGAAATAACTCTGTTGGCTTCAGTCCACCATGACCAAAGAACTCATTGTCCAAGTCAGTAAAGAACAGAAAAACTTGAGATCATCCTAGCTGCAGAAATCTCTACCTTGAAGCTGGAGAGATGTTTGCAGAAAATAACTGAGATTGAGTTTATAATGAATATAAATTCAATTCCCATCACCCTTATCTGGTGGCTCACCCACCCCAAGGGATCTGGTGCCCTCTTCTGGCCCTTGAGAACACTTGTGCTAATGTGCACATACCCACATATAAACATAGATACACACACACACACACACACACACACACACACACACATACAACACACACAAATAAAAATCAAATAAATCCTTAAAAATAATAGAACCTCTAATTTTAGGAGGTCGTTTAAAAAAAAAAAAAAGAAAGAAAAACAGAATATGCCAAGACCAAATCTCTATATTTTACTTAGAAAAGAAGTTACATTTATGAAGCCCCCACAGCTCACCTTGTACTGTGCCAGAAAAATGAAACCTGTTCAGTCTTGACTCCCATCCTCCTAGGCAGCATTTCCCTATTTGGAGAAAAACAGAAACCAAAGTTAAAAGTAGGAGGTCGTTTGCCCAGGGTCACGTAAGAAGTAACTGGCATCCCACTGGCATTTGAGCATAGGCCCTTTGGATGCTGAGGCTGCCACTGCAGCAACCCACAAGGGATACTCTTTTAAAAACTGAAGTTCAGAAAGAAACTAGTGAGATAGCCCTGAAGCTGCCTTCCAAATAAATACCTGTAAAAATGTGCATTTTCTCAAGCTATTCATGTACTCCTTTTACTCCACAGCTCTGAAATGGCTGTGTGTGTGTGTGTGTGTGTGTGTGTGTGTGTGTGTGTGTGTGTGTATTTCTCATTCTTATACATATGCCAGTCATGGCGACAGATGCTACATTTTTAGGGCTTGCCCATTACAAGGCATTGTGTGATGTAAAAAAAAAAAAAAAAAAAAAAAAAAGGGAGGGGGGTTCCTTAGGTGATAAAGCATTTTTTTTTTTTAAAAGAAAATGATTGGAGAGTTTCCCAGCACCCTCTGCATGGAATGAATAACACAGCCATTTATGTCACAGGGGCTTCCTTTTACCTGGGCTTGTAATTTCCTGGGGTCATTTTGGTTAAATTAGATTTTAATTCTGAATGATTGTTGCTGGAAATGTTCCCATGGGTCAATTCATATCTCCTGAATAATAGTATTCAATCCAGAATTGAAAATGTTAGTGAAATAAATGAAGGATGCCTGTTGTGTCACCTTTGGGACTAAGCTGTAGATGTGTGATTTTCAGGTGGAAAGCTGTCTATAGGTGAATAAAGGTGTCACTACAGTGCATATATCTGATGCACCTACAGGCAGAGAAGCAAAGGGTCCCCTCAGAAGAATCCCACCTCCACTAACTTGATCTCTCATATATTTTTAAGCAGGGGCTGAGAGTGGTTTCATTCTGACTCCTCACTTTATACATTTTGCCTTCTGCCAGCATTTAAGCATGAGAAAGGGAAGGCTATTTTCTTGTTAAATTGCTTGGCATGGCCATGATGTTCAAAATGTATGGATAGGAAGTCTTACTCTGTCTCATACAGAGCCATTAATAAAACTAGAGTAAATCTCTTGTGAGCTTTTGTAGGTGTGTGAGACACAGACTAAGAACAGATGGATGAAATAGCTATAAACTCCTACCAAACTATGGCTAAGATTACAGTGCATTAAGCTGTTGATGTCTTAGCCCCTGTGGAAGGCATCCCTCTGGGCAAGGTCAAGAATACCCCGATTCTCTTAGTCATGGTTCACATGTGTCTGACTTTTATAATCTGAAGAGTCTGGGAAAGGGCTCTGAACCTGTGCTTAAGAACTCCCAAGAGATTTCCTCCTCATGGGAATGGAGGGACTGACAGGTGCCACAGTAAAGCCTATGTCCTTGGCAAGAATGGCATTGGTTACATAGCTTTAAGGGGCGTGTGGTAGGTGAAGAGATTGTCTAACATATACAAATCCTTACTAAAAGCCTTAGCTCAAAGTTATATGATTCTCTTCCTAGAAACTGCATGTGGGGATCAGGTTCTCTAATGTTTTATTAAAATTCCCCAGAGAAACAGAATAGAACAGAACAGAACAGAACAGAACAGAACAGAACAGAATAGAACAGAACAGAACAGAACAGAATAGAATAGAATAGAATAGAATAGAATAACGGATGATAATAGGTATGTAGGTAGGGTAGGGTAAGTAGATAGGGGTTAGATAGGTAGATAGATTAGATAGATAGATAGATTAGATAGATAGATAGATAGATAGATAGATAGATAGATAGGGATGATAGATACAAGATAGAGAGATAGAGAGATAGTACGTGTGAGCCCATGAATAAATATATTTATTGTAGAGAACTGACTTATGTGACTGTGAAGGATGACGAGTCCCAGAGTCTGTGGTTGCCGCTCTAGCATCTCAGTGGGGCAATGATGCAACTCCAAGACAAATCAAAAAGCCTCAAGTCCAGAAGAAGGCCATGTTTTGGTCTGAATCTGTGCTACAGAGGGGACTGCCTTTACATTCTCTCCAGGACATCCACTAACTGAGTGAGGCCCACTCACACTAGGAAGGACAGTCGCATTTGCTCAGTCTACCAAATAACATACTAATCTCATTAGGGGAAAAAACCCTTAGACATATCCAACCTGGTTTTTGACAAATGTATGCATTTAATGACAAACTTTATGTATCTATGTATGGTTTAGAGCATGATGCTTTGGTTTTTGGAGTGTTGGTTCATTGTGGGATGGCTAAATCAAGCTAATCAGCATCTGTATTACTGTACATACTTTTTTGTGGTGAGAACAATTAAAATCTATTCATACAGCAACCATAATATGAAAGAATATATTTTATTAACTATAATAAAATAACTCTTTAAACATCTTCCTGTCTAACTTAGAATAACATTTGGCCAAATGTCTGGAGTTGTAACTGTATATTCACTTAAATTACTTTATATCTCCAAATATGGTATAAAAAAATGGTTCTCAGTGGGATGTAGATTTTAACATCCAGTGTTGTCTGGCTGGCTATCCTTCTTGCTCAGAAAATTATCCTGACTCTCGGTCCTCAAAACTACTCAAACATTTAAGGGTTTCCATTTTCCATGTTAAGGGATAGATTGTGGGTGTGGAAAATGTGCACCATAGCTACTGAGGGAGCTAAAGAGCAAAGTAGACCCCATTAGTTGGTTCTAGGCCCTTACTACTTGATAGCTTATTTCCAGGTGAAATCACTAATGGGCTGTAAGGCCCAGGGAACAGAGCAGCCTCAATTTTGGTGAACCTTAAGATACCTTTTCTGTCTCCTCTGCTCCTGGGTTGCTGGTTTTGAAATAGCTTGGGAAATTGTCCTGGGAACTATCAAACACCATTTTTTTTTTTGGCATACTCCTTTAACTCATCCCTTTCTCTTATCATCTTCTCTTTCCATCCTCTTGATGCTGGCAGCTCCATCAGAAGCCTTCCTTTATTCCTCTTTTGCAAACCTTGGAGCATATTGAATCAAGGAAGTGCTAAACAGTGTGTGGCTGAAGGAATCAGAGGAGGGAGTCAGAAGGAGAATCAAAAAAGACATAGATGAAGGACCTTAAGGATGAATGATTCAGGGCTTGCCAGGGACATTTGCACTTCTCCAGGTAGTCTGTTAAGCAGGTGACATGCACAGTTGTGATAGCCATCTTATAAATGGGGAAAGTCTATAGCTCTTAATTGTTGGAATCTGGACTTCAAAATGGAGAACTGTGAATCTGAAACCTGTAGTCTGGCCTCTTGTTTTTATGAATTTATTTAGAAAAAGGAAGCAGAGAGAGCATTCAAAAACAGTTATTCAAGTTGAACAAAGTCACAGAATCTATTATTATTAACACATTGCAGAGAGCTGCTTTTGGAGTGAAATCTGAGGCTCTGTGTGATCATGGACATCTCATCAGAGTCCACCTAAATTAAAGTGTAAATCTCAGCTTTATCATTCCATGAGTTAACATGTTTTTGAGCATTTGGCTACATGAAGAACACAAGTTCACACTCCATAGAGTCATCTTCTCTAATATGCTGTGCTTTTAGGTCCCTTACCACCTCTGAGTGTACCACCTCTTATTCTTTACCTTAGGGTAGATAGACATCATGTGATGGGAGTTACTTCCATACCAGCCATTCTCATTTTCCTTTCAGTGATTCCCTTGTCCAGATCTTCCAGTAGCTTTTCAATTGGGTTTTTATAAAAACAAGCCTCCTAGACCTCTTGTCTGCATCATATCCATTCCCTGTGCACACACATACAATGCTTACACTTTATCCTCCTCTGCCTCATTTTATTTTATAATGTATCATACCTTTGACTGCCTGATGCTGATTACAAGAGGAACAAAGAAGTCCTATCAAGTGTTTATCCACAGAGAAGACAACACTGGATTCTGCAAGGGTTCAACTGATGCCCTGTGCAATATCCCACTGCCCCACCCTGTCGGGAGCTCATGTATGAAATGTGAAGATCGTCAGGGCTTAGGAGCATAAGCATGGAGGCATCAGTAATTGTCACCATTGGACAACCATTTCTCCTGCTTAGTTTAACACTAAACAGCATCATGGAAATTGGTGGTTAGGCTGAGAGACAAAGAGTACTTCTAACACTAACTACCCTTTGGAAGACCAATTTGGACACTCACACTTGAAGAGGAGACCAAGTTAATTGGTAGCCTGCTCCAGTGCCCAGAGAAGCTTCCGTATTTCTGAACTCCTCCCTGGAAACTTTCCTTGCAAGTATCAAAAAGGCAGTGGGCCCTTTGAAGCTAGAGCTTGAAGCCTCATGAAAGACACTGTCTTGTACAACTGACAACTTTTCCTAACAAAAACAGAGAGAAGACAGAAAAAGCAGGTCCCTTGGGGCATATACCCTGGGGAAAGAATCTATTTTGGAAGGGATTTTCCCAGCATGCATTTTTAGCATCACTCATGCCTGCATCTTAATCGGGCTTTACTGGTGGGAAGCATTCACCTAGCAGCAGGGATTGCCATAGAAGGGATTTAATCCGAACACTTGGCAGAGGCCTAATCATATTTCACTTTTTTTCTTTTATGTGTCTCCTTAAGATAAATGAGTCTGCTCCTTTATCAACAATGGCTCAAGAATCAGAATCTCCCATTTTTCACCCAGGACAGGGGATGTAGCAGCTTGCACTTTATTATCCATCTCTCATTTTCTTCCTTTCAAACAATCGATAAATTCTCCTCCGATGTCTCTTTAAAGGTTGCTTACAAGTTTCAGCTTCAGAACAATGCGCTGCCATTGGTTTTTATGACTAAATCCTTTCTGCATCTGCTATACATGTGGCGTGACTTAAAGGAACTTTTTTGTGTGTGTACTTCTCACCCCACACCCAACCCCCATGAGCTTCTTTTGCAAAAGTCCAAACGACCCAAGTCCTCATTGTGGTCCCCTAGATGGTGAGTACCAGCTCCCAGAAGCTGCTATGACTTGTGGTAGTTTACATAGCAATCTTATTATTGTACATTTTCCTGGAATTCAACCCCTTTTAGATGGGAAAGACTTAAGTATTAATACCATCCAAGTTCATGCTATGGTTTGGGAAGATGATTCAAGTGGGCTAGGTTCATCCAAATTGACATACATAACTAGTGAAGACTAGAAGTCAGTATGTTATATTTAGTCCTGTGATTCTATAACATCTCTGTGCTTGAGTTCTCTCACAAACATTCTGTTGTAAGTGCTTTTATTTTTACTTTTAATTATTATATATATATATTGGTGTGTCTGGGTATGGACTTAGGTAATTGAGTGCAGTACCTGTTGAAGTCAGAAGTGGGTGTCAGATGTCCTGGAATTGGAGTTACAAACAGTTAGGAGCTGCCTGGTGTGGATGCTGGACTGAACTGAAATCTTCTGCAAGAGACCTATGCATCTGTCACCCCCTCCCCCACTCACAAACAGCTTTTGGGTTGTTTGTTGTTGTTGCTGTTGTTACTTTGAGATAGGATCTTATGCTTTAGGTTAGGCAATCCATAAGTACCTCACTCATGGTCCTTCTGCATTGCATGTGCTGGGATTACAGGTCTGAGCCAACAACCTCAGTTTAAGAACAATCTTTAATGTGCTGGCCTAGCTATTTTCTAAAGGCTAATAAGCATGCATTGGACTGAATATGTGGTATTGGAGCTCACTGACTTTTAAGTCCCACTTGGGTTCATTTAGGAGCTGGGCTATGGTTCCTTGTGACTAATAGAAGAAGTCTCTTCTGTGATAATAAGTGAAAAGGTACTCCTGCATCAGAGAGTATGAGAGATGTTTGGGAAAAAAAGATTGCTCAAATACTGGCCCTGCCTGTGCAAACTGGTAGGAGAGAGGGAAAGAAAAGGAGAGAGGGAGAGGCTAGGCATGCTGGGGCTCTTAAGCACCTTTTCCTAGTTGACTGAATTGCTCACAATTCACCAACATAATCCATCATAAGTGGGTGTGGAAATATAAACTTCCATGGCCCCAGATGAATAGAGAGCAGCAGAGTATTTCAAATGGTAGATGTTCCTTCTTCCTGTGTTACTAAGTGACTGTCCTGATAAGGCCCATGAACATGTCACTTGGGTGAGAAATAAATCTTCACTGTTTAAGACCCCTAAGGTTTTCAGTGCCTGTCTCCAAAGTTATAACCTGGATTCTTTTGAATGATACGTGTGGATTGTCTAATGTAATCCTCAGTTTAGAAATAGTAATTACCTTGATTACCTAAGTGTGGCTGAGGACTAAGGTTTGAGTCAATGTTTTAGCTAAAGCTGTCTGATTCCAGAGCTTATATCCATGGTCAGTAAGCCAAAGAACTCAATGTGTGCATGCATGTCCTGCTACAGTGAGTGAGGAAAGCAAACACGAGCAGTTTCAGAAGGACATTGGAGATCAAGAAACATCTTCTCACAGAAATGGAAACAGGTGCTTTCAGAGAAGCCATTAAGGATGACCTACTGGTCTTGGTGGATTTGTCAGTAAGGAGACTTAGGGTCCCCTGTTCCTTGTGTGCTTTGGTAGACTGTCACCCTCCCCCTTGACTTAGTCACTTCAGAACAGTATAGAGCAAAGACTGGCTATCCATACATTTCTCTGGTAGCTAGAAAACATAGGGTGCTTCAGATATAGTAACCTTCAGCTTCTAAATCACTTGAAGCAACCCTGTGAATGAGCAATCATGGGTCCTGATCCATTGAGGTGCCAAAGCAATTTAGCAGTATTAATCACTGTATTTCTGTCTAAATTTTTCTCCCTCTCTCCCTCCCTCTCCCCCCACCACAGAGTTCTGATACACAAGCCTTATATGAACTAGGAGGTAAGGTAGCAAGTGTAGAAAGTAGAAAGTCCATAATTAGCCTGAGTGACCAAGAAAGGAAATATGCATGGAGTTGTGATGACCCAGCATATGACTGATAGAATCCAAAGCTGTGATGGAGACACAGTGTGTCTTGTTGGCCCTCTTCTTTGCTATTGTGTTCATCACCCATCACTGCTGACACCTGGGTTTCTACTCCCCAGCAGAGATCAGTAGCTGCCTGTGCAGCTTCCCCCACATTTTGTCTTGATCCCACAATATAGCCTATGTGAAAGACCCACATTGCCTCCCCTGAGAAATCCTTCTTGAATCTTGGTCTGTGATAGCCACAGAAAACTGCCAGGCTATTCCTTTAATGTGTCATAGAAAGGGCAAGCAACTCTAAGTATCAGTCACTGGCCTCCTCTTGAACTTGCCAGCTCTCCCTACCCAGTGCACATCTCTGAAGTGGTATTCTGAAGTGATTTGGAGGATCCCAAGGTACAGACTGCTGAGCCCTAAACCAGCTTCTCTGGTAGCATTATTTCTAGACTGTCACTCTTTGGAAAAGGACTTTATTAAGATTATATTTGCATACTCTAAGATTCACCTACAATGAGTGTGTGATTCAGTGATTTTCAGTAAATTTACCAATTTGCAGCTATCTCTACAATCCAATTTTATAGCATTTCCATCACCTCACTTTAATCCCTTGAACCTCTCTGAGGTCAGTTCCCATTCCCATACTAACCCTTGGGCAACACTAATCTACTCTGTGTCTCTCTAGATTTGCTTCTCAGGTCAATACATATAATTGGAATCATATAGTATGTAGACTTTTATGTCTGGCTTCTTTTACTTGGCATAATGTTTTTGAAGTTTATTCATATTTTGGAATATATCAGTATTTTATTCCTCCATAGTGCTAGCTATCATCCGTTTTCATGGATAGAGAATATTTTCCCTTTTTCCTCATCAGTTGAGGGATATTTCTTGTGGTTTCTGTTTATTTTTCTCCAAATGGTGCTGCAGTGAACATTTGTGTGTTATTGTATGGATGTGGTCTTGAACTATCTTAGCAGGCACTTTACACTGTAATTCCTGGGCCATATTGTAACTGCATGTAACAATCAATCTTTCTCAAGACGCCCATGCCACTTTTCACTTTCCCTGGTACCACATTACTACATTAGTGTATCTCTATATCTTTGCAATCATGCATGCTACTCATACATGGTCTTTTAGCTTTTAGAGCACCTGGCAGAGGTGATCCCATCTGTATATTTTTGTACTAGTTCACCTGGCATCTGGCACACAATTAGAGCTTAACAGGGCAATATAAGACATGATATTGAGGAGTTTTGTTGGGGAGTAGAATTAACACCAGCCCCTCAATTTGTCTGTTTGCAAAATGAAGCTAACTCCATGAACCACCATCCTCCTAGAGTGATAAAAAGGACTAATGGATATAATGTAGGTAATGTGCTTTGCATAATGCTTGGGCAGAGGAGTAGCTTTGATTGTCAGAGTTTCAATATTTACAAATGAGCATTTCATGGAAAACCTTTTGTATATAACACATCCCTGGCTTTTCTTGTAGTTATGTATTTGGGGAACAGTTAAGTGATGGAGAAACAGAGGAGGAGAAGCTGAGTGGGTTGTGTACTGTGTAGAGAAGTGGAACTGAAGGCCAGATGGTGGTAAGGAGCAGGCTGATATGGGTGGCCTGTGCTGCTACCTAGAGCCATGTGATGTCTGTGCCTGTGCTGCAATGGAGGGCCATGTCTGGGTCCCTGGGCCTACCATAGCTGGGGTCTGTGTTGATGTCCATGGCCCATGTTACTACCAAAGGCTGTATGAATGCCTGTGGTCTAAGCCACTCCCAAGATGATGTTGATGTCTGAAAGCCACACTGTCACCAGCACTATACCAATCTAAGTGGCCTGTGCTGCCACCCAGGGCCATGGTGTTGGATATGTAGGCCCAAGCTGCAGCTGAGGCCAATGTCTGTGTACATGGTCCTGGTCCTTGCCAGCTGCCTCAGCAGGAGAGTATCCCCACACACACACACAAAGCCCTCCTGGGAGAACTGGCCCCAGTGGCATGAGCATGGAAGAGTTGGCCCCAACCTTCAGTGGCCCTCAGAGAACTATCCCCACTCCTCGGCTGCCACAGTTAGAGAGCTGAGAGCTGACCCATACCACATGCACACAGGAAAGATGGCCTGCTGGAGTGCATAAGGGGACCAGTCCTGCAGAACAGTAGCTGCGGAATCTCCATGACTTGGGCAACAGCAGGATATTGGAGAGAAGTTTCAGTGAGGCTCCAGTATTGATAGTTTACCAGCATCCAGAGACCTCGAGGCAGATGAACAACTCATTGCAATGAGCATTTGCTAATAAAGCTGTTTGAGCAAAGTGGGTATATAGCATGACACACTGCAGCTCCCAGGGTTACTACATCAAATGATTTTGTGATGGAGAAGTAGAAAAGACAGAGAACTAAGATGTTTTCCTTTTCGTTTTTTTTCTTCTTCTTCTTTTTCATTTTGGTGGGGAGGCCACAAGGATGGAGGCTGGACATGGAAGCATTGGGAAATGAATGGAATAGGGGTGCATGGTGTGAAATTACCAAAATTCAAAAAAAAAAAGAATTATGTTTTAAAAAAAGTTTCATCTTTACCGCTGCCACTGCTGTTTTATGTTTTAAAATCTAAAAAACTACCAAGATGGTTCAATACATAGATGTTAGAAGTGACCATCTATAGGAAAAACACAGTCTGGAAATCCTAACAGTCTAACACATGGGCCCAAAAATCACCATGGAGAGAAGACAGAAAGATTGCTAGAATTAGTGGTTGGGAGAGCTAGGCAAAACCGTGCATCCCGGACATGATAGGATTCTTATATTCCTGAACTCACAGCAACTATGGTTGCCTGCAAATGACCTACCCAAGATCAAGCTAACCAAGGTTACAGCATGGATGGGGAGGGGTGCAGGAGCACCTACCCCTTGGCAGAGGAGCTGTTGCAGTCATGACTGCCAGGCAGGGTAGGAAGAGTGAGTTTTCATTAGGGCTGTGGACTCTGGTAGGTTGAGTAGATCTCAGTGATGGCTTAACACCTATGTGCCTATGAACACCAGGAATTATACCAAGCGAGTTATTAACATGAAGTTGGGGAGTGGGTTGAGGGTATCTGGGAGGAGTTGGAGGTAGAGAATGGGAGGTGATTATGATCAAGTATATTGTATACATGTATGAATTTCCCAAAGAATATTGTATTTAAAAATTCTAATTCCCAACCGATTCTTTCATTATTGACTTCCTCTGCCCTAGATACACTTGTACTCTCTATATAAAAAACATTTATGCTTTCTAAATAGAAAACCTAAGTATTCTTTTTCATTCCTTATATTCATCATTAGGCAATTATTGCTTGTTGGGCCTGCCCATCCTGGTTGAGAAAGCATGTGCTAACAATTTGGAAGCTGGAATAGGAGCAGACCTAACTTTAGAAGTTTTGTAACCCCACCCACACTCAGCCACTACCTTCTCAAAGGTAACTGCATGAGATTATCATCTCTACATGGTTTGGCTGATGAATATTTCAGCTTTTAAGATGTGTGAGGGCGATACCATCTTGTAGAACTCACACTCCATATGGGCTCATTTTTGTCTGGGCTACTGAGGGTTGGTGGGTAGAGCAGTGGGCCGCAGCTGTCAGTCATGTAATCTTAAGGGCCAACAGGTGCTCAATGGTGATGCTAGTATATTACATAAAACAGATACATTTTCTACCAGTGATATTTTAAACTTACAGCCTGTTTCAACTAAATCCATGGAAAGTAACATCATTGTTAAGTTACAGGACTTCTTTATTTAGAATGAATAAATTCTTTCACTTCAAAGCATTCGTTGAATGGATACTACTTCCCAGGCAAGATTTTAGAAACTGAATGTCTAGCAGTGGAGAAAATAGCCCAAAGCCTTACACCCCATCAAGCTGGCATT
Source organism: Onychomys torridus (assembly GCF_903995425.1). Lineage (NCBI taxonomy): Eukaryota > Metazoa > Chordata > Mammalia > Rodentia > Cricetidae > Onychomys > Onychomys torridus. Next base: position 35,585,524 of record NC_050450.1, on the reverse strand, counting down.
CTCATGCAGTCTTTGTATCGTCTAATATCATTTCCTGCTTGGTTCAAATCTAATTCATGCCCTAACATTAAAACTGCTTCAGGAAGAGATTGCCACATGAGTGCTTACTAAAATAGCACTTGGCTTCACTTCAAGACTCAAATGTGCTGACAGAATTAAAACCTGGCTGATGCTGATGCAGCAAGTAGATCACAGGAATGAGCACACTTCCTTAAAACCACACCATACCACTCCACAGCTCCCAGCCAGCCCTCAAGGCCAGCATCCAGATCCACTTTGCTTGGGAGTTTCTGGATGTCTTTGTATCTTGAGTGAGGATCCCCCCCTGACTGTTTGGCTATCCTGCTACTTATTTTAAAAGGAACTGGAATTTTAATGTTTGAACAGGGAAAAGATCAGTGAGTCTTTTTAAATACATACTATATGTATTTACTAATAAGTATCTCTTACATCTTATTAGGAGGAAAGTCAGACTTCAGGTCTATCCTGCAAATACTCTCTTAGTCCTGCCTTCAACTGTGTATTGTAATTAAAGATGCAACCTTTACAGGTGAATCTGATGCCAAGATATTGTTGATGAATCTTTGACACAGTCTATGAAGGAAACACTGAAAGTGGGCAGACATTGAGTTTACCACTGAATTCTGCTTTGTTAGTGCAGAGGCCAGTCATATCACATTTTTTAATCAACTTATCCACCAGGTATTTTTAAACAGACTTAGAGAGAAGGAAGGAGCCTAGAAAACTAGGTTATGGTACATGAACATATGAGGAGCCTCTAAGAAGAAATGGGAAGTTGGCAAGGTTGTGGTATGTTTGCAGCCATGAGAGATATGGAGATAAACACTAAACTACTACTATAAGGGACTAGCTGATTGTTGGGACACATTGGTCTTTCTTGGCCTTTGCTTATTTCTCTCTTTGCTCCTCTTTGATTTCTTCTTTTTCTTTTCCCTTTATTGCAAGTTCTTCCTGCTGCTGGTGAGACACATACATGTACAGCAGCCTGTTGCCTTTCTGACATGGTTTGAATGCCTTATCTGGAGCCATAGTGGCAGAGCTGTGTCTATAAATGCCAGTAATAAGAATATCAGGTATGTGGCTGTAAAGCAGCCATAGGGCTCTCTAAGATCTGTTTTCATCCATAGGCTGAAGTATGCTTATAAAAAGGGATGGGGAAAGTGCCCATGGCCAGTTTTGTCATTTAGTTCCATTCCAGCAATCGCAGTACTGAATGTACTGAGACATACACCTGATGGCTATGTCTGTCCTAGAATGCTGTCGTGTGAGTCTGAGATCTCATGCCATAGTGAAGTAGGCTAGGGAGAATATGTGATGTTCTTAAAGCAAGGAGACTGTGGGCAGTGACTGTGTGAGCGGCCCACCCAGAATTGACAGGAGCTCGCTGAGATTTCAGTTTTCAGATGTTACTAGGAAACAGAGAGCAATAATAGCAAAGCATGTGCATGGTTTACAAATCTATAGAACAAAAGGGGATTTTTTTTTTTTTTGGCATGGAAGAAATTGAGAGTACCAGGAGACTTTGAAGTCGATTATCGTTGTGGGTAGGTGTCATGACAGCACACATCAGCATTCCAGTGACTGAAGCCCCATCATTTGTACTTTGCTAGCTGACTGTGCTTCAAGGATTTTCAAGGCTGGCAAAATTTCAGTTGTTTTTATTAGTCATAATGTCAGGTTGGGGAGATTTGGGGGTTCTGAGGCTGCATCCTGTGCACCCTTCACTAAACCAAACTAGCAAAATAACTGGGGAGAAACAGAGAGAGTTTCATGTAGTTCTGAGTGGCCTGGAACTCAGTGTGCAGCAGAAGATGACCTTGAACTCCCGATCTTCCTACCTCCACTTCAGTCTTCTGAATACCAGTGAATAAGGAAGGGAAGTTCAAATTCTGTTACGTTTCCCTGTAAAGTGTAACTTAAGGTAAGAAAATAGTGAATGAAATGAAAGTTTTCTCAATAGAATATCCTAGCTAATAAATTAAGAATTTAATGAGACCAGGCTATTGTCTGTTTGGAACTTCTAGTGAAATTGTGTCTCCTTCTAACAGATATTAGGGACTGCTGATAACATCATAGCAAGGATGCTATGCACCTCTTGGTACAAAAATATCCCAGGTGGCAAAAAGAAAAATTCCCCCATCCCAAAGATAGCCATACCCTGTTCTCAGAACCTGTAAAGTTGCTACTGTTCTTAGCTGAGGGGAGTTAAAATTGCAGATAGAATTGTGTATGTGGGTGATCGTGGAAGGGAAAGGTTGTCCTAGAGTAGCTGCATTAGTTACTTGTCTCTGGTACAAATGAAACACTGGAAAAAAAAAAACACCTCAAGGAGGGAAGAGCTTATTTTGATTCACAGTTGAAAGGTACTGTCCATCATGGTGGTAAAAGTCTTGGCAGCAGAAGGTTGAAGCAGCTTGTAACATTGTATCTGTCTTCAAGAAGCATGGAGCTATGAATGCTTGTGATCAACTTGCTTTCTCCCTTATATGGAGTCCAGAACATCAGCCCATGGAATGGTGCCTCTCACAGTTTAGGTGGATCTTCCTACCTCAATTAACCTAATCTAGATAATCTCCATACAGATGTGTTAGGAGGCTGCCATACTGTAGGTAATATGTCAGGAGTATCCCAATCAGCGATTATTCAACTGGCTGTTACTAACTTTGAGGATAGAAAGAGGTCATGGACCCAGGGCTGGGGGAAGCTTGTAGAAGCTAGAAAATGGCAAAGATTCTCATTCAGTCTTCTCAAAGTAACCACCCCTGCCAGCACCCAGAATTTAGTCCCATGAGCCCTTAGGCAGAATTCTAACAGTAAATACTATTAGATACAAAAATTATGTTGTTTAATACTGATGAGTTTATGGCTAGCAGTTCATTAAAACAATAGAAAACAAATGCACCTCATTTCCTTGAATATATTCTGGATACAGTCTTCTTAGAAAACTCAGTCTGAGGCTGGTCAAGGCTCCTGGTGTTGCTGACAATTTACAGAAAATACAGCAGTCAGAGGAACCTGTATGAGATGATAAGGCACAGAAAGAGAAAGGAGATTGTATTTTATCAAAATAAAGTGAAATACATACATGGAAGAGAGAAGGGGGAGGGAGGGAGGGGAAGGGAAAGAGGGAGGGCAGGAGGAAATATGAGATTGATGAGAAGGAATGAATATAGAAATCTCATTTTATGGGAAACTATTAGTAATTGATTCATTACAGAAATACTGTCTGGAGGCTATAGGAAACTAGCTAGTATTTTGTCTATCAACCAATAACAGTAGAAAATGTCATTCAAATAAGCAAATTATTAGAGAGAAAAAATATATTATCAGTGAGGTGTGAACATTGATATGGGTATGTGCTATTAACACAAGAATGATTGATAGGGTTTGATATTTTATGTTTGTTATTAAGGAATGATTGTCAGGAGGGACTACAAAATATATATGGTATTCAGATTATTTCTGAGTAAGAGGGAGGGAGAATGATGGGTAGCAATAATCATAAATTGACACATGTTAAAGATGGGTGGTAAAATGCTGCTGTAGATTTCTACCTTTGAATGTATTTTAGCACTAACACAGCAAATACTCTTTAAAGTGCTAGTCACTGATTAGACTTCTCAAATGTTTGAGGACCCAAACAGATCATGTGCAAGTACTCAATTTGACCACAAGCTGTTGGTGTGAAATTTCTGCAAGGCATTTTGGAAACAGGGTCTTTCATTTCCATCCTTTTCACCCCGCCTACCTCCTTTGCTCTGTGCAGCCTAGGGATGAGGGCCTCCTCTTTCTTTGCAAGTCAGTGGCTCAGGGGCATTCTCAGAATAGAATTTGCTTGGAATAAGTGAGCAAAAAGAATAATATGCATAATTGTATTGAACAATGCCTCCTGGTATTTTATGTTCATTTGGATTCCCCTCATCTCACTCCTGAAAATATTTCTAAAAAGAAGGAAGGAAGAAGAAGGCAATAACTGTTTCAATTTTTGACAGCCTGGGGTATTTTGAAATGTTAGCTCATCACATTTTCCCTGTTGTGTCTGTGTGTCTATTTCAGGATGGAATGGGGAACTTAAGAATCACAGAAAAGGGTCTGAAGCTGGAAGGAGACTCAGAGTTCTTACAACCTCTCTACGCCAAAGAAATCCAGTCCCGACCAGTAAGTTTCTGATGAGAAAAGAAAGCAATGGATGCTCTGAAATCTAAATCTGTGGAAATCTACCTTGCTAGCTGCTGAGATGGCAATTTTGGATGGTGGTTAGATTGGCATTTGAGCCTAAAGACTCAGAAAACAATCATAGGTGTGGTGCTGTAAACAAGATTATCCCACCACGTCCCTTAACTTTGTGGCAGAGATGGTAGTAGCCACTGCTTATCAGCTTCTAGATGATGCTATGAACTAAAAGATAATAAACACAGTAAAACCCTGGTACTAAACCTGTGAAGGGCAATATTACTATTATTTTTAATTGTCAATCATTTCAAAGTCATCTGTGATAACAGAAGTAATGAATCATAAATTTGGTTTTTATTTATAATTCATATGTTCTAGGTCATGCTGTCTAGAATCAGTTCATTATCAACAACTGTAATCTAAAATGGTATTTAATGACTGAATGCTGTGTGCCATTGAGGTGCAGGCTGGCTTTGTGTCTGTGATTAATTCAAAGGTTGGTCATTGTGGTAGAAACTATTGCTACTCCATTTTACAGATTAGTAAATTAAGACAATGACAAGCAAAATGTCCATGATACGTTTTTTTAAAAATAAAACAGCAAAGATTTCAATTCTGGAAATTTTAATTCTAAAGCTTTTTTTGTCAACTAAGTATGTTGCATAAGGTTTTTATTTTTCTTTTCCTACATACTGTACCTTCAGTAGTTCAGGTTATCAAACTCAGTGGTTAATGATGTCTCTTGTTGGTTGGTTAGGATGATGGTCTAAATGTGAACTGTCCCCCACAGGGTCATGTGTCACCTGGTAAGTCTGCAATTGCCAGTGCTTTCTTGATAGGTTGTAAAATAGGTAGGAAGTGGAGAAAGTTTGTCACTGAGGGACATCCAACTCTTCTTCTTGCCACTCAGTGCTTTATGGTCATTAGACATGTAAGCAAGTGACCTCACACTTGTTGCCCCACAGTTTCCACCTACTGCCATACCAACCACATACATACATATAGACTTCACTGTCAACATGGGAGCCAAAATAAATCTTCCCCTCCCACCCCTACGTCACTTCTTATCAGATATTTGATTACAATGATGAAAAAGCAAATAACCATCACTTACTTACCTAGGCTTTTACTTACTTAGTTTGTGAAGTAGAACTCATTGGTTGAACATGTTGATTAAATCTTTCACTTTGCCTATTAAATCCTTCACTTCACTTTGCTTCACTGTCCACATGAAAGCCAAGAGTGACCAGAAAGTTCCTCTACCATCATTTACATAATATACATTGATTGGAATAATTAATGAAATCCAACAACTTAAAATAGTGGCTGGTTTTATATGAGGGCTATATAAGGTCCAGGATTGTAGTAGACTGAATCTAACTCATGATGCTAAGTCCCTCTACTTGTAGAAATACTCCATTCCTATCACATCTGGAATACAACTCAAAGTCCCCCGGCAAGGCCTATCAAAATCTTTTTAAAATTGTTTTTAGAAAATTTGTGTGTGTGTGTGTGTGTGTATGTGTGTGTGTGTGTGTGTGTGTGTGTGTATGCCACATACACAAGTACACATGAAAAACCTCACCACAATAGAAATAATGATGAACATGTCCACCACCCCTAAGAGTCTCTCTCTTTTTAACCCCTCTGTCCCACCAAACCATTCTGTCCTCCCCTGCTTCCAAGAAACCATTGATCTCTTTTGATGACTCTGTCCTTACTTTGCATTTCTCCAAACTTTATAGACCTGGAGTCATATATGATGTTCATTAAAAAAAAAAAAAAAAAAACTTAAGCATAAAATACCTTTGCCACTGCCTAACTTTTTTCCTTAAAACCATCTATTTAATATCTAACTTACAAAATTTCTGTCTTTTACCTGCAATTAGGCTGTCATCTTCATTTGTCAAAAAGAGATATGAGATTATGGTTCAAGAGTATAGACTTTTACATTTTTCTCTTGGAGAACATTAGAAGACACAGAGAAAAACTCTCTTGGAGAACATTGGAAGACATAGAGGGAGATGGGGAATTGTTCACTATGAGATGGAATCTGCATCTCTTTGACATGTCACAAGGGAAAACAAGTTTGTTGACAGAAAACGATAAAGGAAAGATGAATAGACCTTTAGGGCTAGTCTATAGACCCTCCTCTGTGCCGGTAGAAATTAAGGCATCTGAAAAAACTATAGTTCTCCTGGCGAGGAAGATGGAAAGGATGGTGGTTGGGTACCACTGAACCCCAGCCCTCAGTGATGCCTCATGTTCCAAGAGTACTACTCCACATTTTTTCCATTCTCCTCCTTTGAATCACCTACAGTATCCTCCCATACATTGCTACTGCTGTATTTCAGAACGGGCATCCCCTTCTGCTCTTCCCAATCCGAAGAGACTCGTGCCCAGTTGACTGAACTTGAAAGCCACTCTAGGGCAGGTGGAGTAATGAAGAGGTAATTGTCTTCAGTTTGGTTTTCTGTCTCACTGATCCAAGAACTGAGATAAACCATGCACACAAAATTCAATACCATATCTGATTTCATTAGTGAAGGCTGGGGTCCTGGTAAAAGCACTGCAAAATTGTTGGGTGTGGCAACACCTGCCTAAGAAGACAAATTTACAACTGTGAGTGATATCAGTAAACATTAATTCCTGAATTACCAAGAAATATCTAGGCTGAGTATTCAAAGCCTCTGAGAGTTGACTAAATCACCTCACTGCATGGTTGGGGTAGTAATGTCTAGGGAAGGAGCTAGGACATGCTTTGCAGTTACTGGCAGCTCAAACAGACCTAAACTCCATGACTGCAAGGCCTCATGATATTACTGCTGAGATACCCTTCAGTTTTTCTCATCATACCAGTTTGGCATGATAAGCTGGGTCACACTTGGTGATTTCCTACTCAGTAGGGGTAGCTGGCTGGAACATACCAGTGAGCCCTTGAGAGGGGTCAAGGAGCTAGGAAAATGAACCCCCAAAAGATGAATGATGTAGAAAAATAGGACCTAGTGATGTTGAATCTATCCATTTATGGGACAGTCTCTATTTAATAATCTTATCAAGGTGAATGCCTTTGGAGGGACCCACCTTCTGCACTGTTGGCTGATGGATACACCTAACCATTATGAACCTCATTTCCCCACAGACATCAATCGACAGAGCTACTATTTTCTTTTTCAAATGGGCAATAGTGACAATTTCACATTTTTCTGAAATATCCACATTTGTTCATTTGATGTGAGCCAAGAGAAGAAATCTGACCCTCACAAACAACAGAGGATCTAGCAAAGTGGGCTGATGTTTCTGATGGTAGACCTGGGTAGCACTTTTTCCTGCTCACTGTGTTCTCTAGTACTACCAGTCTCTTTCAGCCACGGTGGTCCATATCCAATCATTCCTATCCTTTGTATTATGTGTCCTTGTCGTCCCTTGCCTCTAAGGTCCCTTGCCCTCAGCCCTTGGTTTTCAGAATTGCAAGTGTACACACCTCATCAAGGAGTCAATAAAAATTAGGTTTTATTTTTCCCTTTGGAAAACAAAGAGGGAATATTTATTTTTAAAAAACACATTGTGCTTTGCTTTTTTTAAAAAAAGTATTCATTACACTCTTTATGGTTTGCTTTCTATTTTTCTCTTATGCCTAAGTATTCCATGGTCATCCAGTTCTTGTGTCCCCACCTCAGCTTTTACTGATTATACAACTGACAAATATAGTTGTGTATATTAGAGGCATACAGCCTTAATAATGTTTGACATGTATTGTGAAATGACCACTACAAACAAGACATTATCACAATCATTTTCTGTTATCATGAAGGTTTTTTAAGCTGACTTCAAATGAATAATACATACAAATAACTTCAGAGCTTCCATGTTATACATTAATCCAAGACTTAGTTATATGATAACCAAGGTCAGGGCCCAGTGAGTACATGTATGTACTTCACCTACCCCTAATGACTACCCTTCTATTCATTGTCTCTGTGAGTTCAGCTTTTCCAGTTTCTGCATTGCACTGAGATCATGTGATGTTTGCCCTTTTTTGCCTCAGCAGTTTCACTTAGTTTAGTTTCCTCTGTGTTTTTACAACTAAGAGAGTTTCATTTTTATGCCTCAGTCATATTTTATTGTGTAGACATGCACGCATTTTCTTCATTCACTCATCTATTATGTATGCTTAGATTGACTCCATGTCTCGGCTCTTGTGTAATGTCGGAATAATCTCAGGAGTACTGACATCTCTTTGCCATAAAAATTGTTTTCACCTAGCCATATATTTTCAGAGCTTGATCACTATGTCATATGAGAGTTCTTTTTGTTTTCTCAGCAGTGTGCATAGGTTCCTCATCTCATAGGTACCCACCTACCAGCAATATCTAAGAGTTTGGTTTTCTGTACAAATTTGTCAGCACACACTATCTTTTTTCTTTTTGCTAATACACCTCTAACAGATGTGAGATACCACCTCATAGTTTCAATTTGCATTTCACCCATCGTTAGTAATATTCCTGATATTAGTCTTAACAAGCCTGTCATCCATTTGCATATTTCTTTTGGAAAAAAAAAGTGGCTACTCAGGTCCTTTGCCTTTTCTTAATCAAATTGCTATTCTTGGTATTGAGTCCTGTGTGCTCTTTATATATGTTTGCTTCAGTTCCTTGTTAGGCACTGCATGTTGTGCAGATGTTTTCTTCCCCTGCAGAGGTTGGTTTCTCACTTTGGTGATTATTTCCTATGCCTTTGCCATGCAGAAGCATTTGTGTGTATTTGATAGAGTTCTGTGTATTTGTTTGTATTTGTATTTGATGCCTTTGGTTTTATTTCTTATAAAAAAAATGAAAAATCACAGGTAAGACCAACCTCTCCTTTTTTTTTTTTTCCTGCTAGCCATTTTATCAACTTAGGTCTTACATTAGTCCATTTTATGATGATTTTTGAGTATCAGATAAGATTACAATTCCATCTCTTCCCACTTGCCTTTCTTCTCTCCACCCTCACACATGGACGTGTATATTCCATTTTCTCATTTATTAAAGGGATTGTTCTCTCCCCATCCTGATTTTTGGTTCTTGCAATAGAGAGCAGTTGACTGTGTATGAGTGGGGTTGTTTCTGGACACTCTGTTCTGTTTGGCTGATCTGTGTGTTTGAGTTCATTCTGGAGCCATTCTGTCTTGACTGCTCTAACTGTATAGTCCGATTTGCCATCAAAAACTATGATGTCTTTCCCCTTTTTCATTTTGAGATTATCTGCATGCACACTGGCAGATGGCAGCATTCTTGGAACTTCTGCTGGAGGCTGAAGCTATGACTACCTATTGGTGTTCTTCATTCTGTCTCAAGGACATGCCTCCCTTTTTGTGTTTACCCCTCTAATCACTACACACACCAAGCTCAGGTTGGGCAGAAAAATTTGGATTCGAAATGTTTTGTTTGAGGGGAAAAACTACCAGAACTAGCTTGAGGTGACAGACAGGAATGTTGATCACTTAGTTGTAGTGAGCTACACAGAAATCAAATGAAAGCTATGGTGATGTCTCTTGAATAAGCCAAACAGCTTCAACTCCCAGCTGAACATATTGCACACAGAACAGTATTTTCCATGCCACTTGCATGGAGCATGAGCATCTTGCTGTCTTTAATTAAGAAGTTAACTGGACCATGAAATATTGCCTGGGTAAATAAAAATGATTTGTACTAAGTCAGAGTAGGGCATTAGGCATCTTTGCATTTCCTTGCTCACACATAAATCAGGATAGTATTACACATGGAAGGGTCATCTATAAGCCCATCTGTACAGTAGAGCCAGGCACCATTCATTCCCCCATGAATCTGCTTACATGTTGTAATTTATTGTGGCCAGTACTGCAAACCAGCTGCTTGCCTTTTTTTTTTTTTTTTTAACAGACAACAAATTATGACTAGCTAAACACTGACACTAGTTGGTTTGTTTTCCTGGGAAACAGATGAAAGTATTCAAAGGTTTTTGGTTGCTGTAGAATTAAAAGAACTGGTAGGGTCTTTTAAATTTTTTTTCTCTTCTTAAATCAAGTTATAAGGACTCAGTTACATTTACATTAGCCATGATTGTGGTAGAGGAAGTAGGCATAAGCTTGAAGTCTGAGACAGTCTAATTGTATAACTTGAGGGTCATTACCATTCAAGCCTCTTTGAATTCTTTCTTATGCCCTATCCATCATTTTGGTCTCATTTTTTTTGAAGACCCCGAATTACTGAAAGACTTTTTTTTTTCAAGCTATTCTCATACCATAAACACTCCTTCATTCACTATGAAGTATTTGTGCAAAGAATTGGAGATGCCTCACGAAAACTAAAGTACAATAACATATTAGCTATAGATTAGAAAATGGGGCATGGTTGTGAGGAGCCTAAAGTAGAATTGGAAGCAGGAATAGGCTGAGCTGATAGAACACACGGGAAGACTCAAAGACTAGAGTGTGGCTGTGAATTATTCAAAGGGAAAGCAGAACTCCAGAATATATTTAAAACGTCTTGGATAGGAAGGGAAGTTAATGGTGGGCAATTAGTGCTTGGGGAAGGCTACTGATTCAAACTTGGATAGTCAAGTTCTCTTTATAATGTCCTATTGGTGAGCAGTGGGCCTTTGAACAAGCTCCTTCATGTTTCAATTTCTCTGTCTTTTGGACATGGTCAGTGGTTTGCTATGGCTTGTCAAAAGTCACAGACTTCATTAAGCAGTTTTCCCTTGGAAACTCAAATCTAAAGTGACGGGGGTCCAGCAGCCTGGTCTACCACCCTTGTTACCAGCCATAAGACACTGAGGTCCTGAGTGGGTGCCACATACCCAGTCTGAAAGCCACTAACCTTATTCCGTCTCCAAGTCTGCTGCAACAGCGTTCACGTAGAGGCTTTCCCAAGAGAGCCAATCCAAAATACAACCCTTGCCAGGTGGCTTGGTTTTCTTATATCACTTCATAGTACATCATTTCCATTTATATACTGTAGGTAGAAATTGTATAGTTATCTATCTACTTACCTATGTGAGTCCCCTGCTCCATCAAATCTCCTTAACAGCACAGACTTAAAAGTACGCTACTAAGGGTATATATTTGTCCCAATATAGTAACAATTTTACTGTACGCAGGTATCTTACAATGTCATTAATAAACCTTAAACACACACACACACACACACACACACACACACACACACACACACACACACGCACGTGCGCGATCAGACTCTGAAGCATTCAGATGCTGACTCCCTTAATTCAGATGCTGTGTCTACCCATTTACTAGGTATGTGAGCTTGAGTAAATGTCTTGACCTTTTCTGTGACTCACTTTACTCCCTGAGAAAATAAGCACAGTTGTAACTCTACCTCATAAGTCTATTATAGCACTGTAGAAGCTAATATATATAATTTATAGAACAGTGTCTCAAATACAAGTCAGTAAGTTTGAATATGATAATTATATGTTGCTAGCATTTAAAAATACTATTATTGTCTCTGTTTAACCACTGAAGTTCCTAGACTCACATCTCTGACAGGGTAGGAAGCAAAGTTTCTTTGAACCAATGAATGTTCTCTTAGGTCCATACTTGTCAGAAGTGGAGACAAGTGTCTCCTTTGAGGAGTTTGTATGTGAATTAACTATCTTTTCCTTGCATGTGCTAAATATTCATTCACATGGCAGGTAGTATGGGCTATAGTGTGGGCTGATGGGAACCGACAGCTCAGTGGGTAAAGGAGATAAAAGTGTTGTAAAGATGTAGAAGCCCATCACACTTGTCTACACCAAGAACCTACAGATATTTGATCCTTGTCATCTATAGGCAAATGTAAATTCCTAAGAATGAAGACATTCTTAAGGACTAAATATTAGCCCTTCCAGACCTTCAAACCTTGGAGCGCCTCATCTCCATCAGTGGGCTTTGGCAATGTCACCTGGTCTCATTTGTACTGATAACCTGTGCTGATACAGTGACTGGTACACACTGATGGAGGACTGCCTCATCTGTGCTGATACAATGGCCGCCTGGTGCTGAGACTATTTCTTGATTACTCCTTAATATTTAAAACTTAAGAACTTAACATTTAAGAACTAACAAGAACAAAAATGAATGCATGCCAGAGTCCTCTGTGGTTTGATTGATGTTCTTTACATGGTAAGAAAAGTCTAGTTTCATTCCAGGGATATCTCACAGCCAGCGGTGCCTGTTGAGCACTTGGGACAATAATGCAGAGAGGAATTAGCTTTAAGGATGACTTGTGGCAGGAATCTTAACAGGTCTTATTAATAAAATTAAACCTGAGGCCAATTATTGGGGTGAATGCTGGAAGATCAGAGAGATAGAACAAGTCACAGCTACCTCACCTCACCAGTTCTTCAGCTGGTCTTATTTCCTCAGACTGGAAGTTTCTGAGTCCTCATCCACATAAACCTCAGCTGAACTATGCTGCTCCAAAGCCTAAAAGCTTAACCAGCCAAATGCTTCTAGTTTCTGGTCTTCACACCTTATATATCTTTCTCTTTCTGCCATCACTCCCTGGGATTAAAGGCTCACTTTCTGGGATTAAAGGCATGTGTCTCCATGCTGGCTGTATCCTTGAATACACAGAGATCTGACTAGCTCTGCCTCCCAAATGCTGGGATTAAAGGCATGCACCACCATTGCCCAGCTTCTGCTATGGTTTGCTCTGACCCATTTTCAGCTCTGTATCTAGTAGCTGTCTGTTCTCTGACCCCACATAAATTTATTAGGGTGCACAATATTTGAGGGGAACACAATACCACCATGTTTCCCCTTTTTGTCTAAAATTTTAAAAAGGTTATAACTAATACAAGAAAAATCATATCCAATAAGTATGTACAATATACACAGTCAAGATTACATTAATGATGTCTAGTCCATTAACATTTGACAGATTGAGATGAAAATCTCCATTACATATAACAATGTCCAGTCCAGTAACATTTGATAAACTAAGGCAAAAAAATTTTTGTTACTTCTCCTATGTAAAACAAGTAGTTCCATTTTAAAAGTATTTTTTCTTTTCATAATAGATTCAGTAATCTACCTTTTTTCATTTTTATATCTTCTCCTTTTTCTTTTTACAGTAGATGTAGATGTAACCATCTTGTTAAATAAGAAACACAGAGCCAATTGCAGAGTTAAAAGCCAAAAGGTCAGAGCAATAGCTGAGAGCTGAAAACCTTACCCTCCACTGCTTCTGCTGTCTTTCCTCTCTGCAAGAGAGCTACTTTCTGTGTTTTCCCTCTTTTATAGACTTTCTGTTCTGCCTTTTCATTGGTTGTAAACTCAACCACATGACCTCCTCACCACTGCCTATCTATACGGGCCTCCAGGGCTTCTATAGTTGAGATTAAAGGTGTGTATCTCCATGCTGGCTGTATCTTTGAACACACAGAGATCCTGCCTACCTCTGCCTCCCAAGTGCTGGGATTAAAGGCGTGCACCACCACTGCCCAGCTTCTGCTATGGTTTGCTCTGACCCCAAGGCAACTTTATTAATATACAAATAAAATCACATTTCAGTACAATTAAAATATCACCATAATGACTCATGTTTTGTTATATTTCTAAAAGCTTTGTTGTCCTTCACAATTAAATTGTTAGAAAAAAAAGTTACCTTAAAATGTTTATTTCTTACAATGTTTCAATCAAAACAGACTCATCTCCCATCAATGCTCATAGCACCGGGTGCTTCATAATTGCTATTGTGTATTCCACTCTTGGTCTCAATTTAAAAAACCTTGTTCCTTGTCAGAATCACAGATGATTGTTTGGAAGGTGTCATTTCAAAGGTGGAAGGGAACATTTCTTTGGCCTATGAAATGATAAGCAAATCTGTGCCATTCCACTGGAGTTTGTGATCTCTGGAAGCAGCAAAGCATAACCTTTTTGATGTAGTGCACTGTCAATTATTGCTAGCGATGTTTTAATTGGCAGTTGCCTAAAAATGATGAGTGCGGGGACTCTCCATCTCAACGAGGGATTCTGTATTTATCAGCAGAATTTCTACCCCCAGGCAAATACTAAAATGGTCTGTGAAGGCAATGGGGCTTTTAAGGACTAATAAATATTCCTCAGGTGCACCTGTTATGTGTTAGAGGGAAAGGAAGAGAGAAGCATGGGTTGTGGCAGCAATCACCAAGGTGAGAGAATGGAACAGATAGCCAGCCAGGTGGGCCTCCCTGCTTAGTGCGGTAGCATGCCTTGCTCCAGCCATGAAGCCACAGCTCCTGTTATGCAACATCAGAGTTCTGGAAATCAAACTGCCTTCTCTCAGGAGGAAAACACAAGTACAGATGGCAGAATAATTGAAGTGTTCTACCATCAAGCTATATGGATTGGTTTTAGTCCTCAGTTGAGGCTCAATTTTGTCACTAAACGTGAAGGGAATATTTATGGCGAGATGAGTTATTCTTAGGTGGTAACTCATTAAGACATAAGAAATGGAGTTGGGTTCATCTTTCAGTTACTAGCATAAAACTATTTGTTGTTTGCTCCTCACTTCCATTGTTAACAAGAGTCCCTCATTTCATAGCTTTCCCGATATTTATTTTCCGCTTGTCTCTCTATCTGAGCTTTCTGAGAAGTGGAAGTCACTACCATGCTTCCCATCACTGCCACAAACACTCCAAGGAGTCACAGCATTGTAAGTTAGCAAAATGTGGGCAAGGAGAGCTATGATTGAAATCTGTCACCTCCATTTGACCTTTAGTGGTTTATGTAAAAATGGGTCCTTTAAGAGATAGAGATCCTCCATTGTGGTTTGAAACCATTCTGAAGGCAAGATCATAAAACAAGTGTCTTTTTACACTCATTCAGTCCTTTTCACTACTTGAGAACAGCCGTCTTTCCCTCAGAAGGACACAGCAGTGAGAGAGTGTTTGGGAGCCAAGAGCAGTCCGTACCATATGACTAAACTGACTTGTACCTTGACTTTGGGGCTGCTCAGCTTCCAAAACAGTGTGATGATAAAATTCTATTGTTTGTGGGTTATCCTATATGTAATTGTTTGTGTATCAGTACAAACAGGAATTGCGTTGGAACGTACAAGAAGTATTGCAAAAAGAAAATGGGAATTAGCAGCATGTGGCAATGTTGAAAGGACAGATGTGACAGGGGGATGACTCAATGGCCAAGCACTTGGTGCACAAGAGTGAGGACCCAACTTTGAATTCCAAGAAGCTGTCTAAGGCCAGGCGCAACAGCATATGCCTGTAATTCCAGCTTTCCTGCCTCTGTAGGAGGCAGAGACATGAGAATCCCTGTAGGTCATCTAGTCTAGTGAACACAGCAACACCTGGAGAGACTCTGTCTCAAGCAAGATGAGGATGGACACCTCAAGTTGTCAGGACATTCACAGGGTCATCGAATATCAAGTTGTTGCATAAAAAATAAAGTTTAAGTGGATGGCCAATTACAGCACAGTAATGAATGGTGGTGGTGGTGGGGAGTCATTACTATCTCTTCATGGATAATTACAGAGAACTCTTACAGTCTGAGTACTTACCACCATGCACAAGACAGGCTCACTAAGGTCCTGTGAGAGCCGGCAATATATAGTCAACCCATATATTTTGATTTTTTTAAAGTTGGCCTAGCAAAAAAATCTACCTATTTTTAAATTACCCCTGAGGGAAAAAAACTTAAAGAATCCGTGAAGCATAGTTTGTTTGGGTTTATGCATACAGCCTTGTTCAGTAAATTCATGGTCAAAGAAAGCCATAAAGGCTCTACTAAGCAAAGTAGAAATTACCCTGTAAAGAAGTCTGGACAATAGAACTGTTATGTTCTCAGAATAACTGAAAAAATCCTACCAGAAAATGGTAGGGATGAATTACAAATTTTACTTTTTTTATTTTTGATACAAGAACTCAGGCAGCCTAGCCTAGCCTCAAATGCCTAATGTACTGGAGGATAATTTTCAACTTTTGACCTTCTGCTGTATGGCTGTGGCAGGCTTCTTGTTATCTACTTTTTCTATCTTAAATTAACCCATTTCTGTTAGTCTATACTTTGCCACATGGCTTGTGGCTTACCGGTGTCTTTACATGTTGCTTTTCATGGCGGCAGCTGGCAGTGTCTCTCTCCAGCCTTCTACTTCCCAGAATCCTCTTCTCTCTTGTCCCGCCTATACTTCCTGCCTAGCCACTGGCCAAACAGCATTTTATTTGTACAGAGCGATATCCACAGCATTCTGCCTCCATTTCCTGAGTGGTGGGATTACAGGCATGCATCACCAGGCAGGGTTTGATGCTATGCTAAGAAACAGTTGCAGAGATCTGTGCATGCAAATTCAGTGCTCTGTGCACTCAAGGACCTCCCCAGTCCTTGGTAGCAAATCTTAAAGTATTTCTAAGACTCCTCTGGGTTTTGGTTCCATTTCAGTATTGACTGTCTTTATCTTTAATAGGAAAAAAGGTTTGCTGTTAGAGAGATTAAATAAACTAATAGGTATAAAAAGCATTTTCAGAGGGCATAACCCACAGTAATTGCTTATGCATGTTTACTGAATTTGAATCTAAGCAATGTGAGCCCAAACCTCCATGCGGAAAAAGCCAGTAGACACAGGACTGAGATAAACATTCCAATTCACTCCTTTGTGGTGGCTCTATGAAGAATCTGTTATGGTCATCTCACTAGAGATAAGCATTAAAAGCATAGAACACAAATCTCATATTCCAATCCAACTGGATTCTTTTTTTTAATAAGATTTTTGTTTTTATGTACATGAGTGTGTTGTTAGGTTTATAATCAAAATTCTGGCCTACAAGTGCCTGAGGAGCCTAGAAGAGAGTGTCAAATTTCCTGAAACCAGAGTTACAGATGGCTATTAACTTTCATATGGGTGCTGGGAACTGAATCCAGGTCTTATGCAAGAGCAGCAAGTGCTCTTAACTGCTGAGCCATCTCTCCACACATATACCCCTCCTCCCCTAGACTGGATTTTAATACTGACCTTAACTAGATTGTTCTACTATCTTGAGTGGTAGATGACAGATACAGGTTATATTGTGGTGTTTCCCTGGCTTCTTTTCTTGTAATTCAGTGAAACACACAGACCTCTTGCTTGTGCTATGAAGGTCAGAGGACTTTACCCCCTTTTTTCTACCAGTTACTTACTCTCTGGCCATTTCTCATACTCCCTCTCATGGCTTCTATTCCAGTATTCTCCTTCACTCAAATCACAGATCCCTTCTCAGGAGACTCTAAACTGTGGCCTGTAGGCTGCATATACCCCAGGATAGCTAAGAATTCAAGCCAACACAAAATGGTAAACTTACTTAAAACATTATGAGATTTATTTTTACAGTTTTTGTCATTCAGTTGCATGGTTCTTGAGCACATACTTTATAGATGACAAAATCATTTTGCAGTGTCAAAAGTTGGACACACATGATGAATTATACCTTCCCCCACTACAACATGGCCTCTTTCTAATTATGCCTTTTATTTAGAACTGTATTACAGTACCTGTTTGGGAATGGTCAAGAACTTACGTACAAATTAACTCAATGACACACAAATACACAAAAGTCACCATAATATTTCAGTAAAAATGGGTCATATGAATATGTTTTAGCTGGAATATCAAACTATTTAATTTCTAAATGTCCAAGGACTCTGCTCATCTCTGAGTCTGTCAATGTGACACACATATGAAATGTTTCAAACTTACAGAAATTGTAAACTTCCAGAGACCTGGACATTCTTACCTCTGGTTCTCTATGTCAACTATGAAATCCAGAAAACATTAGAGACTATCTTCCAGCCTACCAGCCATCTTTTGAAATCCCTCTGGAGAAACGTTGTCTCCATCTTGAATTCAATTTGCCTTGCAAACTCTTCACCTTATAATATGTACATCCTGATTATATTTCCTTGAATTGTTTCTTCATTTTTTTAAAGATTAATAAGTTGTGTGTGTGTGTGTGCATGTGTGTGTGTGTGTGTGTGTGTGTGTGTGTGAGAGAGAGAGAGAGAGAGAGAGAGAGAGAGAGAGAGAGAGAGAGAGAGAGAAAGAGAATATGAATGTACATGTGTGTGCAGGTGCTCCTGCAAGTCAGAAGTGGGCACCAAATCCTCTGAAGAAGGAGTTGCAGGTGGCTGTGACCTGACCTGGGTGCTGGGAACTGAACTCAGTACTCTGCTCTTAACCCCTGAACCATCTCCCCAACACCATTCCTTGATTCTTATCAACCCAAACAGTCCCACAGCATGCCCACATATAGAGTAAATATTCTTGATGTCGTTGTTTTACGCTTTTAATAAAAGCCCATATATTTAGATAGGAGAGTGAGTGTACACACCTAAGACTATGGCGTCATTAATTTGAATATTTCCAGGGTCTGATCATTCCTGGCAGGTTGAGAAATAGCTATTTCTTTTCCTGAGCATTTGTATAAGTTGTAACCAAATGTATGAATTGTATCTCTGTTCATGCAGTTGTGAAGCTTCAGTTTGGGTGTTCAGTTTTTATTTGTTTATTTTGTGAAGATTTACACATTAAGCTTCACCTCTGAACTGTGAAGACATCAGCTATACTGCTGTGATACACAGTCAGAACTGCACAGAATTCAAAGTCCTTCCTTCCTTCTATGTGTTCCCAGGGTTGGGCATTGTGTTAACTGCATTTCTCATTGCTGTGAAAAAGCCTAGCAAAAGCAAGTTAAGGAAGAAAGAGTTTATTTTGACTCATATTTTATGGGGATATGGTTCATTATGGCAGGGAAGACACAGCATCAGGAACACAAGGCAGCTGATTACCTTATGTCCATGAAAAAGAGAGATATGAGTGTTGGTCTCCTACCTGTTCCTCTTTGCCCTTTAATTTGGATCATGAGCCCAGGCCATGGAATTAAGCATCTGGTACACAGGATTGGTGCTCCATAGCTCAGCCAAAGCTCCCTGGAAGTTTGCTTACAGACACATCCAGTAGTACATCTTAGGTAATTCCACATGCAGGAAAGCTGAGCATGGAGATTAATCATCACAGGCGTCTATGGCTCTTTCAGGTCTCTCTCCACTGCCTTCTTTATTTCCATATTGCCAACATGCTTGTGGTGTTGCCATATTCTGATTCATTATATTAAGCTCTACATTTCAAACTTGATGTGTATTTTCTCCCGTGACTGTTAGATAAATTCCCACTGTTTAACTCTGTAGCTTTCAGCCATGTCAAAATGACACTTTGGTTCCCTTTGTTGAAATGCTCTTGAGAGATTTCCATTCCTCCAGGAACACTTGCAACAGGGTGTGTGTAAAGAAAGCATAGCACAAAAGCACTGTGCATGTGATTTAGGGTCAGATGGAAACTGATCTGAAGCATGGCTGCCCATTTCTAGCTTTGAAACTTTTGACATGTGATTTGACATCTTAACACTTACCATTCAAATCATTTAATCTTCATGAAACCTAAACCAATGAATATAGCAATTTGTCTACAACCATACCTGCTGCTTAACCTGGTATAAGTGACCACTGTTATAAGTTAAGGTTTGTCAGTGGAAGAGAACCCCCAGAATAGAACTTGATAGAGTGGTAGCTGGCCACTTCTGTATTACAGAAGACATGAATCTTCCTTATATTCCTATCCATTTACTAATTCCAGTTAAAATGGTAAGATGGCTGATTTTGAATTCTCTCAAGATTCTGCCTTCTGAGCTTAAGCAAATGCAAAGAAAAATCTCTCTTTTCCAGAGAGAGTCATTTCCCAGAAGTGTCTGTTCAACCCATATATGCAAATAGAGCCACAATGGTTTCATCGGAAGTTATTCAAAATGTGACACGCCAGTGTGAACCTTAAAGAATGTTACTGGGGCTTGCTACCCCTTGGTTCACAGGGTACACCCACAAGGAAAACAGAAACAAAGCAAAGGTAGGTAGCCCCACTTGGCACAGTTGATTGACTTTAATAGGTCCTGATTATGCTGCTCATATTCCATGAAATTAAAAAGCTTACAAATGTTATGAGCCATTACCCTTCCATTTAAGGGAGCTTATGACATGTTAGCAACATTTAATGAAATTCTTTTCAAATGCCACAGGCAAACTCCATGAGATTCCATGTTGAAATGCAACTTAAGAACGGTTGCGGGGAGTCTGTCCTCTTACCTGCCTTGCCCTGGTCATGGCTGAGACCCACTCAAAAGCTGAAGGAAGATTCTCATCCAACAGAAGGTGACTGTCAGGTTTCTCTCTGCATTTCTGGTTTTTCCACAAACTCTTCTTCGTTTTCAGAAAACACTAGAAAGAATGGCCTGTGAATGTTTGGGCTTATACTTACGATCAGTATTCAAAATAGACTGCATCTTTATACATTGATAAATTAAAAAATTTAAATCCTTGCTGTTCAGTTTTGTAGATATTTGTTGACAACTTAAAACATTCAAGCAAATATCCCCAAACTCTGCTGTCTGTGCTGTCTTCAGTGAACTGTGTAGCATAATTTGGGAGATAAGCCTTGTCGTAAGAAGACAATTAACACAAAAGTAATGAGATGATTAAGTCCTAGATTAGGCAGTGCTTATTATTTATACAACAATAGTTCAGAAAAAAGTTGGAAGAGTTTTATATAATATCAGATGAGTGGAGAGATAAAAGGTATTAAGAGATAATGAATATTCTCTGCTAAGTAGTCTTTCATTTTAACTTTTATTAAGGGATAGTTAATGACAGCATTCACTCCCTATGCTTACATATTAACATCCTATGCATCTCCCCACCTCCTTGGTGATTTCTTCTACTACTTTTTGAAATCTTATGATTACTAAAGGTTACTCAATGATCATACTATTTCAATGGATAAAGAGAAACAAGGTACAAACTATGCCCAGTGGGTGTATGGAACAATTAAAATTTCAAATCCAGATCTAAACTAATCTGGGACCATGTTTCCTATCTTGGTGTTGATCTACTTTGAAGGATAACAGCCATCAGGGAAGCACGCACTGCAGCCCACATAATGGGCACCACTTTGCAGGCTGCAATCCTAGGGTAGGACTTCCTTTTTTATTAAGTTGTATTCTACAACACCTGGCACCCAATAAATGTCAAACAGATAATTAATCTGTTAAATATCTAACACATAGCATAATTAAACTGCTGCTTTATTTGGAATCTCACTGTTCTGTCTGGGTAGGAGTATTGGGGTGTTATCCTCTTGTCCCATTTCCATAAAAATTGGACAATACCTGGTGGACATTCTAGTCCATCAAAGGTGTGATCAGCCTGGCAGTACTACAGGGATCAAAATGCAAGCTCCATTCACGAATTTTATGTGTCTTTCCTAAGCTATTTACCCATGTTTCAAACCCCCTTTGGTGTATTTTCTGAGACACAGCCTCAACTTGGTAGCTCTGAGTCTTAAAGGAAGGCATCTAATTCACAATGGCGACTGGAACTATCAGATTCTGCTTCCATCAGCCTCTGACTTGCAAGTAGCTAGCTGGAGCTTTAACCTCACGGGAGGCAGTTGGAGGGTGGGCTTGTTGCCCAGAGAGCCTTGTTAGGCTGTCTGCTTTCCTCCAGAAGGAATTTCTGAGAATTCCAGGTTCTAGAATTACAATGCTGCTCCTACACAAAACAGCAAGGCAGACATGGCAAGCTGATTCTTGAACAATTTGATTCATATGCTATTCTGCAAAGATACTTCTTATCTTCTCTAAGTCCTCTAGGACAGCTGTATGTCACACTCAGCCCACATTTGTCTCATGAAAATAGATCGTACATCATTTACCCAGAAAATTCTGAAGAGACAGGCTCTCTACAGAGGCCACTTAGGGAAGGAAAGGTTATATTTGGCTTACAATTCCAGTTCACAACTTATCATTTCAGAGAAGTCAAGGCAGGAACTCAACCATCTAGTCCATTGCATCCAGTCAAGTGCAAAAAGATAACGTGTGTCTTTGCTTTGACCTAGCTTTCCCCTGTCCTATCTACCTCAGGACTCCCAGCAAAGGAAATGGTGCCACCAAAAATGGGTGGAGTCTTCCCATATCCATTAACTATAATGACAATCCCCCAACAGACATACCCAGTACAACCTGATCTTGGCAGTTCCTCATTTGGAACACTCTTCCATGTGATTATAGATTATGTTAAGCTGACAGCTAAAAGTAACCACCATAGACATATGTGGTGACTTTTTCCACAAGAAGCATTTGTCAAGATTTCAGACTGGATTCATTGAAGCCTGTGTAAGGTACATTGGCTTTTCTTCTTCCAAAGGTTAATTGAATAGAAGGTGATGCATTTTTCCCCTTGGGCCAAGCTTATGTGAATATGATTCTTTCAGAAGACATTTTGGTTAATGATAACTCTTTCTTAGTCTTCTCATAAGCTAAAGATATCCAGAAAAATTGTTTGAAAAACTGACATTGATTCAGGATAAGCTAGGTGTTGGTCTGAAGTGGCTTCATCAGATATTATAATCTGATGGCCTATCTCTTTAGGGTTTTTTTCTTAATAATTTTAAAATCTTAATTAAAATATAATTATGTCATTTTGCCTCTTCTCTTTTCTCCCTTCAAACTTTCCCATGCCTGTCCACTTATTTGCTCTCAAATTCATGACCTCATTTTCTTTGATTATTATTCTTACATGCATGCACATATGTGTGTGCATGTGTAAATAAATATGCAAACTCAATCTTCTGTTTAGTGTTGCTTGTATATACATGGTTTCAGCACTGACCAGTTGGTACCTTATAACCAACTGTGGCAGCATGGTCTCATCCCAGGGAGAGGCTACTTCTCTTCTTAGCAGTCATCAGCTGCCTATAGTTGTGTGTCTATAGTTGGGGCCTCTAGAATTTTCCTACTTTACAATAACATGTCTACTAATGTTGTCATTGTCCAGGTCTCGTTAAGGCAGCCATATTGTCATGCTATCATGGGTAATCAGGGAAAGATAGGAATTTGGAGTTGTATATTCTTTGTTTCTCTGAGTTTTTGCTTGTTTGTTTTGCTTTCCTTCAGTATTTCTCTTCATTGAATCATTGAATATATGAGGATCTGAGTCTACTGCCTATGAATTGCCTATCACAACCAACCATGGACTCTACCCCTAGACTCAATAACTGTCCTCCTTCTAGTATCTTATAGAGCTTAGTACTTGGTATTTGTGGATATAATTGAGGTTTTGTACTTAATGTGAATTAATGTGCTTTCTTCTTGCCCTGTATCATCTAGTAGATAACAGTTAAGACAAAACTCTCTCTGAGCATTTTTTTTAATCTTTGGTCTGGTACTCTCTTAATTCTTGGCACTAAGTGAAATATTGCCATTTTATCATGCTAAGCACATGCTGAATGTGACTGTTCAGTGGGTGGAGAAAGCCAAGGAAGGAGAGAATTGGGGGATAAAGGAATGTCTTCTTTTACTATCATACCATAGTCCAGTTTCACAGCTACCTTTTAGTCAAAATTTCTCTGTTCTATTCATTCTTTTCTTAACAATTCCTAATTGAAATTTAATTTGAGTTAGACTGCAGATAGCAGCTGCTTCAAATATTATGCTCAAGAGTTGTGTGTCTTATGGGAAAGTACAAAATGAATTTTAAAAATCAAGACACTATTTAGAGGGCCCTTGGTAGAAACTTCAGGGAAACTCTGGAAAAGTGCCATTTGGTCCTTCTAAACTCCCAACAAAAGGCTTCCCATATGTGTCAGTCTCACTCTTTAACTTTTATGTATAGTGTGATTGTATTTGCTACTTTCCTGTTGCCGTGATAAAACAAAGAACCAGAAATCACTTGCAGAAGAAGAGTTTGGGGGATTTACAGTTCCAAAAGGATATGAGTCCGTTGTGGTGAGGAAGCATGGCAGCAAACAGCAGGCATGGCAAAAGGAACAGGAAGTTGAAAGCTCACATCTTCAAAAACAGGAAGCAGAGAAAGGAAATGGGAAGTAGTGTGAGGCAATTTCTTCTCAAATCCAGTTATATGCTTCCTCCAGCAAGCACCACCCAACCCTCCTTAAATAATGCCACCAACTGTTGTGGTGGTATTATGTTCCCCAAAATATTGTGCACTCTAATAAACTTATCTGGGGTCAGAGAACAGAACAGCCACAATAGTAGAGGTTAGACAGTGGTAGCACACGCCTTTAATCCTGGCATTCCAGAGGCAGAGATCATCTGGATCTCTGTGAGTTCAAGGCCACACTGGAAACAGCCAGGCATGGTGACTCATGCCTTTAGTCCCAGGAAGTGATGGCAGGAAGCAGAGAGGTATATGAGGTGTGAAAAACATGAACTAGAGCTGGTTAAGCTTTTAGGCTTTTAGAAGAAGTTCAGCTGAGATTCATTCTGGATGAGGACTCAGAGGCTTCCAGTCTAAAGAAATAGGCTCAGCTGAGCAATTAGCAAGGTGAGGTAGCTGTGTCTTGATCTGTTTCTCTGATCTTCCAGCATTCACCCCAGTATCTGGCTTCAGATTTGATTTTATTAATAAGACCCTTTAGGATTCATGCTACAAACTAGGAAACTATGTATGCAAATACCTGAGCCTATGGAGGACATTTCTCATTCAATGTTCTTTCTGAAAGCTGTAAGGTAAAGGGCGGAGGTGTTCCATGAACCCATCACCATTATATTTCTTTCTTTATGTGAATTCTAATTCCAGTGTATTTTAAAACATGAATTTTATATGAAAGAAATAAAAGAAGTAATTAAAACCACAGCTTGTTAAACTAGATATGCTGAGGAAAACAAATGTTGGACTTGTCCAAGCTTTATCTTAATCATAATGCAAGAGTATGAGATCATAGAATGTGTAAGCATAACGGAGAAAGATAGTCCACTTTCTCTCTTTCTTTCATAGCATTCTTTCAAAATATGATAAAATATCAGACCCATCTTTAGGAAGGGAAACAAATTCTGGGTTATTTCTAAGTTGTTCAAAGCTTTAGATAGAGTGAGAACCCTTAACTTTAAACCCCCTGACTCTAAGAGTTCACTTCACTATCACTGACCATGGTATTCTATTGGCAAGTATTTGTTATGACAAGAAATATGATAGCTATACATATAAAAGGTACCTATTGCTGCATTTATCTCAGCTAGATACTTCAACAATAGGGCTGATGTTATAATAAAATCAAGGATGATTCTATAATTTTTGTTGAAATGCTTTTAAGAAAAATTATAGAATCTTGTCGAGGGAATACACTGTGTCTTTAGCATGGTTAGGGCACAATGAAAGGGTACATCATAAGAGAAATTGGATCTCACATTTATGGAGACCCAGGAATCATTCCAACTTTCCATATGTGAATTAATCTCTACATTACAACAATCACATAAAATAAAAGTCTTGGCATAGTCGTTCTACATGTGAGGAAATAGGGCTTTCGGAAAGTTGAAAAATTCCTAAATTCCTGAAGGAACCAAAAATTAAATCAATCTCTCTGTCTCTCTGTCTCTGTCTCTGTCTCTGTCTCTCTCTCTCTCTCTCTCTCTCTCTGTGTGTGTGTGTGTGTGTGTGTGTGTGTGTGTGTGTGTGTTTCTCTCTCTCTCTCTCTTTCTCTCTCTGTGTGATTGGGGTCATGAGAATGTGTGTATATTGGAAGGAAGCAAAAGATTCTAATTTTAAAAACTTATTTAGGCAAAAAACATTATTCTTCAACTTTGCATAACCTCCCCCATGCCATTCTGCCAACCATTTCCCCCATTTACACTAATCAATGCTGTGTTCTACAAAATAGTTTAGTTACCGCTGAGTATATTAATACAGTCCCTTTGAATCCTGCATGTACATGCAAGAATTTATCAAAATTATTTATCTGCCTCATATGCATGCACCCCAACTTACTGGAATAAGTTTGCATGACTACAACCAGTTTTCTGGGGGTGGGAGTAGGGTGCGTATTAGGTAAAGCTCTTCTTCAGATACTGTCTGGCAAATATTAGAGATATTAGCTCATGTAAGTTCCTTAGGAACTCAAGAAGCTGATGTTATCATCATTTCTCTATTTCAAGTAAAATGGCAAGGGAAGTGAGCCCCGGAGAACAGTGAACCTTAGAGAAATGGACTAGCCTGTCTTAAGCCAATCAGATAACCCCCAGCAGCCTCACTTAGGAAGTGAGCCTTGAGTTTTCCTCTTTGCTGCCTACATTTAGCCCTCACCAAATACGTGGGTTCTGGTTTGCTTTCTTATAGCCGGATGACTTATAGAAAAGCACTGTCCAGAGTATAGCAGTAAATCAGGGCCAACCTCAGAGCAAGAACCCCAAAACAGAAGAGCCAGTTCTTCATTCTGTAGTGTTCTGAGAGTTAGATTCAGCAGACCAGGGAACCTGTCCATGGGCATGGACTTAGGTGGACAAAGACAAGTAGCCTAGGTATAGACAAAATGTCTAAGTATCAGAGGTCTAAAGCCAAAGAGGATTCTAATTCTGAGAAACTTCCTAAGGCAGACACAGCTTTATGAGCTATGAGTAGTAGCTTTCAGTCTGGCTAGCTTCTCCTTCACTGGGGTTCCTTAATGTTAACACTGTTGATATTTGAGACTAGGAGATTCCTTATCATAAAAAGCAGTCCTGTAAACTATAGGATCATTGGCCTCTACCCAATCTATGCAAACAGGACCCTGTATGTAGCAATCATTAACAGCAAAAACTATTCTATCAAGTGTTCCTGCATGCCATTTACAAACACTGCTGTAGATACAGAGAAGGGGGAAACAATTGTATTTATTCATCCACAGATGCTGGCTTTGTGCTGCTCAATCTTCAACATCATGTGACTCCAGGTCCCTTTCCCAGTAGCAAAGCAGGACTCCTGAATTGTGACACTGGCCTGGGGCCTTCATTTGATACAACGACATGAAGGAGAATACATGCTCTCTGTTAGACATAGTCTAAACTTTGTTGACTTATAATTTGTTCCTCTTTTCCTTGGGCAAGTCACTAACTCACCTTGAGCTACAGTGTCCCTCTCTGAAAACCAGAGATAGTAATGACAGCTAAGACAGGTTTTTGCTGAGATGTTTAAATGAGAAAAGGAAAGTGAGAGAATAGCCTAAATGCCATATACATAGTGTTTTACCTCTACCTTTAGGGAGTCACAGGGACCTCTGCTGGTTCCACAAACCCATAGATGCAGGAACCCCACTGATGACTTTACTTGAGAGCAAAAGCAAAGAAGTGGCCAGAGAAGAGACCATTCTTCTGTGATCCTAAACCTTTCCACAGCCTCTGATGAGCCTTGCAGAGTCACACCAAAGGATGGACTCACTGAGCGTCTCCTGCAGTCCTATGATTAAAGGATTTGAGAGATTAATGGTATCTCTTCAGGAAGTAGCTTTGAGAGCTCAGTTGGGTAGATTCCAGGAAACAAGGATTTTCTGAAACAAATCCTGTCTCTGAAGAGTGAGACATATGAGTGCATACACAGAAGGCTAGGGTGGGGCTCACTTTCAGAGTGAAGGGCTCAGATACTCAGTCCATGTAGACTAATGAGAACATCAGAGAGAGGAAATAACCAGGCTTCTGGGTTTCAGAAGGTTGATCTTATAATGCTCTGCTCTCTATATCCAGTGGGACCTTCAGTAGGCCACACAACTCACTTGGATATTAGTTACTCTTCAACTAAATAAGAAGATTATTTGAAAACTATCAGGTTATGAAATTTGAAAATTGCTGAGTAAGAAAATCCTAAGTGTCTAACTTGACCAAATTTGAGAATTACTGCCAGACTCAAATCTCTACCAGTCAGCCCACAGTTGACCCGTGTCACCATAAGAAATACTGGCTGAATTAAAATGCGTGGCTGAACGCTGTCATGGGAACATCCTAAAGTAGCACCAGATTGTCAAAACTGGTTCTAGCCAGTTACAAAAGTCCCCAAACCTCAAGATTTCCAAGACTAGTCTCTGGCTCACCACCTCAGGCTCTACAGCTCCTCTAATCCATAGGCTTTGTTCTTACCAAGCATAGAACATCTGATGTGAAGTAATGGTTCCCCTTAGTCTGTGTTTCTCAGTTTGAGCCAGCAAATGATGCAGATGAGTCAAAGAGAAAGTTCAAACATTGAGGGACAGTGTGTGGATGACCAGAGGAAACAATTTCTTCATTCATGCTACTAGTAGACATTTTCTTTTTAAGTTTTTTTTTCTTATTCATTTTTATGTGTATGGGTATTTTGCCTACATTCAATTGCCTATACTGTGTGCATGCAGCTCCTATGGAGGACAGAAGAGGGTATCAGGTCCCCTGGAACTGGAGAAACAGAGAGTTATGAACTACCATGTGGATGCTGGGAATTGGACCCAGGTCCTTTGAAAGAAAAGCCAGTGCTCTTAACAACTGAGCTATCACTCTATCTCAACAGTTTCTGGATTAGAACTATGCTCTGTGGTTGAGAAAGGACAATATTCTAGGAAGGATTGTCTGGGTAGGAAAAAAAAATCTAGCAAAGGGGTTTAGAGACAACAAAATGAGGCTTACTAAGAGGAAGAGTTAGAGATAATGGCTTGGTCTGCATGAAAGGAAGATGTCAATTTTAGCTCCTCTGTGAGGCCTCCCAGGCAGCATGCTCAGCCATCATCCTGCTGTCCTCATAATGCTGGTGCCATCATCACAATGCTGGAACTGAAGACTTTCCAGACCATAGGGGCACTGCTTTCATCCTACGTATCACCACACCCTACAGTTGGCCCATTTGAGATTTGCTTCCACATATGAGACAAATAGAACATTGCTGTGTGGACACACATAAATATACTAAAAAAAAGAAAAGTTAGGGTACCTTTATCATTAGCAAAGAAGGCAAAGAATAGATATTTAAAGAAATGGGGGAAAATGACAGTGCTAGACAAGGATAAAAATTTTGACATAACAATCACTTGGGTACAGTCCAGAGTTAAGATGAGTTGGGGCTGAAGAGATGGCTCAGTGGTTAAGAGCACTAGCTGCTCTTCCAGAGAACCTGGGGTCTATTCCTAGCACTCACACAGTGATAGGCTCACATGCTCTTCTGGCCTCCAAGGATACTGAGTGTACATGGTGTATAGACATTCAGGCAGGGAAAATACCCACATACATAAAAATAAATCAATAAACAAAAATAATGACTTAGTGGGTAGAAATTTTGAAAAGGACACAAAGTTGGGTGGGTAGGGAAAGGAGTGGATCTAAGATAAGTTGGGGAGGAGGAGAAATAGGTTCAAAACACATTATCAAAGAAATTATCAAACAATGAATAAAGAGATAATGTAACTTACTATGTTATGTCTTATGTTAATGTTAGGGAATCACCCTTTTTATTCTCCTCTATTACTTTCCCTTCCCCAACCCCAAGAAAAAGTAGTTTTCCCTTCTGAGTCTGAATGCCAGCAAATGTGTATGGGCATGTGTATATTTCATCATTAAGTGTTTTGAACACCAATATCCCTGCTACTATGATAGACTCTACATACTGTGGGAGGACAACCTAAAATACATCTCCTTCAGATTCCTTTTGTTTCAGTGAATCCTGTAGTCCAAATCCTATGTAAAATAAACATAAAAATCAAAATGAATTAACAGCATAAGAGAAAACCTTGTGGAATAAATGACTTGTTTTTCCTTGATTATCAAAATATATTAAATATGATCTGATCAGATGGGACTAATATTGAGTTAATAGCAATGGGGATGGGGTTTGAAGAGCATCAAATGCATCTTGACCTCATGTTTGGAGTCCAACAGCCACATAAGCTACTAAACAAAACCTTAGCATGAGGGAGGTGAGTTATAGTGAAAAGCTAACTATAAAGCCTGATCAGCAGGGTACCCTTGAAGCAACCTCAGCCAAAGGACTGAGTGAGATGTTGGTGTACAAGGGGAAATACATTGAATTTCAAATAAGAAAAATCACATTTAGGCTCCAGTTCTTTTCATTAAAACTTCCTGTCTGTATAATTCCTCTATAGCCTAGTTATTTATTTAAAAATAGTTCTGAGACTGTGTCTTCTATATAGAGCAGGGAAGCAACACCCATGGAATCTCAACAATCTGGTTACCTAAACAAGACCTGGGCAGTGACAATACCATTTGGCATGTCAACCTGGATAAGGGAAATAAATCTCCCAAGGTCCTACCCAGAAAGGAAGAGCAACAGACAATAAGGCCTACAGAGAGGGAGAGCACCAGTCTTCCCCATGGATGCACTCCCTAACTGGGTATCCAATATAAGTCACCAGCCCTAAAAACACATGCATATGTGCTACACTAAATTGACTGAATGAGTTGTATTTGTATGTTTATATGTCTATACACACATAACAATAATAGTTAAAGAAAAAAATGAAAACAAAAAAGATAATACATGAAGGTAAGAAGGCTGGCTTGGAGGTAGAGGAAGGAATGTGGGAGCACAAGGCTGAAGATGATCAAAGTATATTGTACACATGTATGAAATGCCACAATGACATTTTAGCTTGTACAGTTAATAAATGCTAATCAATGGGAAAATAGTTCTTTTTTGTTTTAGCTCCCTCTATTTACATTTACTCATTTTCCTTTGACAGAAACATTTACAATCACTATTGTCTACTTCATTTTTTCCAGACTTTTTTTTTAATCCTTCATACTATTTACATTCAGGGCTTGGTAACTCTGTTGTGAAGACTGTTCTGTGCATTCTAGGATATTTAGCAGAACCCCCGTCTCTGCCACCTTGATTACCAGTGCAGCCCCTGAATTGCAGTAACGCAAATATCTCTAGACCTTGCCAAATAGCCCTAGGCATGCAACTCTGGTTAAAAAAAATACTATTCCACATTGTGTCTGGTGGGCATAGGCCTGCAACTGTAGCTACCTGGGAGGTAGAAGGAGGAGGATCTCACATTCAAGGTTTGCTTGTGCAGCAGAGTTCAAAGGCAGCCCAGGCAACTTAGTGAGATCCTGCCTCAAATTATAAAGTTAAAAATAGGAAGGAGTATAACTCAGTGCTAGTGTATTTGCCTAGCACATATGAGGTACTAATGATTGAAGAGGAAAGAAAAACCACAATTCAGGTGTTTTCTAAATTGAAAATCACTGTGCCAATAACATCAATTGGAATAAAACTTAATTTTATAACCAATAAAAAATTTTGTAAAGTGGGGTTGAGTGTCCCTGACAAATAATCATGAAAAAACGTAATCAGATTTGTGCAGTGTATCCTGAGTTCTGTGGGTGTACCGTTCTCTTTCTGAGCCAATCCCAATTCAGATAGATTGTGTTTTGGCAATAAAAATTCTAACTGAATACAAGTTTCTTCAAAACAAAATAAAAGCATCACAGAGAAGAATTTGCTGAGTAAGCAGAGAGAGAAAAATTGCTTGAGAGTTTAAGAAAACAGTCTTAAGGGAAATTGGATGTTGTTCAACAATGGGTTGAAACCTTCATTCTCTGCTCGAAACAGAAGTGGCCAAGAGTCTAGCTGACAGTAGTGTGGCTTGATCTGTTTGTGGGGTTCCTGGCAGCAGGACCAGGACTTATCCCAGGTGCATGAACTGGCTTTTTGGAGCCCATTCCCTGTGGTGGGATACCTGGCTCAGCCTTGATACAATGGAGAGGGGCTAGGCTCTCCTTCAACTTGGTATGCCAGACTTTGTTGACTATCATGGGAGGCCTTACCCACTCTGAGGAGTGGATGGGGGTAGAGTGGGAGGGAGGTGAGGAGGTGGGAGAAGGGGAGGGAGGGGGAACTGGGGTTGGTATGTAAAATGAAAAAATTTTAATAAATAAATATATTTTTTTAAAAAGAATCTAGCTGAGTGGATGAACTTGACAAAGGTATTTGTCTCCCTGTGCAGTTTTTCTTATCTGTGTGATCGAGAAAATAAAACATCCTTAGAACACTTGTAGTGAGTATGTGAGACAGTGCATATAGGAAGGGACCTGGAAAACTTAAAACACAGTCGCTGGGGATGAGGTAGGGAATTGATTTCATGCTGGGGAATGTAAAAAGGTTCAGCAAAATGAAGGAAAGGGGGCCTCTCCAGAAAATGAGAACCCAAGGCTGAGCCAAAGTCTCAAGGCTTCCTTAAAAAAATCTGAACTAATTCTCTGGGTAAACACTGTGGCACTTTGATATGTGGTCTCTCCCCCGCTTACTCTGTAAAGTCTGGTTAGTCTATACAAATGATCAGTTCAGACAAGTTATTTAGATGATTCCTTCCAACCTCCACATTCTCTTTTTCATGATGAAAGGAGAAATTGAGTCACTAAACTCCAGAAATAAAAAAGAAAACCAACCTAGAATCTAAAAGATACATCCTGTATTTTCACACTTTACCGGTAGGTGTGCATTTAAACATGATTTTACCTTGTTCAAGGTGTGGTAGGTTTCATCTTTGATCCCAGATCACTACTGAAGAAAACAGCTATTCTGTGGAATTTTTCCATTAACAAGAAG
The DNA here is from genome assembly GCF_903995425.1 of Onychomys torridus. Taxonomy (NCBI): domain Eukaryota; kingdom Metazoa; phylum Chordata; class Mammalia; order Rodentia; family Cricetidae; genus Onychomys; species Onychomys torridus. Next base: position 35,552,931 of record NC_050450.1, on the reverse strand, counting down.
TAGAGCATTGCCATGAGCAAGACAAGATGCTCTTGGGTTGTCGGCCTAGATATGAATGTCATGGAATTGTATAGCCCTTGATTCTATAAACCTAACAGTGATGTTATAATTAATGTACTTGGCTACAAATGTTTACCTATCTCCTCAAATACACTTGCCAAGAATCTGCTACAATGCAGAGCATGGACTTTTCTTGGTGCCCTTGCAGAGACTCTGGGGTAGACTAGACTATGGGGACCTTGAAAGGCTGACATATTTGCTGGATGTGTTCTACTCCAATAAATGGGCAAGAGATTGGCTCTATCAGATTAAAAGATATGTATTGTGTAATGTAGTCTACTTTGCTTTCTTGTTCCAGTAGGCATCCTCACTGTATCCACTCTTAATTGTAGCTTTGCTTTTTTTCTTGGCTATTGGATCCTGAGTTCTTACCTCAGAGGCCATGTGTTCATCAATAGTATTTTAGCTCTTGGCTCTCTATGTCACTGACAAAAATCACAGTGCCCTCATACAGCAAAACTGAAATTCTAGGCATCCATACCTTTTCTAACTAAATAACACTCTCTCGGTGATTTACTGACAGTTACTGCCACCAAGAAATTTAATATGTAATTGATGAGCAAAAATTGAACAGATAACTTTTACCCTCACAATAATTATACCTGGTTATCGAATCCTACTGTAAGCCAGACATATGCCCATCCCATCTTCACCAGAGCTCCTGTGAGCTTTCTGCCATGGTCACACCAGATTCCCAGACAGGGGAGGCTGAAGTGCAGAGCATGGAAGTGAAAGTTGGTGCACAGTTAGACAGCCTTACCTATCACTGCACTATTTTTCATACTCTCAGCACAAGCTTCCAAATTTGCAAATTCTAAAAGAAATACACTTACCTCACAACATCTGTGTGACATTGGTTCTAGAAACCTCTACAGATGATATCAAAGTCTATGGGGGCTAAAAATCCATTATGGAAATTGATGTTGTGTTTGCAAATAATGTATACATATCTTTCCATGTTTCTTTTTCTTACTGCTTGAGAATTTCATATATACATATGAGTTGTTTTCCTCAAACGTACCCCCATTCCCTCCTTACTGATTTCCATCCTATCTCCTACCCAACTTTATGAACTCTACTTTTAAACCCACTGAGTCCACTTAATGTTACTTGTATGTGCATGCATGCAGGACTATCCACTTGAGCATGGGTAGCCTCCCAGGAGCTTCATTCTTGAACCAATTCTCCCCAATCAGCTATCAATTGTGAATAGTGTTTCTAATAGTGGTGGGACTTGCTGAGCACCTCCCCCTGCCACACATCCCCATCCATGCTTAGATTCTGGGCTGGCTTAATCTTGTACCAGTCTTAAGCATACTGTTATAAGTGCTACTTAAACCTGTCCTGGGCAAGAAAATGCCTGTACATGTTCAATATAGAAGTGACTTGTAAATATATTTTATAACCATGGTTGGTAGAACCTGAGGATACAAACCTTGAGGAGTCCTGAGGAGTCCGAAGGCTGACAGCATAAACAAGGTTCATTTCTTCTCTGTGCCAATGAGTACAGCCTTGCGGGGGAAATGAGATTTGATCTCCTGAGGGAAGAAGGATTTGGCTATGTAGAAGTGGGAAAATGGGCTTTGGAAGATACAAGATTTCTAGCTAGGAGAAGAAAGGGAAATGATGCATAAGAGTGCCTCCAGAGAGGGTCATTGTACATGTGATGAACTCTAGGGTGGTTTGCACCCTGCCAAGCCCTTGGTCTCACTGCTGCTAGTGTGGGACCTGGCAGTGCAGTGGGAAAGCTGACTTTATGCCCATTGATTTACCCTCACATCTCTCCATTCACATATACATCACTGAGTGCTCTGCTCCAAGAGTCAGTGAAGGGAGGCTTATGACTCAATTTTATTCTTCGGCTTGTGCAGACAAGTGGCTCCCATTGTGGAGGAGTCATCTGAAATAAAACATCATTATCAGGGACCCTTTCCTGGCTGATGGTTTCCTTTGAGTTAAGGTTCAAACAAGGACTTGCCTTAGAAACATTTCCTCTGAACTAAAGAGGCCATTATTAGCAAACTATCATTGCTAAAATCAGTAAGAATGACTTTTTATTTTAATTTTGGAGATTATAATTATATAATTTCCCTCTTTCCCCTCTCCAATTCCTCCCATGTACCCACCCACCACCTGAACAAGGATGACAACAATAAACATGATAGCATATGATTTTTTAAATGAGATAAGAAGAGATGGCTGTGGGAAGATGCTTGTTTTGAGATTTTCACTTTTGCTTATAGAGGAAGGCATCTTAAATAGTGCATATATTTCCTTACTCTCATGTTCTGCCCTTCCAGTATTTGGGTACATAAGCAGGATCCTGATACCAAATGTTTGCTGGCTTTGTCCCCCAGTCACCCCATCTGTTACTTAGACCCATACCTCAAACAACACAAACATCTCCCTTTTCCATAAAGTCTCATCAATGGGAGGCTATAACCTAAGTTATGTCCTCTTCTCTTCCCTCATCCAGATCTCTGCATAGATCACCACAGTAGGTGAACATCTATCTATTTAGGAGAAGTGTTTAATTTTCAACCTGTACCATTTGGCTTTTTTCCCCCTTAGGATTTATCCCCATGAAGAATATTACTTATTCATTTACTTACTTTTTGTTTGATAATATACCTTGTCTACACACACACACACACACACACACACACACACACACACACACACTCACATGAGCCCACATATGTGTGAATACACACACTCTCTCTATCTGAATCAATACTGTTCTTCTGGTATTTGGAACACACACATGAAATAAAAAAGAATCATTTGCTCAGACTCAAGACCAGTTCAGAGTCAAGTGAAAGTCAGTGTAAAGTCAAACCATGTGTATTTTGTTCTCAGGCTGCTGAGACATATCTTTCCCTTTTCTTTAGCTTCCTTCATCTTTTCTTTCTTCCTCTTCCTCTGACGGTGCCTGTGTAAATCATGACACAATGTGATATATATTTAAAGTCTCAGAGAAATCGTTGCTTTGTGTGACTGTAGTTACAAATTATACTTTAAAGACAGTCATGTGCTCTGCTCTTTAGGTAGCTGATTTCATTGGGTTCTTGGAGTTGAGGGGTAAGGGTGAACCTTAAGCACATCTCATTTGTATATGGTTAATATGTTGTGTTTTTTCTATTGGGGCATTTTCTTGGTTGTTCTGGACTAGCATCCTTGATTTCTCTTTTTGCAAACAGACAGCCTTCACTTGAGAAAATGAAGCATGGTTCTAAACTTCCCATCTGCAGACTTTCTCTGTTTTCAGTATTTCCCTGGGAAATAGGCAGTTGGCTGATCATTTTCAGCCTGCAACCAGTGTAGGTACATAGGCAGCTGAGGAGATAGTGAGGACTCCATAGCAACACCATCTGTGCCTTCACAGAATGTTTTTCTCTCAGATAAAGATGGGAAGTATTAGTCATAATTAGGCAAGTTGCATGCTGGGACCAGTATCTGATTTGACTTGCCAGAATTTCTGCACTGATAAGTAACACAGGTTCATGTGGGCATTAATGAATTCAGAGAAAGCTGAAAGGAACACTGTTGTTCAAGGTTTTTGCTTTTCATACTACAAAGGAGTCTGCAAACAAATGATCTTGAGCCAAGTGCAGCCTATAACCTGCTTATATAAATAAAGTTTTACTAGAACATAGTCATGCCTATTCATTTATATATTCTCCATGACTCCTTTTAAAACCATTCAAAATTACTTATTTATGATAGAGAAATAGTTTACAGAGACTAGAATATTCACTGGCTCTTGACACATAAAATTGATCTACACTTATCCTAGAATTGTTAGAAGAACTTTTGTACTGTCACACAATCAGTATGACTTTCAAATGCAGCCCATGTCCATGTTAGGTTTCAAACTGGTAACTTATAATGTAGTACCATCTCCAGGCAATCCTCCATGATATGACAATTCCTTCTGTCCTGCCCACCATTAAGCAAAGCACAGTGATCCCACAGACCCTAATGCCTGCATGGGAGTCACTATGTAATTTTAATGGCTTAGTATGTAAATCAGCCATCCATGTACCTGTTATATCCTCTGAGAATGTGAAAGCTGTCAGTATACACTAATTTGGATAGTTGTTCATCAACAAAAAGAAGTATCATTTCTGTATTAAAAAACTATTACCTCTCTGAGAATATCAAACATCATATTTTTATCATATTCACCCTCTCCCCAACTCTTCCCAGATCCATCACCATCTCCCAACCCACCCAACTTTGTGTTCTTTTAAAACAAAACAAACAAACAAACAAAAGATCAAGTCTAACTTAGGCTGTCCATATACTCTTCACTGTGTAGCCATCCACTAGAGGCCAGCACATCAGAGGTGCAGGTAAATGTCAGCTTGTTCCTTTGACAGAGAATTGAACATCCAGGAAAGATAGACCACCAGTCCTCAAAGAAAGTAAAAGTAAACACTTTATCCCTTAGGGATTGGAGGGATTCTAAGGCTGGGAGTTCCTAAATGGACACCACTTTGGGCATGTTATATAGCCCCTGTGTCCTCTCCATTCCCCTATTGGTCCTCTTTAAACACCTGCCCCTATGCCTTTCCACTATTTCTGGCTCTCAACATCTTCCTGATACAAAAATCTGCCACATTAGGGAGGCTGCCTTCACTTTCTCAGTCTACCTTTGTTTCTCTAACCCCCACCTTCCAAGTTTCCCCATGGACCTACCAGAGGTGATACCCTTAAAGAAAACTGAGTTTCCTTCTCCTAGCATCTATCAGTTGCTGGTAACTCCTTGACTAGTGGGTGGGACTTCATGTCCACTTCTCTACATGCTGGGATTTGGTCTGGCTTGTGTTTGTACAGGTCTTGTGCATGCTGTCACAATTGATCTCCTATTTTTTTCCCTTCTTAATTCTCTGCAGTAGTGTCTGGGGTAGAAAAAAATACATGGGAGAATGTCAAATAGGTTGGTGAGTGTACTGCATGAAGGTTTAGTAAAGAGACTTAAAAGTATTACTTGGTCATTCTTTAAAGGCAGTTTGAATAGTAGCTAGGTACATAGTTTCTGGACCCCAGTACTACTCATGGCGAAAACTCATTTCACAACCATCCGTGTGTCTGTCCAGCCTTCTTACTCTCCCTGTTTCAGCCTCCACATCACAAAATCAGCAGTCTTACTTTTCTTGTTTGTTACTGGTTAGGGCAACATAGTGTACTCCATATACAATTTAAGTAAAATGCAGCAACTATTGCTAGAGATTCATTTTTTAAACACATTTCAAGTTGTCATCATATCCCTAAGTCTTACCACACTTGTAAGTTATTAATGACATCCATGCATGAATGTACCCTTGTGCAAAGCACTCTAACTCCTGTTCTGTGTCAGAAGCTGACTGCAGTGGCGATAGTAGTCCAGTATCCTTGCTTGCTTCGGTGTTTCTTAGTCTAGTACACATGGAGTCTCCCTGACATTTCAGAAAGGATGATGTGACTCACTTTCAAAAGGTGGGTTAAGGGTACTCTTTGATTTTTTATGAATGAAGGACACATCCAATCTATGAAAGGATAAAGTGATGTTGATGGCAAGGAATTTCGCATACTTTCCAGAAAGTTCAGTGTTGTGGGCAGAGAAGTATTCTAATTTCCATGGAACATGGAGCCACGGTTGCCATCTGTTCTTGTAGGGAGCCCTAGGTAGAAGGACCTTCCGACATTCTGACATAAAACAAGTTCTAGACAACTTGGTCTTCTGTTGCCAGGTGAGGGTCAGTGATCTAGAAGTCAAAGACAGATAACAGGTAGATGGATCCCCAAACTGTCTGCTGTTCAAGAATATACCTAGCTCTTCAAGAATATACCCAAAGTCTATCCTCAGCAAGGCAGATGCGAGCTGAATGCCAGACCCACTATTTATAAGCTACATGGTCACATACAGAACCCTTCCTCTCCAAGTTTTCTCATCAATAAAATGTAAATTGTAAATGGTCACAGTGCAAATTTTTTCAGCTGGTTGATCTTGATTCTAGCCTACAGTCTGAGGAACAACAATCCAGTAGTGAAAATATCTTGGATGTCTCAGCCCAGTAGAGTTCCTGTTGTGAAGACAGAGGCCACAGAGCTCCACATCTGACATAGCCCCTGATCTGTCACCTTCTGCCTGCTGTGGCCACACCCAAGTGGCAAGAATAACAAATGAGTCAGTCAACAGCAACTTTGGTTTAGGAAATTCAAATTCCCACTTCCTACACATGAGACCTGAAGTGAGTTATCTAACTGGTCCTCAGTAGGAGTAAAGTGGTCTACTCCACCTTCCTGAGGGGCCTTAAGAACTGAGAAGCTTACCATAGTCCTTGGGAGCACTGGCTATTATTAACCTAGATCCCCAAACCTCCATGGAAAGTACATATCTAATATTTAGCCTATTAAGGAGTGGTGACTGCATCAGAGAATGTACTTTCTCAATGACATGAATGAGGGTTTTTCTTTTTTTATTTACGTACGTGTGTGTGTGTGTGTGTGTGTGTGTGTGTGTGTGTGTGTAAAGATGTGTACATGTGTGAAAATATAAGTATCAATGGAGGCCAGAAGAAGATCTTAGATCCCCTGGAGCTGGAGGTAGATGTACAGGCATTTGTGAGCCCCCTGATGTGAGTGCCAAGATTCAATCTCTGGTCCTCATGATTGAGCAGCAAGTGTTCTTAATGGCTTAGCCACCTCTCCAGCCCTGAAGAGAGCTTTTAATTCTCAATTGTGAGGGTACTAAGGAGTCCCCATTTCCTACAATGTAATGGTACTTCCACTTAATGATATTTATGAGTCTTGGCTGGTAAAAACTATGGATCTCTTTATATTTATCCCTCCAACAGCAGGGGGTGGAGAGGCAGTATCAAAAAATTTCCCTGAAGAGCCTCCAATGGTAGTGGAGGGTCAGAGGTTAGAAATATAAGCATGTGTTACCATGGTGATGGAGTTACGATTCTGTTATGAGCTTGTTTTACTTATTGTTAGTTATTTCTATCTGTTTTCTTTCATCACCTTTGTTTTTTCCCTCAAATTACAAAACAATTGAAGAATTTGGCAAAGAAAACCAGCCAGATGTAACAGCTTCCTCTTACATCCCTCACCAGAAGTAAACATGCTGCAATGTAATTTTTCTTCCTGCCACCTAAATCACACCCACCCTGGAGTTCTGGGCTGCAAAGCAAATACACAGCCCCTTAGAAATGGAAAAACCCTCAGTCTCTGTGGAATGTAATTAAATGTAAATGATGTTGCATCAGCTCTGGAGAGAGGGGAATCTAGAAAGAAGAATCCTCTACTTTCTGAAGGTTATCCCAGGCTACCCTCAGAAATCCTTCAGAAGCATGGGCATGAAATTACCACAGGATGCCATCATTAATGTGCTTGTGGGCTGTATTTATGCCATGATAAATAAATGAGGTTTGGAAAACCCATCTAGGGGCTGAGGAAATGGCTCAGTTTACCATGCAAGCTTGAAGACCTAAGTTGATATCCCAATGTCCATGTAAATGTCAGGTACTTCAGGGAACCTCTGTAAGTACTGCAGTGGAAAAAGGAGGAGGCAGACAGACAGGAGGATCCCTGGGATCTTGCAAGCTAGCCAGCCTAGCTGAGTCAGGGAACACCAGGTTCAGTGAGTAACCTTGTCTCCAAAACTAAGGAAAGCAATTAAGGAATGACATCCAGCATCAACTTCTAGCCTCTACGTGTAGGAATGCATGAATAAACACTTGCATGAAGGTGCATGCACTCACACACATCAACTCCTAGTTTTCACACACACACACACACACACACACACACACACATCTACACTTAGAAAAGAGAAGAAATCCATATACAGGCTGAGATGTAGTTCATTGGTAGACCACTTGCATGGTGTGTACAAAGTTAGGTTTGAAGTTTAAAAGTCAGATTTGATTGAAATTTATATTCCATAAATAAGTTACTACTTCATCATTGACACAGAGGAAAAGACTTAATTTCTCCCCCTTCTAAGTTTCAGGGAAATGCAATTAACTGTGGATAATTTTAGTAAGAATTGATGCTGTTTAGTAATGTGCCTATGAGTACCGTCTTTAAACTGAATCAAACCCCCTGCCAACTAAAATCTGTGCCTTGCCTGTGCTTCTCTAAATAAAGTTAAGTGAGTTGGTTTATATCCTTGATTCTTAGTTTCCACATCCAAAGGACAAGAACTGGATAATAATGCTCAGAACTAATGAGGCTGTTGCTAGGTTGAAATGGTGCAGTGCACACAAGGCTGTTCCCAAAGCATACATGTGTTGGTAACTGCTGTTATTTTCGTCTGTATTAGGTGTTGAGGGTTATTAACAATTGTATTAATTAGACTTTACTCAGGAAGAAAAGAGTAGCACACTATCAAAACCAATCCTGGAATGAGTTAACATTGATGTGGAAAGACATTCTTTTCTCCAAGTCCCATCTTCTATAGACCTAGAGGTCCTCCCTCTATGAGATGCCATCCTGGGACTTTGTAATGCTTCTTGGACCTTTGGAGGTGACCAACCACCTCTGCCACCTCACATTTCCCTTTCTAGAATTTTTTTTTAAATCCAACTAAATTCCATCTGGGGACTCCTCTTGGTTTGGCCTTTTGCCCATCCATGAAATTCTCTTTGTCTGAATGTTTTAGATAAAAGTAATATATATATATATATATATATATATATATATATATATATATATATATATATATATATATATATATATATCCTTTATTTGAAGAGAAGCAATCAGCAAGACCACAGCCAGAAACAACAGAATCTGTGTGATGCTGCCTAGTTTAGTTTTCTAAGGAAAGCTGAGAGGGCCTTACTGGACTAGTTAGGTTGGGAGAACATGGTTTTGATTATTTAGAACAGTGGTTCCCAACCTGCCTGATACTGCAACCCCCATGTGGTGATGACCCTCAACCATAAATTATTTTTGTTGCCACTTCATACTGTGATTCTGCTACTGTTATGAATTTTTATGTAAATATCTGTATTTCCCAATGGTCTTAGGTAACCCCTGTGAAAGGGTTGTTCAGTACCCCCCTGGGGGTCATGACCCACAGGTTGAGGACCACTGAGTTAGAGGCTTAAACTTTAGACCAGCGGTGAGACTGGGAGGAAAGCTACTGGGGAGATTAGCCCTTTGCAGAATCCTAGGGAGCAGGTGAGGGAGGTAAGAAGTGATCAAATTCTAAATGAAGACTCAAGGTTCTTCCATTCACTCGCCTTCAGTTTCTTGGATTCTAGTTACAGGCAGTGTTTGTCCACTTAACTGAGGAAAGCCATTAGAAGGAAGAAGGCAGCGATAATAGATGATGCTGACACTCTGAGGGAGATGCTGTGCTAAGCATCCATCCACCTCACAAAGGAGACCAGATCACTGACTCCCTTTGACAGATAAGGAACCCAAGGCACAGAAAGACTGAGGAATAGACTCAAGGTTTCATGTCATGTCCACAGTGGAGCTGTGAGTCAAACCCAGGTGTCCCAGCTCAGCCATGCTGGAAGGATGGAACATGCATGAGGGGCTGACTTGAGACCACCCTTCCTGTTTACCCATTCGTCCCCTGCCTGTGGTATCTGCTGCCTCTCAGTGTTTTAGATTAAATCAGAAGGACATGTCATAGTCTTTCCTCTCCAGAATCATTACCAAAGTATGGAGGCAGCAGTAACACTGATGGCTAGTGGTGGCTGGAGTCTGCCCTCTGTGGGGATTAGGAAATTGGGCATTTGGTGAACTGATGTCTTTGAGAAAATAGATCACATAAAATTAAGTCAAAATATTCTTTTTATTTTTCCAAGGTCACCACAAGTCTTTAAGGTTTGTTGTTGTTTATTTGTTTGTTTAACGATGCATTCATATTTAGCCATTATGACCATCAACCCAGAGAATTGTGGTTTTCTTGGAAAACAAACTCTGAATCCATAGAATGGCATATCCAAACTGTGACACTCAGGCTACTTGTGACCATATATAGTCAAGGATAGCCATGAATGTGGCCCAACATAAAATGACAACTTACTTAAAACAGTATGAGACATTTAAAAACTCCATTGCCCAGTTCCCAAGAACATGAACTTTGAAGATGTCTATTGGTTGGATGAACTATCAAGACTTCCCATTTCTCCTCCTCCTTCCCTGTCACGTAGTGTCACTTACATTTATGACTGAGTGTTCAGGTCCCACATAAATGGAATCATGCAGTATCATTCATTTTATGACAGGCTTATTTCACTTAACACCACACCTTCTTATGTTGGTGTTGTCTGGTTCTCCTCTTATGTTCCTGGTGGGTTTTACTTATTCTTCAGACTGAATAGTAATTGAGTCACTTCTTCTGTTCATTCATCTGTTTATGAATCAAGCACATCTTAAAAGCCTTGGAGCACATTGATTGACTTACCTTGAGTTTTTAGAAGCCCTATCATTTTATAATCAAGAAGAGACACAACAGCAGAAGTGTTTATCCCTCATCCCCCAGCCTGTGAAGACCTGAATTTTGGTTGGCTCAACAACCAACTTATATAAACGAATGGGACAGTCTCAGAGTTCCCGGAGCAGACATTTCTGCAACTCTTCTTCCATAGAAACACAAGGTAGGACACTGACCTCAGTACCTTTTCCTCCCCAATCACGTTTCTTTTGTCTTAAACCAGGTGAGTCATTGTGTTTGGACAAATGCTTGCTTTAGGGGCTGTATTTAGGTCTTGTGGGGGGGGGGGAGTATTACTTTCCCCAGTAATAGGTTTGTTCAAATATTAACTTTAGAGAATTGTGACCTGACAGTTCTTCAAAGAATATATAAAACTAATTATGAATGAAAGTCATTTCAGTTTTAATAATTAAAAAAGCCTTACCAGCTTTGGATTATTCTCTTTGAACTTGTATCTTAAACCTATCCGTCAATATAATCTGACACATGGTTCTTGATCAAATTACATGAATCAAAGTCTTGGGAACTTAATTATAATACTTTTTGGATGATGGGGTTGGTAGGAAAACAGGAGGTACTCTATCCAAATTTTGCCTTAAAATAAAATTTGCATAAACTTAGTTTTTGAAAACTAGTACTTCTCTAATAAATGAAATATGACTCCAATATGTACACATGTCTAAACAGTATCCACATGGCTTTATTTTCCTGATTTTTAGATGGTGTGATTTTTTTTTTATTTTCAGACTATGAATGCACATAGTCTCAAAGGGAGCAGTGTGTTACAGGATGCACAAAGTATGGCTCACATATCTGACTATGAAGGACATGAACCAGTACTTATCACCATGCTCAGCCTGAGCTAGAGCTGAGTCTGAGTGGTCATCTGTGGTCCACCAGTATCATCAATGAGATGACTTCTACCCTGTGTTACCACACACTGAGTGATCTATCAACCCTGATAAGATTTGGGTCATGGCTGTGTGTCTTTTAAAGCAATAATTCCTTAATTTTTTGTTTGTTCTCTTAGATAAGTGATATATATATATATATATATATATATATATATATATATATATATTCCTCCTTTAAATGATCAAAGTGAAGACTAACTTCATTGCCCATGGATAAAGGTTAGATATAAAAACTAACTACAAATAAGGAAATATAGTTGAAGCCAATTCTCTTTGATTAAAAAAATGGAAATGTAAGCATTTATAAAGGAGCATTCCTAAGACTTGTATCAGTTGGCATTCCCCAAAGGACCAGAAATAATGTGCGTATGTTTGTGTATCAAAGAAGATCTATTAGATTGGCTTACACAGTAGGTTTTTGGTAGTTCAGCAATGACTTGCTGCGTGCTAGCAAGACTAAGAACCCAGAACCTACTCAGTCCACAAGTGTCCTTAGCTATTCCAATCTGGTGCTTAAGGCCTGGAGGCTTCTTGGAGAGCCACTGGCCTTCAGGCCATAGAGTGCAGTTTTGATGTCAGCCAAGAATCTCAGAAGTAGCAGGAGACAAAGGCAAGCATACAAAGCTTTTCTATTAGACCTCCTTCTATGTGGGCAGCTCCAGGGAGATGCTTCCCACTCTGAGGGAGAGTCTTGTCCCTCGGGAATCATTCCTGGAAATATTCACTTACAGACTCACCCAGAAGAACATCTCTTAGTTTATTCTAAAAACAATCAAGTCAACAATAAAAGTTAAATATCACAGGCACCAGATGAGACATCACTTTATTTCATCAATAACATCAAGAGGCATCTAAAAGGGAAATGACCCTTTTATAAGAAACATTATGCTCTGTAACACCTCCTATTTTACCCATCCCTGGTCTAGACTTTGAGGAGAAATACAGTTCACATAAATAGCAATAGTTACTGCCCAGCAAAGAATATACTTTTAGTCATGTTAGCCATGTCAACTGCCATGACTACCAATGATGGTGATGGTTATAGAATCCATGTCACCACATATCATGACCACTGGCTTGGTTTATAATTTCAGGAAAACACCTTTCCCCCCTAAAGATTTATTTTTTATTCATGTGCATGTATGTGTACTTCTCCCTCCCCATCCATCATTTTAACACTATGGCTGTTTTAAAAAAAAAATTCTCATTAACCTAACATTTTGTCTGTATCTACAAAGCACTCCAAAATTAACTAGCTCTTCAAAGCCATCCAAAACACTACTAATAAGCCTGACCTCTCTTTTCCAAGTCATCTATGGGTTTACAAAGATGACTCTCATACCCAAGCTAGCCTTTGCTTTTTTCAAATGACCTCTTTAGTCTTCACATCCTTTCTCAAATGAAATAAATTTTAACACTAGCTCTACTCTTTCAATGTATGTTCTATCTGTATTGTAAAGGTCCACTAATAAAAAGGGATCAACAGCCTGTGGAATGGGTCAGTAGAAAATGAGAATTAGACAGAAATATAGGTGGTTACACTGACAAGTGTAATTTTAAACTATTTGGCTTGCATGATTATGAAGCTGATGAGTTTAAAATACACAGGATGGTTTCCAGACTGGTGGCCTCAGAAAAGCAATTCTACTAAGTTCAAAGCTCAAGAGCCTGGTGACAAGTATCTGTCTCCAGGTCAGATCTAAAGGGGCTCTGTGGCACAATTCCCTCTTACTCCCAGGAGGCAGCCCTTTGCTTTCCTGGTCTTCAAGTGACTAAATGAGGCCTACCTACCTTAAGAAGGGCCGTCTGCTTTGTGTTAAGTCTACTGGTTTAAATACACACCACAAGGAGAAAATCAACAATATAAAATCCAAGTAGCTATGTGATTTGATCAGCGTGTGGTGTAAAGCTTATTAGAATATGATAAGAGCACAATTTAGCATTCCCCTGAGAGCTGCAGAAATGGCTTGGTGGTTCCAGAAGACCCAATTCTATTTCTAGCACTCACATCAGGCAGCACACAATCAATTGTAACTCCCTCCAATACTGGGTGATCCAATGCTGTCTTCTGGCCTTAAAACACACACACACACACACACACACACACACACACACACACACACACACACGAATAAAAATAAATCTTTAGGGAAAAATGCTCTCCTGCAATTATAAACCAAATCACACAGTGATGATGATCAGTCAGTGGTCATGGCAGGTGGTGACTTCGATACTGTAACCATCAGCATCACTGGTAGTCATGGTAATTGCCATGGCTAACATGACTAAATGTGTACTCTATACTGGGCACAGCAATAGCTTTTCATGTGCAGTGTAATTCTCTTAAAGGCCTGAAAGGTAAGTTCCATTTTTATATCTTAAGTATGGGTACAGGAACTGAGTGATGGAGGAGTTCAGCAGTGTGTGGAGATTCATCTAGAACAGCTGAGAGGCAGGGACTCAGGTAGTCTGACTGCAGAGTCCATGTTATAACCACAAAAGGCCCTAACCCCTAATTATTTGCAGAGTATACAGAGTAGCAATAAAGCCTAGAAGAGCAGGCTTAGACTCTGACATATTTGACCACAGCGAGGGACTGCTTAATACCTGGAACTGACTGACTACCATTGCAAGGTCTCATAGTACTTCCAAACAATTGAGGAAATGCTTGGCGGCCAGTTCATAAAGCCTGGATGGGACAAATTGGATTGCATGGCAGGTACCTGATGGCCAGATTGGAACTCCTCAGGCATGCTGAAAGTGCAAGGTTATTCCATAGGAACCTGCACACAAGTCATCTGAGTCAGTGCACCCCAAGCATATGGTACAGGGATGAAAAGAGAGTGCCAGTGAACCCTAGGTGCCACTGCATTTCACAGTCCATTGAGCGCTGCATGACTAATGTGACTAATGGAGGAAACACACTGGCTCAATCCTGTCACCAAGCTAATGGTCATTGTAGTGAAATGTCACAAAACCATATTCTGCAGACACTGGGGCCATGCTGTGCTGGCTGCCATGTTTGTTCATCTTCGTCTGTATCCTTCTTCAAGGTGTAAGTTGTGTCTCTTAACCCAGTACTCCAAACCTGCCCTCAGAATCATGTTGACTTAGGACCCATCTTCTTCTCAGGACGACAGTATGAAGTGGCATGGCCACAGGGAGCTCATATTAACTTTAGTAATTGTTTACCTGAAAAACATTTTTTGTGCCTGCTATGAGTAAGACAGTCTGTAAGCCATGGAAACAGAAGTAAATCCACAGACTCCCTGCCTTGTGAGCTTTGTACTGTGTTAAGGAAAGATAAATAAAATTGAGACAGTCAAATAGATATATAACAAAATGTTAAGTCACACTGAATGATATAAAGAACAAGCCAGAGTAAGAGTAGAGAAGGAAGTGTCTGCTGTGGTAGTGGAGGACCCTGAGAAGGACAGGTGACAGTGGCAGGCAGGCGGAGGGGTCCCAGGGATCAATAGTGCAAATCCCTGCAAGTGTAAAGTCCCCCAGTGAAGAATGGAGAGCAGTGCAGAGACATGACACTCAGGACTCCAGAGGATGAGGCTGGGGGATTGAAAGATGTAGGGCAGTCTGGTGAGTCCTCATCTCAGGAGAGGAAGTGAGAGAAGGAAGGGAGAAGTAGAGGAGGGAGTGGGAGAAGAGAGGAGATAGAAGACTGGAGGGAATGTAAGGGAGGAGGCAGCTGAGGAAGGGAAGGAGGGAGGGGCGGGAGAGAAGAGGAAAGGGGAAGGGGCAAGGACAAGAAGAAGCAAAGGGGGATGGAGGGGGAGAGAGGGCAGGAATGGAAGAGGAAGGACTGATGAAAGATGGAAGGAATCTTCTAGAGAATAGCAACTGAGAAGGTCATGGGGGACCTGAGTCATTTGTGTCATGTCTTATAAGATGGAGCTAAATTTAGATTTTAAAAGATTTGAGAGGACTCCCCAACCCCACCGCCCTGTGGCGGTGACATAATCTGTGTTGAATTTACAAAGACTTACCCAACCTTCCTGAGGATAACAGACTTCAGGAGGGTAAGAGAGGAAGCCAGGCAATCAATATAGAGGAAGGCAGCTAATTCTACACCCAGAATGCATTCCTTCCTTATTGTCTTTTTTAAAATTTGATTTATACTTTAATAGCACCACAGCCTGAAAATACATTTGGCATAATGCTCACTTAAAGTCCCTTGGTGAAGTAGCACACTGATTGTGTTGGTGAATGTTCTGGTGTATTTGAAAACCATGTAGATCCCCATTTCAGAGGGTTCAGAGTTTCCTGTATCAGTTCTAACCAGCTAAATATTGGTGTTCCCATCTCTCATCTCTGGGCTATTATTTGGTCCATGAGGTCTATGTTTTTTCCTAGAGAGAGAGTGTGTGTGTAAATCTTACATACTGTGCTGAATTTTCCCCAACCTCCAATAGCTGCCAGTTACCATTGTTGAAGTTCTACTCCAGGTCAGACTGCGGCTACGTGAAGTCTCTGCTATGTACAGCGTCCTTTGCTTTCTCTAACATGGATGCAGTGGCTTTTTGCATTCTAGCAACCTTATCTATTTTATTGATCTCTTACTTTTTTCTCAATATTTGTCCACCATATCTTAATTTTTTTATCTTTTCCATATGATTTTTTGTACGTGTGGTATGCATGTATGCACCTGCATGTTCTCATGTGTGTGGGTGCACCTGTCTGTGAGAGCACAAGAGCATGCACACATGTGTGTATGTCTTTCTTGATTGGATGTGCCTATGTATACATGTGTATATTTATTTTCAATGTTTTTGAGAGTTTCATTCATGAGTGCAATGCATTTCCATACCCATGGGGCATGGCTTCCATTCTTGACTACTAGTTATCACACAACACTCTCACTGTTTGCTAGGCACTGTGCTGTCAGTCTGTAAAGCAGGTGCTGTTTTCTCCTTTACACTGGAAGGTAGGGGAATAGAAGCACAGCTACTCAGTTACTGCATTTACACAGCCCTGGGGGGAGGGGTGGGGCTTGTGATATGCTCAGCCTGTCTATTACAAATAAGGCTTCTAGTCACTGTATAAAGCAGAACAGGTCACAGCATAAACCTTTCTGTTAGTTTGATAGAGTCAAGAGGACTTATCAGCTGCAATATCAATGATTCATACCATTTAAAAACAAAGAAAAAAGAGGAAGGAAGAAAGAAAAGAAGGAAGGAAGGAAGACACATGCACACATACACACAAACACACACACACACACACTCAAGGGCTGGTTAACATGATGCTTAATTCCTTATCTATACTGTTTCATTTAACTCCTTCAACTCTGAAAGGCATCTGTTATCTTCTGCTATTCTGCATGTTGCTTCTGGCATATGTGTATGGTGTATGTACTTCCTGTTGGTCACTCTGTCTTCAGCTTATTCTTCTCTAAAAGGCTTACATCTTCTCTGCACAAACTGCTCTTGGGATCTATCTTTTGACTCCTGGGATATCGCACACCGTTCTGTAAAAGGCCATGAGCCATAGCAACAGGCTTTCACTGATTGCAGGAGAGAGATGTGCAAACAGAGCTGAGGAATAGGGGGAGGCAGCCACAAGATCTGTGCTTTCAAACTTGGGGTGCTTTCAGGCCATACTAGGACAAGGACACCGTCCAAGGAAAAGCCCTGTTTGCAAATGTGGCTGAAAGCCAGAGAATTCTGGATTTTTGACATTTCTGCTCTGAAGAATGGCAGCACAGCCATGTTGATCTGTATTGGTTTCAGGAAACAACAACAAAAATCAACAGCCTGTTTCTGGTGTGATTTAATGTTTTAATGTTGGAATCAGTTGGCCTCATGGGGAAAGGCTGTGCAGCTTCTTGACATGAAGACTTCCTGTTGCCTTTCTCAGAACCCCTAGTCAAGTTTGTCTCATTCTCCATATAAGGATTTCCTTAGTTGTCTTAGCTGTGCTAACCAGTTGTAGAATCCGCATTACAGCTTATGCATTTACAGATCAGAATGTGTGCTCCAGAGTGATGGAGCAGGAGTGTGGGGTTCAGTTTTTCCCTCCTGAGTCTTCTCTTTGCAATTTATCAGCATGGGAGCCTGCCTAAGCCAAGTCTGACACCTGGCCTCAGCCCCCTCATGAAATGGCAGTGGGACAAGACTGGGGACATTAAACCCTCCAGCAGACATACCAGAGACCTTATCTTTCAAGAGACTCTGGCCCGGCCTTTTATGGTCTTGTTGTTTGCTTCTTGTAAGACAGGGTCTTGCTAGATAGACTAATCTGGCCTGGAACTAGCTATGTAGTGCAAGTTGGCCTTGAGTTTGCTTTTCTCTTGCTTTAGCTTGTTATGTGCTGAGACTGTAGATAGGATTGGGCTTCTGTACTCTGCCTTCTTGTTATTTCAATGAGGTAATGTCCGAGTTAAATATGCAATGACTTGTGCATATAAAGTATGAGCAAATAGACACTAGAGATATGGATTATTTACATGAGAACAAATTCTGTTGATGGAAATCCTGGTAAGAGTAGGGGAAAATACTAACATGGATGGAGGAGGAAGAATGGAGGGGGAGAAAGTTTCACAAATGCCTTCCTTTCAAGCATTTACTTTTTTATTTTGTTTTATAGGAATGGCTACTTACAGCTCACTGCAGAATCCTGGAAATATCACAAAGAAGGTTTTAGGCAGTTAGTCAAGGTGTGAGTTTGTGTTCGGTGAAGATGAGAGGGTTGTCAGGGAATGTGTAGACTTGTGCACGAAGCATTGCCAAGGATTACCTTGGTCTTGGTCTGATCTCAGCAAGGCCTGGGTTGTGACAGGAGTGTTACTTTGGTTGTTCCAAATGCAGCACTTAGCTCTAGCTACTTCTAAACTGCTCTGTAAATGTTGCTAACATTACAGTGATTGTAGGCAGTTGTGACTGCTGAACTCCAGCATGGACTTCCTTTACTACATGAGGCTAAATCACATGGGTCTATAAGTAACCCTGCCCCAGCCTCACTTTTACACAGTAGAGCCCTGGTCACAAGCTCTCACTTGTTTTGTCTATTTGGTTTTGGGATCTGGGGATCTTGGGAAGGCTGGGGAAGTTATTTTTCCCAAGGCACTTCAGTTGACTTTCCTATCTGACCTGACAACCAAGGAAGAAAAGATAGTGACTGTGTAGTCTCATGGATGTGGCTATAGTTCAGGGACCTCTACTAGAAAGTTAGTATTAATTTATAATTTTATGTCTGCTTCTTATTTGGTTATCAAGATCTAATTTGAGATAGGCTTTTATACAACACACACACACACACACACACACACACACACACACACACACACACACACACACACACACACATTGTTTTTCACTTCCTGAGAAATTTCTTTGAATTGTTAACAACCTCCAACTTATGAAAAGTTTGACTGACACACTGTCCTCAACTACCACATTCTAGTATGTCTGCCATCCCCTAGATTCCTATTGAAGGTTCCAGAGAGAATAGAGAGAAAAATATAAGCTACCAGACAACAATCAACATGGTAATACAAGGTTTTATGTGCAAAACTGACACTGGAGGCAGTGTGATAGTGAGTGTGTGTATGAAGTAGGTTTGTGTATCCAGCATGACTAAACAATGGGACTTGATATATATGCCACAGGATTGAAAGAAATGCCAGACAACAGCAGCACACCAGACCCTTGTGTGTCTTATTCTTAGCATTTCCCAAACAAGACCCAATCTCATACTATGTACTCACTCCAAAGATTCTCTCCCACTGTTGGTCTGTAGATCAGTCAATAGCCACTTTCTTTCCTATTGTCTACCTCGTAAGTGCTGTCCTGGGCTAGTCCCCCTTTCTCATGCCCAAGCCCAATCACCAATGTCCACCAATCCCAAAATTGTCTTCCTCTAACTCAGCTGCCATCACTTTTCAGCCGAGGTACTAAATTGTCACCATCGAGGCTATCAACAAGAGATTGAAATCCACAAGCTGATTAGAGTCATCATATCTGTGATATAGTGTCCCCTAAAGGTTTATATGAAAGGCTTTGTCCAAGGGGAGCCTATGAGTGGGTCCTTAGGTTACTCAGGAACATGCCCTTAAAAGGGGAATTATGGGACCATGGTCTTTCTCTTCTTGATTTTATATGCAATGCTCACTCTTGACACTAGCCCCTACCACACTTTACCATTTCATCAGTGGCCCAAACCAATGTGGACTTGAACCATCTAATAGTGAGCTGAGCGTACCATTTTTTCTCCATAGCTGGCCAGGTGTGAGGTATGTTGTTGGTAACAAAAAAACTAACCCAATACTTACATGAAAATCAGGTTCCAATCACTTTTTTGGTTCAAACCCTTTGGCTTATTCTCATTTTTGGAGAAATTTTAAAAATTTCAAACGTCCTTTGGAAAAGAAAAGTACTGTGATAGGCCCTCCAGATTTTTTAGATGCACTTCAAAGCCACAGAAATAAAGGCAAGGTGGGATTAGTGCAATAATAGTGCGCTAGGCAGTGGAACAAAGCTTTCACACTGGTGTATATTTGGGAATTAATACATGATCCAAGTAGTGTGGCCTATTAGTGGGGAAAATGCTGATGACTTGGAGGTAGTGCTGAGAGACATCTCCATTTGTATCCTACTTAACTATATGTGGAAGTGAACTCCAGGGAGAATAAAGATGATATGAATAATAAAACTGAATTGTTAAATGAAGAAAACATAAAGGGTAGGAAGGGATTTCTTAGCTAATTCCCAAGACACCATCCATAAAGAGCAACAAATGAGTTTCTTACATCAAACATTAAACGTTCTTGTTCATCAGAGGCAGTGTGAACAATGTTAACACATTGTCATGTCTCCCTCAATCATAAATTTCTCACCACAGTGGCCTTTTCTCTGTCTCTTGCAAATATACAAAGCTCCTTGGCACTTCTGGGTCAATACATGTGTACCAACAGTTCCTTCCTCTCTGGGTTAAGTAGCCAGTGCTCTCTAATCCCTTAAGTCATAGCCAGAAGTTTTCTTCTTCAGAAAGGCCTTTCCTACAAAGAAGTCAAATTATCCCTGTTTGCAGTTCATATGATCCTGTACATAAGAGACCCTAAAGCCTCTACCAGAAAACCCTTAAAATAGGGACCAGCCTTAGCAAAGTAACAATACAAAGCCAGTTGACAAAATTCAGAACTCTTGTTCTGTTTCAATAATGAACACGATTTAAAGAGAAATCAAGAAAACAATCCCATTCACAATAGCTCTAAGAATTCCTAGGAATAAACCTAAGAAAGAGAAAGACCTCTGCAAGACAATTCACAAAAAATACTGAGAAAAGACATTATATGATGGAATGCTGTTTCCTATGCATTGATCATAAGGATTAAAATAGTAAAGATGGCTATATTACCAAAAGTGTTCTTCAGATTCAGTGCAATCCTCATCAAAATTCCAATGATACTCTTTATATTTAAATACAAAAATAAATCCCTAAATTCATAGAGAAACACAAAAGATTGTTTGGTGAGCCAAATAATCCTGATTTCAATGCATACTACAAAGCCATAGTAACAAAAAAAAAAAATACGTTACTGGCACAAAAATAGATACATAGATTAGGGGATAAAGTAGAAAATGCAGAATTAAGTCCACAGAGATAAAGTCCCCTGGATATATACAAAAAATACACATTGGAGAAAAGACAGTGTCTTTAACAAATGGAACTGAGAAAACATGGTAGTTCTATATAGAATGAAGCAAGACACTTATCTCTCATCCCATACAAAAAGAACTTCAAAATTTATCCAAGGCCTAATGTAAAAACTGAAACTTAGAAAAAAAATAGAAGAAAAACACTCCAAAATATAGGTGTAGGGAAAGATTTTCCAAAAAGGACTCAGATAACTCAGGAAATAATTTGAAGAATTGAAATTATCTGTTCTGCATAACGCAGGAAGCAAATCAATTGAAGAGACAGCCTACAGAATTGGAGAAAGCTATTTCCTAGCTATACATCAGGCAAAGGATTGATCTATAAAATATATAAAGAAGTTAAAAAGAAAATACTTTTTACTGATTTGAATGGGAATGGCCCCCATAGACTCATGTTTGAATACTTGGTCCCAAGTTGGAGTAACTGTTTGGGAAGGCCTGGACAGTATGGTCTTTTTAGAGGTGTGTCACTGGGAACCAGTCTTGGAGTTTCAAAAGATGTACACCATTCCCAATGTGCCTGTCTACCTCCTGCTTGTAGATCAAGATATGTACTCTCCTTTCCTCCAGCGTCATGGGCTCTAACCCTCCGAGCCTGTAAGCTGAATTAAACATTGTTTAGTAAGTTGCTTTGGTTATAGAGTTTTATTACAGCAAAGAAAAGTAACAGAGGCACTACTCAACTAGCAAATGACCTGGTCAATCAATGAATGGGCCATTCTGAAAAGATGAAGTACAGATGGCCAATAAATGTGTAAAAGAAAAAAAAAAAGGCCTAACATCCTTTAAGATCAAGGAAATGCAAATGAAAACTACAATGATTCCTTATCACCCTATTCATTAAATAAACAGCAAATACTGACAAGGACCTGGGAGAAATGACCAGGTCCAGCTACTATGAAAATCAATATGGTGACTGACAACCCTTTCCTTAGGGGTCAAAGGAGTGGGAAAGATGAGAAAGGCTCAGAAGAACCTACTAAAAACATACTTTTTTGAAAATTCCATGTACTAAGTGTGATGATTATAAAAACGATAAGTAAGTAAAGAAAATAAGTATAGAGGTCCTCTCCATCCCTGAAAAATAACCAAAAAAAAAAAAAAAAAAAAAGGAAAGTGTTTCAATGATGTAGCTATACAACTTCTTGGTATACACCTGAAGGATTCATACCACAGAATTACTTCCCCACCCATTCATTGCTACACACTTCATAATAGGCAGGTTATAGAGTTGGCTTAAGTAGTTATCCACCAACAGATGAATGGATCAAGAAAATATGACATATCACACAATTCTGCCATACAATAATAAACTTATATCACTTGCTGGAAAATAGATGCAACCTGGGGCTATCATATTATGCATCATAAGTCTCATCTCCCAAAGTATTGTATTTCCTCTCATTTGTGGGGGGTAATTTTTTTTACAGATATAACAATCAGACAAGAGAGTAAAAGGGAGACTAGCAAATGGGGACAGGTTGGGGGAGAAAACTAAAAGAAAGGAAAGGGAGAGCTGAGAGTAGTAAGAGCTTAAAATATACTTGAAAGAAATGGTCTATATGAAACACAGTACTCTATATGATTATATACCACAAAAAAATGGTGGAACAGGCCTCCCCCAAAAAAACTGTGTAAGGGTCAGTCTCTGCATGAACCTTCAATGCACCTTCTCCTCTGCATTCACCATTCACTGCATATACCACAGCTGCAAAAAGATTATTATTTATGGAGTTCTAAGTTTATTACTCACCCCCAGTAGACTTGTGAGCTTCAGAGGATCAAAGTCCACCTGCTTAGCATTTGGTACAGCACCTCCTGCTTCAAAGATACTGCAAAAATATTAGTAGAATAGATTGACACAGAACAGTTGAAGATGGGTCATTTGACACCAGATGCTGCATGGGTGCTGTTAACCCAGGGGAGGTTTCAGGCATCCTTTAATCTTTATCTTATTAAAGCTCTAGGGTAAAGATTTGTGCTGTGACTTCTTGTCACTTAGAGGCTAGGCAACTCAAACATTTAATGATTTAATGTCTATACTGCCGCCACCTCCCTGTTGCTCCTGTCCCCTTCTTCAAGTGCTCATCACTCATGCTTAATGGCTTGCCATCACAACATCTGGACAGCCACTGTCAGACTTCATTTGATTGCTTCATTTATTGACAGTGGTCACTCTCTGTTGACTCTTAATTTGATTTTCACATTCAGATGTTCAACAAATATTTATTGAAAGCCTGATGGGTGCCAGGAATGTACTGGGTACCAGAAGAACTGGCTGTGCCCTTGTAACATGGACATGTGACCATGGTGCCTGGAAGGAATCCTTGAAACAGAACAGTTCATTACCAGCAAGTGTTGATAGAGACTAAGAGGCACCCAAATTTGGTCACATAGCAGAGAGATTGAACGAGAAAGCTATGCTAGAATATCTGGACTGTTTCCCAGCTTATTTTGAGCAAATGATTCACAGGGTGACTTCATTATTCAGTACTGGAAAAACATTGTAAAACAATAGAATTCTGTCTAAGTATAGTTATTAAAAAAAACACCCCAGGCAAAATTGAAAGCTATACAATAGTATTGTTTTTAAATATTTTCTTTTTAAATGGTATGCACATAAAGTATCCGCTGAAAAATAATGATGCTTTCCAAACAGTTGGTGTGTACTGAAGAAAAACTTACATGACCACTTTGAAAAGATCTAATGACAAATTTAGTTTGCAACTGTATGTTTCTCTTTTCTAGAACACATAGAGATTTTGTATTGTTTCAGTGTTAATCATGACACACTATTCTGTACGATAGATACTGCAAAGAAGCCAGTAATTTCTGATTACCCTAAATTCTGTCCACTGACCAGGAAAGAGTAATCATGCCTAAAGAAATTTAGATGAGGGATCAGCTATGAGTCCCCAGAGATAATTCTTCTAGTATCTCTAATTCTCTAATACTCTGAAAAAGTTTTACAAAGGGAAACTTTGCAATACAATCAAGCACAGAGTAGAATCACTTGTCTCTGATATAATACCCTTTTCAGCTGTGTAGGGACAGATGCCTCTCCATAGACTCTTTCTAAAATCCTAGAGCTTGGAATTTGGAATTTGGTAGTCCCATATGATAGTAAAAGACCCACTTTTTGTGGGTTTTGTTTTGTTTTGTTTTGTTTTTTGTTTTCTGAGACAGGGTTTTTCTGGGTAGTTTTGCACCTTTCCTGGATCTCACTCTGTAGACCAGGCTGGCCTCGAACTCACAGAGATCTGCCTGCCTCTGCCTCCCGAGTGCTGGGATTAAAGGTGTGCACCACCATCGCCCCGCATAAAAGACCCACTTTCTGTTAGCTTCAGTTTCCCATCTACCCCACATCCAGACTATTTTACTAACACTTGATATCAGTAAGAAAATCATGGCAAATTAATAAGCCAATGCTGATAGGTTATTGTAAAGTCCCCTTCTTTACTCAAATTACTTTATTTTTTGCCTACTGTCCCCCTTTCTGATCAAGGATACCATCTAGACTATAGTAACATATCTGGCCCCATTTATATCTGTAAATAAATCTCTTTAGTCTCTTATTGACTGTTGACAGTTTCCCAGGTGTTGTGTTTCTTATTGTTTTGATGACCTTGAGTTATGAGAAGTACAGGTCAGACATTTTATGAAACGGACTTTAACTGAGATTTGCCTCGTGAGTAGAGGGAGTTATGGATTCAAAGGAAAGGACCACTGTTGAGATTAAATGCCATTTTCTTTTCAGTATATCAATGACACCTGCTAGCAATGTGATTTATCGCTGTGATGTTGTTGACCTTGGTCACCTGGCTGACATGCTGTTTATCAGTCTCCTTGGCTCTGAGAAGTCTTTTTGTCTCCCTTCTATATTGTACACTTTCAGAGAACAGCATTATGCTCAGTCCATTTTAAAGAGCTGAGAGTTTTATCTCTATAAATTATCCGGAATCCTTCTACATGGGATCTTTTCTAACTCTTCACAATTTACTTAGCTATTCATATGTGTATACTTGTATAGATGCATGGATATTTATTGTATATTCTGGATATAACCCAGTATAACTTTATTTCTTACATTGTTTGAATTTCATCATTTGGGAGTGATTTTAATGTCCCCTGTGTTGCTTTGACATGCTCTCATCCTAAAGGTATTTTGAATTTTGATATATATTTTTTTTTGGTAAGTCATCCCTTCTGGCCTTCCAAACATTGCTCCAGGCCTACATTGTAGATTCCTTGTTCCTGTGTTAGAATCAGCAGTTTCTCTAAGGCAGCACGGTTCTCAGCCTATTGGTCAAGACTCCTTTGGGGGTTGCCTATCAGATATCCTACATATCAGATTATTTACATTAAGATTCACAACAGTAGCAAGAAAAACCTGTAGCTCAGAAGAAGTAACAAAAATCATTTTATGGTTGAGGTCACCACACATGAGTAACTGTATTAAAGAGTTGAAATACTGTTCCATAATAGCTTTGTACACCATCCTTGTGCACACAGTTTATACATATATCTTTTTTCTTTCACTACATTATGTAGCCTTGAACCTTGCTTCATAGATGCAGAAGCTAAGACCCAAAGGAAAGTGGTTGACCCAAAGCCACACAATTATTGAAGAAAGGGAGCTGTGATTGAAGCTCGTCTGTCCCCTTCTGATGATAACATGCTGCCTGTGTTCCACAAAGCCAGCATCCCATGAGACCTACTTAGCATTAGACGGAAGCAGTTGTGATTCCTCTTGCCTTTGTGTGAGGAGGAAAGCAATCAAAAAGCCAGCCTGGCTCTCCTTGGGTCGATTCTCCCCAGGATGCCAGCAGCTGGTTCTTTTCCTCTGAACTTCATGCACACGGTTCAGAGCCCTCCCAAAGTGTGGTCATTGTTTGTATGCTATCTTGTGTTTTCCCAGTTATGATCTCCAGAACAGATTGCTAGCTCCTCACCAGGCAGGGAGAATATACCACAGTGCAGGATTATCCAGATAAGAAGCACCAGGCTACTACATCCTGTCAAAACAGACTGTGGTGATCTAGGTTTGATTCAGTGCAAATATTAAAGTCTGTGTGTCTCCTACCAAGAAAGCATAAGTCTCCATTGAACTGATACCACATTGTTATTATAGTTATTTGGCATTCACTATGTCTCCTCCTGGGCTAGAAACTTCTGAAAGATAAAGGTTATTTATGTTTCCCATTCTCCAGAGCCTGGTACAGAATCTGACATGAGCCAAGCATCTCATTAATGTACAGAGAATGCCTAAAATAAGCTCCTGGGATCTAGACTAGCAACTGCCTGCTGTTTCCTTGCATGCAAATTTAACTGACTTCCCTCCTAAGATGAACATAGTATAAGGTAACTCTGCAGACACAAACTGACAGCTGTAAAAACTCATCCTTGCTTCCTTCTAAAACAACTTAAGAACAAATGAAGTCATGTGATCATTGAGAAGATAATAAGCAATTTGTTCAATCCTGAAATATATTGAGTAGCCAATGAAAGGTGGCTCAAAGGGCAAAGTTTGGTGTGGTGGCATTTGCTCTGTTGGGCTATAGGGCCTGAAGGAGGTAGTGCTTTTTGCTGCTATATGAGACCTCTTGAAAGGAAAGGGAGAAGAGTCACAAACCCCTTCTACTTGGTTCCTGCTTCCTGGTGTGATCGAACTGCCAGGTGGATTCACTCCCCATCAGATCAGAGGACGACTTCAGTTGTCTACTCAGTTCTGTATTCATGAGTGTATTTCCTCAATTTATGCTAATAAATTTCCCTAATATTCCTTAAGCAAACTCCAGTGGATTTCTCACATTTGTTTGACCCTATTAGCCTTTCAGTAAGATCAAAAGAGATGTGAGCAGTCTGTGGCACAGAGCCCTGGCAAGCCGTGGGAGGCAGCTTCCCTGTAGGCTTGGAGTCAGAGTAGAACAGGATGACATAAGTCCTAGATGTGCAAATAAATAAGATGTCAGTGGAGAAATTCAGTGGGAAAGGGACCCCAAAGAGGACTGGATAAAAAGACCAGTTAGGCAGTCATGTGTCTGCAGACCCTACTCTAGAGAACCCAGCTAGGCAAGTTCCTCTCCTTCACCTAATAGAAAAGAGAGGGTTTTCTTCACTTTCTTGAAAGTAGTTCAAACCAGAGGGTCTCTGGCTTCTGGGATCCCCAACAAAGTTGAAGTCAAAAATGAGGTGGGAAAACCAGAAGGTTTAATGGAAAATCTGTCCAGTATAGAGCAAATGCCCAATCTCCTTTCACTCTAATACCCGTATCACAAAAATGGGGTTTGAGGACAGGGAACAACACAGCTCACAGCTGGTTGCATGTGTTTCCAACTAGGGTGCAGTTTCAGCAGCAGGAGCAACCTGTAGTACTTGATGTCCTTCAGGTAAAATGAGGGCCACCTATTGGGCCATTCCAACAAATGAGAAAGAGTGGTCCTTTCACTAAGCCTGGTCACCTTTTTGGTCTTTGTGATTTCTTTCCAGCCTCCAGCCACAGCTTTAATCAAGGCCTTGTCTGTATACCTTCTCACCTCACAAGGCCACACCTCCTAATGCTTTGCTAAACAGTTCCAACAGCTGGGGACTAAGGTTCAAATATATGAGCCTATTGGGAGCTATTCTTACTCACGTCACCACAGAAATGTAGATACATTCTTTTGTTTGCCTGTAAAGAACACATCCATAATCATAGTATAGACTAAGAAGGGTGATTTACTCAAAGCTAAGTAGAACCTTATACTATTGGATAAAGTAAGTGAATAACATCTAAAGTTGATCATGCTGGAGATCACAGAAAAGGACATGTTGGACTACAGGGCACAAATCCCTGAGGAGACATGTGAATGTACTAAAAACCTTCAGTGGCAAAGGACTTGAATTATGGCTCTTTTCTGTAAGTCTAACAGATTTGACATTTACCTGTTCTGTCTCAATATAAGAATAAATAATATATTTTTAAACAGATACAATAATTTTAAATGTCAGCAGGATAGAGCCATTTGGTGTTAAAATGTCCTCTTACATACAGTAGTCACTGGAGAACATGGTGGAGTGAATAATGTTCATACCAATAATGTTCACCCCAAGACATCAAGAAAAGTTTGCACTGTATTCTGAGAGTCTGCTTGAGAGAATTGGAGAGGTGGGGAGTTCTTCTCTACCAAAGTATTTGTATGCTACAAGTTCCAGCACGAAATAGGCTGTTTGGCATCTTTTCCATCCCTCACAGGTAGCCTCCCCCATGTCCAGAAGGGCAAGTTGATTGACCACAGTCTAACTCCCTGCATTTGGCCATCAGATAAGTCTGCAGATTCCTTTTTGCCTACCCAGGCAGCCTCATCTGGGTTCCTTGTCCTCCTAAACTACTTCAGCTTGAGGATCACCATCGTGCATGGGACAGTGCAGGGAACCAAGAAGAAGCAGAGAAGGCATACATTGGCTTCTCTTCCAACTCCTCACAGGTTCTGATACAGCGGAAATCTTGGGAGTGCTTGCTTGGCTGACGTTTTCCTGGCTTCCTGTCAGAAGCAGTCCAAGAATGAAATGAAATTCATAGGGCCCCAGCTGCCATATGAGTCTCTTCCCCTTTTATGTCTTGGCTCATGTCCTTTCCCTGGTAATCTTTCTATTACAAGTAAAGTTGGAGGTTATAACAGAAAGCACTGGGCAAGAATGAAACTCATTGTTTAAACTCTGATATAGAAAAGATTCCATGTCCCAAGATGCTGGCATGTTAGAACAATTAACACTAAAGTATAACATTTTGATTTGTTGATCAAAAGAAACAGACAAGCAAGATGATTCATCTTGTAAAGGTGTTTGTCACCAAGCCTAACCACCTTGTTAGACTCTTGGAACCCACATGGTGGAAGGAGAGAACTGACTTCCACAAGCTGTCCTCTGACCTCCATGTGTGCACACACATGCACACAGACATACATACATGTACACATATCAATTAATAAATCACAGTGCCCTAACACTAGACATAGAACTATAGGCAATTAAGGAATTCCAAGAGCAGGACAAAGAGTCTTTCTCAGGGAAGAGCCCTGAAATTGGTTATTCAACCAAATGGACAGACTTGGTGTGTGTGTGTGTGTGTGTGTGTGTGTGTGTGTGTGTGTGTGTGTGTGTGTAACATTAATGTAGACTCAGCAGGTTGTATTTCTGTCTCTATTTATGAGTATCTATATGTGTCTATCACAACTAAAGAAAAAGAGGCCAAAGGCCATGAATTTGGGAGCATGGGACATTGGAAGTCTAGAGTGAAGGAAAGGAAAGAGAATTTGTGTAATTGTATTTTCATTTCAAAACTGAAAATAAGTATAATGAACATTAAAATAAATGAGTAAGTAAAGCATGAAAGAAGTGGGAGGTTGTCTAATCTCTTTTACTATAAAATCTTGAACAAAGCTGTTAAGAGATAGTGTTCCAGACAAAATGACTTGTATATCAGCAAGAAGGCACAAGTAGTGATGGAAGGTGCTGGGATTGGAAAGGCAAAGCTAAGTTCATGCCGTGTGTGGAGAAAGCAAGACTCTTTGAGATGTAGAAGCTGAAAATGCCGGAAATGGAGGAAACTCCTAAGTGAGTCTACAGGTGGCTGAGGAAAACTGGAGAGGCAATACAGTTCTCTTCCTCTCTTCCTCTCATCCCTCCATCCCGCCTCCTTTCCCCACTCTCTTCCTATTCTTTCTCTCCCCACTTCTCTTCTTCTTCCTCTCATACCATTTTTTTCTCCTTTGCTTCTTGCCCTGATAGTTATGGAGGTCTTCATCTATGCCTGGCACCAGACCATGTCTGTTTTAACAATTACATATATAAGTTAATTATTTTCATAATAAGGATCCTTAAAAGTTTAATAATGAATACTTCTATTGTCATGCAAAGAAACCAAGGCTTGGAATAATTAAGTTATTTATCAATGTCACATGACTTGTACGCAAGTGGAGACGGAAATTAGCTGCATTTCAGGTCTCCTACTGCAAAGCCAGCATAAGTAAGTGTTCAGCTGTGGTGGTGGTGATGAGCTTCATAACAACACTAGTATTGATGGCAGAGAATGCCATGGTTACAACAAATGTCCTCAAGGTCACATGGTAGTCAGAGAACCTGCTTCCCTAATTCCAAGCCACTCTTTCGTCTGTAGAACCAGGATAACAAATACAAGAAATAGTTTAGAACATTTACTTCTGGAATAATATCCTCCTGTCCTGGTTCCATTTTTCTAAATTCAAACTTAATTTCAATGCTTTTGAGATTTAAATAGAGCTATTAAGTGCTACCAGAAACAAGAATGAAACTACTTTAGTCTAATATTTGTTTCCTTGTAGACAATATATAAATAGATATAGGTATAGATAAATATTCTGTGTGCTTCTGACTGAAATAAACTAAAGAATTTTCTACTTCAGGGGGATATTTAAGCTTTAAGCCATTGTGGGAATTATACTAATTCCTCATTGCCTGATGAATTTGGAGTCATCTTCTCTCCCTCAGACACTAGCTCGTTCATAGCTCACATCCTAGGTTAACTGTCTCCTTATGGCCTAAAGGTTATGGGGTTTAGCAATCCATTTTAGCAACTGGCCTTAGGTGAGAGACACTGTGAGCCCAGGTAGTGAGTGTTTTCCTAATGATGAAGCTACCTCTGGCCTCAGTTCTGGCTTTCACATCTACTATTCTTTTGCTCTGTCATAAGCAGGTACTAGGTTGGGCTTAGTGATCAATCCCTATCCTTGTCAAGTACAGAAGGAAAAACACATTGGACACCTGTTGTTAGAATCTTAGATGATCTTTTAATTTAAAAAAAAACAAAAACAAAAACAAAAACAAAAAACCAGAAAGCTGAAAGATCAGAGAAGCCAAGCAGCCAGCCACTAATTCTTACCTCTATGAACTCCTCAGCCTAAAAAGAGTGAGTTCCTGTTTCCTCATACCTTGTATACCTTTCTCTGCCCTGCCATATTACTTTCTGGGATTTAAAGGCATGTGTGCTTCCCAAGCAAAAGCATGAGATCTCAAATGCTGTGAGTAAAGGTGTGTGCCACCACTGCCTGACCTCTATGTCTAATCTAGTAGCTGGCTCTGTCCTCTGATCCTCATGCAAGTTTATTAGGGTATATAGTATATCACCACAGACACCCAGCCCACACTACCTACCAGACATTCACTTTTCATTTCAACATGGTAAAACCATGCCTGTGTTCCTTCCATGTGCCTTCATAAGTGCTTGCTACTCCAGGATGTCTCCATGCTTCTCATTGCTCAGCCCAAAGCGATGGATACTCCCACCCATCAGGAAGGCCCTACAAACATTTTGTTGCAGCCAAATTAGTCCTGTTTTCTCTGTTCAGTATACTTGCACCCATTAGAAAGCAGGACTTTGGCCAAGCAATGGTGTTGCACTCATTTAATCCCAGCATTTGGGAAGCAGAGGCAGGTGGATCTCTAAGTTTGAGGCCAGTCTGATCTACAGAGTGAGTTCCAGGACAGCCGAGGCTACACAAAAGCCCTGTCTCGATTTTTTTTTTTTTAAGGCAGAACTTTGAGGCATCAACTCAGTTTGTCTGTCTTATAGGATGGTGGTTTTATGACATTTGGGCAGATTCATTTCACTGATGTGTTAATGAATTTTGTGGGAGGCATATACCATTCAATAACAGATTTAGACAAAACTCACTACTAAGTTCGCTTTAATTTTTCAATAACAATTGATGCTACCAGCAGGTATTATTGAAAAGGAGAATTTCTGAACCAGAAATCGACAAATAATGGCTTTGAAGGGCTTATGTTATAAAACCACTTGGAGTTTTTTGTTTGTTTGTTTTTGCTTATTTTTTTTTGTTTGGGTTTTTTACCTTTTAAATGACTGGGAAGGACTGAAGGAAATAATACCTTATAACACATTTAGTTTCCATAAGATTTTAACTGTAAAATGAAAATGATGTAACATCTGAAGATTTTCTTGGCATACAGCCATGCCTCCTTGTGTGTATCCATTGAAAATAGACTATATACCAAGATGGCAGAGGTGAGCAGTGTCAACAGAGATCACACACCCCACAAGGCTTAGGGTCAGGCTTGTCACAACAGCGTGCTATGCTCTGTCCTGAATTTCATTCTAAAGGAGGAAGGAAGCACAGCATGGAAGAGGAATGTGGAGAACTAGATGGTAAAGGGGAGAGTGGATGGTGGCCCAGACTACTTGGAAAAAGATCCCTAGAAAGGAGAAGAGAAAAAAATGACAGTGATCTACCTGACAGCATCATCTCTCCCAGCTTCATGCATGTGCTGTCAGCATTTGCACAGAGGATTCTCTTGACTGGAAGGTGTCCACCCACCCTTTCTGCTGTTCTCTTTGGGAACTGTATGGTTCCACTGGAGAAACTAGAAACTAGAAGGGGCATGGCTGGAAGGTGATTAGTTGCTCCTATGCTCCAAGGCTCTTTTCCACACTAAGATAAAAACAAAACAAAACAACAACAAAAAACCCTAAGTTTCAACTATCTCTTGTTCAGTTGTATGTGTGTATGCATGTAGACATGCATCCATGTGTGTGTGTGTGTGTGTGTGTGTGTGTGTGTGTGTGTCTGTGTCTGTGTCTGTGTCTGTGTCTGTGTCTGCGTGTATGTGTATGTTAGAAGTCCATCTCTTTGGAGGAAATCTATGTTGACTGTGTGCCCATCATCACATACCATAAAATATTTGGACTTCTAAAACAAAGATGTGTCAGTCAGAACTCAGATAGAACCAGGTCATCTCCTCAAAGAACTGGGATTACAGTGCCTTTATTGTAGTAATCTGCCACCTTCATGTGCTTCTTCCATTTTCTTATTGCAGGGTAATGCCCTATACTTCAAATCTGCCAGGAATGTGACAGTGAACATTCTCAATGACCAGACAAAAGTCCTGACTCGGCTGGTGACAGGTAAGAGAAGAACAAATTGACAAATGGCTGGTCCATCTGAGCACCTAGACAAGACAGCCTTTCCTGTCCTGTGAGAGCCCATATGAACTTGAACAAGGGTCTGCTGACCGTTTTCTGTGCAAAGAAAGGAAATTCAGCTTGTAACCTCAGATTCTACCAAAAGGTTCAGTCTCATCTATTTCCATGTTTAACTTACCAAGTGCCATGGCACTTGCTTTTGCAGAAAAGCTGTTTTTAGTAGAACAAAACTAAATGGCCCCTACACACAGGCCAGCTGCTTTAACTGGTCCTCAGCCAAGAAAACTTTTAAATTTTAACTGTTTATCTTTGAGAATCTCATATATGTGTACAATGAGGTATGGTCATATATACCCTTCATTTCCTCCCTCCAACTCTCCCCAGCACACTCCCACCCAATTTAATGTATTTTT
This sequence comes from Onychomys torridus, assembly GCF_903995425.1. NCBI lineage: Eukaryota > Metazoa > Chordata > Mammalia > Rodentia > Cricetidae > Onychomys > Onychomys torridus. Next base: position 35,519,470 of record NC_050450.1, on the reverse strand, counting down.
ATTTTAATAACCTACTAATTGCAGTTAGTATTGCCCCTCCATATGCAGGTAGGGGGCTATTCACTCAGCTATCGAAAACTTAACCAGTAGCCACATTCTCAAAAACAAATACTTTTCCCTTCTCCAGCAACTATCCACTGTTTGTTTTTCCCCAGTAAGGAGTGGGGCCTGGAAACTGTGTACCCCATCTATGCTGGGATTTGGGCTGGCTTGATCTTATATAGTCTTGTGCAGGGAACTACAACTGCTATAGGTTGGTGAGCATGATAGCCTTGGTACATCCAGAAGACAGAATTTCACAGTGCTCTTCCCCGTCCTCCAGCTCTTATACCATTTTGACCTCATCTTCTGCCAGCATCCCTGAACATTAGTGGAGTAGGGGTTGATATAGATATCTCATTTAGGGCTGAGCACCCAGTCTCTTTATTTAACCCTTTCTGAGCAGTTGTGACTCTCTCCACTGATGGCTTCCCATGGCAAAAAGAAGCTTCTCTGATCAAGGATAGGAGCAGTCTATGGGTGTAAGGTAAATAATATTTAGAAAGCAATTTAATGGCATGACCTTGCATACTGCAATACTTGCCTACCAAGATGTGCCAGCTTGTGCAGCAGTAATACAATAGTTATGAGGTGACCAACTGCTTTCTGATTGGATGAGGCCTGTTTCCCAGAGAGGAATTTCATTCTTGGTACAGTAATCTGAGCCAAAAGCTTTGGAGATCATAGGCCCTAGGCTGGAACCTGCTGTTTTAAATTTGGGCAGAGTCATACTGTCCAAAGTTCCCTTTTCATCAGTGGAAGAAGGCTAGCTATACTAAACTAAGAGCAGAGGGTGTGTGTGTGTGTGTGTGTGTGTGTGTGTGTGTGTGTGTGTCTGTGTGTCTGTGAGTATATGATTGTATGTGTATGTCCATGTGTATAAATACATGTGCCCACATATATATATATATATGGCAGAGGTTGACATCAGATATATTTTTCCATCACTCTCTACTTTATTTATTTTTGAACAACATCTTTCACTGAGGCCAAAGTATACTAATTGGTTATACTGTGTGGCCAATTAATTGGGGGATTTTGCTTATCTATTTCCCTCCATGCCCTCATCATGCCAGCACAGGGGTTATAGACACAGCTAGCATGCCCAGCTTTTACATGGGAATTGGGTATCCAAAATCAGGTCCTCAATGCCTGCACAGAAGGCACTTTACTGTCTAAGCCATTTTCCTAGCTCCTGGCAAAGAATCTTTAATGATAGTTTGAAGCCTCGTCCTGTTTGCTATGCTTGCTGTCTTTGAGCCTAACTCAACTGCAAGCTCCAGATGTGTCCACAGGCTATATATGTGTGGTTCTTTTTAATACAGAAGATCTGTTCCTTACAGCCATGGGAAACACCCACTAGGTTTTAAGCTTTGAATTCCAACAATTTAAACAAGGATTGGTTGTTCATAATAATGATTCCACTAATAAGCATGGACCTCATGGACACAGTCATGTGTTGAGTGGTGTAATCAATGCACCCTCTGTAGTTTTACAAGACGTGATAAACAGAGAGGCATTGTATACCTCACAGTGGAAGGGGAATGTGTGGGTCAAAACGATATTGTTAGAACTTCAGAATAAAATGCCTTTTGACTTTGGGGCTGAGAGAAAAGCATCCAGATGGATTTTTAAGAGGACAGTGACCCAAATGCCCCCAAATGTTACTGTGAGTAGGATTTCCAGAGACACACTAATAACTGAGTCACAGGAAAGCAGGTGCCTCTGCTCCACTTGTTCCCCAGCCAAGCTGCAGAAGGATGTCAGGAGTTACATAGCCCTGAGGTGGACTGGACCATGCACAGCAAAGAAGCTCCTGGATCTTGGAAATGCGACCCAGTAGAGCCTGTGATGCACAGACGCACTGTTACAGCAAACATCTGGACTAGAACATCTGGCCTCCAGTCACTGGTGCTAAAGAAGTAAATAAACAGCTTCAGTAAGCAGTGATTTAGGCAACTTGTGTGAACAGTGCCTCCAAGAAGAAGATAGATTCGACCTCCAGCTCCCAGATCCCAGGCTCAAAAAGAACTGATATAGCCTGTTGATCCGTAGTAGTAGGAGATTTGGTTTACTTGAAAGATTGTGTTTTGATAAAGCTGACAATGACTATAACTCCTCTAAAGAGAGCCCACCTCTGTCCCTTTCCCTCCTCCCTCCTCTCCTCTTTTTCTCTCTTTACTTCCTTTTCTTCCCAGCTCCCCTCTCCCTCTCCATATTCATCTCCTCCTCTTTCTTCCCACCCCCTCTCTCCTCTTTGCTTCCTTCATCCATTCTCTGCATCTGTCCTTCTTCCTATAGCCCTGTCCTCTCCATTACCCTACCCCTCTCTCCCTCCCACCCCTTTTGACCCTCTGGTCACCTCCTCTTCCTTCCCTCTCTCTCCTCCTCTCTTCCTTCTCTTGCCTTCCAGTAGCCTTTTGGTCTCCCATTCCTAAATTAGTCCCTCTTAGGAGTTGGACAACAGCAATCCTTACTTTAAAATGAGGAACAAGAAAAAAAAATCTGGAAAAACAAAAAGAGGTAAAAGTAATGCTTTGCAATTCCTCTTATAAGGGATGTACTATTACACCAAGCAATTCTGAGGGTTCCAGAACTCTCCTGTTTACCTGGGAAATATCTTGAAAGTCTACTAGAATGCTCTATGTTCCAAGTGCAGGTCATCTTTTTGCATGAAGCATTACTTCCAGAGATAGAACTCAAGCCAAGTCACTGGTGCATTTTGACTCTCAATGTTACTGATTGAGTGTCTTAGCACAGTCCATGCTAAGATACTCATCTTTAAGCAGAGAAAGTGTCCTAGTCCCAAAGAAGAAATTAGGGTAATAAGCACTAGGCTTTTCTTGTCTTCATATTCCTGGTGGCCACAGAACTTAAACCCTTGAAGCTTTGCCTTCTTCTCCTAGTTGGGGAAAGGAAACTGAAGAGTCACACATAGACTGTGACCTATAGAAAGGTATTAACTGAAGAAGAGATTCCAGTCAGAAGTCATGATGATTTTCTTTCCCCAAACAGTTTTAAGGTCTCTGAGGGGCTTCCAAAACAGTATCCAGTTCCACCAGAATTTCACTCTAAAGCCATCTTTTAAGATTCTAGCCATGACCAGGGAATTTGGCAGTCCCAGGTAAAACCAACAAAAGGACAAAGCTGTCTGCACCAGCGAGCCAGCAGCCACTGTGAGGACTTTTGGCTAAAGCTATGTTTTGCTGTGCTTTATGTTGGCAAATGGCTCTGGCCCTTGGTAAATTCCATTTCATATTTTGTAGTTTCCTGAAAGTGAGACAACTTAATTGTGTTTTGTATGCTCTGATTGCTGTGGTCTCTTTCAGTACAATGCCCCCCTCCAATAAGTCTCACACATCATTCCAGAGTCCACAGTGAGCTCAGGCTCTACACAGCAACCCTGGAGCCATGTCTGACAAGCTTGCCAGGTTCATGGAAGCCAAGACCAAGCATTTGTCTCCCACTGCCATATCTCTGTATGACTAGGTCTGGAGTGAGAAAACTTCCCTGCCCTGTGTATGCCCATCCTGAGGTGGTTCATTCAGTTTTCATTAGCGTATTGTCTTCCATTTTCAGTGTCCTTCCCTCCAAACAGTGTTATCCTTTTGGAATAAACAAACAGTATAGATTTCACTTCAAGTTTTTTTTAAAGGTTTATTTATTTATTATGTAGAGTGTTCTTCCTGCAGGCCAGAAGAGGGCACCAGATCTCATTACAGATGATTGGGAGCCATCATGTGGTTGCTGGGAATTGAACTCAGGTCCTTTGGAAGAGCAAGCAGTTCTCTTAACCTCTGAGCCATCTCTCCAGTCCTCACTTCAAGTTTTAATGCCATCAATAAGATAGCTACATCATAGCTCACACAGGAATACCTACTCTAAATCCTTTACATAATGTTGTTCTTCAAGAATTCCTTGGGTTCTTTGTCACTGACTTCAACATTTCCTCTTCCTCAGAAATTTTCTCTCCTTGCTGTTTGGGATGTGCTGACTCCATCCCTCTTCACTCTCCTAAACAGAGAAAGATACTTTGTGTTCCATGTAATGTTCTGAGAGCTGGATTCTACTCTCCGAGTCTCCCTTGCTCCTACAGTGGCCTTGAGGGAGCTGAAGCCTCACAGTGCTTATTCTTTTCCTGTGCACCCAGACAAGATCATCTCCAGGACACATGATGCTTGTAGATTCTGTATGATCTCTGCTGCTTCAGTCTCTGGTTCATTAAGGAACCTTTCCCATGCACTTTTTCATGTTAGAGAGTCAAAGTGCATGTCCTGACAAGGGAGGAGGTGGTCAACTAATTGAATGTGGGTATGTGACTGAGCAAAGTGCACTAAGAGACACTCATCATTAGTAATGTTCAATGAATCATAGCTATCTCAGTAGAATAATGCTAATGGAAATGATGAAGGTGACAATATCCACTGGAGCAATCACTACTACTCTTGGCATTTTGTGCCTCCAAAGATCCTTTGATCTGTGCAGACTTTCTCTTTCCAGGTCCATGGAAGAAATGATGATAGTTCAGTTTTACATACACAGAAACAGAAAGATGAAATGAATTGCCTACAACCACATTGCCAAAAGGAGAGGCGTGGGGGAATTTTGACTCTAAGTCCTATACTTGTGACAAAGAACGTGATCCCAGATATACAATAGCTGTTCTGGTTCTAATAACCAGATCTCAACCTAAACTTAAGTAATTTCACAGAACATTCCTAGATAGGGTCCTTTAGGGAACAAGATGGATGGAGCCATCAAAACACATACATACACACAGGAGAGGTATATATACACATACATGTAAATACATGTACACAAATACATAACTTCTCTCTTCTCTCTTCTCTCCCTCTCCCTCTCCCTCTCCTCCTCTCTCCCTCTCCCTCTCAACATTGCCAAACAGCATCATCCTTCTCCAGACCACAAGAGCCCACATATCCTCATCCCAGGTGAAATCACAGACTGTCAAGACTGTTGTTTACACAACACCATTTTTGCCTTGCACAACTCTGTCTTCTAGATGAGAGTTATTGGGATAGCCAATCACAAAATTACTCTCACATCCTGAAAATACTTCATCTAAATCTTGCTTGCTTAAGGCCCACACTCCTTGACAATAGCCCAACATGAGCTTAGATCCTCCAGTAAGTCCTGTGGCAGGTTTCTGTCCCTATGCCCCTGTTTGAGTAGGAAGTCCTTCCTTCCTCCCTGCAACGGCTAAAGACTCCTCAGTCGGTGTAGTCTGCTGGGTCCTCTCACAGCTACTTTAAATTTTATTTTAAATTATATTTTAAATAATAGTCTCTTGAACATTTCCTAGAAGGAAACAAAAAAATCAACTCAGAATCCCATTGACCTCTTTGGGAAGATAGAATTTTGCTTGATTTTCCTGGCAAATTTTACTACAGGGTAGAGCAAAAAAATACTCAATTTGATCAGAGCGGGATTCAAGTAAACATGACCTTGCTGCTCGGGTGCTCTCATGTAGACCTCCTTCCTGTTGCAATCCACCTGAAATGTATGTGCTGAGGGTGCCCCAGCTCAGATAGGCTCAGATGGTTCCTATCAGGACCTCACATATATAAACCAGCTCGCTTTCTTGCTGAATCTCTGGAGGTTGCTGATGCATTCATAAATTGAATCTGTGTAAGTCTGGCCTGATCAGGATACAGATCTGGTGGGACCAGGATCCCCCACTTATGCAATGCCATAGACAGCCTATGTTCAAGAACAGCGTATGATGCCACACAATGAACTCAAAGTTTATTTTTTATTAAGTTAATTCACACTGTAAGATACTCAACTTGTAGGGGGATTAATTATAATATAGCCATTGCTGCTTGGAAATTATCTGTCTACTGAGGAACTAGATTTGTCTTTGTGTCAGTCAGTGGGTCAAGGGTATAACCAGACATATTTCAGCTCAACTTATGAGAACCCTTTCTGCTATTTACAACTAACTAAAGATGGTTAGTTCCCCACAAGAGATGATGGTACTATGGGTCCTGACACTTTGGATCAGAAGTCCTCAAGTGTTTAACACTAATTTGGGGCTAGCAGAGAGAAATCTCATTCAAGCATTAATATGAGGAGACTAGGATGACCTCTAGAACCACATCCCGGGACCATGTGATTAAAAGCAATTGACAAGATGAGATGCAGCCAAGACACTGATTTCCACAGTGACTTCAGAAAACCAATCCACTTAACATTGAAATCAGACACAATCCCAGGGAGCACATGTGCCCTATGAAAAGCTTTTGTAGTCAAATTCAGCGAGGCTAATGTATTCCTCTTCTCTTTCTTTCTCTCTCCCTCTTAGGTCCGAAAGCTGTGGAAGCATACGGCAAAAAGTTTGAAGTAAAAACGGTTTCTGGAAAATTGCTCTTTTCTGCAGATGACAGTGAAGTGGTCGTGGGAGCCGAGAGATTGCGAGTCTTAGGTGAGAGAATTTAAACATGTGATTGGCTGGATGCCACCAGGTATATTTCGAAGAGACAATGACAGAGTGCCATCCACTGAATGCTTGTGCCTTCCCCCAATGCATATTAAAATCTTAACCCTCTGGTATGAGAATGCTTGGAGGTTACACCTTTATCAGGAAATCCATCCCTGAACTTCATTGGACCTTTTATCAGTAACATGAGGTCCCTTGGAAGGAAATGAAGAAGCTGGTGGTTTGGTAGTTTGTGCACGCTCCCCCTCCTCTATTTCTCTTCCTCCCTCCTTCTCTTCCTCCCTTGACCTTCTTCATCTATGGCCCTTGCTCTTTCCCTTCCCTCACTTAAAAGAACACAAGGAGAATTTGGCAGTCTGCATCTTGAAGAGAGCCCTCCTCAGAAACCAGCCAGAATGACACTGGATCTGAAATTTCTAACTTCCAAAACTGTGAAGATGAAAAATGGGTATGTTGTTTTAAGCCATATAATCTCTAGTATATTGTTATAGGAACTCAAACACAAGCAAATGGCGTGGAGAAATGTAAACGAGGCCCCTTTCCTTGGCTCTTTTAAAGCGAGGTCGTTTGACCTGCATGGACTCTGATTCCCCAGTGAGCTTTTCTCACACAGTGAATTCATTTTGGTTCCTGTTTCAGCCATTACCTTTGAGTTTCAATGTGTGCTCAGACAAGGAAGTGTTCACGTAGGACATGCTTTTCTTACAGACCAGCAGGTTGAGAAGTGAATCCTCAACCAGTCCGCAAATGAAGAATCATCCAAGAAGCTTGTTTTAAAGTTTAGGTTTATAGATGTGAGCACAGATTACTGAGGTAGATGCTCTGTGGGTAGGTTTGAAGTCAGTATTTGGAATACCCGTAGGCCAAGAGTGATGGCTCACAGCTTTGATCCTAGGACTCACGAGGCAAAAGCAGGACTGCTGCAAGCTTGAAGCCAGCCGGGCTCCATAGTGAGCTCCAAGCTGCAGAGTGAGGCTCCTATTCAAAGAATAAGAAAGACAGGGGAGGCTTGGAGGAGGAAAGACAGAAAGCAAGAGGTGAAGGACAGGAGAGGAATTATTTTTAAAACTTTGTGTAATGATTGATTTATTTATATCTTGTGTATATGAGTATTTTCCCTACATGTATGTGTATGCACTATGTGTGTGCCTCGTGTCCGTGGAGGTCAGAAGAGGGCCTCTGATCCCCCAGAACCATAGTTATACATGACTGGAAGTTGCCATGCAGGTGTTGAGAACTAAACTTAGATCCTCTGAAAGAATAAGGATTGCATTTAATGGCCGAGTAATCCCTCATTCCCCATTTTTTTTTTTTTAAAGTGAAACATAACAGAAATTTCTGTGCTCTTCCTGTTGGATCAATGAATTTGAGCATACCTGTGTCTTCCAAGACTGCCCAATGAAAGTGCCTATGTAGTGGTTCAAATGATAATATTGAAGCAGACCTAGCTTTTTTTTGGGGGGGGGGGCAGGGAGTTCTAGACAGGGTATCTCTGTGTAGTTTTGGTGCCTGTCCTGAATCTCAATCTGTAGCCCAGGCTGGCCTCAAACTCACAGAGATCCACCTGACTCTGCTTCCTGAGTGCTGGGATTAAAGGCGTGCACCACCACCACCAGGTGCAGATCTAGCTTTTAATTGCTGATGTTGCACACTGAGCTGTGTGGTTTGGGGCTGGTTACTGACGTCATTGAGTCATTTTCCTTTTCTCCTCAACAAGGCTAAGAATACTCACCATCAGAAAATGAGAATCATTAGAGGCTATGTTATAAGCACTTCCCTCAGACACAGTCAGTCTTTCTAGCCCAGGTGGGCCCCTGTCCCTTTGTCTTAGCATGTCATCAGCTCAGCAGTCAGAAGATGTAAGTGACCACCCTTAAGGAGCCAAGTGGAGGTGAGGGCACAGGGTGCACAGGTGGGGAGGAGAGAGGCCAGTCCAGTGCCTGGTTGGTGACTTACCTATAAAGCCATTCAGCTGCCTTCTCTATCGGGGCTTCCTGTTCACCTCTTCAGAGTGGGAGCTACTACAGAGCAGGCTTTCAAGCAATGCTTTTTCATTGGTGAAAAATACAAACAAAATTCCAAAATTACATAGCTCCAAGATTTATAATAGCTGAGGGTCTGTGATCGCTTTGGAATGTGGGTAAGGGTTGAAAGTGGAGATGCCAGACATTGGAATAGTATCAAAATGGTTTTAATATTTCAACTTCTGTGTCCTCTGTGACTCGAGGCTGTGACAACTTGATGATGAAAAGCTCTTATTCAATGGTATTGTGTTACCAGCTCTGAAATAGTTGGCCAGAAGATGGAATGGTGTGGTATTTCATGCTATGACTATCTTGTACCCATGGATTTTGCTGTCCCCAGTAGTTCATTCACACTTTTTGATTCATGTCACCTTATTAAAACCCAACTTTGCAAAGAAAATAAAATGACTCACAATAATGTTAAATATCTAGATATGTTGGCTTAACCTTATCATACAGAACTTTGTAATGGTGTCATTTTTGAATGCTACTGTCCCATAGTTGCTTAGACTAAAATGCAGGACACATGCCAGTTTCCAGTTACTTCAAAGCAGGCACTTCTTCTTGTTGGTGGTGATATTTCATCTGAGTAACCGTTGATAAGATCTGCCATTCTCCATCTTTAGGGGTATTTTCTTGTTTCTGGAAAAATTAGAAAGGACATATCAAAATGAATCCAACTGCTGTCAAAGGTGCTAAAGATTGGGAAATGACCACCCCACAAATCTCACATCAATCTCTCCAGTGAGAGGAGCCAAGCATGCTAGAGAGATGAGCTTCCTGTCATCTGGGACTCTGCCATATGCTGTGGAATGAAACGTTTAGGCAATTTCATTTTCATCTTAATGAGAAGTTTGTGAGACAATGCAACCTCTTGGGAGGTGTGGGTCTGGATGGGTAGTTCATTGGAGCAGCTATCACAGCTGAGTTAGAATCTCTGCTCATCCTATTTGGGTCTGAGTGGGCCTGTTCAAGGTGACTTTTCTCACTAAGCTTTAGTTTCCACCTATCTAGAGCAAGAGATGGCGGTAGCCAGAGTGATGGTGTATAGTCATAATCCTGGCTCTAATTTGGGGAGGCTAAATCAGGATGATTGCAAGTTCAAGACCAGCCTGGACTACATATTAATAGTAACTCACAGGTCACATTATGAGTGTGTGTGTGTGTGTGTGTGTGTGTGTGTGTGTGTGTGTGTGTGTGTAGAGAGAGAGAGGGGGGGGGGACAAATATAATAAGAAAATTTAGTAAAAACCAATGTTTGCCTTTCCTCTTTCTTTTCTGTGATGCTGAGGCTAGACCCTGGGCCCTCGCACACTCTATACAAGTGCTTTACCACTTGTTTCTGTGCTTACATAGCTGTGACTTTGGCTGTGGATATGGCTTCCTCTTCCTAGGTATCCTCTTCCTCCTCCCCTATGATGCCTGGCTTTCAGCACTCTTGGGAGCACAGAACACAGTGAGAGTAGAATATGTAGCCTATAAGTGAACGTTGAGGATGTAGGGACTTATTTTGTTGGTGGTGGTGTCTAGTCACCTACTTAGGCTTCAGGACCTAAGTATCAAGACCTGAACTTGAACATATTATACTTGTGAGTGCACAAAGGAAATTGGCTATGAACATACAGGAGCATTCCTGTCTCCGGTAAGCTGGGACTAGTAGCCTATAAACACAATGAGATCAGAAGAGAACATACCTTCATAGGTTAGGGAGTGCCATACTTCCACACTTATGCAGGTGTTCCAGTTTGCTTTCTGTTGCTAAAAGCCACTTGGGGAGGAAAGGATTATTTGGCTTACACTTCCAGATCATAGTTCATCATTGATCGATGTCATGGCAGGAACTGAAGCAGAAACCGTGGAGGAACACAGCTATTGGCTTACTCTCTGCTAGGTTTCTTCCATAGTCCACAGCCACCTGTGAAGGGATAGCACTACCCATAGTGATATGGGCCCTCGCATATCCATCACCAGTCAAGATAGTCTGTGCAGGCATTTCCACAGGGCCCATCTGATCCAGACAACTCTTCAGTTGAGCTTCCCTTTCACTGGTTGACTCTTGGTCTCTCTAAGGAAGCACTCTCAGTGGTAAAAACCTGGGAGAAGGAAATTGCAGTTTCTAGTTTTTGTACTTACTGGCCAGTCATAAACACTAGTACTTGGACTAGAGGAGGGCTTTGCTATTCTGAACCTGACCTGAGGAAGGCCTTGATAATTCCCCATGGCTCTTCGATATGACTGTGCCCATGTCAACAATACACAAAATGTCATGCACTCTTTTACACATTCACTCAAGGATTCCTCTGCTCCTCACATTCAGTCTCTATTTGACTGAATTGTTCTCTCTCCCCCTATTCCACACCCCCAGAAGTGTAGACTCTTCTGGCTCTTGTGGAGATCTCTATGTCTCTGTGGCTTCGCTGATTGCATTGAAATTGAGGCCTCTCCTGCTGAACTCCCTACCTCTCCAAAGGCAGCAGTCATGATCTTCCTAGTGATGTTTCCATTCTAGTCTTCAAGGCCATGCTTCCATTTGGATGCTAGGTCCATTCTGCTCAGGAACACAGCAGCTTCTCCCATCCTTGGATTTTCTAGAGTACACGATTCTCTCTTCATGACAGGCACAAAAGAATTTAAGTTTGTGATGAGATCCATCCAACTACTAGAGAAGTATAAAATGAATATGTAAGCCAAGGCATAATGTAGTTTATCTTTCACTATAGAGTACATCTATTAAACATTGGACAGGAATGGCTTATCTAAAGCATCAAGAAAATAGACAACATAAAAGGCAAGGCACTTAAAACACATCTTCATGGCAACACCAAGGAGAGTATGCCCTTAGTTTTCATTAAAGAGCAATTTCATCGAACAATGAATTGGACATTATAGCATTTATAAACAAAGCATAATTATAAAGGACTGCTCTAATTGTCAATTAGATCTATTTATACTCTATATTCATTTTTTAAACGTGTCCTCTAGATGCCACTTGGTGATAATTATCTGAGTTACATTATTATCAATTGAAAAAAAAACATTTTAATTAAATCTAAAGCCATTTGAATTAGCATAAAAATTATAGAAATTTAAATATTGCTTGAAGTTTAGGTGTTTTTTTAGGACTGCTCAGAGGTACTCTTAGCCATTTACATTTTGCTTTTTATGAAACTATTGCAACTTTACAATGAATAACCACAGTGAAAGGATATTGGTAGGGTTCATTCATTCAGTGAGTGTGTCTGCATCATAAGTGTGTGTGTGTGTGTGTGTGTGTGTGTGTGTGTGTGTGTGTGTGTGTTTGTATTACCACCTCTCTTTTGCTGGTGCCATGGAGACAAAGATACATGTCATTGTCCCTACTCTTCTGGAGCATTTCCAATCTAGTCTAGAAGATGAGACACTCATGTGATTATCTAAGAACACAAAAGGTAGCCAGCTATCTGCAGCTAGGATAAGGTACCATTAAACTCCATCTGAGTAGAAGAGAGGTTATAAATCTTAAGGTTTTAAATAGAAACATTTGGAGTGGGTCTTTCTTATGTATAAATTTGTGAGGAAAGATATAGGAAGAGAGTGAATACAATAGTGAATGATGACACATAAGTTCATCACTCAGAACTCACCTCATTGTCAGTGCTATAAGCCCAATGCAGAGTGAGAGAGAGCACTTTAAACAAGGTACTAAGGAGATGGTTTTGTGAGTAAGAGCACTTGAGGTCCCAATCTGGATCCCCGGTACTAATGTGAAAAGCTGAGTATGGCTATCATGGTTTTAATCCCAGTGCTGATGAGGGCAGAGACAATAGGATTATTGGGGCTTGCTAGGGGCCTAACTGAAAAGCAGTGAGCTGCTGGCTCAGGGAGAGGCACTGTCTCAAAGGAATAAACTAGACAGTAATAAAAGGGATACCTGGTGTCCTCCACTAGTCTCCACAAGGGTGCATACACCCTACCAATGTGGGCACACACACACACATGCACACACAGAGACAGAGACAGACAGACAAGCAGGCAGGGAAATTAGGAAAACTACTGCCTCACCTGATTGAAAAGCCCCAGGGTAGTTGGCTGCAAGCTACACTCAGCAGCTCATAGGATGAGGCCAAAACATAGCATCTCTATTTCTCTTTCTTCCTGTCTGAGTGTTCTTTCTAGTCTCATATTCTGTCTCAGCTGTGATAGTGAGCAGAGAGTGTGCATAACTTCCTAACCAAAATTCTAATGTGATTCCAGTGAAGTCCTTACCTATCTCTCAGCCAGTCCCCAAGACTAGGGTGACGAGATGTGCTAGGAGAGGACAGCACTGCTCTAGCTAGGGTTAGAGTGACAACAGGTGAAATGGATAGGATAATTTTCCAAGGAAAAGTGTGTCTTACTATCAGGAGAAGGAATAATGCTAGGTAAGGAAAACAGCTAATATTTGTTACATAAATTGTGGGTCTAAATAAAGCAAGTTGTAATCACTGTACAGGGACAGAATGGTTCAAATGGCCATTTCTCTTATCAGAAAAATCCTCCCTGCCCACTTTAGAAAAATATTATAAATATTTATAATACTAAGCTACTGCCTGGCTTAAAATGATGTTATTAGAATAAAGTTGAAGTATTGTTTGTAGATGCTCTGGGCTAGTGGTAGAATTAGTAGGTTAACAGAGACAATTCCATGTTCAGGACCTTGCTGACTTGCTATTACATGAAAATGTTCCTGTTTACCTGTCTGTTCCTTTGTGATGTTTTATTCCTCTTTAGGCTGGTTCTATCTAGACATGGTGTACACTGGTGTTTTTCCCCTGTACCACCTCATTAGCATGTGAACTCAATATCCTCTAGATGTTCTGTTAACCAGAGTCTAGAACAATACCTTGCACCCAGTCAGTACTCAGTAATGGTTCCACACGTAGATCACAAGATCTTGAACATCAGAATGCCCTACAGTTAATGTGACATTAACATGAAAGGAAGGAAAAGTGTGTCCCCAAGATAAATAGAAATTATTGTAGTAACTTCCCCGATGGCTAAAGAAAAGAGGACACCTGGGAAAGAATGATTTGGTGCAAAATTACTGAAAGTTGATCACTAAACAAATGTTCTGGGGGTTAGGAGAAGGGAGAGTTGCAAATGTGTCTGGTGCTGTGAGCCCTCTGAGTCATATAGTTTCAGCATCATCAACAGAACTTTGGAGAGCAGAGATGGATAATGTCCAGCTTCATACATCCTGAGGCTCAGTGTTTGAACTCTGCCTTGGAGAAGTCCACTATCCAGAGGGAAATGCCTGGCACAAAGCCAGAGAGAGATGCCAGCTGGGCAGAGAGGTCAGAGGGAGGGCAACGTGGCTTAAACAGATGGACAAGGAGGAGCTGGCCTGGAAGCAGGTCCCTAGCAGTACCCTAGAGATAATCTTTAAATTTAGCCTTCCCAGGCAGTCCTTAGCCTTCTGCATGTTTCTCCAAAGGAGTCTTCCTGACTGACTGCTAAGGCTTCAACCCCCTGTTGCATTTCAGGAGTCCGGGGTCTATACAATGGTTTTGGATTTTCTTCCTCCACTCTGCCTTCCTCCATGGCAGAATGAAGGGTTTCACCGTCTTCAGCATAAAACACACAGTTTCTGCTTTACTACCAGCCATGTATCGTGACCACATTCTTCACATCACTCATTATGACAGCCTCTCTTTAAACACTCCATATCTCTCTGCCCCTACTTTGCCTCCATTTCTTCTTTTTAAGGCATTACATCATAAATGATAAGGGAGCATTAGAGCAGCCAAGGATTTTGCTGCAGAATGGACCCTGGTTCTTCACATAAGCTTCTACAAACTAAGTGATTCAGGTATTGATCTTTAGGACATGAGAACCTGCCAACATTCAGATAACAAACCAAAGGATCTTGAAGCTCTCCAGAACCTTCCTCCTGTTCCCTGTTATCATTAGCAGAGATACGCTGCTAAGGAATGAGCTATTTAAACAGAATTGTTGCTTCTCTGGTGCTTTAGGGGTACCTCATTCCAAAGTTGGTTTATTATTTACAGGAATGCAGGAATAATGTATGGGATCATAAAAACACATCGCCCATAAATAATGCAACAGGAAAGGCAAACACAGAAGAGTTTCAGATGAACAGCTCCGACCTAATAAACCAGAGATAGTTAATGAGAAAAACTACAATTCAACAATAGAGAAATAATAATGGGGTTTCATTGCAAATGCTGTCAGGAGAATAACTCTCAGAAGAAAGTATTTTAAAGAGCTAGTCTAGAAGTCTAGGCTATAGCCCAGCTCATTTCGTGCATATGGAAGTCCCAGTGCACAGGCCTCCTGTGTTGCAGGGTCTTAGCTTGTTCCTCCCTCAAGCTTGAGTTCATTCCAGATGCCTGAAGAAAAGGAGTTTGCCAAGCCCTTCATAATTTTTCCTTTGGCAACAGGGAGATGTGATTTAATAGAAGCGTGATAGATTCATGGTTCCGTGTAAATGTCTCCAGCTGTCCCAGCAGCCTTGTTGCTTTACCAGACCTTCCCAGAGCTCAGTCACTGTCTCCTCTGTGGTGCCTGTGGGGGAGGGGCCGTGGGGAGGGCAGGGACACGTTTGTTTGTCTGGTTTCTAGCTTGATTAAAGAGTTTGATGAGGTTCACTACTGGCTGTTTGGAAGACAACCAATTATGGCACTTACTGAGGGAAGGGAATATTTGGGGTTTGGATTTTTTTTTGTGTCTGATTTGTTGTTTTGAAGTGACAAGATTTGAATTCTCTATAAAGCAACAGTCAATGTGCTTCCAAGCATCTGTCTGGCAGTTTTACTGTCTCTGTGCTCTCTCCTTGCCAGTTATTCATTTGAGTATATTCAGATGAGGAGAGAAATTTCTGCCAGGCTGCCCAGCATGTCAGAAAGCATTCCACAAAGTCCAAGCATAGTGTGTCCTTCACCATCAATTGCACTGACTGTTATGGAGCATGCTTCTACCACCAAAGGTCAGCTGTGTCTCATTTCTTCAGTCTTCCTTTCCGGCAGAAGCCAAAAGTGATGTTAAGTTTCTATAGTGACACTAGAAAGTTGGTGAGATGACAGTGTGAGCAGAGAGCTCTAAGAGCACAGAAGACAGAAAGAAAATAACTTGATTTTTCTCTGTTGGAAGGACTTAACATTTATTTGCTTATTTGATTGGGAGAAAGGAGTATGGAAAATATCCCTTTCAGCTGCATCCTCCTTGCTCTGCTTACCCTGGCCTCTTCTCCTGCCTTATTCTATCCTCTTTTCTTGATTCCACTCATACCCCCCCACACATTCTCTAGGAATAGGGGGTAAGGTAGCAAGTGTGGAAATGGGGAGGGAGAGAAGAGAAAATGTCCAGACTTCTTCAGGGCTGGGAGTAGAGAGAAACTCTTAGGATTTCCCCCTTGATGACACTATATGGAAGAGCAGGATGGTTAACTGTACACAAGGTTTAGGAACAGGCTACCTGGAGTCCATTTCTAGTCTCAATAGTGCAACCTCAGATAAACTACAGTCTCTGAAAGCTTCAGAATCCCCATTTATAAAGTGGAGATAAGAGCACTTACATAATGCACACAAAGAGCTTAGCACAGTGCAGAGTCTAGATTATGTCCCAAATATTAATGACACTTGTCACTGTTTCCTCTTCAATTCCTACCCCGTACCATTTTAACAGTGGTCACTGCTAATGCAAAATGGCTGCCACAGACTCAACATTTTGAACACTTCTTTGATTTGAGAGATTATGGAACACTTAGGCGGTAGGACCTAGCTAACAAAAAAAAGTGGGTCACTGAGGACAAGCCTTCAGGCCTATCTCCTAGTCCTGGTTCCAACTATCTCTCTGCTTCCTGGTCCCCCTTTCCTGCTCCAGAAACCATGAGCTGTCCTGAGGCTGTGCCTTCCCTGCCATGGTGGACTGGATTTCCTCTTAAGCACGAGCTGAAATAGAGCCTTCTCTCTTTATGTTTGGTCAGGTATTTGGTCATAGCAGTAAAAGAAGTAACTTACTTGGTCACCAAGCCAAGCTCAGTTGCAGAAATGAAGGAAAAAAGCCAAATTTTCTATTTAAGTGATCTCAAATAGGTAACAGTGGCGTAGGTATGCAAAGAACATACTCAGACAAACTGTAAATAGCACTACAAATGTTTTCTTAGGACTTAAAGTTTAAGATGGCAGGCTAGAGATACAGTTCAGTAGTTCAGAGTATATACTTGTAGACAAATTTCTAAATGGTCTTATTAAATAAAAAACACAGAGCCAGACAGATATAGGGGTGAGAACCTGAAAGATCAGGAAAATAGGAAATGCTACAGCTAACCTTACCTCACCAACTCTACAGCTTCCAAAAGCAAGCTACTTCCTATCTACCCATATCTATATGCCTTGCTGTTCTGCCATCGGATTTGCTTTTTCTGTCCAGATACATCACTTTGTCTTCTTGCCCAGCTCTGTTACTTCCTGTCTGTCTGTACAGACCTCCAGACATCCATGGTTAACTAGTGTTGGAATTTAAGGCATGAACCACCATGCTTGGCTCTGTTTCCAGTGAGGCCTTGAACTCACATAGATCCAGACAGATCCTTGCCTCCCAAGTGATAGGATTAAAGGAGTATGCTAACATTGCATGACTTTTGTGTTTATTTATAATGGATGACTTTTTCCTCTGATTTCCAGGCAAGCTTTATTTATTAGAACACAAATAAAATATCACCACATACACTGATCTTGCAGAGGACCCAAGTCAGTTCCAAATTAAGTGGCTCACAGCTGCTGTGACTCCAGCTCTAGGAGTTCTTGGGCCTGCATGGGAACCTGAACTCATGTGACCATACCACCTACACACACACATATACACATAATTAAATATAAAATAAATCTTTAACAATAGGTATAAAATGGAACTTGGTTTCTGTCTGTGCAGTGGAAGTTGAGTGATAAGTTCTAGAGTTGGGCAGGAGGTCACATCTGGAGTACCAATCAGAAGCTTTCTAGAGGAAAACTGAGGGCAAGTGTAAAGGGTGGGAACAGGGTCTGTCTGACCAGAAAGCACTGAATGAGTGACAGCTCCTAGGCAACAGGATCTGCAGACTCTGAGCACAGTGCTCTAACAGAGGAGAAAATGGGATTCTTCTTAGGAGGAGAGACTGTCATTATCAGTATCTAGCAAACAGGAGTGGGTAACTTTCCCCAAAATGTAAGTTACGGAAATGCCTTGGAGGTATACTCGAGCCTCCTGGGGACTTCTCCTTCTTGTCTGTGCTCTGCGCAGCTGTGACTGGAATGGTAATGAGGATCCTTGGTATTGGTTTTATTCTATAAGTCAAAGAAAAAAATAAGTATATTTAGACTCAGGCTTTATCGATGATGCAGTAACATTCACTTTTAGGGTTTGAAGCCTTAAGAAGTGAATGACTAGGGAGCCTCTTGTCATTATTTAATCTGCACTGCAGGCAGTTTTCCATACGAAAGACTCAGTTCATTCAGCACATGTTAATTAATGACTTAGTATGGCCATTTGCTGTGCTGGCCAAAGACACACCCTGGATCCCTGCTTTTCTGGAACATACCACCAAGCCTGAGGGACAGATGTTTCAAACCTTGGATCCAAAAATTGTGTGTCTTGTTACAATGGCAAACTCAAGACACCTTGGAAATAAACATATGAGACAAACTCCATTTTGCAAATAAGGAAAGTCTTCCTGGAGGGAAAGGTGTTGCTGTTGAGAATGTAGGGTCCCCTCCAGGCTTGGAGTAGCCATTAAAGGCATATAACACAGATTATACAAAATCCTGGTACATCTAGGCCTATGTGCAAATGTTTAGAAGTCCCACACAGAGGGTAGACACTAGAGAGCAGGGTGCCTACATGGAAAGTATGAGTCATGATTATAATAGTGAGCAGGATAAAATGCTTGCTCATTACCAGGTGCTGAAGAGTCTCTTCCTGTGGGTCACTTCTGCTCTGACAGCTGCTCAGAGATGGAGTACATTCTCACACCCATTACATATGAGGAACCTCGCAGATGGACATAGTCCCTGAGGTTAGACGGCAAGTTAAGTTCCAGAAGTGAGATACAAATCCAAGTAATCAGATTCTAGAATGTTCACTTCTGTAACAATTTTATTTATTAACCTGTAATTTCACGAACTGCACAATTTGCCCATTTACACTATAAAAGTCAGTGTTTTGTTTTTAGTAAAAAGAGCCTTTGCTTTTCACATCAAGGAAGGAATAGAATGTAGTTGGAAGTTTCACCCTCACAACAAAGACAAATTAGAATAATAGAAGAATAACAAATGTATTCATTATATAGTTACATGGCATGGGAGCTTTTAGAAATGAATACACTTAATGGGGAACTGTGTATAGTTTTGTGCTTGGATTTGGTGAATCTTAAAGGTACTTGTTAATAAAATCAAACCTAAGGCCAGTTATTGGGGTGACTGCTGGAAGATCAGAGAGACAGAACAAGCCACAGCTTCCTCACCTCGCCAATTCCTCAGCTGGTCTTGTTTCCTGAGACTGCAAGCTTTTGAGTTCTCATCCAAATGAATCTCAGCTGAACTGTGCTGCTCAAAGCCTAAAAGCTTAACCAGCCAAATGCTGAACCAGGCAAATGCTTCTAGTTTCTGGTCCTCACACCTTATATATCTTTCTACTTTCTGCCATCACCTCCTGGGATTAAAGGCTGGATTTCTGGGATTAAAGGAGTGTGTCACTATGCCTGGCTGTTTCTAATGTGGCCTTGAACTCAGAGATCCAGAGGTATTTCTGTCTCTGAAATGCTAGGATTAAAGGTGTGTGCTACCACTGCCTATCCTCATGTTTAATATTGTGGCCGTCCTTGTCTCTGACCCCAGATAAATTTATTTTGGGGAACACACAAAATTTCAGAGAACACAATACCACCACAGACAACCATATAGAATGACTGGAAAGAAGAAGGGGGCCTTTGTGAGCTCTCCATGTGTAGTCCTGCACTGTATATGAGTGTGTGTGCGTGTGTGCACGTGAGCATGCTGTATATGTTTAGATGACCATGTGGACAAATATGCACATGCATGTGAGTGTGTATGTGTGTGGGTGTGCATGTGAGCATGCTGGATATGTGTAGATGTCCATGTATACAAATATGTTCATGCATATGGGGGCCAGAGTTAGGCACCTCCCTACTCAGGACTAGGGTCCCTACTCAGGGCTAGGGTTGCTGATGCCTGACCTTGCCAGCTTTCTTTTCCCTTTTTTCTTCCTTCCTTCCTTCCTTCCTTCCTTCCTTCCTTCCTTCCTTCCTTCCTTCCTTCCTTCCTTCTTTCTTTCTATGTGTCTTCCTTCCTTCATTATTTATTTATTTGTTTGTTTGTTTGTTTATTGTATTTTACATGAGTGCCAGGGATCCACACTCAGGTCCTCAAGCTCATATGACAGACACTTCACTGACAGAACCACCTCCACAACCCCCATAAAGCTTGCTTATTCAGATTCTTTCTGGCTTCTGTGTATCTTCATTCTTTTCCTCTGGGTGTAGGATGGAACACCGGTCATATAAGAGGCCAGAGAGTGGCCATCCTAGATTTTATGATTTATTTACAGGGAGAAGGCTGAGAAAAGGTCAGAATTATGTTCCTGCTTCTGCTGTCTATTCAAAGATCATAGTGCTATATTCTGAAGTGACATGTATTTTGAGCCCAGCAACCATATACACATGTCTGTATTATATATTTTGTATGTATTCATGGTAAGTGCATTTATTGAATATATAAAATATATGTATGTTGTGTGTTATGTGCACAAATATTGTATATTGTAGATTATACATGTGCATTATAGTTGAGCATTGTATGTGCTTATATGCATGAGTCTATTGGGAAACTACATTATCACAGTGAATGATTTTTGTCTGATAAAGTGTTTAGACTTCATGTTTTAAAAAGAACAATGGGAAGGCTAGAGAGATGCCCCTGTCATTAAATGATAGACTCTCTCTCTCTCTCTCTCTCTCTCTCTCTCTCTCTCTCTCTCTCTCTCTCTCACTCACACACACACACACACACACACACACACACACACACACACACAAAATACAGTGAGTAGATATCCAAGACCTTCAAACTTGGAAATGGCAAGAACTAATGTGTGTTTAGTGGGACACTCTAAGAATGATCAGCCAGTGATGGGTGGAACAAATGCTCTCATCAAGAAACTAGACACATGCTTAACATATGTGCTCAGTAGCTGGATTTTAAAAGTGATGCAGCCTGCTCCACAGGGCTTGTAGAGCCCAGGTTGTCATTTTTACATTTCATCCCCAAAGGAGCAGGCTGATCATCTGAGAAAGGGCAGAAATAGCCATTTG
Organism: Onychomys torridus; assembly: GCF_903995425.1. Classification (NCBI taxonomy): domain Eukaryota; kingdom Metazoa; phylum Chordata; class Mammalia; order Rodentia; family Cricetidae; genus Onychomys; species Onychomys torridus. Next base: position 35,498,604 of record NC_050450.1, on the reverse strand, counting down.
CAGCAGCTTGCACATAGCAAATGAGTGCTGGGTGCAGGGCATTGTTCTTCCCATTACGTTGCTGGATATGAGCTGATGGGAGGCCATAGCACATTTAAAACACTTGTATTGTATCGCGAGCTTGGAGAAGAGATTACATTTAACCAAACAAAGGGGAAAGCCAATATGAAATCAATATATAGGGCGCCTATGAGCAATGAAGGAAGGTAATGTGCTTTTCTTCTTTGGCTATTAAATATGTCCCAGCTCCCAGCGAAAATGACTTTCCTTCTTGATTTCCTATCTGTCTAGCTGACTGGTTATTGGGGAGCATTCAGGCTCTAGTGGTTCAACCATACATTTAGTAAGGGTGACCTTGCAGGAGATCCAGAGCAAGCTCCTCTGACCTGACATTCCCCACCTCCCAACCCTGCTGCGACCCTGGAAATGTATCACTCCTCATACACTGTGACTAGAGTTTTCTGGTGGAGCAAAGAAAAGGACTGATGTCTTAGCTTTAAAAGGCAGTTTCTACCTGGCATTGAGAACCTAGGTGGGCACAGGAGATTTGAGAGGTGGATCAGAGAGACTTGTGTGCAAATGGCTCTGGGAATTAGAGACATGGAAATATCAGGAAGGAGAAACAGCTGAGTGGAGATTCATGTTTGCTCCTAAGAGACTTACTTCCCTGGGTAAAGTTAGATGAAGCCAGAAGCACCTACTTCTGAGCAGAAATGACATTAGAAAACACTTGTACCCTTGTGACAGACCCCTTAATTGAAGAGTTGCTTGAAAATGTAGTCCTCAACAGGGCCAGTGGCAGTGGGTTATCATCCAAGTGAAAATGTAGTCCTGTCACCTGAATGATCAAGGAATAGAAAATGCATCATGGGACAGGAGTGAGGAATATTTTCCTGCATGCTGCAACTTGACTATGGCAGAATCTGTACTTTCTATTGGTGAAAGAGTCCTGGAGATGAAAACTGCAGGTCATTTATTTCCATTCTAATCAAAAATTTCCTTTAGAAGTGAATGAGGAGAATGATGTAGTTCTGAGCCTTTCAAAGTTCTCTCACATGCTGAATTCTGCATGTATCCCTGGACTCCACTCTCTCTAGTAAGATATACACCCCATCCTAATGTAACTCCTTAGAGGTGCCTAAGGCCATCATTATTATCAGCTAGAGATGTTACGAGGTTATAATAAGAACAAGACCTGATTCTAAACTCTAATATGTCAACATTATTTCACATTTAATACCATAGGACAGATGACATTCAATTCTAATGTAAGCTTGCTGAAGACAAGAGTATGGGGGGGGGGCTATTTCCAACACCCTGAGACCAAACAATGACTCTCAACAGAAGTATAAGGGGTAAGCAGGTGACACTTTTGCCCCAAAGAGTTAGGCTTGACAGAGTCTACAGGCGTCTTTGACTACTACAGTTTAGCTTAGAGAGTGCCACTAGCAACTAGCCAGTAGAGAACAATCCCAACAACAAAGAATTAACAGATGTATAAACCTTCTCTGTTATTCAGCTATTCTAGAGAAGCCCTAGATCAGAGTGAAGATACACAGACCATTGATGAAGTACTACCATAAATGGAGTTGGGTATCCCTAGCTCTGTGCCCTCTACCCACTTAGAGATGCATGCTGATCCCTCTGATTGCAAATGAGATTCTTGTCCCCTCTACAATGCCTAGTATCCAACCAGATACACAGCAAGTGAACAATTAAGATTACCCACTAGTTAAATATGACCCTGCTTTCTCTTTTTCCCAGGACTCCAGTTTCACAATAGTTGCAGGAAAAAGTAACTGCAGATAAGGGTTCTTTAGAGTAAAGGAACAGAAGGAGTTAGGTAGCATGAATCTTAAATGGTCTCATTAATAAAAACAAACCCAGGGCCTGGTATTGGGGTGAACACTGGAAGATAAGAGAAAAAGAACAAGCCACAGCTTCCTCACCTCACCAATTCCTCAGCTGGTCCTGTTTCCTCAGACTGGAAGCCTCTGTTTCCTCATCCAGAATGAATCTCAGCTAAACTATTTGTTGCTCAAAAGCCTAAAAGCTTAACCAGGCTATAGTTCCTCGTCCTCACACCTTAAATACCTTTCTGACTCCTGCCATTACTTCCTGAGATTAAAGGCGTGAGTCACCATTCTTGGCTGTTTCCAGTGTGGCCTTGAAATCACAGAGATCCAGGTGGATCCCTGCCTCTGGAATGCTAGGATTAAAGGTGTGTGCTGCCACTGTCTAACCTCTATGTTTAATAGTGTGGCTGTTCTGTTCTCTGACCCCAGATAAGTTTATTAGAGTGCACACTATATATACCACCACAGAGTTAGTAACAGTGGTTTGACTCTTAGCCTCCCTTTGAAGGCAGGGATAATATCTTAAACAGCTCTGTCTGTGATGCAAAGAAGGTAGAAGCCTGGATAAGACAAGACTTACTTTTAATTGGTAGAAATAGGAAGGTCCACTCCCTCTTGATACAGCATAAATGATGCCTGTTGTATTCAGTCATCACTTATGAAATATTATAGTTGCAAGAGATGGGGGGGGGGCTTGCAATAATACAGATATCTGCTTTGCACCTAATACAGTGTTCCTGTTGCTTTATACATGTAACATTCATTCTGTAACATAGGGCTTATTTCTTCTATATCTCTTGAGTATTCCCATGAAAGTGAGTTGTTTCTTCAGAGCCATAAATATCTATTTGTATTGGGGTAAGCCTGTAAGCTGGGCTTGTCATCCTAGGACCTTTATAGTGGCAAGAAATGGAGATGTGATTTAATGTGCATGCTTTTCTAGAATGTACAGGCCCAGAGATCCAACATGGAAAAAATAAGATGAAATTATAAAATAAAATGGTGGAACCCATGTCATGTGTTCAGGGTAAGAAACAAGCCTAAGCTTCCCATGGCAGCACAGATGTAAGCTCACAGCTTCATCTGTTTAAGATGCTGAGTTTGTGCTAAAATTGGTGGCATTTCCTCTTCTCTCCCTAAGGCTGATTTGGCCCAATCCCGAAATGAGTCCTCAAGTTATGATCAATTGCCCTGTGGGAGAGTGATTTCAGTGGGGTCTCTGGGTCTCTGAAACTCCTTTGCACTGATAGATTAAGGGGACTGTCAACTCCATCTGTTTAGTGAGCTTCTCTTTGAGCTGTTCCCATTTGTCATAAAAATCATAGGGGGGGTTGCATTGCCCAAGTAACCGGTTTCAGAAAAATGAGCTCACGCTGATTGATTTGTTGGCATCGGGTGTCCCCAGAACTAGGCCTTGAGATGGAATTTTTAGAGGACTTTTAAAAAAGACACAAAGAAAATTGAACAGACCAAGATAGACATTTTGCTTTTCACTTTTAATTAATCATGCTTAGTTTATTCTTGTGACTTCTAGGAAACCTACATATGAAAGCAACATATTGTAAAGATTAAGCATCTGTAAGGGATCCAGGAGAGTTTTCTGAGTGGTACCATCTGTCCCTAGTTGTATTTTGCTTACAGTTTCTTCTTGCTTGATAAACCTGAGCCACAGGTTGGGCAATAGGTGAAGCTGACATTGTAAGTGCATTAAGCTGAGGACAGAGAGGAGGGTTAGAATCACATGTATGTTTTGAATGTGATCAATGTTAGATTTTATTAACCATTGATACTTCACGTACTTTAAGAAACTGGGAATATTAGCTAAGAGATCTGGACTCTAGTAGCCCAGTAATATATATCAAGGCTATATAACTCCCTAGTAAGGTCTAAAAACAAAACTTGGACTAAAGGAAGACTATGTATAACCTATCACCTACAAAGATAATGTAGCAAAAGTATAAAATAAACTGAATCACTTGCCAAAATATAGAGTCTGAAGTACATTGGGGGATTTAATATAAAAAGGAATCATCTCTGGCTACATCCTATAATCTGTTGATAACTTCTCATTGGCTCAGTATGCTTTAGAATATATAGGAGTGCTAATATTTATTGTCAGTCAGAACATAGTTTTGGATGATTTGGTTTTAAAATAGGAAATTAGAGATAAATAGCTGGGATTGGGCATTCTTGGTTGTCACAATGGAGCAGATAGCATCATTGTGATGGGTTTAATTTTTTTCTTTTACCATTCTGTTCACCAAATCACAAAAAAGCCACAAAATATTAAAACATCTTAAAGTTGTCTAATCAATGAGAGAGTGGCATGGAGACATCACATCTGCCTCAGTGGGGAAGAGGAAGATTAGTGTTCCTCTGAGTCACAAGAGGGACTCCTGGTGCATGTCCTACAGGAGTACCTTGCTGTCCTCAGTCAGGTTTTCATATAGAGGACACGGTGTTCACACAGACTAGAAAGGGAATTCTAAGTAAGCTGCAATGTTTCTTAGCCTTACAAATGTGATGAGAAGACCAGTCCTGAATACCTAGGTAGTCACCGTGGAAACAAGAGAAGACATTTCTTGTGAAAGTCAGTCCCCAGTATATTCAACCAATGCAACTAATTCATCATTATGAGAACTATCTATCTCCGAGCTTCACCTTCCTTATCTTGATGATGCTAAAAGTAATTAAGGCAATTCCAGGCAAATAAGCAAGCATATGTATACTGCCAATCATTGCTCTTACTTAAATTATGTACGTTTTCCATCAGTTGACAGCTAAATGAAAACCTGAGACCCTCAAGCCAAGTAATATTTAAATTCTAACTGCCCAATAACATATTAACATCCACGGCCTTGAGCAATAAATGCCAGAGGAATGTTGACCAAAATGATTTCTAGTGCAGAAACTCAGGAATCGTTTCTCTGTCCACTGAGTCAAATAGTAGGGGAAACTGTGCCAAAGTTGAGATCATAAGGAAACAAATAGTTGCTGATGCTGTTTTAGGCACAACAAAGGAACAACAAATTGGATGTTCTAGCTCAGCTTCAGTGTGTATGTAGCACTGGAAACAGAACACGGTAGAAAGGTTTACTAGTAGGCATACTTTGATGCTGTAGTGAAAACTATGGGGCCTATAAATGTTATTGATATTTGTTCACCCATTATATCCCTAGGGCCCATAACAACCACTAAATAAACACTGACTGGAGTAATTAATAAACAAGATTATAAACAAAGAAGCAGATCCACCTGCCCCACCTGAAAAAGGCCAGTATGGCTCCCAGTACTGTGAGTGTTAATTTAATAAGGCCCCACGAGATTAGAATATATGTCTCCATATAAAATAATGAGCAGTACCTGCTCTACTTAGTGTTGTCATGAAAGCTGAAGCATTTTCATAATGGATCAGAAAGGCATTTTTCAGAACCAATTGGTAATCCATCCTTATTTCCTTGTATATACACAGTGTATTCCATTTATAAGAGACACTAATGCATTTATGTTAAAGCATATGGATTTACAGCCTGGGATAAAATATATTCATGGATAGTATACCTTAATCCTGTTTAGGGAAAGGGAAGAATCAACTTCATCAGATTAGTATTGATTAACTGTCACTCCAACCAACAGAGTGACACACAATGTGCTTAGCAAAAACCTAAATTGAGCTTAAAAAAATAAAAATAAAAAATAAAAGCTCTGCAGATAGAGGTTTTGACACTTGCTTTTTTATTTCTGGTTTAGGAGATAATCAGTTCAGCATCTAAAAGCATACTCATTGGCACTGAATAATTCAGTCTTCACAGACACTTTTATTTTTGTTTTATTTTCCCTATTTTGTCTCTATACTGTGATACTGGTGCTGTTTGTAAGGACAGAGTGAGAAAAATCTAAGAAGCTCACAAGATGTATGTGTTTCTGGACTGGTGAAGAAAATGAGCTGCTGTCAGCCCTCCCAAGTGTCTTATACCAATGCAGACTGGAAGAACACCTTTGAGCATGCCTGGTTTAATGGCTCCTGACAGTAGCTGATGTTGGCCGTTATTTCCCATTTCACATCAAGCAGATATTTGGTATAAAGTCCTGTAGAATTCAGGACTACTTTCAATTGAAACTTTGATAGAAACTAGGGATGTGGCTCAGTCAGTACACTGCTTGCCTAGCATTTATGAGAAACTGGCTTTGACCTCTAGCACCACACAAACCAGGCATGATGGTATGTACTTATAATGCTAGCATTCAAGGAGGTAAAAGTAGAAGGATCAAAGAGTAAAGGCCATCCTTGGCTATAGAGAGAATTGGAGGCCAGTCTGGGATACATGAGAACAATTTCAAAAACAATAAAACAAAACAAACAAACAAACAAAACAAGAATAGAGACTGTAGTTAAGAGCACTGGCTACTCTTCCAGAGGACCCAGATTTGATTATCAGCATGCAGATGGTAGTTCACAACTGTCTGTAACTCTAATCTCAGGGGCATCTGATGCCCTCTTCTGACTATGCCCACTTCTGGCTTCCTTGAGCACTGCACACATATACTGCACAGACATACATGCAGGCAAAACACCCATGCACATAAAATAAATAATTAATTAAAAGTATAATAAAGTAACTTTTTTAAAAGAAAAATCTGGAATTTTTTTTTTAAAAAGGAATATCTTCTCCATCTATGATGATTGAAAGCTTTGCTGGGTATAGTAGTCTGAGCTGGCATCCATGGTCTCTTAGTGTCTGCAGAACATCTGTCCAGGACCCTCTGGCTTTCAGAGTTTCCATTGAGAAGTCGGTTGTAATTCTGATAGGTCTACCTTTATGTTACTTGGCCTTTTTCCTTTGCAGCTCTTAATATTCTTTCTTTATTCTATATGTTTAGTGTTTGATTATTATGTGGCAAGGAGACTTTTTTTTTTTTTTTTGGTCCAATCTATTTGTTGTTCTATAAGCTTCTGGTACCTTCATAGGCATGTCCTTCTTTAGGTTGGGAAAGTTTTCTTCTATGATTTTGTTGAATATATTTTCTGTGCCTTTGAGATGGAATTTTTCTTCTTCTTCTATCCCTATTATTCTTAGATTTGGTCTTTTCACTGTGTCCCAGATTTCCTGGATGTTTTGTGTTAAGGATTTGTTGGATTTAACATTTTGTCTGATGAATCTATTTCTTGTATTGTATGTTCAAGGCCTGAGATTCTTCCTTCTCTTATATTCTGTTGGTTATGCTTGCATCTGGACTTCCTGATCATTTACCCAGATTTTCCATTTCCAGAATTCCCTTGGTTTGTGTTTTCTTTATTGCCTCTATTTCAATTTTCAAGACTTTAATTGTTTCTTTAAACTGTATTGTTTTTTCTTGGCTTTCTTTGCTTCCTTTAAGGGATTTATTGATTTCTTCCAATTTTTTGTTTGTCTTTTTCTCCACTTCTTTAAGGAAATTTTTCATCTTCTCTTTAAGAGCCTCTATCATCCTCATGAAGTTATTTTTAAGGTCATTTTAAGGTCATTTTCTTCTGCTTCTTTCATACCGAGGTATTCAGGTCTCAATGAACCACTAGTTTCTAGTAGTGCCATATTGCTCTTTATGTTGTTGAATATATTCTTTTGTTTTGCTTCTTTTAAAAAGTATTTTTTAAAAAGTTTTTTTCATTTTATATAACAATCCCAGTTGCCCCTCCCTCCCCTTCTCCCACTCCTCTACCTCCCCCACGACCCCATCCACTACTCAGAGAGGGCAAGGACTCCCTTAGGAAGTCAACAAAGTCTAGCATACTCAGTTGAGGCAGGACCAAGCCCCCCCCCCCATTTCATGCACCTGGAATAAGTCCTGGTCCCACTGCTTGGGGTTCCCCAAGCAGACCTAGCCACATAAGAACTCCTAGAAATAAATAATGGAGAGGTTGAAAGTATTCTTATACTGTCATCTACCCATCTCTTTCCTCCATTTGGTGCAGTTGGGGCCTGTGCCTCAGGGGGTTCCTCTTCCTCCAGGTGCAGGTTGAGCCTGTGGCTCCACAGCTTTGGTGGATGTTTTGGGGTGGGGAAAGTTCGCTGCCAGGTCTCTGGTGCTTCAGTAAGTGGGGGCAAGGCACAGGATGTGCCCTGGGGGGTTAGGGCCTAGAGAACAGGGCTGTCCAGCCAGGAGCCCAGATACTCACATCCCAATAAAGTAACTTTTGAAGGTCTCTAGAACCATTCTTCCAGCTTTAGTAGGGTGTTTGGCCTAGGCAATCAAGTCACGGAGTCTTCTACCATAGATGAAAATTCTTCTGGATATGTCTAATTGGAACTGACAGATAGCAAAATTAATGGGGTTAGGGAGGTCATAATGGAAACATGCTAGGTTATAGAACTGAGGAGTCCAAATATGGTCAGCTGTGATGATCTTAATGGTACCTTTATACTGGTTCCTGTCAAGCAGCAGCTTAACAGACATCACCTCTGAGGGAGAAGTAGAAATTCCTTTGCCCACAGTACCAAGCAATCCTTAAAAAACACTGATTAGTTTGCCTGGGTCACATGTCCTTGGGCTGCTCACACTTTCTAGAGAATCAGACATGCTAATTGGTTGGAAGCTCATATTCTTCTGTATTTGGGGGAAAGGAAAGAAAGACCTGCAATTAATTAGCTTTCTTTTTTCCCAAAGCAAATAATTGCTCAAATAGAGAGAAAGGGTGTTGAACAAGCAGGCATTAATCTACCCCCCTTATTCTCTGACCCCCACCCATTTGCACATGTGATATATTAAAGGCCTTTCTCTGGACCATGTCTGTTGCTGAGTCTGAAAGATTTCACTTGATGCATGACTCAAATGAAACTCCTTTTTTTTTTTTTTTTTAACTGTTCTTTCTTTGCAGCTAGATTCTTTATCTAGTTGATACGAATGAGGGGTTTGGTGACTGTCTGAGGCAACAGAAGCAAAGGGAATGGAAATGCAAGACTATTATAGTTGCCATGGATTGTATTTAGAGAAGAAAAAAAGTAATGTGGAGAATGTCCCACATAATCCCTAGCTTTTCATCTACTGAACTGCCTGATGAATGATGGTTTCTCTTCAAAGAGGACAAACTCCGTTAAAGCTACTGTTAACACAAGTCCCTCCAGCCCTTGTGGTGCAGATATGGCAGTTGCATCAACAAAATGTTCAAGGAGCCAAGCATGGTGGCACATGCTTATAATCCTATCACTGTAGAGGCAGAGGTAGAAGGGTACCTGCACAGTTGAGACCATTCTGGTCTCCACAGTGAGTACATAATGAGAACTTGCTTGAAATGGGGGAATGAGATTATAGAGATATGTTTAAGAGATATCTAAGGACATGTACAGTTTCTTTAGAAACAGCCCAGTCTACTTAGGCCATGAGAAAAGCAAGAACGTTGTAAGGCTGTGAGAAGATAAGTCATGAGCAGCTTGTTACATGTAGTCAAACATTATGAGACCTGCAGCCAAAAAGCTACTAGAGTCTGTGTTCCCTCCATTCCTCAGAGGTCAAGTGGCCTCTTTTTTTATGCTTTGCTCTTTTACCTTTTCCCATTGAGATGCCAATTTTTTATACCTTTCAACATAACACCTACTCAAAAATATATGTGAGGAAGCTGAAAATATTATCTCAATTTTGTCTGCCATCTCATTCTAGCCTTGTTCCTGAAGAGGAAGGAGTGATGTCTGTACATCACATAGGTGATGCTCAGTAAGTGTTAGCCATTACTATCTAGTACCACCAGCTACTAAAAACATCCTTTGTGTTCAGGTCCCATGGTTAAGCTATAATGTGATTGGTCAAAGGGGATCAAAGATGGCCCTTTAGCAGAGAAGCTGCTGAGTATGATATGCACAGACAGAGATTATGGTTCTGTTCTTTGCCTGGAGACAGTCATTTGCAGATCTGAATCATAATTCTCAACTTAACTGAAAGGGTGTCACATGAGCAGGGAGTGATAAGAATGGGTTGCCAGCTTGACTCACTGGTGTCCAAACACCTGCTCTCACAATAGCCTCTGTGGAACCTTCCTGTGCCCCATCTGGAAGTGGGCATATGATGTCACTCAGCTCATAGAGACACAGTGTGAATTAAATGAAAAAATCCATGAAATTCTTAGAAATTGTCTCCCCAGCAAGAAGTGCTCATGCAATGTCAATTAACACTTGACTTTTATTGTCTCCATCTGTCTTGAGCTCTTGCAGTGGTTCAGCAGGATATCCCATCCCCATCACAACCATGTTGTTCAATAATTGAGAAAGCATTTGAGATGTCATGAAAAAATGAACAGGCCCTGATAGTTCATTATGACTACCTCTGATATCTTCAACTTATTGGTCTTTCTGATTATTTAAAAACTATCTGCTTTCCTATTGGTAGTTGTTCACTGATGGGGAAGGGAGTCCATTTCTTCAGGGATATGGCCTCTGGTAGGTTACCCATGCTCCAGTGGATGATCCAACCCCCCATGCATGTATAGGCAGCTCTAACTGCACTCAGTGGGTTATATAGAACAAAAAATAATATGTGAAGTTGAGAATGGGATATGAGGAGAGTCTGGAAGATGTAATATGTCAAGGGGCAGATATAATCAAAATGCATTGTATATGTGTATGAAATCCTGATGAATAGGCAAATAAATTTTAAAAATGTCAATTCTTGACTCTCATAACATTAAAAGGAACCCAAGACCTTCTATGAGATTGAAGAGTTCTTATGGCCCAGGCCCAGCCTCCTAGAGGCATAGCATAGCTGTCCCCCAATGAGAGGCTGCCTAATGATGACACAGGACTTACAGCCTGAGATCTGGTCCCTACCTATCTGTTTATCATCTCTATGGATTCTGGCAAGCCCTGCCCCTTTCTATAGGACCAAAAAGTCCTCACTAAGACTAGCTAAGCTTTTATAAAGATGGCAGAAGATTTTGCTTGAAAGAAACATTTGCTTTTGAGCCAATGAAAACTTCTGTCATAAAACTCACTTCAAGTGCCTTTTGTTAAGTGACAGAAAAAAAAAGTCATCCTCCAATATCATTCCATTTAAAAGGCATTCCAGAAAAGGTCAAATAATAAGGGAACAGTGGGATCCCTGAGCTGTTCCCAGGATGAAAGAAGGAAGGGCAAGAAGAAATTGTGGTAGAAATTAAAAATCCCTTTGTCCGCTACTTATGGCAGTATACATACAACCCTAGGTATTTTTCCAGGTCTGTAGAGGTATGCCTCATGGAAAACACATCTTCGCTTAATGAAACAATCGTCAAGGATTTAGGAAGGGCATGATACCTGCTTGACATGAAGGGGAGTGAAAAATACAGAGTCAACAAACATAAACCAGTATTTCAAAACTCAGCCATAGAGATGGGTTAAGCTTGATGGTCACGTTACAGTTGGACTTTTTGAGCAGTTGATTTAACTGCACTGAGTTGGAGGGATTACAAGGTAGAAGTTGGAATAGTAAAAAGGCTATTCCACTGAAAACATATCTCTGCAGTCTTAACCATCACCTGGATAGGAAATTGGGAGGTTTCAGAGCAGAGTAGTTGTAGCTGACTGGTTCATATGTCTCCTTCCCCACCCTCTCCCCAGGAGGTTTTTTTCAGCCCTAAGCATTTCCTGTTTACAGTAACTAAATCTGTGTTAATGTGTCTGAAAGGGAGCAGAGATGTCAACACGACCCTTGGATTCAAACAGCATCCATTGTAGTAAAAGCCAGCACAGTCAGTGAACCATCTCACAAGACAGAATGCAGTGAATGCTCGTGCAGGGCACAGATGAGGATCATGGAAGTGTGAGAACAGTTGGTGAGAACTAGTGAAGAGCTATGGCATACTCCTTTATGGTGCTGCTGTTTGTAGATCTCAAGTAATTTGATTTAATGCAAAGAAAATAAAAGTACTTTCTGGCTCAAAACACTACGAGCAAGAACGAATTGGTGGGAAAACCAGGGGATGGGGTAATGGCTCAACCATTAAGAGGATTTACTGTTCTTGCACCAACCCAAGTTGGTTACGAGCACCTTTATCAGATGGTATATAAATCCAACTCCAGGAAAATTAGATACCTTTGGTCTCCACAGGTACCTGCACATATGTGCTTGCATGTGCGCACACATGCTGCACACATACCCTTAAAAATAAATATTTTTAAAAACATAATTGGGATAAACAAACAACTCTCCAGAAATTAAATCAAGATTGTATCTCTTCAAGTATAAAGATGGAGGAAAAGTGATTTTTTTTTGTGAAAAAAAATTCTTTAAAGAATATGACCCCCTGGAAGGATCAGTTTACTTCTCTCCCTTGATAGTGTGTGCACTAGTATTGAATTTCAGACAGCAGTGAGTGGGTCATGAAATTCCCTTAATATAAAAGAAAATAGACCTAGCAGAGAGTTGCTGGTGGCTTCATGGTGACAAGATCAACCACTGGGTGTCTGAAATCCTCCATTATTGGGAAGATGACCCTTATGCATGTCACATGTAGAGAAATAAGGAACAAGAGAGGAACCAACCACCTTCATTATGTACCTCTCTCCATAAGAGTGTCCCACCTCTCATTAGGCAAGATTATATGATAGATAAGGTTTCTTTTAGTTTGAAGAGAGTGTGGAAAGGTGGTAATTTAGCTGGAGGCATTGGTCTCATTAATAGCACTGATATTTTTGTTTGAAAAGGAAAAGGGGGAAATAGTTGTTGCAATAATATGTGGTGGCCATCCTGGGAGTAAAGTCAACAGATAAGGTCAAAATCATAGTCACCTTCAAGCCACCTGCAACATATGCCCACCTATGGCTTCCTTTCCTAACAAGATTGTGTTCTGAATGAAATCGTTCAAGTGCTTTCCTTAATTCTGTGAAAGATTCATCACCTATATTAAGATTTCAATTTGCTATTTTTCCCTTTTCAAGTCATCATCTTATCTCCGATAAATGATTTTCTTAAGTTTCTCCAATTACGTTTTAGACTGTGTTTCTCTGTAGTTCTCAATTAATACTTCAATTTCCTTCTCTGTAGGAAGGCATCACCACCCACCTGCTCTGCCACAGGAGTGATAAGTTGTTCTTCTTTTTCAGTGGCAAGGAACCATTAGAAACCATGTCTCCAGGTCTCACAACTTCCATTGACTCTCTTGGTGTTGATTGCTCTCATGATGAGAAACACTTGAGAGTGGAGATTTCCATTGAGCTGTCCACCTGCCCTTCAGTTTCAGGTAGAAGGCAGGTCACAGCAAGGCTTACTTTGTCTCTCTCCCTTTCTCCAACTTCCTCTGGTCCTGGCCACCTGTCCCACACAGGCCTGGAGGGCAGTGTTCCTACAACAGTGTGCCACCTTTGATCAGCCTAAATGCAGCTTTCTGTGGCAGAAGTCACTTAGGCCCCTTCTCCTTGTTACAGATGCTCTGATATTCATATTCCTACTGACTCGAAGGACACCCTATACCAGATATACAACCAATGGCTGAAAGTCTTTATTTGTGTACTTTTGTCTACTATAAAAATAATGTGGGCATAAGAAACTAAAATGAGATTGCTTGATGCTTAGATGATTCCTTTTTTCTTTTTCTTGTTCTTTTTTTTCCAATTTTGGCATAATGATACAGCAAACATGAGTTTGGGTCTATTGGTTTCTCGAGAACAGTTTGTTTAGTTAAACTATGTGTCTCTCCATGCCTTCCCTGGATGTTTCTATATGTGAATCTTGAATTGGCTTACAGTTTCACACTCTACACAAATGTTCATAATGTGCATCTCAATGGTATGATGGGTTCAGTGAAACTGCTAGAGCACTTAAAAGAGAACTCAGTGCATTATTCTTTGGCACTAATATTCAGAGCAGTTAATGAGGCTCTGTTATCTCTCAGGTCTTCTCTTCTTGTTCTCATTATCTTCTAACACAATGAATAAAACATATCCATCATCTATTGTACATTTTGATGGAATGACCAAATGTAGCAAAGCATCAATGAGGTGTAATGCATTTCACTATATGCTGTCTGCAATAGCATATGTACATGCAAACATGCCATATATATATAACAATACAATATATCCATACAAATACACATATACACACCGCTGTGCATAAAGATTTCTTTAGCCCCCTATTTGTTACTTTCCTTATCACAGTGACAAAGTAATCAACAAAGGCAATGTAAGGAAGGAAAGTTTTACTCTGCCTTATAGTTTAAAAGGATGTAATTCATCGTGATGGGGAAGGCATGTTGGCAGGTGCAAGAGTCCGTCTGCAGTCAAGAAAGAGAGACCTGCAATGTTTCCTGTGCAGCTTGCTTCCTGCTGTTTATGCAGCCCAGGATCCTAACCCATGGAATGGTTCCACCCACATTTAGCATGAGTTTTCCTATCTCATGCTAGCCTAATTGAGACAGCCCCTCATAGACATGCCCAAGATTAGTTTCTAGAAAGATTCTACATCCTATCAAGCCAACAATAAATATAAATCATTACACTCTCTATGAATCGATATTTGTCAGCTTGTCAATGTATAGGCAACACCATCTGCATTGAAAAATGCATGATTTATAATAATTTCAGTCAAGAAATTAATTTTTGTCATCTAACAATATAACTAACTCTGTAGCTGTAATAAGACACCGGAAATGAAAAGATCAAACTTTCTCACTGAAAATTGCCCTGTACTGTACCATGCACACTGCATGACAGTGATTAGAATAACTATGAATTTTATTAACATTTTAAATTTTAATTTTTTTCATTTATTTATTCATGTGTAAGAGCATGATGTGTCACAACACATGTGTGGAGCTCAGAGGACAACTTGCAAGAATTTATCCTTTCACCAAGTGAGTTCCAGGGATCATCAGGCTTGGTAGCAGGTTCTTTACCGGTGTACCAGCCCAAATTTTATGAGTGTTTTGAGATTTATTAACTTGCAGTTCTATAAAAAGAAACATGTAAGTCAATTTTCTCTACAAACCATGTATGGAGGAGGCTTCCTGCAAATGCTGGCTGAATGGATTAATTACCTATTCTTTTTAGGTTAGGAGAATGCAACCTAATCCCCCAAAAGAAAATATTTTCTGTGTCTCCTAGAAACTGTTCACAACAACTACAGATGTTTTGCATTAGCAGCTTAATAAATGCCACTAGGGAAGACATGCTGTGATTAAATGGCCCCGAGTGATGTTTTCCATGAAAACTAGGTATCTCTGATCTACTTATTCCTTGTGTCTGCAAAGGCCTTGAGATGGTGGCCTCCATTTTCACTATACACAGTCGCAGAAGTGGAGGAAACTCAGCATCCTTTCCAGTTCTCATGTCATTTCGAAGCTCTGACTAAACATAACCAGGCATTTCCTTGAGAAAATGTAACTGCATGTTGCTCCCAGGAGAGAGCCAAGAGTTCATGCTAGTTATTAAATGCAGAGGCTAGGGAGAGGGCTCCGTTAGTCAAGTGCTTGCTGTGTAAGTGTAAGGACTTGAATTGTCTTATCCTGAGCACCTGCACAAAGAGCCAGTGAGGTGTGGTGGCACTCTCTTATAATCCCAGTTGCTGGAAGGCAGAAACAGGTGGATCTCTAAAATTTGCTAGGTATCCCAGCCTAATTAACAAGCCCTGGTTCTGAGAGCTCTGAGTGTAAAAGCTAGGTGGGCAGCCTCTGAGCAACAGCAGAAGTTGATCTCTGGCCTCTAGATGTGGAGACATGTGTTCATTTGCACTTAAACACACACACACACACACACACACACACACACACACACACACACACAATTAGTATAAAAACAATCGCTTCTGAGTAATTTCCTGAAATCATTATCTGGCAAGTTACTCTATACCTACTATGGTTCCTGTGCTGTCGAAGGTACCAGTTTATAGGAAAATAAATCACCAATCTAAATAATACTATATTTGAGTACTAAGGCATTTCCAAGTTCAATGTTCTGGACTTAGGCAAAAACTATCTCACATGTTCTAGGAAGAATTCTAACAATGACAGTTACGTGAAAAGCTTTTTACCTAACACTCTAACCAGAAAACTATTTTTTTTCACAGAACATGTTCATTTTCAATTAATTATTTGTGGCTTTCTATAATTACTAAAATACATTACTTATAAATACAGCAGGTGGTTTAATTTTAATTTTCTTCTCTTTCTTGCTTCATCATAAGAAAACTGAAGCTGGAGTTTATAACTAAAATATTAAATACTCAGATGGATGGATATTGCTTTAGGAATATATGGCTTTCATGGGCATAGCTGGCCTTGGACACTTGTTAACTTGGCTTGAACATTCATCATGATGGTCAACTTCCCACCTCCTCTTGTCCAGTGTACCCCCAAATCCTGGTGGTTCCCTCCTAGGTATCTCCTCAGCCCATCCACTCCCTCTCCTCTCTGAGTCCTCTAGCCCCGCCTTCACTGCCTCTCCCTGCTCTGCACATCTTTCTTTGCCTCTGTGATGGTCTTCTCCATGCTGCAGCATGACATCTGAGTACCACTCCCAGCTTGAACTGCATGCTCTGCAGAGGACATGTATTCTTTGCAACTCTGGTAATGGGAAAGTCTGAATTCTGGTCAGACTCCTCTTCCTGTCTTGACTTCCTGACTCTTCCCCTTACATTAGAGAGGAGGGATGAGTGCTAATCTGTCTTTTCTTATGACTCTCATCCTGAGATAGTAGACAGGTGAGTTTGCATGATAGAAAAAGGACATATCTGGCATTTCTTCTTATATGAGCATCAGTCCCATCATCAAGGTTCCAACATCATGAATTCTTCAAAATCTAGCTGTATCCCTGCTCTAGTAAGGGCTTCTATTGCTTTGGTAAAACACAATGACCAAAAGCAACTGGGACAGGAAAGGGTCCATTTCATCTTCTACTCCCACATAAGTAACTCCATCACTGAGGGAAGTCAGGGCAGGAACTCAAGTATTGCAGAAACTGATGCAGAGGCCATGGAGAAGTACTTGCTCTTCATGGCTTGTTCAGCCTGCTTTCGTATAGAACCCAGGACCACCAACCCAATGCTAGCACTACCCACAGTGAACTGGGACCTCCCATATCAACCATCCATTAAGAAAACACACTACAGGCTTGCCCACAGACCAATCTAGCTGGAACATTTTCTCAGTTGAGGTTCCCTCTTTCAAAATGACTCTAGCTTGTGTTAAATTGATGGGGGAAAAAAAAACTACCAGCATACTTCCCAATGCCCCATCTTGTGCTGCCATTCCAAGGGGAGTTAAGATTTCAACATATTAATATTTGGTTAATATAGACACTCAGTCCATAACATACAGCCATACAATTTTTAAAATTCTGAATTTGGTCAAATCATATCTCTTGATTAATAATTAATTGTAGACTCTAGAACATTGTACTCATTGGGACCTTTCCTTCTCTCTATTACCCATCATAGATGCTTCTTGCTAAATATGATCTAATTCCATAATTTTCTTTATTAGTTGTGTTTCTGAACTCTTTGGCTTTTGTGTATTCTTTTGTATTGCTACATTACTGCCTTGGTGCATTGATTCCTAATGACTTTCCAGATATCAGCAAACTTTAGTTCTTCTGAGGACTTGAGTGCTATGTGTGATTTTAGGAAAATTTCATAGATTTGTTGAGGGACCTTGAACATGATGTAAAACTCCCATAATGCTCAGTTTTCTTCTTGGAAAAGAAAGAACATAGGCTGGCAAAATGGCCATATTCCCAGGATGATATAACTCCCACCAGCCCCTTTATCAATATTTATCTTATTTGTGAGCTCATTTGATTACCAATGTTTCAACTAGTCAGAGTATGATAGTAGAGGATGTTCCACTCTACCAACCTGTGACTGTGTGCCCCTGCTACTAAGACTTACAGCTGCCTCCTCAACACATACATGCTGAATGAATTGAACTTTGGATTAGCTCCTTACCATAGTCTTCTCCTGCCTCATGGGAGTTTGTCATCTAGTCAATTACCTGAATTATTATGAAAGAACAGAATTGGAAGTGACCCTGCAAAGCATGGAATACACCCATTCCCACTTTATATAACTTCAAAACAACCATATTTTACTTGGTAGGATAAGAATATATTTTTTACCAATGTTGGAGTATAAAATGGATAAGGAAGTCAAGCTGAAAATGGGTGATAGGGAGCATGGCTGAATGATTGATTTTTGTCTCTTGCAAATCAGGAATGGAGAAACAGAACTAATGTCTAGTTCAGGATTTATCCAAGTTACTTTTCTGGGTTTTAAAAAGTTAGGTATAATGTTTATTGTTTCATTGTTTCCATCTATAATAAATGTTGCTTTCTGCTAGTTTGTCTCTTACAGGATTTATTTCCTAATGGTTTTATTCTGCCAATTGAATACAGTTGAGGGCTAGTATAGCAGCCACTTAGCATATTCAGGACCCTAGTTCCAATCCTTAGCGCCACAAAAATACAACACTGCAAAATTTCTTTCTGTATATATTCTAGAGTTCTTTGTTTCTCCAGAAGGCAAAGGAGATGGGCAAGGATAAAAGTCTGCTTAGAAGGTACCCCTGAGCTCTAATATTTAGCTCATCTCATTTTACAGTTGAGGAAATCAACACCTAGAGAGGTGGTATGCCATGTCTTACACCTTACACACCACAGAGGGAAGACTAGATCTCAGATCTCCTGACATGCAGGACTTCTCAAAGGCAAACTGTGGCAACCCTGAGCTCTGAACTTGAGTGTCCTTTCTGGAGAATCTGTTTCTGTTGCTATGGTAATAGTACATTCAAGATATTTTTTACAAGTGTACCCCCTATCTGAGTTAGTAGTGAAAAGAGCCATTGAGCTGGTCTTTATGGTGAATCAAGATACTTTAGATAGCTCCTGACACATGCTTTATAAGTTCCTGATTGATTGCATGGAATTAAGTTATTGGGCAGAGAACCAGCTAATGGAAACACATCGATGAAATCATTTTTGAGGGACATTAAATGGAACTTAAAATAAAGCTGAAATGGTTTTATGGATTTTTCAGTCAAACTGTTTATGAACATTTATTGCCTGTAAATTATATTGTGTCAAAAGAAAGAATCAGTAGGTATCGTTTCAATAGAAGCCTTTTTGAAATAATAAAATCAAGGATAATATATTACCCAAGAATGGGGAGAAGACAGGTTTGGGGATTTGTATCAGTGAAGGCTATCTGGAAAAGTAAGAAATGTGGAAATCAGAAACCTGGTAGGATTTGAAAATAAAAGGTCTTTTTTAAAAGTGTTAAGATTGTATCTCATTGCAGATACAAATTGGTTTGGGGAAGACGGGTAACTTGGGGCTTAAAGTACTCCTTGAGGATATGATCCTTGATTTTTGTTCTGACTCAGAGAAAGAAGACTAAGCACAGGGCAGACGAGTCTGCTGAGAGAGATCGTCCAGAGCATAGGAGAAGAACATTGGGTCTGGAACCCCAAACTCCTGAGCTCTGTGACTATAGAACAGTTTCCATGTCCCCAAGGTATAGATTGCACATTGATAAGGTACTCAGTCTCTTCACCATAGGCATGCATAACACCATAGCATGTGTGTTGAGGTCTGGAGACTTGTCCATGCATAGGGTCTCACTCTCTCCTGTGAGTTCCAAGATGAACTCAGGTGTTCAGCCTCACATGACAAGTGATTCACCAATGGGCCATTTTGCTAACCTATGTTCTTTCTTTTCTAAAAAGAAAACTGAGCATTGTGGGAGTTGTATGTCATGTTCAAGGTCCCTCTGCAAACTCATATCTTCCTCTAGAAATCTGGGTCTAAAGGCATGGCCTTTGGTGTGCAGGACATGCGGACCCCATGAGCAAAAGAACACAGGGGTTACTGGATTAGATGATGAGAGGTGAGGCATTAGATGATGAGGGTATCTTGCCTTTCCATGTCTTCCCACAGGAAGTCCCCTTTCCCACCCAAAGATATCCCTGTGGTGTTTGTTGCCTTGTTTTTCAGTAGGTGCTACATTCACCTGGATTAACTAGTTAGCAACACATCATTAATCAAAGCAAGTTAAAAGAGGGAGGACTTGTGGCTTACAACATGCAAAGGTTCAAAGTGTGGTCCTCCAGCTCTGTGTTCTCTGTGAGGCAGAACATGGCAGTAAGAGATGGGAGCAGAGGATGTGCACTACATGTCAGGCAGGAAGCAGAAGGAAACAGAGATATAAAAACCCAGTTAAAAAAAGACATAGCCTCCAACAGCATGTCCCCACCTCTACTTTCTTCAGCTTGGAGCCTTTTCTAAACCTTCTAAGACCTCCCAAAACACCGCCAATAGCTAGGGACAAAATATTCAACATATAAGCCTGGGGGAGGCATTTGATATTCAAACATTAATAGCCTACTATGTACAAAGCAAAGTGATAAAGTCCTGGATCTAAAAGTAGGCCAATAGTCAAATGCTCATGTGAATCTCTGCAGGTGCAGCCCTACAGATATGGTTATGAGACCCATGTGAATTCTAGCTGCAGTCTTTAGATAAGTGGTTACTTGGTATGGGAGGGGATTACAGTCCCTGACTACCTTTGACTTTAAAGAGGTGTGTTTATGTAGCCTTTACCATATTCCTTTATTACAGTGTTTTTTATTTTATAGGTAGAGTTAAAATAATATTTCGAATTGTGGTTTGTGACACTCTCTTAAAATATATGTTACCATGTAAGTATGGGATTTTATGACAGGAAATGAGTACTCACATAGGAATTGCAGCATCAGTCAGAAACCTGCCCAGTAACAGCCCAAAGAAGCTGCACCTACTTACACAGATCCTACTGACAAGTTGAAGAGATAGAATGTTGTCTATAAGATACATAAAAATGCTGGGTGGTATATGTTGGGTGACAATAAATGATGTAGCCATTTTATATACATATTGTGCTGAATGCCTACTGCTTGCCTTTGGTTATGTTGGGCAATGGGGATATGGCAAAGAGAAAGACATTCTCCTAGTTAGGGAACAGCAAAGGTATTTTTGGAACAGAGAAAACTGGCCCTGAATTCTGGGGTTCAGAGGAGACTATGTCCTTTTCATGCATCATTATTGTGCAAAGTGTTGAGATACCTCATCATGGTCACTTATTTCCCCCTTGGACTGGCTCAGAGGAGTGATAAAGACAAAAGCCATGAGCTTCAGATAAGTAGCTCATCCTTGAACTGAGTAAAGCCAGGTGTACAATTAAAGTAGCAGGTGAGTTTTGATTATCTTCCAAGGCTAATGAAGAAGCCAACCAAGCCAGGGTTTGACCGGGATAAAGAAACTGGTCAGATACTTGAAAGTCATTTTAAAAAGAAAATGCCATTCTTCAAGTTTTATTGATTAGTCTGATGTAATATAGCCTCTGTCCTACAGTGTATCCATATTGTATACCATCACTGTAGGGTTCAGATGTCTGATGAAATGAAGGTAGGGGTGTGTATGGCAGTAGACAAAACAGTAAGTGTCATGGTTGCAGTAACAGTCCACATAGTGAAGGCTGTCCACAGATAAGAACAGCTACCATATGTGTAAGCCAGACAAATAAGGCTGACTTTTTAAAAAATTTAATACTCTTTTTGCTTTTGTAGAATTCCAGATAGAAGAAAGAAGATTCAGCTAGAACTTAAATATACCAACAGTATAACCAAACTAACTCCTTCCCTTACAGACATATAGCAAAACTACAGTTAAAAGGAACATTGCTCTATCCCAGTAAGGAAAGTCCCCACTCAGTGATGTGGTTTCTTCAGTAAAGAAAGTGACCGGGGATGTGCCCAGGCCTCATGACATCACCATGTGACTCTATAGAGTTGTTTAATCCCTGGCAGTTCCACAGTTCTCAAGTACCACATGCTTCTCCAAGTATCCTAGCAATGCTGGAATGTGAAATTGACACTCATTGTGATGATTAATTTCTTTTGTCAATTTGATTGTGTAAAGAAGTTTCTAGAGTGTTAGACAGACATACTATGAGGACTTTCCAGAAAAGATTAACTGGTGGGAAAAAATATGAGCCACACCATCCTGGGGGCTAGGGGCTGAGACTGAATAAAAAATGGAAAAGGAAAAGGCCACCTGAATGCTGGCATCCCCTTTGTCTCTGCCACCTGAACTGCCCAGATATAAGCAAGCTCTATGAGGAACCATAACCTCAAACCATAAGCCAGGCACATCCAAATGTGCTCCAGGATACCTATGAATGTGGCCAAACACATGTGTAGACTAGATCATGTGTGGCAACATCATGTCCCAATATCAGAATGTTGGGTAGCCCTGTGTGAGCCAAACGTTTGGTCATACCAAAGAAGAAATTAATACATTCTTCAAAGCCAAATTTGCTGAATATTTAACAAAAGCTACATGATAGTCTAAAATCCAGTTCATTCTACACTTACACAAAAATACAATGTGGAAATCTCCAGGGCAAAATTAGTAATTTATGCATAACAAAACTTTGAACATTCTTATGTAATTTGCATAACAAGTTGTAGATTTCATTATGTGTATACTTCAACATGTTTGAAATTATTTGGAATCTTAAAAGGCAAGAACAATTTCAGTACTGTGGAAGTGCTCAGTGGGTAAAGTGCTTGTTATTGCAAACACAAGGACCTGAGTTTGGGTCCCTAGTACCTAAGTGAAAGGCAAACTTCGTGGCATACATCTGTAACTTCAGCACTGGGAGGTAGAGACAGATGGATCCCAGGGTTTGCAAGGTGGCCAGTCTGGCCACAACAACACTCTCCAAGTTCAGTGAGAGACCCTGTCTCAAAAAATAAGGTGGGGAGTCATTGAAGAAGACACCCACTGTCGACTCTAGTTTCTACATGAGCATGCATGCAAGAGCACACCTGAGCACATATATACACACACAGACAAACACACAAGAATATCTTTAGAGTGAGAAGGGTTGGAAATGACCCACACTTACTGTTTCTGCCCACTGAATGTGTCAATTTGAGGAGTCTGCTGCAGGGAATATGAGCAAGTACATATGATGGAATCTATAGGATGCATTCAAAATCATTAACTTAAAAGTTCCTGCTAATTAAGTCCTTCCTTCATTGGCTGTGTCCAATATGAGGTCAAAGCACTATTCCTAATTGTGCTTGCAACAGTCTGTTGCTGCTATTATAAGATTGAATATTTTTTTAGTTGCTGCTTAAGTAAATAAACAAGTTCATTTCTTTGGACACATCATTACACCAGGATGAATCTAAAATGAAGTAATAGTTACAAATTGGGACTTTCTAGGCAGTACAAACATGCAAGAGAGTTCTAGAAAGTTGAGCGTAAGTGAAAGATGCTGCACTTTCCTTAACGGCATCAAAATCATACACCAAAGGTGAAGTGCTTAACTTCTTCAAAGTACAGGATTCTGCCCCAGCTATGTTTAATTGAAAAGCTAATATCCAGGGCAATTGTTCCCAGTACAATGTAGGTTAAATGATTTGAAATCACTTAGGGAGCATAAAAATCAGATCATCACTACTTTTTATAGCTTGAGAGGTTCTGCTGATGTTGACAAGTAGTACAAATAAAGGCTGATAGCTCAAGCAAGAGCTGAACGTTGGGCTGGACAGATCAATGTTAATACTTAGCATAGATATATGTACTTCAAGTGATCTCTCCTAATGTTCCACTTGCACAGCTTTTTACAATCAGAATGCAGAACTTAATTTATAGGAAAAGCTTTAGCTTGACACCAGGCAAACACCACTCATATAATCCCATGTGACACAATTTGTACTGCATAAAAAAGCAGGGAAAGGGCCTCAGCTGCTGTATTCAAAATTTCCAGTCAGGTGACTATCAGTAGTTTATAAGAAACAAGAATTAAAACTTCCCATTTCAAGGCATCTTTTTAAAGATGGTTTCCTTTTTGAGGAAGAGGCTATCAATTTGAGAGTGAGGAGGGGGAACATGGGCGGGGCTCGAGGGAAGAAAAAGAAAAGGGATGTAATGTAATTATGCTTTAATTTAAATGTTTATTCCTTTGTTTTCTTTTTGGAAACCCAGGTGGACTTTTCCTCTTGGCCTCTCTCTGCTGTAACAGGAGTTGTCCCTAGTTTTTTCAAGGGTTTTTTGCAGGAATTGATTCAACACTGTCCTGTCTGAAGCCCTGAAGCTAGTGGCAATATGCATGCTCTCAGTGCTAATCAGTGTGCTGCAGATGCCCTGGGTGATGCCACATGCACAATGTCTATTTTGTCTTTTCTCTGTAGGAGCTGAAGGCACAGTCTTTCCAAAATCCATAGAAACACCTAATGTCAGAGCAGACCCCTTCAAGGAACTAAGGTAAGCGTCTAACTTCAATTTGCATTGATCAGTGGCTGTTTCCTGTCTGTGGTTGGCCAAGGACTCATTTTGAATAATTCTGACATTAATTAAAACTCATTTTGAAATATGTTAACTGGGAGAGATTCGAGAATTACTATAGACAGTGATAATTTTTTTCTTTTTTTTTTTCTTCATGAGTGCTTAAAAAATTGAAGGTCTGGAATGAGAAGTTGCTAACTATGTAAAGTTGATCGGTGATTAGATTTCAGGGTTGACATTATCTATTATCTATTTATTGCTTATTTCTAGGTTGCTACAAATCAATAGAATTAGAAAACGAATCACAATTGGTATTGATCAGCTGACCCAAAAGTATTATCTAAAAGAAGTTGGGTTTTAAACCCAATTCAAATGTTTCCCATGTAACAGAATGTCTAATACTTGACACCATATAATATTGTATAGTATCTATAGATATTCTTTGCACTAGTGTTGCTTTTCAATATCCATAAGTGTGGGTTTTAGCAAGGGAGGTATCTGAAATGCTGTGCATTGCTACCAACCATGTAATGAAAAAGAACAATGTACAGATGAATGGACATAGAGATATAGCCTAAAGACCATCCTAGGTGCTGACAGTCACGCAAGAGAAACACATTCAAAATGGTATGTTGGTATAAATCTAACTGTAGTTTCTATGGTAGGATTATAATCACCCAGTGTTTGGTAATTCTTTAACCTGACACCAATGGTGAATCACCAGAAGAGGACAGACAACACTGGCTAACTACTTCATAATAGACATCAACTGTAATCAGATACATCTGCATCACATAGGCTATATCTACTCTTTCTGCATGTATCTCCAGAGCTATACTTTGCTGAAATGGTCACAGCCACAGGGGAACCTGTATTCCCTTAACAGAAACACATTCTCAGTCATGAAAAATATATCACTTCATTCCCAAACCCCTAGCATTTCTTCAAAACTCCCTAAGGGTAATGGGAAATAGACTGAGAGAAAAGAGGAAAATTGTTAGGGAATGAGGACTAACAAATCTCACAAGAGCCAAGACATAGAATCAACTCACTTACTTGTGTCTTGATAGATGAATGGATAAAGAAAATGTGGCAGATGTGTAGTGTCACTGAATTTTGACTCAGAAACTATCAGGGAGAAGGGCTGTCTCTGGAGTTTTAGGAAGAACAATTCAGGGCTCCAGTTTTGGATAGCTAAGTCAGTGTTCTGGGAAAGGCATGGGAAATCTGAGCTTAGGCAGGCCATTGACTGTAGAGAAGGTGTGTGTAAACTGAACTGAAATGTCCGTAAAGTTAGAGTCCAGTCACCAAGTGATGTACATCCTGAGGCTTCGAGTGCAAAGGCATTGCCTTGTGGTTCTTGTTCTGCAGAGGCATCATGTGAAAGGCTCACATTTCAGGCAACAGTTGGCAGTTGGAGTCATGCCTAACTCTATGTCCTAATGGCTCCCTGACTCCATTTTGTAAAGTTCTATCAAAATTGCTTTTATAATAGTAATTGTTTTTTTGCAATACAAAAGCCATAAAAAAGGATGATGGCAACATGTGACAGCATGGATTAACTCAAGGGCATTACATTGAGTGAGATAAGACGGACACACAAAGACAAATAGTATGTGATCTCATTCATATGTTAAACCTAAAATAAGTAGATTGTATAGTGCAAAATGGAATGTTGGTAATTATAAGTAAGAAGGAGAAGAATGCTGGAGATTGGAAGAGCTTAGATAATGGGTACCAAATACAAATTATTCACATTACACTGAAATATGTTCTAATGTTATACTTTATACTGTGCAGTCTGGTGCTGTAACTCACATGTTTTATAAAGAACCAGAAAATATGAGTTCAAAGATTAACAACACAAAAAGTGACCATGTTTAAAGAGACACAAAGGTTAATTACCTTCATTAAATCATTATTATATCAAATTAGCATTTTCACCTCATAAACACATATAATTAAAACAAAACCATAGCAAAAGGGCATTTCTCAATACATCAGCCCATGCTGGAGACCTAGTTCATGGAGATAATAGGACAATGTTTGCTCTTTCCTTTCAAAACCTAAGAGAACTTGCATTAGAATACATACTCTCTAAAATTCCTGAGGAAATGAGAGTGTAGTACACCAACATAAAATTATGGGTGATAGTTTTGTTGTTTTTCATCAGTTTTCTTGTGGGAAGTTTTCTGTGGTTTAGAAGCTCTTCTGATTGGCCTGGTCACTTGGTGTCCCTTTCTTCTGTTCTTTCCTCTCTTTTTAAAGAACTGCCTGTCTTCCTTATTTATTTTAGGGTGATTTCTCTTTCTTCAGAAGACTTGTGCAATATATTTTGAGGTGAAATTTAGTGGATCTTTTTTCTGATAAATTAGAGAATTTAAGTGACTATTTCCCATATTGATTTTTGGATATTTGCTAAAGCCTAATTCTTTAAGCTATGTTAAGTCTTAAATGGCAGCACCTCATGTTTACCTAGCTTTTATACTTATATTATTTTTCAGAGGAAAAAATACTACTGTAAATTATAAATAGTCAATACAGAATCCTATTGAATGCAGATTTGTGACTGTTGGCCATATTATCTCAGAGGATCAGATAAATAAAGTTTATTTCCCATATTTAAAAAAAACATAGTCTGATCAAAAGCAACTTGGGGTGGAAAGGGTTTGTTTAGCTTACACTTTGATGACACAGTTCATCATTGAAGAAGTCAAGGTAGGAACTTGAACAAATAGTCATATCATATCAGATACCCATATCAAAACCCTTGCTGGTTTTCCCTCTAGCTCATTTGGATATGCTTACCTAACTTTTTATATAGTTCAGAGCCACCTACATGAGGAATGGTGCCACCCAGAATGGCGTGGACCTTCCTACAGCAATTAATCATCAAGGCAGTCCCTCATGGGCATTTCCACAGACCAGCCTGATTTACATAATTCCTCAACTGAGGGTTTCCTCTCAGATGACTCCAGGCTGTGTCAAGTTGACACTTAATGTTGACTAGGACAGGCACCGTAAAAATATTTCCATATGTTATTCTGACACTGTTCTTTTTTTTTTTTCCAAATCTTATAGCCTAAATCCAGTTGAAAATATAATTTAGCCTTTTCTTTTTTTTTGAGAATTCTTTCTCATTGGCATTATCTATTGTTGCAATGAAACACCATGACCAAAAAGCAAATTGGGGAGGAAAGGGTAAATTTGGCTTACACTTCCACATCATTGTTCATTGTTGAAGGAAGTCAGGACAAGAACTCAAAACAGGGCAGGATCCTGGAAGCAGGATCTGATGCAGATGCTATGGAGGGGTGCCGCTTATTGGCTTGCTCCTTCTGGCTTGCTTAACTTGCTTTCCTATAGAACCCAGGCCCACCAGCCCAGGGATGAGTCAACCTACCATGGGCTGGACCCACCTTCATTAATTACTAATTGAGAAAATGCCTTATAGCTAGATCTCATGGAAGCATTTCCTCAACTGAGGCTCCTTCCTCTCTGATGATTCTAGCTTGTGTCAAGTTGACACATTAAACCAGGCAGTACAGGCATCTTTTAGCATGACCAGCCTTTTGACATTGCAACATGACCTTGTCATCTGCAAAGTTTACACACCATAACAAAGCAGTCAGATTACAATGTAAGTGTGTGCTTATATATACATACACACACACATATATATATAGTTTTATATATATATATATATAGTTTTATTTATATATATATTACATTATCCTAACCTATTGTTTTAAAATAATTTTAAATTTAAACATGAGTTTTAAAGTATATACAGATCAATCTCTTTACTCACTATTCTCTGATGTCAACATCTTACAGTCCTATGATAACATGTTCTCTATTGAGATTTGCTTTAGGAGATGCAGTCATCTATCTCATGGATCAAGGATATGTTATTAAAACAGCTCTATAGATAGGAGCTGGTTGAGATGTAAGTGAATGGATCTTTAAGGTCCTCTGTGCAGTTAAATTGGGAAGTTTTGGAAATGGGGGTGCTTTTAAAGTAATAGACAAATTTTCCCAGTAATTATTAGTAAAGGGAAGCAAGTTGAGCCAGAAGGCCACAGACAACTTTGACCTGGAATTTCTTTAAAAAATAATCAACTTAAATATCCACAGTGCTCCTTCACCCAGATTATCAAACATGAGAAAATTGTACCTGTCTCCGCAAGCTTTTCCACTGGATTCTCTCCCCTGTCCTTGTTCTCGGCTGCTGCAGAGTTTGAGTTCTTTGGTTTATTTGTTTGCGTGCTTATTTGTTCATAAAAAGCAGTATTAAGACTGCTGTCATTTCTTCCTTAGATGCTCCCAGGAGAACTAGCTTCCTCAGTGCAGAGTTGTGGTTTATTGCTTTGCTCTTCCATGACCATGGTCCCTGCTTTGCAGTTTTTACTGAAAATATTTAGATGTAATCCCCGAGCTGAGCTTAAGTCCACAACAGAGGGCTGCTTCTCACTATACTGGTAAGGGCTACAATAGTCTAGGTAAGGAAGTTTGTGCATGTTGACTTTATCCTACAGGATAATTCTGGAATAGTGATACACTGCTCCAGGTCAGAAACTATACTCAAAAATGCACTAAGTGCTGAACCTGTCCCTTGAAATAAGAGAATTCACCTGGAATAGTAATTGGATTTTAATAAATTCACAACTCAGGGTGTGAATATGTTCAATGTTCCCTTGTTCAGATTCTTCTGATCTCAAGCTGTTCATGATCTGAAGTGGGAAATGGGCCCCTTGGCTTTGCATATGTATTTTCTGTGAGAACAGAGGCTGCCTTTGAGTGCCCACACTGCTCTGAGGGCTCCTTCTGACTGTGAAGCCTCCTTAGAGGATTGTGGCCTCATAGGATCAGGAATAAAAATCTGAAATCAGAGACACCAGGAATGAAAAAGTTCAAGGTGGAGACAAAGCTGTGTGGGTTGTGATATTTAGAAAACTTTAACTGGCCCCCACATCTTGGAAGAACCCTAAAAGCCCCTAAAAACCAAGAAGACAAACTTTATTTAAAAAAAAACAGCAAAAACTCTTCACATCTTATATCACATTTACTTAGAACAAGGAGGTTAACCCGATCATCCTCTCTCTGAAGATGAGAGACCATTTACAAAGTAATGGTTGAATAGTTACTAAGGAATCATGTACTGAACATTTAGAAAACAGGTGTGCATAAAATGATCGCTAAAATAGTTTTCAGTTAAGAGGGAATGCAACAGAAATATAACTCAAAATACAGTGTAACATGATAATTGCTAGGATTGAGGTATGAACCAAACTGGTAGAAACACAAAGAATGATAATATCTACCTAGGAACACTAGGTAAGGTTGCCCATAGCAAATGATACTCTGGTTGAGATATGCAGGTACAAAAGAGTCAATGACTTGCTTTTAAGATTGAAAGGGAATGGATGTCTCTAGCCACTTATTTTAAGGAGCAAATAACCCAACCAATTTCTGTAGCTCTCCACAACATTCCAGGGCATTTATTAAAATGTGATTTTTCCTTGTAGTGGATATGTTGCTTAATGAATTGTAGAAGCGATTTCAAATATGTTTGCAAAAGACTTGAAAGACTTTATTAAGTTGCTAAGGTAACACATCCCAGTTTGGGGATAAAAAATAATCTCAAGCATGTTGTACAACCACTAAGAAAGGATATTACTTTTAGTTTTTTGTTTTTTTTTTTAAATTTTCAAAATTAATGTTTATTTTATTCATTTTAATTCATTAGCCTTTGTTGATTTCATAGACCCTAGTGTGTGGACCTTTTGTGAGAGTGTGGAAGTCAAACTCACATGTCATCTGTGAGATAAAGTATTCTCTCTTTGCTGGAAAGGTGGTGGGAACTGGGAAGGTGACAGGAAACTCACTTCTTGCCATTTCCAAAGGGAAAGAAATACTCATTCAAGGAGTCCTAGGAATGTGAGGAGGAAAGCACAGGATGACTTTGAGTGCCCACACTGTGGCCCCCAAACTTTTACACAATAGTTTAAATGATGGAGGACAATTTCTGGATACCAAAATGGCTTTATGTATTCCTAGGTTCTGTTTTGAATCTTTTTCTTTTTCTTTTTCTTTTCTTTTTTTTTAATTTTTTTTTAAGGTTTACTTGTTTATTTAAAGATTTTTTTTTTTTCATTTTACATACTGCCCACTGTTCCCCCTCCCTCCCCTTTCCCTGCTCCCCTCCCACCCCCACCCACTCCTCCTAGGGGATAAAGCCTCCCTTGGGTATTCACATAGGCAGGCATACCAAGTTGGGGCAAGCCCAAGCCCCTCCCCTTTGCATCAAGGCAGAGTGAGGCAAGGCACCATAGGGAATGGGCTCTAAAAAAAAGCCAGTGCATGTGCTCAGGAGGAGTCCTGGTCCAATTGACAGGGGACTCACAAACTGATCAAGCCACATATCTGTCACCCTCATTCAAGGAGCCTAGTGCAGTCCCATGCAGGCTCCCCAGCTGTCAGTCAACAGTCTGGAGCTCCCACTAGCTTGGTTCAGCTGTCTCTGTGGTTTTTCCCATCATGATCTTGTCCCCTCTTGCTCTTATACTTCCTCCTCCCTCTCTTCAACTGAACTCCAGGAGCTTGGCCAAGTGCTTGGTGGTGGGTCTCTGCATCTGCTTCCATCAGTTGCTGCATGTAGGTTCTATGATGACAGTTAGTGTAGTCACCTATCTGAGTACAGGGGAAGGCTAGTTCAAGCACCTTCTCCACCACTGCTAGGAGTCTTAGCTGGGGACATCTTGTGTATTCCTGGGGATTTCACTAGCACCAGATTTCTCCCCATCCCCTTAATGGCTTATTCTGTCAAGAAATCTCTTTCATTGTTCTCTCTTGCTGTCTCTCCCCAAATTTGGCCATCTCAAGTCCTCATGTACCTACTCCCCATCCCCTCCTCTCTACTCCTTCCTCCCAGTTTACTCAAGAGCTCTTAATCCTTTCCCCTTCCTGGGATGATCCATGCATGTCCCTCTCAGGGTCCTCCTCTTTACTTGGGGTTGTGGGTTGTAGCCTGTTTATCCGTTGGCTTGCATCTAATATTCACTTATGAGTGATTACATACCATGTTGTGTTTGTCTTTCTGGGTCTTGGTTACATCACTCAGGATGATTTTTTTCCTAGTTCCATCCATTTGCCTACAGATTTCATGATGGCATTATTTTTTTTTACCGCTGTGTAATACTCCATTATGTAAATGTACCACATTTTCTTTATCCATTCTTCAGATGAGGGGCATCTAGGTTGTTTCCAGGTTCTTACTGTTGTGAATAGTGCTGCTTTGAAAATAGTCGAGCAAATGTTCTTGTGGTATGGTAGAGCATCTTTTGGGTATATATCCAAGAATAGTATTTCTGGGTCTTAAGGTAGATTGATTCCCAATTTTCTGAGATACCACCATACAGATTTCTAGAGTAGCTGTGAAAGATTGCACACCCACCAGCAGTGGAGGAGTGTTCCTCTTTCTCCACATCTTCTCCAACATAAGTTGTCATCAATGGTTTTAATCTTAGCCATTCTGGCAGATATAAGATGTCATTTTGATTTGTATTTCCCTAATGGCTAAGGATGTTGAACATTTCCTTAAATGTCTTTCAGCCATTTCAAATTCTTCTGTTTAGATCTGCACCCCATTTTTAATTGGATTATTTGATATTTTGATGTCTTGTTTCTTGATTTCTTTATATATTTTGGAGATCAGCCCTCTGTCAGATGTAGGCTTGGTAAAAAATCTTTTCCCATTCTGTAGGCTGTCGTTTGTATTATTGACTGTGTCCTTTGCCTTACAGAAGCTTCTCAGTTTCAGGAGGTCCCATTTATTAATTGTCACTCTCAGTGTCTGTGCTACTGGTGTTACATTTAGGAGATGGTCTCCTGTGCCAATGCATTCAAAGCTATTTCCCAGTTTCTCTTCTGTCAGGCTCAGTGTAACTGGATTTATGTTGAGGTCTTTAATCCATTTGGACTTTAGTTTTGTGCATGACAATAGATATGGATCTATTTTTGTTCTTCTACATATAGACATCCAGTTATACCAGCACCATTTGGTGAAGATGCTTTCCTTTTTCCATTGTACAGTTTTGGCTTCTTTGTCAAAAAATCAAGTGTTCATGGGTGTGGCAGGGTCTTCAATTTGATTCCATTGGTCCACATGTTGGTTTCTATGCTAATATCCAACTGTTTTTTATTACTATAAGTCTATAGTAGAGCTTTAGGTCAGGGATGGTGATGCCGCTGGAAGTTCCTTTATTGTACAGGATTGTTTTGGCTATCTTGGGCTTTTTTTTTTTTTCCATATGAAGTTGAGTATTGTCCTTTGCAGGTCTGAGAAGAATCACATTGGGATTTTGATGGGGATTGCATTGAATCTGTAGGTTGCTTTTGGTAAGGCTGCCATTTTTATTATATTGATCCTACCTATCCAAGAGTATGGGAGATCTTTCCATTTTCTGATATCTTCTTCAACTTCTTTCCTGAAAGACTTAAAATTCTTGTCATACAGGTCTTTTGCTTGTTTAATTAGAATTACTCCAAGATATTTTATGTTATTTGTGGCTATTGTAAAGTGTGACATTTCTCTAATTTTGTTCTCAGCCCATTTATCATAGGAGAGCTACTGATTTTTTTTTTTTTTTGAGTGAATCTTGTATCCTGGCACATTACTGAAGATGTTTATCAGCTATAGGAGTTCCCTGGAAGTTTGGGGTCACTTATTATATTATCATATCAATCTGCAAATAATGAAAGTTTGATTTCTTCCTTTCCAATTTGTATCCCCTTGACCTCCTTTTGTTGTCTTATAGCTCTAGCTAGAACTTTGAGTACTATATTGAGTAGGTATGGAGAGAGTAGATAGCCTTGTCTTATTCCTGATTTTAGTGGAATTGCTTTGAGTTTCTTTCCATTTAGTTTGATGTTGACTGTGACTTGCAATAGCCTTTATTATGTTTAGGTATGTTCCTTGTATCCCTGATCTCTCCAAGACCTTTATCATGAAGTGGTGTTGGATTTTGTTGAAGACTTTTTCAGCATCTAATGAGATGATCATGTATTTTTTTTTTATCTTTCAGTTTGTTTATACATTGAGTAACATTGACAGATTTTCTTTTGTTGAACCATCCCTGCATCTCTTGGATGAAGCCTACTTGGTCGTGGTGGATGATTTTTTTTATGTGTTCTTGGATTTGGTTTGCCAATATTTTATTGAGTATTTTTGTACCAATGTTCAGGAGGGAGATTGGCCTGTAGTTCTCTTTCCTAGTTGTGTCTTTGTGTGGTTTGGGTATCAGAGTAACTGTAGCCTTGTAAAAAGAGTTTGGCAATGTTTCTATTGTTCAAAACAATTTGAGGAGTATTGGTATTATCTCTTCTTTGAAAATCTGATAGAATTCTACCTTGAAACCATCTGGCCCTGGGCTTTTTTTTTGGTTGGGAGATTTTAATAACCACTTCTATTTCCTTAGGGGTTATTGGTCTATTTAAATTGTTTATCTGATCTTGATTTAATTTTGGTATGTGGTACCTACCCAGAAAATTGTCCATTTCTTTTAAATTTTCTTATTTTGTAGAGTACAGGTTTTTGAAGTATGACTAATGATTCTCCGGATTTCCTCAGGGTCTGTTATTATGTCCCCATTTTTGTTAATTTTGATATTCTCTTTTGCTTTTTGGTTAGTTTGGATAAGGATTTGTCTATCTTGTTGATTTTCTCAAAGAAACAACTCTTTGTTTCATTGATTCTTTGTATTGTTCTCTTTCTTTCTATTTTATTGATTTTAGCCCTCAATTTGATTATTTCCTGTCATCTGTTCCTCCTGGGTGAGTTTGCTTCTTTTTGTTCTAGAGCTTTCAGGTGTGCTGATTTCTCCAACTCCTTTATGTACGAATTTAGTGCTATGAACTTAACTCTTAGCACTGCTTTCATGGTGTCCCACAGGTTTGGGTATATTATGCATTAATTTTCATTGAATTCTAGGAAGTCTTTAATTTCTTTCTTTATTTCTTCCTTAACCCATTGATGATTCAATTGAGCATTCATTGTTCAGTTTCCATGAGCTTGTTTTTTTTTTATTTTTTTCCAAATATTATTAGTGTTCAGTGGATAGAACAGAAATCTTATAGGCATCTAGTACTTCCAGCATATCCTGGAACAGTTTATAGGTGGTGTGTGTGTATGTTTGTTTGTGTGTACTTGTTTTGTTTTTTATGCAAAATTGGAAAGCTAAAGTCCTTGGGAATGTGTAAGATTTAAAATGTCTATCATAGGGAAACAAGAATTCAACTAGGCTCACATAAGTTGACAAAAATAAATTGTTTTATTTTCTGTTGTCTGTGCCTGACTAAAATTAGATTGCCTTCCAGCACTTTATAAATCTAACGTACAAAGACAGTTTGACATAGCCTCAGGGTTCAGTTAACTACAGGGTGGGTATTCACCCTCCTCTAAGTCCTAATAGAAAACTATCAGATAATGACTTTTAGAACTGGAAAGGAGGAACAGAAGGAGAGAGGCAGATAATGAGCCTCTTAGCCGAGGATGTGTGGCATGTAGAGCAATACCACAGAATGTCATTAGATATGGAACTCTTAAGTTTTCTTCTTGAATATTTTGTAGACATCTTCCATAATTCACATCCTCCCTCCCTTAGCATCCACAGACTTAGACTGAAGTCTGTTTGTTTTGCATAGATGATACTCAGAACCATTTAGCCATAGAATATGATTTAAATGAGAAATTTAAGAAATATGCAAGTAGCACAACTAAGGTGGTTGGAAGGAACAGAGGCCATTACAAAGCATTAGTTGGATGCTTACCAAGGAGTCATGTAGTAAAGACTCAGACTGTGGAGTCAGAATGTTGTTCTGAATTTGGCCCCAGTGCCCGTGTGCATGATAAGTGCTGGTATAGCCTTTAAGTTCTCAAGCTTAAGTGACTAGAACACAGAAAAACTCAGAAAATACAAGGTCAAATCTGTTAGCTTTGGAGAGGAGGGATAGGCAGTTATGTATAATCAGGATGACAGCTCAGACTGGCGTTCCCAAAGTTTAACATTTTTTTTCTACCAGTAGAAGTTTCTATCAAATGATGGAGGCCAGGAATTATCTTTCAATTAAGTACAAAACAAGAAATTCAAGCAACTACTGTATTACGGTAAGTATTAACATTAGAGATAAATGGTTACCCTCCACTAACATTTATTGTTAAAAGACAATCTCATAAATTGGGCAATACCATTGTGTTGCTTTCATTTTCTCATTTTCTGGTCTTCATGTGGATACAGAAACAAATGGAACAAATTAAGGTAGTCGCATCCTCACCTTTGACCTACTTATCCTTTTAAAACTGTGGCAGAAGCCAGGTGTGATGCCATATATCTGTCATCACAGTGCTTGGGAGGCAGGAAGTTCACAGCAATTTTGAGGCCAACCTGGTCTATTTAGTGACTTAAGCTAGCCAGGGCTACAAAGGAAACCCTGTCTCCAAAATGATATTGTAAAGAATGCCAAGGGGTTTGTTCTTTGAGGATACTGCCCATATGTTCCATATCTATTTCCTCTCTGTGTTGGAGCCAGGGAAGGATATGTCAGCTGACATGGGAGAAATGAGGCCATAACATAGGGGAGGTAGTACTTGGAAAGAAATTGAAAGCCTGCCTCTTCTTCTGTCTGGTCAGTTGTGGGAAGATGATAACACATGTCACAAAAGCAAGGCTTAAAATAAATGACCACTCTTAATGATGGAGGAAATGGCTAATTAGATGGGTTTGGAGAAAAGTCAGCTGGCCCTGGTACTACATACCTTTAATTCCTGCACTTGGGAAGCAGAGGCAGGTGGATCTCTGTGAGTTCAAGGCCAGCCAGCCTGGTCTAATAGTAAGTTCTAGGCTAGCCAGGGATACAAATGGAAAAAGGAAAAGAGAAAAGTTACTGCAAAGCGTCATTGCCCTTCCTGAGACTGTAGGAGAAAGCCATAGAACAAGGTTCTCCCACAAATGGCCTCCCTGTGTTTCGTGTGGGTAGAGAGAAAATATTTTAAGTCTCTAGGAAAGGAGATGAGTTTTAGAAGGACCCACAGGAACCCCCTCTACCCCACCCCACTTTTTTTTCTGGTATTGCAGATCAACTCAGAGTCTCATATACACTAGGCAAGCATTCTAGCATTGAGTCCCATTCCAGCTGAGTCCCATTTGGGAATATAGTTGGTAACTGATGGCAGAAGTAGGCAGGCTTCCAGGAAGATTCCTTGAAATGAGGCTGATGGGTTAGCTTTCTAATCACCAGGCCATGTGACCTGTTAGAAACTAGAAGAAGGAATATTTATTTTCTTATAGTTTCCATCCATTGTGGCAGAGAGGGCATGGTAGAGATGAGCAGTTAATGGCTTGATGGCCAAGAAACAGAGGAAGAAAATGCAGGAATAAGCTAGAGCAATCTGTAGTCCCAAAGGACATACCTCACAGTTACCCACCTCTTCTACCTTGACCCCATCTCCTACTTTTCACAATCTCTCAATAATGCCATTATACTATGACTCCATCAAAGAATTAATTCAATGATAAGGTCAGAACTCTCCAGATTCAGGTACTTTCCAAAAGGCTATCAACTGGTTTCTAAGTCTGGAATCCATAAAGCAATGGGAGATACTTCATATTTAAATCATAATATAGGCTTAGACACCAAATAGATAGTCTGGCTTGGGGCTAAAACAGGAGGCACACCCAACTTTATGGCCTAGAGATACCAACCATACCTGAAATTCAGTGTGGCTAAGTGAGCATGGAGGAAACCAAATAGAAGTCAACATGTACTGCTACCCAACCCTGAATCTCATCAGAACTACATGTCCTAGAGACTGAAATTTCTCTGTGCCCTCTTATCAGGAAGTTCCATAAATCTTTTCCCCTCTAGAGTATCCCAAAGAGAAAAATGAACATAAAAAACTGATTATTTAAGGAAAAGCCTTTGTTTGGGGCTCATAGAAAGAGTACCAGAATAGATGCCATTTGCCTTTTTCCCAACAATTCATAAAGATAAAAGTTTGAGAGAGAAATTAATCAGACAAGAACAATAAGGAAATGCCATTTGCTTTTGCTGAATAAAGTGGTTTGTTAGTTGGCCAGTCTTTCATGGGGAAAAGCTTGCAAATCCCATCGTATTTAGCGATGCTGACAAGACATAATGGCTATGAGTCTTTCTGAATTTTGTAGGAACCATGGAAATAATAAAAGGGGGTTGGGAATCTGTCAGAACACACCATTAGAACCCTTGTCATAAGCAATATTCATCCCCCTGCAAATCTTAAGTCAGCAAGGGATGGGTCCAAATATAATGCTATTCTCCCCCAAAGTGGTTTGAGTATTTTAATCTTTCAAACTAAGCCAGATGTAGGAAGGAATACCTTGACAATAAAAGTATCTAACAAGCCTCTCTCAAAGTCATTACTAGGTATCCCTCCGGGATCTGTGATAGCCAGAACCATCGATGGCATGCTTGAAAAATGCCACTTTTACCTGTCACGGTAGGCCCATTTCCATCTCAACAGAAGAGGAACAATGAAACGACATCACCATCAGCACCCTGACCAGGAGCTTTAGTTAAAAATTAAAAGTGCCAGGGCGGTGGTGGCGCACGCTTGTAATTCCAGCACTCGGGAGGCAGAGGCAGCTGAATCTCTGTGAGTTTGAGCCCAGCCTGGTCTACAGAGCTAGTCTAGGACAGGCTCCAAAGCTACAGAGAAACCCTGTCTCAAAAAAACTAAAAATAAATAAATAAATAAATAAATAAATAAATAAATAAATAAAAAATATTAAAAGTGTGTGTTTTAGATTAACATTAGGGATTAAAGACTAAAAAAACATGCCCAGAAAACCCATCATGGGAAGGTATACAATTGCATTTCCTCTCTGAGTTGTTGACTGATACACCAGCTTATAAGTAAGAACTGATATCTTTGTTTTTAAGAACATAAAAACCAAAGAAAGCACAGCAACTTTGTTGTTATTGTTTTTGTCTTGATTAAAATGTCAGCTGCTGTCATTTATTATGTAAAGTATGTAGAATATATTGTTCTGTTATTCTTGAAAAACACACAATTGCCTCTGACTCCTGTTTTTTCCCTTCCCCATAGATGGCCCTGCTGGGTATATTGATGGAAAATCTTGTTTAATTACAACCTTCATGGGCTTGGCTGAAAGCCAGGCTTGTTTGATTCCAGTTAAGACCTTTTCAAAACAAAGAGTAATGGGAGGTTAGCAGAACAACGTGACAAGAGATTTTACATGAATTCAGTTGAGAATCAGAAATGCATTAAAAAACAACCCAGCCAATCAATCATTTTTTTCTTTGTCATGCACTCTTCTTAATCCAGTATTGTCCATGGTTTGTTAGAATACACTATAATATAAGTGAGAATAAGACAAGCAGATCTCAGGGACACCTGGATAAGCTCATCTCATTTTCTAGCCATGGGCATGTACAATGTGGGACCAAATGTCACTGCATTATCTGCTCTTTGTTTATGGGTCTCACTGACATGATGATGAAGCTTCAAAATAGCTCTCAATGATCGGGAGCATTTGCTGCCCTTCCAGA
Organism: Onychomys torridus; assembly: GCF_903995425.1. Taxonomy (NCBI): domain Eukaryota; kingdom Metazoa; phylum Chordata; class Mammalia; order Rodentia; family Cricetidae; genus Onychomys; species Onychomys torridus. The sequence goes on along the minus strand of NC_050450.1, from coordinate 35,459,876 downwards.
TGACCATGCCTGTTCAATGGCTCACAACCTCCTATACCCTAGCTTCAGGTGAACTGATGTTCTTCTGGCCTGTATGGATGCCCCTACATACATGGCACATGCATGTGTGTCACACACACACACACACACACACAGATAAATCTTAAAAGTTTCTCACAACCTTAGCATAACCTCTTTGGTTCTAGCCCACTTTTCTTCCCTACCTTCTGGTATTCTCACATTTTTATTTCTCTTTTTGCCTGTGTATACTTTCCATCCTTTCTCCTGATCCTCTGGTTCCTGCTTTCATATTAAAAATTTCAGAGGTCTTCCTTCTAGAATGTTGCCCTTTTATTATATCCTGCATGAATTACATAGATGTACTATCTCTTTTCTTTTGAACAATAGATTATAAAAATGATAGCTACTTTCAAGTTATTTAAATTAAGGTCTGCAGAGATCCACAGCCAGACATGTGGAGGGAGAGTCTAAATTGAAGGCCTCCATCAAATCCCTCCCCTCAGAGCTCAGACAATCCTGCAGAAGAGGAAACAGAAAGATTTTAAGAGTCAGAGGAGATGGAGGACACCAGAAGAACACAGCCTTCTGAATCAGCTAAGCCAGGCCCATATGAACCCACAGACTGAAGCAGCAAGCACAGGGTCTACCTGGGTCTGCACCAGGTCCTCTGTGTACATATTACAGCTATTAGCTTAATATTCTTACGGAACTCCTGACTATGTAAAGGAGTGGGTCTCAGACGCTTTTGTCTGCTCTTGGAATTCTTTTCCTTCTTTTAGGTTGCCATGTTCAACTTCCATGTGAAAGTTTTTGCTTTATCTTACTATATTTTGTTTTGTCCTGTTTGGTTGTTTTCTCTTAGAAGCCTATTCTTTTCTAATGAGAGACAGAAAGGGGAGTTGATCTGGAGAGGACAAAAGGTAGGGAGGAACTGGGAAGAGTGAAAGGAGAGGAAACAGGACACATTGTATGAGAAAAGAATCTATTTTCAATTAAAAAAAATTTAAAAATACATTTATGTCTGGCTTTCTGATTAGAGATTTATGAAATGGTTGGTGATTCATCCATCACTTCTGTTTAAGAACTAGCACACCATGGATCTCTTTGGAGGGGCTGGAGAGATGGTTCAGTGTTTAAGAGTGAAATATGCTTTTGCAGTCAACTAGAATTTTGTTCCCAGCACCCAAGTCCAATGGCTCATGGCCTACCATAACCCCTGCACTTAGAGTATCTTTGGAAGCTTCCTAGCCTCCACTGGCACCCACATGTGCACATACCCACACAAAGACACACATGTATACATGATTAAAAGGAAAATAAATATTTTTAAAATAATCTATTTTGTGTGCATGAAGAACTAGTTGAGTGATGGGCCCTGAGATATGACGATTCTGGGATTTCTGGATGAGTTGACATCCATTGTCAAAATCTGTATGTCTTCCCTCTTGGGCTGGTCAGTTTCTTGGAACAACATTGCTGGTCAGTATGTTTGGAGCAGTGGGAAACTGAGGAATCTTGCTCTGTAAGATGTAGGTTTACATTTGATGCCTGCTTTTCAGAGTTTGTAACTTTCAGCTGCCCTGGCTTGACAATGGCCAGAGTTGACCCCAAGTCTTCCTCAGTAAGGGTGGCTTGGTCCCAAGGTAAAGAGTGAAGAAACAGTCCTGGAGGGTGACAATTTCCTGTGGCCTGCCTGCTCCATTTCCCACCTGATTGTAGCCACACCAGATATCCCTTCATCAAAGAGATACTTGTTCACTGCCACTCCTGGACGAGCCACCATTGTGCAGTTTGAATTATCTTGCAATTTGGTTCTTTCTAGACCCACAGACTCTTAGCTTTCAGATACCTGATAATTTCCAATAAGTCACTATGTGTTGGGTTTTGTCTCAATCCAACTTGTGGTTGACTTTTTTTTTTTTTTTTTTTACTTTTACCCCTTTTATTTTCCTTGTAGGTTTGGGGCTTTGAGGTCCATTTACAGTCACAGCGTTATCATTTTCAAAGGGAGGCAACTGTATACAGCACATCTTTCAGTCAGAAGTTTTCTACATCTGTAGGCTTCAGCCATACTGCCCTTTTCCTACAGTCTCTAGAAGGACTTAGAGCCTTCATGGTGCCATTCTCTTGATTTAAAACTAACTTTTGTCCTTTTCTTCTGGGTAACTCTACTCACTTTTCAGCTCTGAGCTTGGCCATTTTGCCTAACCTAGGCCCTGGTGATGGTCTTCCTCTTCTAAATGCACAATACACCTGCACTTTGATTTCCTAGTTGATTGACCAAGATATCTTCCACTTTGGCTGTTGCTCATAGAAGGGTCTGTTTTGTTACAAATTGTTACATGAATGTTACAAATCCACTCCCTCAAAAGCCGGCACTCAGCCAGCAAACAGATCAGGAACTGCCTCCTACACATTGTTCATGAAGGAACGCTATCAGAGCCTCACTGACATACTCAGTCCTGCTGAAGCATGTAGTAGTCACACATTTTCTTCCTTCTTTCATAACAAGCCACCTTCAAAAGTTGTTATTTTATTCACCTATCGTTCCAAAACAGCCTTAAAACTTCATGCACTTTTTATGTCCATAGGTTATATAATAGGCACCTCCCAGAGAAGCACATAGCCTACAGCACTTATTTGCTTTCTAAGCCACAGTTATAATTTATAAAGGAATTCCATCTCCCTTTCTCCACTTATATCTTTCATTGCTGTTTCTTGTTCACATAGAAAAAGAGGTCTCTAGTTCTTTGAGACTTTTGTTCTCACAAACAGAACCAACCCCACTAATATTTTCTTGTCTGGCATTAGAGCTCAGCTACATCTTTCTAGAATAACAAAGGGCTGAGGAATTTGAATGCTCTGACAATCCAAAGACCAAACCCCTAACCTTGAATAGAAAAGAGATGCTAATAAATTCAGGGTCTTAAAATTGTGAATTATAGTCATTTCACATTTGGTGGCAGCTTCATGCTGAAGTAATAGCTTAAAACTTAATTATGATGCTCGTCCCTTCTTTAAGTGCAGATGACATTCCTCAGATAGAGTTTTGCAATGACATCTGAGGAATAGAGTTGAGACACTAATTAGTTATTCCTGATGGAGACTATTGACTGTGTACTGATTAAAGCGAAGTGTTGACGCCCTTCCTAACATGATGCATCTGTCTATTAGTTTATGCTACTCTCTCTGGTCCTTGTGAAAAGCTCTTGGGGAAATGATAGAAATGCCCTTCAGGCTTTGCATACAGATATAGAAGGAAAATGTGATGATAAGTGAGGTGGAAATGGAGAGCAGAAGGCACTAGGCTTCTTCTGATTGCTGTGTTCCTGCAAATGGCTCAGCGTCACTTCGAGGAACATTTGTGAGACATATAGCCCTTATGGACATGGTCCAATCAGAGCTCTCAGGAAGCTATTGCACAATATGCTTCCAACTTCAGCAGCACATCCAAAGGATAGAAGTCAGAAGAGGGTGACATACAAAGGATTCTGCCCTCTGTGATATTCTCCCATAGCACCAGACGAGCACTAACTAAAGAGGGGTGGAACACAGTCCTCTTTATACACAACGTGGTATTCTCACAAGAGTGTTTTGTTCATTGTGTTAATGACCTAGAGTGCTCAGGAGTGAGGGGTGGAACCAACAGATACAGCTCAGGAGAAGAAAGTGATCTATAATCGTCTGAAGTGGTGGGGTACCTCCCTTGACAGTCCTTAATGTGGATCACTCAAGACAAGATCACTGTCCTATCACAGCTGCTATAGAAATGTGAGGAGAGGAGTGCAGTTGTGTGTGTTTTTTGGTTTTAGTTTTTTTTTTTTTATTACTCTTTTGGCTCTCTGTAGGGGGCCACAACCTAGATCCCACATAAAAACACAGAGTCTTAGTCTTACTTATGAATGCCCAATCTTAGGTTGGCTTGTTTCTAGCTAGCTTTCCTTAACAATTAGCCCATCTACCTTTTACCTCTGGGTCTTTATCTTTCTCTACTCTATATACTTTTCTTTCTTACTTACCCCATTGCTGGTTGTGTAGCTGGATAGCTGGCCCCTGATGTCTTCCTCTCTCTTCCCGGATTTCTCCTCCTATTTATTCTCTCTGCCTGCCAGCCCCACCTATCCTTTCTTCTGCCTACCTATTGGCCATTCAGCTCTTTATTAGACCAATCAGGTATTTTAGATAAGCAAAATGTAACATAGCTTCAGAGTTAAACAAATGCAACATAAAAGAATCCAATACATCTTCGCATCATTAAACAAATGTTCCACAGCACAAACAAATGTAAAACACCTTCAATTAATAGTCCACAACACAACAGAGGAGGGAGGGGCAACTGCAGGTGGAGTGTAATATATGAGAAAAGAGTAAAAAAAAATTAAAAAGAAAGGAAGAAATGGATCACACTTAGAAGGAGGAGATGTTTTTAACTAAATGGCTTCTGCATCTGCTCCAATGTGAAGTTTTCAATCTCAGGATTCTAACTACTGCTCACAGAATTTTCTAGGATCTCTCAGAGTTGGAGTTCCTTAAAAAAGTCTACCATTGGGTGGTTGAGACTAGCATCTGTAATAAGTGTTGATTTCCTCTCTTTTTGTTATGGTGTGGATATTTGGAGAACAGCTTGTAGTTATATAATGGTTTATAATTTTAAAGTATTTTCACACATAACTCTTTCAAAAACAAACAAACAAAAAGTCACATTGGAAGCATTGATTTCATTCCTGTACAACAGATGAGAAAGTAGATGGGTTAATTTGGAACACCTCTTCTCAGGCATAATGAAACAGCCCCTAATAGTATCTATGTGCAGTAGGGATTATGTCTTTGCTTTATTTTGAGAGAGAATATCCATACATAGCCCAGGCTTCCACTGACCTTGAGACCATCCTGCCTCAGCCTTCTGAGTTCTGGGTCCTAAGATAAGCATGGCAGACCCATACATGTTAAGTGTTTAGGTCATGCTGGAGAATAAACCAAGGATCTCATGTATGTAGACAACAGTTCTACCACTCAGCTGGGGAATACTTCTCTAATCCTGCTCAATGACATTTGAAGGTGTCTGTAAGTGGGTAAAGTGGTGGCTCTGGTAGCAGCATATGAGCTCAGAGTGTTGAGCAGTTTTGTTGCCTCATAGAATCTTTGACAGAGTTTCTATTTCCTCATTTGTGAAAATTGTGGAAAGGGGATAAAAATGAGACCAAAATTCAGAAGTTTATGAGATTTCAATGGCACAGTATATAAGTGTGTGGGTGTATGTGCGAGAGCACAATATTACCTAGAACATGGACCATAATAAGCATTTATTTCAGAGGTCTTGTTGTTACAAGAAACCATCATTACTCATCCTTGAAAATGGTAGGGAAATTTGTCCTGGTACTCTGGAAATTTGCCTGTAGAATTTATATGCCTTTGGGATAATAGCCAGCCACAGGTTAATAGCCTGTTTTGCACAAGTCATGGTAATAAGACACAATAAAACACATGTAAGTTGAATAATTTGCCAGGTTGGTCCCAAAATCAAAAGTGAACTCTGGCCCTGCTGAAAGTTTCTTTCAGGAAAGGCATTCACTTCATAGCTAAAGGCAGGATAAAACGACATTTTTTTTTACAAGAAGCAATTTTAGAAACACAAGCTCTACATAGACAGAATGAAGTGCTAAGCACTGTGATTATAAATGCAAAGATTCATTTTGTAAGCATTCAGACTGCAGAGATCTTTTGAACATTTTTGTGATTTTAGTTGCAGTATGGTGAGGGATAGGGAGATGATGGCATTTAAAAACGAAAAAGAGAAGCTAGGTAGAGTATCACATTCGTACAATTCCAGTAATAGTCTGCGACAGTAGAATTGAAAATACCAGGCCTGCCTTGACTACAGAGTAAAACCCTGTCAGAAAATATATGGACACATACAAAGACACATGCAGCTATATAGGATAAATGCATTACTACATACATGAGCAATGGAAACAAATAGCATGTCAGAATGTGTTATAAGTCTGCCAGCACTAGAGTGACTAAATACTATCCCTCTTGACACCTGAAGCCATTCTCAGAAGGGTTGTGGGAATCAAAATTCAGCTCCCCAGAGGACAATAAGAGGCAGGAAATCCCAGGAACAAGATGCCTTATCGGGGTACATTTTATTTGTCGCCAACTGCTGCCAGCAATCAATAGCCCTCTCCTAACCATAGTGGGAAATGAAATGAAAACATTAAACTCTAATGAGATTTGAAATTTTTTTATATTGAATATTTCACACTATACTAGAGAGTGCCCATTTATTTTTGCATGTATCCATAAAGTTTGTGCCTCTTCATTATAGTGTGCCTTTATGAGTTATGCTGTTTTCTTTCCCCTGATGGCCATAATGGTTACCTAGTTTCTTATATGGCTTAGATAGATTTTTATCTTATAACCATAGGAGGCTGCAATTGATGTTCCTTTTTATTTTTTGAACCAAGATCTCACTAATTTACCCAAGAGCCTCTAGAGTAGCTGGGATTGTAGACCTGTGCCACTAGGTCCAACAAACTCTTATTTCTTGATGACAACTCACTGCTAGGCCAGACTCCCCTGCAAGATATAATGTTCTCCTTCTGTGGTTTTTGTAAGCAAATTAATTATTGGGTGATAACAGATATTTAGACACCCCTAGAACCATTTCAAGCAAATCAGAGCTGCAATTTTGAGAAAACTCGTGCCACATGAATGCATGCTATCAATGAAGTCTAAAGGAATGAATATCACACAGTCAAAATCCTTGTTCCCTGGGCTCTCGGAGACAGCATTTGACACAGGATTGAGTGGTTTCAGCCTGGAACCTGGAGAAAGCAAAGCAATGCTATCTCTGTGGTTCTTCAGCACTCTCAAGTCCTGTGGGACTAGCTTGATAAAATAAGGAGAAAGGGACAGTGAAAATACCTAGGGGTGACACTTCACAAGGGAGCCCATTTGACCAGCTTTGCAATGACATTTGCTGCCAGAATCTGTACTTTCTAGCCAAATACTTTTCTAACTGAATTTGCCAGGCTAGCCACATAAATGTAGCCCAAGTGGATGTATAGCCTCCACTAGAATTTGAGTATCTTCATGTGTCTGACATATGAGGAGGAGGGTCCCAAAGCCAGGAACAGTCAGAGACAGACCCTGTTCCCACTGTTAGGAGTCCCACAAGAAAACCAACTATACAACTGCAACATATATGCAGAATGACCTAGGGGTCAGTCCCATGCAGGCTCCCTGGTTGTGGGATCAGTCCCTCTGAGCCCCTATGAGCCCAGGTTAGTTGATTCTATGAGTTTTCTTGTTGTGCCCTTGATCCCTGTGGCTCCTACAATCCTTTCTAAAGAAATAAATTGAAAAAGATATCAGAATATGGAAATATGTCTCATGCCCATGTGTTGGTAGGATTAACATAGTAAAAATGGCCATTTTACCAAAAGCAATCTACAGATTCAATGCAGTCCCCATTAAAATCCCAATGCAATTCTTTTTAGACCTTGAAAGAAAAATACACAACTTCATATAGGAAAAAAAAACAAGATAGCTAAAACAATCCTGCACAATAAAAGGACTTCTGGAGGTGTCATCATTCCTGATTTTAAGCTCTAATAAAGAGCCTTAGTAAAAAATAATAAATAAATAAATAACACATGGTATTGGTATAAATACAGACAGGTGGATCAATGGAATCAAGTCAAAGACTCAGATGTAAATCCACACACTGTGGACACTTGATTTTTGACAAAGAAGCCAAAATTATACAATGAAAAATTATTTGTCTCCATTAATGAGTTGTAAACCCTAAGCCCTTAGTTCTGAACCTTTGTTTTATATTGGAAACATTTGAGGCATTTCAAAACAACCCTGATTTCTAATCCCTCATTCAAGAAGAATGAATTAGAATCTTCCGGAGTGTGAGCTAGACATAAGAACTGTTTAAAACATGCCTGGTGTTTCCTTGTTACAGTCAAGTTAGGGAACTGAGGCTAAGACAGATAACTATATATATATATATATATATATATATATATATATATATATATATATATATATATATATATACACCACAATCACACTGTATTTCATAAGGTGGGAAGTGGTACAAAGCCCAGGAGCAGAAACTAAGAACATGTTGGTAAGTGGGTAGGAGGAGAGGTGGGAAGATTGTTGGGTGAATGGGTAAGGTAGTGAGTGAGTGAGCAGATGAATGTCAAACGCAATGGTTAGAGCACCATTGGATTTAAGTGTCATAAGCATTAAGTCTAATAGCATTAGATTGCTGTTCACAGCTAACCTTATGAGTATGTGTACTATGTCATAGAAATCATTGGAGGCTTTAGGTAAGTGTATGAGAATAGGAAAATGTAAACAGTGAACTATAGGGTTCTCACATCATCTAGAAGTGCAATTCTCTTTGTTTTCCTTAATATGCATTCATCTTTGCTCAGTTCCCTCTTGACAACTCAGACAGCCATTATATCAGGGGTAATGGTTCATTCTTATATCTTCAGTGAATCATGTTTGTCTGAAGGAAGCAATGATAACAAAGAGGAAATTATAGTTTGTGTGGAGTGGCATGATTGCTTATAAACCAAGCAATGAAAGGGAAGTTTCTGTGAGCAATTGAGATTTCCCTGTCATTCAGATGCAGAAAATGATGTTCAACAGAGGTGGATGCCCTGTTCACATTATTCACATTTTAATTGGGGGTGGGAGAAAGATACTGAAGTAATTTCCACACCTGAGAGGCTCACGATGTCCTTGTTATGATGTTGATTATACTGCTGGATAATTCAGCAGGGTACCAACATCACATTGAGCACATCAGATTTTTATTCATGTTTTTATTTAAGTAAGTGTAAGTGAGGCTGTGCATATAAGAGGGAGTACTGGAAAGACTGATGAAGAAAGCAGCATTGGCATAGGGTTTGCCTAATTCCCTAATACTGCTCCATCAGTGTGTCACTTGGGTTTCAGTTAAGATTATTGTGTCCCCCAGTTATTCTACCAAAAAAATAATTGATGCAAAATTCTTTTGACCAGGCATAGGAAACATGGTGACCTTTATAAGAAATTCTGTCCAGTTTCATGATCACTTTTGGCTTTGAATTTTGTTCTAGCAATGTACTTGGTCTAAAACCAGGTACCCACACTATAATTTTTGTCATTTTTGCTTAAATTACAGTAATCACTCCTTCTCTCGGATCATTTTACATTTGTTTGTCAAAACATTATCTTAATATTGTTATTCTCATTGTTTGAGACTTTCATGGGTACATATAATGTATTTTGATAGAACACACTCCCACTCCACCCCTTCTTTCAATTCCTTCTTCATCACTTTTACCATTATTTCCTCCCAAATTCATGTGCTGTAAAATAAATAAATAAATGGATAAATAAATAAATAAATAAATAAATAAATAAATATTTCACTTAATGCCTCCTGTATACACATGGGTATAGGACCATCTACTAGAGCATAGACAAATGGTGCTAGCATATCTGGATGTCAACGTGTAGAAGGCTGCAAATAGATCCATATCTGTCACCATGCACAAAATTTAAGTCCAAGTGGATCAAAGACCTCAACATAAATCCAGTTACTCTGAACCTGATAGAAGAGAAAGTAGGAAGTAGTCTTGAATGCACTGGCATAGGAGATCACTTCCTAAATATAACACCAGTAGCACAGACACTGAGAGAAACAATCAATCAATGGGACCTGTTGAAACTGAGAAGCTTTTGTAGAGCAAAGGACACAGTCAACAAGACAAAGCGACAGCCTACAGAATGGAAAAGGTCTTCACCAACCCCACATCTGACAGAGGGCTGATATCCAGGATATATAAAGAACTCAAGAAATTAGACATCAAAACACCCACCAGTCCAATTAAGAAATGGACTATAGAACTAAACAGAATTCTCAACAGAGGAAGCTCAAATGGCTGAAAGGCATTTAAGGAATTGTTCAACATCCCTAATCATCAGGGAAATGCAAATCAAAATGACTCTGAGATACTACCTTACACCTGTCAGAATGGCTAAGATCAAAAGCACAGAAGACAGCTTATGCTGGAGAGGATGTAGAGCAAGGGGAACTCTCCTCCACTGCTGGTGGGAATGCAAGCTTGTACAGCCACTTTGGAAATCAATATGGCGCTTCCTTAGAAAATTGGGAATCCATCTCCCCCAAGACGCAGCTGTAGCACTCTTGGGCATATACCCAAGGAATGCTCAATCATACCACAAGGGCATTTGCTCAGCTATGTTCATATCAGCATTGTTTGTAATAGCCAGAACCTGGAAACAACCTAGATGCCCTTCAACTGAAGAATGGATAAAGAAAATATGGTACATATACACAATGGAGTATTACTCAGCAGAGAAAAATAATGACATCATGAGGTTTGCAGGCAGATGGATGGATCTAGAAAAAATCATCCTGAATGAAGTAACCCAGACTCAGAAAGACAAACATTGTATGTACTCACTCAGGTGGATACTAGATGTAAAACAAAGGATGACTAGACTGCTACTCACAACTCCAAGGAGGCTACCTAGTAAAGAGGACCCTAAGAAAGACACAAGAATTGCCCAATGACAAAGAAATGGATGAGATCTACATGAGCAAACTGGACGTGAGGGGGAGGTAATGAAGGGCAAGGGTTGATGGAAAGAGAGCTTGGGGGAGCAGGAGATCCCAGCTGGATCAAGAAAAGAGAGGGAGAACAAGGAATAAGAGACCATGATAAATGAAGACCACATGAGAATAGGAAGAAGCAAAGTGCTAGAGAGGTCCCCAGAAGTCCACAAAGATACCTCCACTGTAGACTACTGGCAGTGGTTGAGAGAAACTGACCTACTCTGGTGATCGGATGGCCAAACACCCTTACTGTTGTGCTGGAAATCTCATGCAATGACTGAGGGAAGTGGATACAAAGAGCCATGGCCAGGCCCCAGGTGGAGCTCCAGGAGTCCAATTGGCGAGTAAGAGAAGGGATTGTATGAACGAGAATTGTTGAGACCAAGTTTGGAAAAAGCACAGGAACAAATAGCCAAACAAATAGAAGCACATGAATTATGAACCAAAGGCTGTAGAACCCCAGCTGGCCCTCTGGATAAGTGAGACAGTTGATTACCTTGAACTGTTTGGGAGGCACCCAGGCAGTGGGACTCAGACCGGTCCTTAGTGCATGAGCTGCCTGTTTGGAACTGGGGCTTATGCGGGGACACTTTGCTCAGCCTGGGAGGAGGAGACTAAACCTGCCTGGACTGAATCTACCAGGTTGAGCTGAATCCCCAGGGGAGTCTTTGCCCTGGAGGAGATGGGAATGGGGGGGGGGAGAGGGGGTCAGGGGCCGGAGGGAGAGGACAGGGGAACCCATGGCTGATATATAAAATTAAATTAAATTTAAAAAAAATAATAATTTTTTAAAAATTAATTTATAAAATAAAATATAAAAAAATAAATAATAAAATAATTCACTTAGTGCCTCCAGGAAATGCATAGGTATAAGACCATCTACTAGAGCATAGACAGCCTCTCAGAAGCCACATCACTGAATAGAATAGCCAGCAACTGCCAATGGCTCCTCAGCTAGGGGAGGCCTTTGTGAGCTTTTCCTCTGGCCGTGCTGGGATTTTGGCTGTCTTGATCCTGTGTGGTCTTGTGCTTACAGCTGCTGTAAGATCATATGTGCAGTGGCCATGGCATGTCCAGAAAACATGGTCCTGCTGCAGTAATTCACTATCTTTGGCTCTTACAATCTTTTCGTCCCTCTTTTCATGATCCCTGAGCTTTGGAAGGGAGGGAACATGCCAGAACTATACCATTTAGGAGTGAACTCGCCACAGTCTCTTACTCTCCGAACACTGATCAGTTGTAGATCTCTTTAGTAATTTAGTAATCTTCTGAAAAAGCAAGCCTCTGATGAAGGCTGAGAGATGCACTAATCTATGCATGTAAAGACAAGTATTTAGGGGCTGTTTAATACAAAACAAACGGTAATTCTTGATGATCTCCCCGAAAACTATGACCTACCCAGTTACATGTTCCCAGGCCAGTTATCAGCACTAGGCATGAGTTACATCTTGTGGAGTGGACCTTAAATCCAATCACAAGTTGTTGTTTATCCCATGGCATTCATGCCACTATTATAGCTGTGGGCTTATCTTGCCAAGCTAGTGATGCATGTAGCTCAGTGTTCATAGCTGGACAAGACTGTTGTTTATTCTTCTTTCCTTGTAGTATGTAGCACTAAGAAAATTAGACAATAGGAATGAAGCTTCCAGGTCAGTATCAGGTTGATTTCTCCATTTCCTATGATGTAACTATGTGGCATCTTCACTTCAGAAATAGGGTCTTTCTGTCAAGTTCTGGAAGATAACCATGAAGAGTTGATTACTTAAATATATATACTGCCTTATGCCAGAAAACTATAACAAAGGAACAACTATGCAATGTCTATGAATTGAAAGACCCTCTACATATCTATTGGCATGTTTGCCACCTATGAGGAAGGCATGACCTACACCTCTATGAAGGAGCCCCATTCTTACTCCACTTGTCTATCCAATAGCACACAGAAGGGATTTAGAACCCAGCACAACCCCCAAATGGATTATAACAAAAAAATTCTGTTTGTACACTGTCCTGAAAAAGTTGGAGGGTCTTACTAAATATTTGTGAAAGCAAAACCAGCTAAAATTCAATAGTAAATATTCTTAGTCCAAAAAGTTCCCAGGTTACATATCCAGTATACCATCTCCTCTAGTTCTTCCTTTCTTATTCATTCCTCTTACTCACTCTGTGCTTCTGACCGATTTACCCCCATTCTGATTCTTTCTAGTGATGATCAGGATAGCTGTTTTGGTTCCTCAGGCTCCAGCAGAATCCTGCCTGAGGGTCTTACCGGAGCTGGAGCTGCACATAAAAGTTTGTTCTCAACAGAACAGAATCCCTTTCCTTCAGAGAAAGTCAAGGATGCCTTCTGCAAATTTTCTTTGAATATATATGTCTTGAGTAAGAATTGTTGAGTATGGTAACATACTTGTTTTTCTTTCTTTTATTTCTTAATTGGTGTGATATTGCTTCTATTTATGAGGTAGAGGGTGAAATGCCAATACACATACACAATTTGTATCAATCAGGTTACATTTACATCTTATTCCCTTGTGAGGGCTTGTTAGCATTCTGTGGAATGTACATAGCAACCACTCATAAAGAAAAGGATTCACAGGAGCCTTGGATATTATCAAGTCTATTCCTGTTATGTGATAAATGGGGAAATCTGAGTCCAAAGATATAGAGTCACTCCTCAGGACATAGCTAAGTTGGATAGTAAAGCACTAAGAACACAGCCTTCTGACTCCCAGCTGGGGACATGCTGGCATTGCACTGTCTTTTATTCCACTTAATCTGTACTTTGAACTTGAGAATCTACCACTCTAGAGTCATTACTATTAGACCCTGGAACCAATGGTCTTGCTCTATCACTGATTGCCAGGCACTGTCCTCTGGGAACTTTGTTGCATATTTGAAAATACAGATGCTAATACTGCTAAGTAAGAAAGTCTAGATTAAAATGGACTCTTTGAGAGTCATAAGGGTTGTAATTGTGTAGAGGCTATATAGATATAAATATGTCACCTGCCTAAGGAGTACATATATCCTACATGTGGTGACATCTTAGGAATGCAAAAGTCCTCCAGTCATAGTGACACCTCAATGAACTCATCAGCTATTAAGTCTGAAAGTCAGTTTTACAATAGCCCTACATACAAAGGGAGAACACAGTGGGGAAAAGTTTACTAGCTTCAAGAATGTGCAAGCATCCTCCACAAAGGAGAGGGTTGGAAATACTTTGGTAGAAGAAGCAGATCTTGGTACCACAGGGAGACATGAAAATACATGCCTGATACACTAGAAGAGTTATCAATGTGTTCCCAGGGCATTTGGATCACAGATAATAAATGGTACTAGAGACAGATACAGAATTGGGGTGATAACAAGATTTTAACGTCACATAGGTTTTTATAACCTGTAGGCAAATGGACATAAGCAGCATAATTGTAAAATAAAAACATTTCCACTCTGTTCATCACTAGACAGACTTTCAAATGTTTCACTATTATCTGTGCTCTTGATATTTGATTTCCAAATGTTTCACTTACTATCTGTGTGTTTTTTTTTTTATTATCTGTATTCTTTTCAGTTTGAAGTAGTATGGTCCTAAACTGTCCATCTAAAACAAGATTACATCAAACGGGGTGCTTCAAAAAGTGCTCACCAGGTGAAAATATACTTCCAGCAGGCTTTTCTTTAATGAGAGAGTACCATAATGACAGAGTTTACTCTAGCTAAATGTGTGTTGCTGGCCACTAGGTCTAATGAAAACTTTGTACATGAAGAAGGGTTAAAGTGGTGGTTCTCAACCCATGAGCAGCAACCCCTTTGGCAAATCTCTATCTCTGAAAATATTTACATTATGATTCATAATAATAGAAAAATTACAGCTATGAAGTAGCAGTGAAAATGATTAGCTTCTGGGAACAGGCTTACTGTACTGTTGGATTTTTGTTGGGTTTTTAGGGGGGGGGTTGTAGACAGGCATTGAAGAGGGTCTTCCTGGTTGCTTTCTGGAGACTTTGGTGGTTTAGCCATTCAAGAAAGGCTTGTTCAGTGTTTATGTGTTGTTGAACAGGCATGCTCATCTGCTTCCCTGAGTCTCTGTGAGTCAAGTCTTTTATACTGTGTTGTTTGAGATCTAGGGTGAATAGACAGGACCTCTTGACTATTTACAAAGATATGGGAATACAACAGTTTCCTAGGCAGGGTCACACAACTGTTTCCTGAGGACTTCTACAGGGCATAGCTACTAAAGCTATGCTACCTGGGTTTCTAGGGTATAGGGGAGTGATTAGTGCCTCCTGGCTGGTTGGCAAGGCTAGAATTTCAGAGCTGAGAGCAACTGCCTGGCTTCTTCACAGGACCTTTCTTGGTGTCCTCTCAAGATAGCTCTGTGCAATAAGAGCTTGGGTGGAAGTAGTCAAAACATCACATGGGACTCTTTCTCATGCATAATGCAGTAGTCAGTGACCCTGCAATTCCTCACCCTGGGCTCTGGGTCTGTGATTGCTCCAGAATTCTCCAGAATGCAGTTGTGTTTGGCATACAAACTGACTATCCAGTGAAACATCTGGAGTTTACTAGTAAAATTTTAGATGGCATCACATGAAGTACATTTTTAAGATGTAGGCAAGTAGCATGAATAGAATTCTTTGGGGGACAAAAAATTTACACTAAAATTGTTATTTTTTTATATTCTGACTTGCTTTATCTCTAATTCTCCAAAATCAAGCCATAAATGCAAAATTCTTTGCAGCCTCTGCCAAAAACGCAGTATCTCTGGGCTATGTGTTAGCTGGCTTTAGAATTTAACACAGTGAGCAAGATAAAGAAAATGAATGCAGTCTGGGTAAGTGATGTCCAAGTACTAGGCAGAAACTAATTGGAAATGTGGGAAGAAAGCAGCAGGCCCTACTGTGAGGAAAGACAGAGGACATCATTTCATCAGCAGGTGCTGAGTTCTCTGGGGCTTTGAAGCATTCGAGGTCAAAGATTGGGGGGGAATTTAGTTTTATACTTGAGAGTGCTTAATGATGACTTTGGGAGCAGCATCAGCACCAGGAGTCTCCCAAGCATTGACACAGAAAGCATACAGACACACAGTGGATTAATGGACACTCTGCAGAGCTGATGCCATGCCTCCCCTCCCTGTGCATCTTTCTCCTACTACACACCATCAAGGGAAGTTTAATTGAGAATCCCCAAGAAAGCAAAGGACATTACTCGCCAAAGCCTGTAATAGAGTATAGAAGGGAAAGTCCAATTCCACAAATGTTTCCCTGTAATGGAAGGGAGTACTGGTATTTGAGTGAGTGACAGCAAAGCACAAAGCTTAAAGGAACAGGCATCCAGTACATAGAGAGGCACTCATCACCTACCAACTAAAACACACTACACTATAGGAAACATCTCAGTGTGATATTTTTCAGCCTGTAAGATTTTGTTTACTTAGTAAGCTATATATAAGGTCTTGAGATAGATGTGGATTGTCTTGTTACTTTATTGATCCCCTACCCACCGCTGTGCTTTGCTTACTTAAAATCCATAGTGAGTGTAGACATCTTTGTTTCAGACTGCACTTTGTGACATGTGTTCCAGAGACCCCATATCTCGCTTCTAGCACATCTGGCTCTGTTTTTATTATACATTTACTTTAAGCATGTTTTATTCATAGAGATCTTCTTGATCAGCCCAAAGCATGATGCTGCAGGGTAACTTCACTTTCCATTTCCCTCCACCGTTTAACACAGTGCCTGACACACAACACTTATTTGCTGAATGGAAGTAATTAAATTACAGTAAATCAGAGGCAGCTTGGACAATGAACCTTGAAAAAAGGCAGGCTATTTTGAAGACAAAATTATGTTTTTCTGGGTTGTACAAGTTCTTATAATTTATTATGTGTGACACAGGTCTAAATATCTTCACACACACACAAGCATGCATAAACACACACTCCTCCCTACTAACTAACAAGAACAACAAAGCCAGTATTTATAGAGTAGCTTCTACTTTGGACACACACAGACCTGAGTTAAATTCCTGTCTTTGACATTTACTAGTTTTATGACCTTGAGCAAAGAACATTACCTCCTGTATGCCCAGTTGTGTATATAAAAAAAAAAATTCATTGTAGATTCATCTCATGGGCAACTGGGTAGTTTGCTAACTGTCTCCAAGTGCCAGTGCTTAGAGACATCTAACATAAGAAGTATAAAATAGCTACTCTGGTTTAAGGAAGCACAAGACAGTTTAAGATCAATTCAATGCAATAAAAGACTTGGACAACAGCAATTTAAGGAAGAAAGAGTTTGTCTAGCCCATAGTTAAAGATTACAGTCCATGACAGCAAGAAAGTCAAGGTAATTAGAGCTAAAAGCAACTGGTTACATGGTATACATGATTAGAAAACAGAGCAATCTAGATGCATGCCATACTCAGTTCCCTTTCTCCACTTTACTGTCCAGGATCCCAGCCAGGAGTAGCTCTGCCACAGTTGGTGGATCTTCCCATCTCAGTTCACAAGGTCTGAAAAGTCTCTGAAGCTCTTCCCCAGTGATTCTAGATCCCCTCAAGTGGACAATTAATGTGAACCATCAAAGGATGGTTGGGACTTAAAACTGGATAGTTCCATTGTTTTAGTTTTATTTGAAGTTACAGAAATCTCAAAGAGTAGCAGTACCTTGGAAGTGATCAAACCTATATACAAAGGAGAGGAATCGGCCTGCTACAGATCCATCTCAGAGGAGAGAAAACACAGAGCCCCAGGACATGACAGGGGACATATAAAGGAGCTGACAAAGAAGTAAGATGCAAGAGCTGAGGGAAGAAGAATGCTTCTCTGAGGAATAGGTAGCATCCAACCCTGTGAGCAGAATTTCAAAAGTTGCTAAAGGCAAGGCAAGGGGCAGATGCTGAAAGGAAGTGCCTTGTGGCATGGCTGCTTCAGGGTTCCAAGGAAAAGAATGGCAGGGAGCTAAATCAAATGGGCTGCTCAGCCAAGAGTAGCTGCTAGCCAAGCAAATTAGATGCATACTCAAATAAAGTCAATTAAAAACAAAAAAAGGAGGTAGAGGTAGAGTGGAGACGAAACAAAGTGGGGAAGTCACCACCAGCATCATTGTTTTGCTTTTTAATACTTTCCACTTCTTTTCTCCAGGGAAAGAAATAGGCACATTGCCTTATTGAACACTTTAGCAGATGCCCAAATATTTGGTGGCTCATACAGTGCAGGGCCTCAGGGGTATGCAAGGGGCCATCCACATTCCTGATGAATTATCTTTCTGCTTTGTTTTACATTTCCTAACCATTTGGGCATTTCAGTCTCCACAGAGCCTCTGGCTTGCTTTTCTGCTGCCTTGGAAAACTTCCTCAAGTTCCCTTCATGCATGCCTGCCTTGTCAAGAAGTTTATGGTACAGTTGGGGAGGCAACAGGGATGGTGCCATTTACTTTAGTATCTTGGCAGGAAGCAGGCATTCACAGTAGCTCCTTAACAAATGTTTACTGAAGCGAAGTCAAGCAGGGCTGATGTTCTTTGCTGCCACAAGGCGTGACTTACACACTCTTTCTTCTAAGTGGGTGAAAAGTACTCTAGGAAGTTTTCTTCTTCCATTAATTGCTAGGGATGGTGGGTACTATTTACTGAGCATTGTGTGAGACACCTTATATGC
The DNA here is from genome assembly GCF_903995425.1 of Onychomys torridus. Taxonomy (NCBI): domain Eukaryota; kingdom Metazoa; phylum Chordata; class Mammalia; order Rodentia; family Cricetidae; genus Onychomys; species Onychomys torridus. Next base: position 35,441,565 of record NC_050450.1, on the reverse strand, counting down.
CTTCCATCTTAATAACAATTTTGAGATAGTGACCATCTTTAAACAATGAAACAAATACCTGAATAGACTGAGGGAGTTATTAACCAGAGGTCATATTGGGTTATTGCTATTTGAATTCAGGTTAGACTAAATCCAGAGCCCTCACAACTGTGTTCTGCCTCACAATCACCTCCTCTTTGTGTGCCCAGAGAATGCCAGATCTCTGGTGGTCTGGAAAAGACTGTTCTTTTACCTTTCCTTTCTTTGCCTTCTAGCCCTGATAGAAGCCAAGGTTGTTGGTGCAATTAGCACAGACCCTGCCTCATTTGGCAGCATAGACCTGATGAATTATCTCTCCAAACAGGCTCGTATCTTGCACACCATGGGTCCCCAGCTGTCTTTATCCTTGAACAGCATCCCTGCTGAACACACAGCAGCCATGGTATTTGGTATGAAGTCTACTGAGTGTCTGACAGGCTTTCATATATCCACGGGACAAATCTGTGGCTGATTATTAAATTTACTGTAAATCCATCCAGTGATTTAAGCAAGGTTCTCCAAGGTAGCCAATCTGAAGAACTCCTTAGAGTGACTGGTGGCCAGCCAACCACTCTGCCAGAATCTCTTGATGAGCTTTTGCTTTCAGAAATTCTCAAAGCAAAGCCGGAGCCATGCAGAAACTTGATCTTGAGGACATCACAGGGTCATCTCATCACACTGGCCATTTCTTCTTCCATTGTCTGCTGCTGTCAGGGTTTTGTAGCCATGCATGTGATTTATAAGCATGTCTGATTCCCTCTGGGGGTGAATGCATTTTTCAAAGCTATCTCATACTCCAAGCAGCTCTTTTCAGAGCAACTGTCTCTCTTAGGAACCTGTCCAGCAATCAGGAGCTCTACATATGCTCCACCAGACAATGAGGCAGTCTCCAGAGAACTGGCACACACAATAATGATGGATGCATACAATCCCAGCACCGTAACAAAGGCAGAAGATGGATGCTACACAGAGGGCATAAAAGCTAGGGGCTGAGAACACAGACAAAAAATCCCAGGGTACCAACGCATGTAATAGCAGCTCTTAACAGGACTCCCTCATTTGACACAGTGTCGAGAGTTAGCACATGAGCAAATTGGGAGTGGGAATGTCTCAAAAAGACTGAAAAGCTCTGAGACTGGGATTCAGACCGCCTGAAATCTGCAGAATTCAAAACACATCTGTTGTGGTTTGAATGTTCAATGTCTTCACAATGGCTCGTGCGTTTAGTTTGAACACTTGATCTCCAGCAGGTGGCTCTATTTGGGGAAGGTTGTGGAACCCTCAGGAGCTGGAGCATCAATGGTGGTGGACACAAATCACAAGGGGCAGGTCTTGAGGTTTTGGAAGCCAGCTCCACTTCCTGTTGCCTCTCTGCTGCCTCACTGAGAATTCAGTGTGACCAGCTGCATTCTACTCTTACCAGCAGGTGTTCCCCACCATGACGTACTGCACCCTCAAACTGTCCCATGTTGTTTTCTGGTCAGATATTGGCCACAGCGATGAGAGAGACATTTGAGTGGAACATCCTCCCTTGTTTCCATCTTGTCTCTCCCTGCTATTTCCTCCTCCTCTTTAAAAGCCATGTAGTAAAAGGCTCATCAAACAGAACAATGAGGTAAGGGAGGACAAGCTATTTACTAGAGGTAGAAAATTCAACTTGTGCTGGCATTATGTCACTGAACTGAATAGCTATCTGAAACTCTTTCCACAACTTTGAATGGACCCAAAATGTCACTGTTATCAAAGCTGCACATTAAAGAAGACAGCAGATAATGCACCTGGTAAAATAGGCAGTCTCAGCCGGGAAAATGTATCACACTTTCATCCCCTGTCCTTCCTTTTCCTCAGCATCAGCAAGTGTCATAAATCGCTATTTGCTGACAAGCTGTACTGATACAAACCTACGGCTAGTGGCAGCAGAAGAGAAACATGCCATCCACTTAGTGCCAGGGACTGTCAGCCGTGCTCATCACAAGCTGATTCCACATGTTGCTGGCACAAGGAGAGAGGAAGGGAGATAGCCATCATGTAGTACAGGCTTGATTCCTCCGTGTGCTTGTCAGCTGCATGAGTGAGCAGAGGAGAGACACTGAATTACCCCAGGAAGCATGGTGCGGTTACAGGCAACCCCTGCCAGCTCTCTCCTGTGTCCCCAACAAACACACTCATCACTGTCTGAGAAAGAAGCGCTGAACATTGCAGCGTGGAACTGCCTCCATGATCACTGTGAAACATTTGCTACTTCAGTACAGTACCTGACACCTATAAATACGTGTCCGATGAAAGAGAGAGAGAACTGATTTATTTCAATGGATTTATTAACTAGGATATTCATAGCAATCGTGACTCTTCCCACAGTCTTGACTTAGGGTTATTTGGTAAGAAGCCACAGAAATTCTGGCTTGATTACCCACCAGTTAGGTTTTCAGAAGGATGTCAGAAAAGTTCAGGAATCAACAGGAGGTGAGAAAATAAAACTGAAAGTGAGAAAGAAGTTAGGGGATTCACCAGGCAGTAAGCCATGATCCTGGGAGTCAGGTGGATCTGGCAAAGATTATCTGTTCCCTTCTTGTTCTGCTCATCACCTCTCAGGTGGGGGGCCCATCACACTGTCCCAGCCTGGGTTCAGAGTGCAGGCCCAGATCACAGCTCCACTGGGCTGTAGTCAGTGATGATCAAGAACTCAAAGGACATCCAAGGCAAAGGTAAAAAGGATGCTGGGAAGCAGAAAGCCATTCAGTGTCACTCATATTCTGCAGGCTTGAAGCTGAGATGGTTTCTCTAAAGTGATGCATCCACCATTGTTGAAAACAGCTCAAGCCTAGGTAGTTCCATGCCCCACTTCCACATTGTTTCTCTTGTTTCTCCAAACTAGCCACAGCATGTGTCCATTTAGGCATCCAAACAAGTCCCAGTGGGTGGTATGCTATCTTGGAAGATACAGTCTTAGACCAGATCCTGAGTTGTTGAAGGACACAGACATGTTTTGTGGAACTGATATATGCCAAAAACAAAAGAAAAAGACATGGGAAGTAACAACATCCAAATGCCACAAATAGATCAGGGTATCATATCAGTGTTAATTTCTTAGTCTTACAAACACACCTTTTGTTATATAAAACATTCATTTTAGTAGAATCTGGGAACATAATATTAAAAAAACTCTACTTATATAACCTGTCTAAATCTGAAATTATTCAATATAAAAATGTTTAACAAGCCGGCCGGTGGTGGCGCATGCCTTTAATCCACTTGGGAGGCAGAGCCAGGTGGATCTCTGTGAGATAGAGGCCAGCCTGCTCTACAAAGTGAGTTCCAGGAAAGGCGCAAAGCTACACAGAGAAACCCTGTCTTGAAAAAACCAAAAAAATAAAAAATAAAAAAATAAAAGTTTAACAAAAATTTCTGGCTCCTTACACTTCTCTTCCTTCTTTGGTACAAAGCAACAACATTGATGGACATGTTCTGATGCATGATGTAAGGAATTCACAATGATTCAAATTTTCAATTTCTGTACCTAATAGAGACAATAGAGAGGGCAAGACCATGTCAAAAGGGAACATGAGAGACAGGAATCATGGTCAGAAATCAACAAAAGAAGCAGTGGATTAGGGGTGTGGCAGAGATTCATGGGAAAATGGTGTTTGGTGGAAAAAAGGTTTGGGTCATCAAGAGAAGGGAAGCTTGAGGCATATTATCCTTGAATGAGAGTAGTCCCGAAATCGAACAGATAGGCCAACAAGACGGCACCATCTAGACTGAAGGTTGGGATTTCCTCCTCTGCTTGCAGCTGATAGAAGGCATAAAGACTGTTTGTAGAACAGTCATTGTCTAAACTGTAGCAATGATTCTGAGGGAGAGCAAAGAAAGAAAGGATGATGGGAAGATTATGCTAATTTCAGACAAGAAGTAATTCAGAACAATTCTGCATCATAAGCCCTGGAAACCTCCATCATCTGTGTTATTCTGAATATCCAGAACTGTCTACAAGGAGCTCCAAAGAGTAGTTGTTATTTATGGAAACCCAGAAAAGCATACTAGATGCAGAATTTAGCTCATTTATAGTAGCTGTAATATTTTCATAAAATACTAAAAGATTTCCAAAATATTCTCCTTCTCATTGCATGAACCAGCTGTTATCCTCTCCAAAACATAATTTTTATGTCTAAACTATATGACATTTTTAAACACATTTAAAAGTTTCTATCTGAATTAGTTTATAAATATTAACTTGTTTAATTCTCATAGTGCACCGACTTAGGAGGCAGACAGGGGAGCCCTGGTCTGCAGACAAGTCTGCAGAGGAGAAGGGACACTAAGTGACTTGCCTGTGATCATGGAGCTAGTACAAGGTAGAGGTCAGATTCAAACCCAGGCAGGCTAGCTGGGCCAGTGCTCTTAAGGTTTATTTTTATTTAAAAGTTGGATCAAAACAAAACAAATGGTGTTACATTTTAACACCAGCAGCAGGACTCCAAGCATATTAGACTCACAACTGGACCCTTTCAAGAACATTCAGAGAAAAGAGATTACTTGGTGTGGACAACAAGGAAAGTGGTTAAAGATCTGTATGGATTCAACAATTCACGCTCTTGCAGTCCCTCCTCTTTCTCAACAGTTGGACACCTGGAGCTCCACCTGGGGCCTGGCTGAGGATCTCTGCATCCACTTCCATCAGTTATTGGATGAGAGTTAGGGTGTTTAGTCATCTGATCACCAGACTAGGTCAGATCAGGCTTTCTCTTGACCATTGCCAGCAGTCTACAGAGGATGTATCATTGTGGATTTCTGGGGACCTCTCCAGCACTCTGCCTATTCCTGTTCTCATGTGGTCTTCATTTATCATGGTCTGTTCTCCCTTTCTGTTCTTGATCCAGCTGGGATCTCCCTAAGCTTTCTTTCTCTCAAATCTTGCCCTTCATTACTCCCACTGTTGTCCAGGTTGTTCATGTAGATCTCATCCATTTCTCTGTCATTGGGTGATCTCTGGGTCTTTCCTAGGGTCCTGTTTTCTAGGTAGCCTCCCTGGAGTTGTGTAGCAGTCTAGTCATCTTTGTTTTATATCTAATAACCTCCTATGAGTGAGTACATACCATGTTTGTCCTTCTGAGTCTGGGTTACCTCACTCAGGATGATTTTTTCTAGATCCATCCATATGCCTGCAAACCTCATGATGTCATTGTTTTTCTCTGCTGAGTAGTACTCCATTGTGTATATGTACCATATTTTCTTTATCCATTCTTCAGTTGAAGGGCATCTAGGTTGTTTCTAGGTTCTGACTATTACAAACAAAGCTGATACGAACATAGCTGAACAAATGCCCTCTTTAGTTCCTGGTCCTCATGCCTTATATACCTTTTTCTTTCTGCCCCCATTCCCTGGGATTAAAGGGGTGGGTCACCATGCTTAGCTGTTTCTAAAGTGGCCTTGAACTCAGAGATCTGGCTACCTCTGCCTCCCAAGTGCTGGGATTAAAGGCGTGCACCACCACCGCCCAACTTCTGTTATGGCTTACTCTTCCCATTTTCTAGCCACCATTTCTGGCTCTGTTCTAGTGGCTGTCTGTTCTCTGACCCCAGATATGTTTATTTCGGGGAAACACACAATATTTCAGGGAACACAGTACCCACCACAGGATCAGGAAGCTTTTTGTGCAAAGAGTTAAATAATAAGAATTGTAGGCCCATTGGGCCACACAATCTGTCCCAATTGTTTCATTCTGCCATTGTAACTCAAAGACAACTGTAGAAAATACCCAAACAGATGATTGTGCCAAATAACAATATTTCATTGTTTATTGGACAATGAATTTCACATGTCAGAAAACTATCTTATTTCAATTTGACTTTAATTATTTAAAATGTAAAATGAATGTTTAGCTTGTATATTTAGACAACAAAAACAGATGTCAGGTCAGCCTCAGCTAAAGGTCCACAGTTTCCATAAACCCTTGGACTTGTACCCTGGGGATCTCAGCCACAAAATTAACATGGATCTGAGCATCTATATGTGTTAGATTCAGTGAACTACAATGAAAATGTAAAATGAAAGTACATGATCAATGATTTCTGCTGTTTCCATTGTTCAAATAGATAAAGCAAAACACATAAAATAGATATGTGTCATGATATATGTTACATCACCAAGGAGATGTATATTGTTAGTATATAACATGGATGAAGAAATGTTGGGCTGGTTATAAAGGTCTGTGGTTAAGTGCTTCTGTAGCCTATATGAAGTCCTAGGTTCACTCCTCATCAGCACAAAAGAAAGAGATAGGGGAAGGGGGAGGGAAGGAGGAAGAAACAAAGGAGAGAGAAAGAAAAATGAAGGAAAGAACAAGATAAAACATAGAAGAGAAAAGGAAACATTCTCATTTCTTATATTGTTCTTATGTTTGAAAATCCCATTGGAATGCCCCATTGAGTTATGATTACAGCATTCTATGACTTGTGTAGCTTACAACTCCAAACTCTTCCAAATTCCTGCTACATAACAGTCCTATGGGCCTAGGAACCACATAATTAGGTTTCTCACAGTAAAAACCCCACTTCTGTTACCAATTTCCCATATTAGTTACTTTTCTCATTGTTATGACAAAATGTCTGAAAACAAAAACAACAACAACAAAACGAAACAAGTTAAGGGTTAATTTGACTCACTGCTGGATGGTACCATCCATCATGTCAGAGTGGCAAGAATAGGAGATGACTGCATTAGCAGTCAGGAAGCAGAGAGGGATGAATGCTGATCCTCAACTCACTTTTTCTTTTTTACTAAACCTGGAACCTCAACCCATAGAGTGGTGGCACACATACTCAGAGTAAATTTTTTCACTTCAGTTGAACCTCCCTAAATTTTCTCCTCACATGTTCATCTCCTAGGTGATTCTAAATCCCATCGGGGGAGAGGGAAAATAGACAAGAGACAAAGATATTATGTCTTCTTGCTACTCAGAAGGAAGTGAAGAGTTCCCTCCCATTGTGAGAGCTGACTTCCAAAACTCATTCATGATCTCCTATAAGAGTTTAAATTCCAACTTTAAAAATTATAGAAATATTCGCATGAGAGATAAAAATCATGTTAGATTTGGGGATTTGAAGGACAACTACACAACTTAGGGAATAATTAGAATGTTAGGAACATCAGGGCATCTGCTCAGCGCAGTGCAACAATGGAGAGGAAATGGCTGACTTCTCACTGCCATGATACCTGCATGAGTCATTACTCTCTATTCTTGTTTCTCCATAAGTACAATCAGAAGGGTAGATTATCAGAATTTGTAATGATATATACAGATGCTCAGCTTAGTATATTGTGGTTTGTTTTGGTTTTCATATGTTAATTACCTGTCCATATTTTGTTTTAAAGGGAGATTTCACTTGTGGTTTTGTTTTTAAAATCCAAATTATAATTTGGGGCTTCTGCCTCCAAAAGAGGCAGGTGGTCTCTAACTTACCCCTAACAGTTCTTGATGTCTCCCAGACCCTGAAGGTGAAGGTCACTCAACATTTATCACTGTAAAAAGTCATTGTGCAATGATATTTGCACACATGATATCCTTATATTCCCTCCCTAATAACTAGAGAGATTTGCAATTGCAGGTGGACTTTATGAACTCTACGGTCTTAGAGGTGCTATGGTTGCCTAGTAAAATATCACATCTCAAATGGCTAAGGTTGCAATATGTTGTCTAATTAAAGTCTTCCAGCTGTGGGAGCTTGGGAGTCTAAACTGTAGGGCTCATCTCTTCACCCAGGTCACTGTAATTTTCAAAGGAAATGCTGACTCTAGATCTGAGAGTGGAGGTAAGCGTGTTGGAGTCCTGTGTTCTGTTTATTTATATTTCTTGTCTTTGTATTAGATTATGATTCAGCGATCCAATGAAGGTTCTTTTAACACCTTGAGTGTTTACAATCAAATCTGGACTGCAGCCAACTTGATTATTCTGGCTATTTGCTATGTTGTCTTCCATTTGCAAAGTCCTCTATGGTTCTCATAATTCTCTCCCACATGTAATTTATTCTTCACTCTAACCTTGAAAAGGAGGAAGGGCAAAACCTACCATATCCACCTTATATAATCAAGGGAAAGCTTGGATCATAACAGCAAAGTTTTCGAATCACCCCTTTTCCTTAAAACTGTAATATTTCGTTTTCAAAGCTATTTCCTAAGCACAAAATAAAAATGTGTTTGTTTATTTAATTAAAACATCATTCTCCAAGGCCTAAAGACTTCCAGACTGTGTTATTCTCCCTCCCCACTGAGGCATAATTGAAGACTGATATGATACATTTTATTAATTAGGCCTGTCTGGTTTTCCCACAGAGAAGAAAGGAATATGTCATGTTTTCTGCCAGCTGATTTAAATAAAAATCCACTTGGATTTGGCCTTTTCATGCTGGTGTGACACCAAAATGAACAGGAAGTGAAATGTGAAATATTTACCTTCATCTCATGTTCTAAGAGGAAACATGAATCACTGCAGCAAATGCATTTGCTTTGAAGAACACTAATGAAATGTTCCACAGGATTTGTGTGTTCACTTTCTGATTGACTGGAGGCCAATCAAAAGAATTGAAGTCAAAGTTTTAGGAAAGAAAAGAAAAAAGAGGAGACTGTGACCTCTTCTTGACTTTGGGGGACAGTGGGAAGGGTGTTAATTTTATATGTAAACTTGGTTTTATTTTGGATTATATGGTTTATATGTTGAACCACTCTGCCCAGATATTCTGTCAAATGTTATTCAGATGTCTCTATGAAAGCAATGTTCAAATGAGACTAATGTTTAGTACAGTAGACCTAGCATCAAGCAGATTGGGTCAAATATGATGGGTCTTATCCAATCCAAAGAGTGAATTCTACCAGCATCTTGCTTTCAGATTTGAACTACAACTCTTCCTAGCCTACTACCCTATACTATAGAGTTTCAATTGTAATATACTGTGACTACATGAGCCAGTTTCTCAAAATCTCACTGCCTCTGTCTCTGTCTCTCTGTCTCTCTCCATCTGTCCCTCTCTCAAAATATGTGTGTTATCCTATGACAGCTATGATTCTAAAGTAGAAATTGACAATCATTTCCTTTAAATGGAAAGAGAGCAAGTATTTTTTTTTTTTTTACTTGGGGGACCATATTACCTATGTTGAAACTCTACTTCTCTATTTAGCAGCCACAAGCCATTGTTAAAACAAATGAATAGCTTTGTTCCAATAAAACTTTATTTACAAAACTGAGTAATAAATCAGTGTAACCTCAAGTGTTGTCTAACATAAACATTGCAGTGGTTACTACTGGCACATAAAATACTGAGGATTTACCACATGCAGAAGTATTTTATGATGTAATGTGTGTATATGCTTACATACATGTTTGTGTGTAAATGAGTATACTTAACACAACTCAAATATGCATTACCTATGACACTTATTTTTCTGTAAGCCTGTGATAAAATTCTAGGACTCAATTCATCAGAGTAGCACAATTTGAACTTCTCATTGGGGGTACCCATATACTTTCTCCTATGCACAAAGGCTAGAAGCCCTTGGTGTCTTCTTTCCAGACTGATACCCAGCAAGGGGACAGTTGTCCTTTTTCATCCCCAGCACTCACTGGTCAACAGAGATACTCCTAGCTATTTTCTGCAAGTCACCTTCATGTCCAAAGATGATGTATTCTCTGCATGGACTCTTTGTGGTATTTCTGTTTTTATATCACTTGAAAGGAAATGTGAGTCCTTAAAACAATTCTATGACTTTACTCCCACATTGCCAGATAGCCAGTTTAGCCTAGTACCTGGCCCATCTAGGCTTTTCTTGCCAATTGTGGAATATATTACATCCCATCCAATTCTGTCTTATTTTCTCCTGTGGAATATAATCCAGGAACTGTCACTCCAATCTCCCAATGCAGTCTAGTTTTTTGTTTGTTTGTTTGTTTTGGTTTTTTTCCTGGTTTGGGAGAAACTTTACTCTTTTTTATTAGCAAAGTTTTTCAAACCAAAATAAGCAAAAGTAGCCTATTTTCTGGGATTTGGAAAGTGAGGAGGAGAAATTCTTTCTGGAAACGTGGTTAGCTCCTAATGGAAAGAATAGTGGAAATGACAGAGAAGATACCAAAGCAGAGCACTAGCAAACACGTGAAAAACACTCTCCTGTGTCACATTGAAGCCCTTATGACACCTATGCTAAAGTAAATCACATTGTCCTCATAGAACTAGAAAGTACAGTTGGGAAAAATAGTCCTTTGCTCAAGCACTAACCCCAGCAGTCCAATGAAGCATCCAGATTCCCAAGCCAGGACTTAGTCCCTCATGCAGTACGTTCTCCTTGCCCAGGACAGTCTGCTTCTGAAACAGCCCACAGTCGGTGAAGTCAAAAAATTTATTTTTCAGTTAAGGTCAAAGAAAACAAGCAGTGCAAGGCAGTCCCATGGTAAGAAATGAATCTACTGAACAGGCAAATTTAAAGAGAGCAGAAGTTACTGTGTGTCAGGGTAAGGCTTTTCCAGTGGTACTTGGGCTTGGTCTCCAGAGGCTAATGTGGTTGAGTGGATAAAGAGTTCATAAAGAGGCATTCTGTGCCTTCCTGTCTTGAAGGTTTTGGTTTGGGCCGTGGCCATCTGTACTAGTCTGTTTTCTTGGCATTTCCACTCATTTTATGTATCGCCAATACATACCTATCAATGTGGATCACCTTTATGTAGCTTTTCTTTCCAGAGACCCGCCAATCTTTCTATCCATCCTTACTCATTTCCCACCTATTGTGAGTAATTGGGGGCATCTTAGGGTGTCCTTCACTATAAGGTTATATGGACAAGTCCAGTTTCCCCATCATTATACCACTTGCCCATTGCTCCCCAGACATCAAGAGATAGGATTCCTCATTGAGGCTTTGTGGGTCTGTAGGTAATAACCAAAGCTAATCAGTAGTTAATCTCATTCTGGTATTCCTTCCAAGTACTGACATGGTATTTTACTTTGCTTTTCTTTGTCTTTTTAGCACCATGTCTCTGCATCCAAGAACCTACATTAGAGTTCAAAGTGATCCCCTGTTCAGGAATCTCTCAGAATCTTTTTCCTGTTACCATCTTCCTTCATGAACACAAAGATAGAAACACTCATGGACTTCACTACTGCAATATGCATAGAAAGCCACCTTCTGGTCTAGAAGGATAGGTTTCTGGCTACCTATTCTCTTTACCTGTTAGCCAGAAATCAATACTTATACTGTTTATACCTGAATATTACTTTAATGTTTGAACTGTGATTGCTTATGGGGTGAGAGATAAAGGACCTGAAATTTTATTTTGAGAATTATAACAATGTTCTAGAGGTGATTATGGTAATAGTTGCACTACTGTGTAAATAAAAGTCATTTACTTTAAATATTGAGATACAAATATTACTTTGTATTACCTAAGTTTTTTTTCAGGAATAATATATGAAACAGTACAGCTCACTGGAAACCTCAAGTGGGTGTTTGAGAACATGGTTGGAAACCTTTGAGAGATGTTTTGCCTCTCAAGAATTGTACTTTATTTTCTTCTTCACATACTTTCTTTGCTAACCCTCCCCCCCCATTTCCCTCATGAATCATTGTCTCAGTTTACATTTATTTATAATTGGACAAGAAAATCCTGGATTATCCTTTTAGAAATAATTTGCACATTCACTTTTTCTTTGAAATTTTCTTCAATCACTCAAGTGTGAATGAAAACACCTCTCCATATGTTCATATGCAACCTTGAAGTTTCCTATCATAACCTGATTCTCAGTTCATTTTATTGCCTCATTCCTGGGACATAATCTCAATGTGAACAGAAGCGCATTCAACATATCCACCAGTTCAACTCTATGTCATTGAGATACACTCAGAAGGATAGGTAGGTAGGTAGGTAGGTAGAAAGGTAGAGGGAGTGGTACATGTGTGGGTGGGCAGATGGATGGATGGACAGATGGACGGATGGATGGACAGATGGACAGATGGATGGGTGGATGGGATGGTAGAAGGAATTATGGATGGAGAGATGTATAAGTGGATAGATAGATGGCTAGGACAGTAGGTGGATAGATCAATGAATAGATTGATAGGTGTGTGGATGGATAGATCTATGATTCCTGGTAATTCTTCAAAATTTTATTTCTATGAGGCAAAAACTGATATAATGAGAATAGGGAGATGTCTTCAAGAGTAAAACATTTGCTATGCAAGAATGAGGACCAGCATTTGGGTCTCTACCACCAACATAAATGCTGGACAGGCCAGGTAGCCCATCTGTAATCCCAGTCCTCAGGAGAAAGAGACAGAGGATCCCCAGAGTAACAGGAGAAAGAGACAGAGGATCCCCAGAGTAAGCTAGCTAGCTAAGCTAGTAAAATTATTGAGCTCCAAGTTCATCAAAAGAATCTGGCTCAGTATTTAAGGTGGAGAGAAATAGAGAAAGACACAACCTCTTCGCTTCCATGTGTACATAAATGCTCATATATGCATACTCCCAACATGAACATGCATATACACATGCACACTACACATATGCACTCAAAAAAGTGTCAAGGTAAAAGAAGTTTTCCCCCCTCCGAGGTCTAGACAAAGAGAGAAATTATAACCCAGATGGGTCGCTTTCTTTTTGAATCTGTTATTTCTATGGCAATGACTTTCTCTGGGCCTAGAGGCTCATCCACATTTGCTATCATAATTAACCCAGCTCTCCTGTCCTGCTGCTCTCCCTGCTTGTTTAGAAATTAGAGAACATCTTTCAACTTGGTGGGGAAGCTGTACTCCAACACAGGAACAGTAAGATGGCAGGGGATGCTGGACAGGAGCTTCAAGGGGATGTCCCACAAGTTCCAGGCATGAAATTGCTCACTTGGCCAGAAACAAATTAATAATACAACCTGCATTTTCTCCCAAGGGTAGGAGAAGAGAGACCATGTTGAAAAGGAAGGTTTTCTCTGGGTGAATGCTTCTTCCCTTTCCATCTGTTTGCTCCCTGATGGTTCCCATGATGGTCTAACAGCCCCCAACTCAGTCCTCTAAGCCCAGCTCTAAATGTGCCAACCCACTATAAAAGTGTAAGAATCAGTGGACAATCACTTTAGAGGCCATATGGTCCAACCTGCCCTTAATGCCAGAGTGCCTTCATTATTCTAAACAGACTATGTTCATCTTGCCCCTTGTGCTTCTCCAGTGATGATCACTCATTCATACAAGAGACTGCTCATTTCCCACATGGGGAACTCACTGAAAAAGATCAGCATACAGGCTTGTAGACTCACAAGCCTTGGAGTCCTGTCTCTATGTCTAGACTAGCTAAGTACTTTGGAGCATGTTATTTCATCTCTCTGCCTCAACTGTGTTTCATTCCAAAATGGGAGAGTAAATCATATTTCATTCATGACATCAGTGGTCAGGATATCTAGGGAACAGAATTCAGATTAGAGGAGGAAAGAAATACCACACAAGCATACCCATGTTGCTTAGCATATCCAGTAAATAGTAGCCAAGAAGGAAAACGAAGAATAGTTCCTTAAAAAGGCCCTATGACTGATGTGACATTTGCAAATAAAGGTCACAAACATAGTGAGCAACAGCTCCAGTGATTGTCAAAAGCATGCTGATATCACTCCTTAACATGATACCCCCGTGAGTATGCCTGGATTTGAGATGAGCTCACTTGTAGTACGCAGAGTAGAGGAATAGAAATCACTAAGCAGAGACAGCATTGCATGGGAAATAGCTCAATGGCTCTCTGAATATTTGGCGAGCATTTGTTTGTCAGAGTCAAGCATCAACTGTCTTATTCTATTTTGTTCAAGAGAGAAAATGGTGTGGATTTTCTTTCTTTTTTTTTTTTTTTTTTTAAGTCTTCATAGTCCCTCTCTTTACTAATCCTGCTGATACTACCTCCAGGACTTACTGAATACCAACCACTAGACAGCCCAAAATCAAACCAGTCATAAGTTTGGAAGGAAGGGGTATTTCTTCACTACTTCCAAATATGATTTCAGTTAATTCTGTCATTCAAAAGTTACAATAACCAAGTTTGTCAAAGTGGTCATTGGAATATCTGCCTATCTCTGAAAGCAATTGGTTTGTTCTTTACACACACACACACACACACACACACACACACACACACACACACACCCCAAGCATTGTAATTGTGAGGTATCTTTTCCAGTAAGAAACCCATAAGTTAGGGCCTCCCTCTCTCAGTTCAGTAATCCAAGGAAGGAAAAGGGTTAGAATGATTCTATACATTACAAATCAGCCACTTTTATTCCCTGGAAGGCAAGTCACCCCTAGATCTTGTGTCAGAACATTTAGAGAACAAAGGTCTTAAATGGTGTTCTCAAGTACTTCTTGAATGAGCCAAGAACACTATGTTATTTCTCCCAAGAATATCCATGAAGTTTCGAGACAGCATCATCCATCTCATTTAAAGAACTTCTTGACAGGATGTTACAATGATGCCTGATATCCTGGGGCAAAAGGTGAAGGGTTCAAGGTCAGCCTGAGTTTAAAGACACAGCTTCCCAATTTGGTCTAAATGTACAACTGGTGTGTATCAGACTTCTCAGAAGCAAGAGGGAAAGCCTGAGAGCTTCCTGTAGGACAATAAAAGCCAGTATTTTCCAGTCGCCGACTTTGTCTTGTTAAAGTACTTCAAATAAGAGCAAAGGCGCATTCAAGCTGAATTCCCTCAGAGGTATGTTTGTGCTTAGAAGGAATATGGAGACTTTTGCTGAACAATACCACTTAGAAAAGCCCCGTAGATCTACTTTCCTTCTCTTGGTGAAATCATAAACAACTATGAGAGCATCCAGAAAAAAATCCATTACCCTAAATTCTATGCTTTTAAAACTTCTTTTTCCCTCCTCTCCTGATTGTCTCAGTGTACCCCCTCCTCTGGAAATAGTACCTATTCATGGACTCCCCAACATCCAAGCCTCTGTCTTAGTATGGAGCCTGCACTATTTCCTCGCACTTAATCAACTTGCCTACTTTTTGCCAGGACACTACAAGCTCCATCTTTGTACAACATGTTCATGGCCAAAAATGACTTTGCTAAGTAGCTATAAGGAAAAATACTATTCTAATAGAATTATTATTTTTCATTCAAAATATATTCATTGATTTATTACCTATAGAATAGCAAATTATAAGAGAAATTCTTGTAATTTTTTCAGGGCCAAAAGAACAACTATAGAGCATGGAAGTGCTTATATTAGTTCATATGGGTCCTTATTTGTAAATATCTAAAACAGCACTCTGTAATATTTCTCATGCACTTTAAAATTCCATGGCCACTGAGTTAAAGGAAAGAAAAATGTCATCTAAATGCAGATATATGGACAGTTAAATACCTTTTGCATAACTATTATATTCTTCTTAGAGATAAACTAGAGTGGGTGTAGTTAGTATTCCTACTCACCTAGGAGTTTCTACCATTATTTTTTAAATTTTATTTATTTATCTATCTATCTATCTATCTATCTATCTATCTATCTATTTATTTATTTATTTAGGGCGGGTGAGACAGAGTTTCTCTGTTTAGTTTTGCGCCTTTCCTGGAACTCACTTGGTAGACCAGGCTGGCCTCAAACTCATAGAGATCCACCTGGCTCTGCCTACCGAGTGCTGCAATTCAAGACTCCCTGGAGTCTCAAGACATCTTCAAAATCTGTTGTGGAAATTAAATCATCATTTTGACAACATGGGTTCTTGAATTTTGTGGGTTCTCAGTTATTGTTCACTCATTTTAAATACAAAGCAGCTTAGTTGACGGAAGCATGTGTACACTTTTCTCTGAAATTTCAGGAAGAAAGCAGCCACTGGCATTTTGGTCATTGTTATTCTTTTTTTTTTTTTTTTTTAAATCTAAGGATCAAACCCAGGACCTTGCACTTGCTAGGCAAGCGCTCTACCACTGAGCTAAATAAATCCCCAACCCTGTCATTATTATTCTTACTGTGGCTTCCCTGATGATCACCACTGTCAGGCCTGGGCCTTAGAGTCTGGGAAAAAAGCAACAGAGAGACCAATTTCTAGGATAGGGTGCACAGCTGTGGTGATTTGAAAGAAAATAGCCCCCAAAGGGAGTGGCACTATTACAAGGTATGACTTTGTTGGAGTGGGTGTGTGCTTGTTGGAGGAAGTGTGTCACTGTGGGGGTAGGCTTTGAGGCCTCCTCTGCTCAAGATACTGCCCAGTGTGTTAGACCACTCCCTGTTGCTGGCTATCTCTCCAGCACCATGTCTGCCTGCATGCCACCATGTCCCACCATGATGATAATGGAATGAACTTCTGAAACTGTAAGCTGCCACTTCAATGAAGTATTTTCCTTTATAAGAGTTGCTGTGGTCATGGTGCCTTTTCACAGCAATAGAAACTCTAACTAAGACAACAGCAGTGTGTGACTTCTGACTGTGCCCTACTTCATAGGCATTGTCCTAAGCTACAGAGGCAAGAGTTGTAATCGAGGAAAGTGTGGTCCTAGGCTCAGAAACTCCAAGTTATATGAAAAATAAATAACTATCACAGGGCGTCTATTGAGGAAGAGATAATCAGAATATCCAGCAGTCTGTTGTCCAGATGAAGGGCCATGGGAGACTCTGTGAAGAAGTGACATTCAACATGGGTATTAGTTAATTCAGTGGACATTCGAGGAAACTGTCATGTGTGGGAATAGATTCAGATTGAGAGGAAAGAGAGACCATGAAGAAGTCCAATGTGGCAGGGTTGTGGAGCATGGACTTAAGCCTTGTCTATTGCCAGATCAACCTACCTCTGGATAGTCTAATTTCCTCTCACCTGTTTCACCTAGGCAGTAGATAGTGACCACTGACATACAAACCCACCTCTCTACAGTTCATGATTGCTAACTTCAGAGAGCTCTAAGGAAAAACTGCAAACCTTCCAGTATGTTTCCCAAAAGTTATTTCAGAACTTCCTCTCTCCAACCATTCAACACCCACTTGATATGCCTCCCTCTCTTCTTGATGGCATTGTCTTCTAATTATTAAAAAAAAATGTTAATGCAGATGTGATCAAAGGAGAGCTTCCATACATTCTGATGTCAGCATCTATTATCTGCTTATACTCTACTTTTCTGCAGTCACTGAGGGAAGCTGCCCTTGCTTCTGGAAATGGCCCTTCTGCTAAGGCAATGGGACCTTTGCCCACAGCTGCTCAAGGTCATTACTCTAACATTTAGCGACCGTCTACCTACCCCTGTCTTCAGATTTTTCTCCATGGATCAGTCCCATAAGTGGCTAAGTGTACTCTGATTTCTTACCAAAGAAAGAAAAAAAACCTCCTTTAACCCCATCTTGTTACTGACAACCAGTCCATGCCCTCCCTACTGGAACATTTTGTGGAAGGGTTGTCTGCACTTTGTGTCAATGCCTTTCTCCTGCCTTGTACTGATCTACTCAGGCTCTCTACCATTTAAAAACCAAATAAACATGAAGCACATTTTCTAATTTCATCATGACTTTTGCCAGAGACAGATTTAGCTTGAAACTAAAATACAAAGAAAAAAACTACTTCAGTGATTCTCCCTTTCAAAGGTCTTTTGAGCTCCTGTATGTAATTTATATCCCCTCTCTTTAAAATTGCCCAAATTACATGTTTTAAAAGAGGTAAAATCTGGATCTACCATAGATATCTATAGAAGAGAATTTTGTTGGTTGGTTGGTTGGTTGGTCATTTCTTTTAAATATTTTATGTTGCCTGCATCTATGTAAGTGTACCATAAGTGTGGAATGTCCTCAGAGACCAGAAGAGATCATCAGTCTCCTGAATGGTTGTGAGCTATCATAACAGTGTTAGGAACCAAACCCAACTCCTCTGCAAAATCAGCAAGTACTTTAACTGCTGAGCCATGTTTCCAGCGCTAGTTGGTCATTTTGTACCAAATCTTTCATCAGTTTTTGACATAGTTACACTAATGATCACTTATTTTTCATTTATTGGTTTTTGTTGTGGTTCTTGTTTTTGAGATGGGATGTGTATAGCCCAGGCTAGCATCAAACTAGTGATTATCCTATCTCAGCTTTCTATTGCTAGAATTACAGGTATATTCCACCATGCCTAGACGTTTCTCACTTAACAAAGAGAATGAATCATCTCTCTCTTTAGCTCTTACTTGCTCCTCTCTCTCCTTTCCCATGCCATCCTTCCATCCCTCCTGTTCTGATGGCCTCTCCTTCTCAGTGTCTTTGATGTGTCTGGCTCTCTGCCCTCCAACCATTATCACACCCCTAGACTTAACACTCCTCCTGTCCCCTTGATGACCTTATCTAGTTTTATGGCTTCAAATATCATCTTATTCTGATGACTCTTTATTACATCTCTTTAGCCCAGAGCATCTCCTTGGAATTGCTGACTGATAAATCTAACTAGCTATTTACTTATACTTGTAGGAACCCCAAATATTGCCTCTGAACTCAAGTTCTCCATCAGCCCTTCCCTATCTCTATATATGGCAAACATATCCATCCAGTTACTCAAGCAAAAAGAGAAAAGAAAGTTTTTCCTTGTGGGCTTCCATTGAATTCCTGTGACATTCCCATTGATTCTCTCTGGAAATTAATATCAGCTTCTATCTATTTCTCATCCTTGTCTCTGCTCTTCTCCTGCCCTAGCTGCCATCATCATTATAAATGACCCGGACCTCTGCATCTGTTCCCATAGGTAACTGGTTATATTTTCTGTGTTCCAGTCAAATTCTGGCCTCATCACAATTAGAGATAGAGGGATTTTGATCATAAGGGCAGGGATGAGTCAAAGACACCCAGGGTAAACCAAAAGGTATAGTGATCCATAGTGCTTTTAACAAATGATGTCATTATTTTTATTGTGAAGCAAAAACTCTGAAGAGAATTAACCTGAGACACCCAGATTTTCTTTAGGAAATACTGTTTTTAAAATGTGGAAACATAGTCCCAGTTTCTTCTTTATACTCTACAGTTTGAGAGCTTGGAACCAAACATTTATTTCCCAAGAAAGTTCCAATACTGGTTCTGTGTGCACCCACTTCATTTTTTCCTTTTAGTAAGGAATTAAATAGACTCAGTTCTTCCCAGATCATATTCCTCTCCCCCCCTTCCCACAAAATGGAACCCCTAAATAACAAACAGGTAGATTAAAAGCCTGTAAAAACCAATTCAGCCTTGGGTTTTTGAAAGTATGCCAGGTTTGCTTGTGAGGTTTGAGTCTCAGGAACTTAATGGATCTTGGTCCTTCTGTCTGCCTGATTCACAACTAAGGCATATGCAGGTCCAGTTCTTATCAGTCCACTGAAGTTTCCTGACTGTTTTCTTACTCTGGATTCACATTGTATTTCCCTTGGTAATAAGATGTTAGATGCACTTGTGCTGGTTATTACAGGATTCCACTAGTAATACAATGTTTTTTGTTTGTTTGTTTGTTTGGTTGTTTTTTGTTTTGTTTTTTGGTTTTGGTTTTTGGTTGTTTTTTTTTTTTTTTTTTTGAGCTGAGGATCGAACCCAGGGCCTTGTGCTTGCTAGGCGAGTGCAATACAATGTTGACTTAACTGTTCAACTGCTATTTAAAACTACATCTAAGGATCAGATGACAAAAATTTCCCTCAGCCATGTCATTCCAGTTTATTCTTCTGTTAATTTTCTACCCCTCAGTGTGCAAATGTGTGTGTGCATGCGTGCGTGTCTGTGTGCATGCATGCGTGTGTGCGTGCACACCCACACACCATTCATTTCAGTCCTCAAAGCAACACTTCCTTTCTCATATCACCATTCGTTTTTTTTTTTTTTCTCCTTTTATTATTAAATTCTACTGGGGGCATCAAGTTAATGGTCCAGTAAAAACTGTGGTTATTTCTCCACCCTATGTTATTTCTAAACACATTCACAAATAAATGCATTGAAACTCATCCTAACACAGCCAAAGCCAAAAGAATCTAACTCCCCTTGTAAAATGATTTGGAATAAAAAGCAATACAATTTTTGCTTTTCATTCCTCAGGCAGCTTCTGAGTGAAATGGACTTTATATAGCTTCTCTTTGTGATGTGGCAGGAATTGTATTTGAGGGGAAGTTAAATATCCAAGGATTAATACACTCAGGCTTAAATGTTTTAATTCGCATTTCCTTTCTCCCACTTTACTATGGTAGAGAGAAGGTTGTCCTGGAACTCTTGTGTTTCTGCATACTTTCCAAGGGATGCAAGTGCTGCCCATTACTCCAGACTCCCTTCTCAAAGTCACTTAGGTAGTTAACATCTTGTCTCCCACCAGCACAAAGGGTAGCAGAGCTTGTCAATCCTTATAGCAAAACTGCTTATTTCTATAACCAAAGACAAGCAAATTACTGCTCATTAAAAACAGATTTGGGGCCAGGTATGTGGCTTACAGGTAGAGTGCTTTGCCTCAGATACACAAGGTCTTGAGTTTGATTGCCAGTAACACACATACCATCTTGGGTCCCCTCCTTTGCATAAGCCATTGTATTTGCAGGTATCCATTAGGGCATATCTGTGCTACACTAACTATGAGTTTGTGTGACTGGAGAAACTGATAACTGTGCTGTTGTTAATGGCTCAGCTGTTTTATGGGAAGTAATGTCCTTTGTGATTCACGGGTCTCCTATCTTCTTCTAGCATCTTTGTGAGCTTACAGTAAGGTGAGATCTCAGATCTTCTTAGTTACTGGCAACTATGAAAAGCATACCTTGCAACAATATAAAAACAAGGAAAAGTAAAACAGCAATTTAAGAAGCGATAGAGGGACCAAAAAGGGGCAGTGGCTGGAGCGATGGCTCAGCTATTAAAGTCTAGGCTCAGAACCAAAATAGAAGAATCTGTAGAGGGCCACTCTGGAAATTGAAATAGATTCCTCTGCATCTACCCATCTTTCCCTTTGTAGTCTACTCAAGCCGTTCCCTCTGTTGAGATTTCTCTTCCCTTCTTGACCTAAGTCTTTTCAGAGACGGCAGCTAGCATATTTTGTGAACGGCATTCTTCCAAGAAATCTGTAGCCCATGTTGTAAAAATTGGAAGAAGCAAAGAGATTCATCTTTAGTCGTATTTCTTTGCTGTCCTAAAGATGCACCTTCAATAAGCAACATTCCTTCACTCTTTTGCTCAAACATTTATGATGTACATAATTTGTTCTAGGCACAATGTTGGACCTTAAAAATGTAGATAAGAAATTCTCCGTTTAAGGAAGCCCAGGAGAAAAATGAATAAACATAATGAGGTGAAGATATAATGGAATCCATACCAGTATAACCTTCTCTCACATGTAATGCCTCATGGACAGCAAGGACTCTTAAACCATGGCATCATGCTGCTTGTCTCCATGTCGACTGATATGGTACATGCTGACTCCTAACCTATTCTATTATCTTAATCATTAGCATCAACACCAAGGCGTGATAATGGCTACCATACAGACAGATCCACAGTAAGAATGTTGAATCCATAAACCGACACTTCTGGAACTGGGTGTGTGATTTACATAATCAATTTCTCCACTCATTCTACTTCTCAGATCTATTTTCCCTTATGTACTAAGTTCCATGCGCAGGAACGGTCTCCACAGACCTGTTAAGATGCCTGCAGGCTTCCTTACCATCCTTTATCTCTCACCCTGGGAAGGAAAGAGAAATAATCTGTTCTCAACATTCCATATAAGAATGCTGTAATTAGATTCCAGTACATTCCTGAACCAGTAATGAGTGGCCATGGACACAGCATGCAGTCGAATGAATTTATGACTTTTCCTAGAGTTAAACATAAACACTAAGGCACCTAAATCATGTCACCTGAACACTATAGTTGGTGTAATTCAATGAATGGGAAATAAGCAATAACCAAGCAAAAACCAAAAATTTCATGCTTCAAATTAAAGGTCATTTTATCTAGAAGTTCAACTCTAGCATTTCTTTTTTTTTTTTTTTTGACAAACAAACATCTTTTTACTATTTTTTCCTTTTCTTAAAATGGACATTATTCTCAACAAAGTTTGACTTCAAGTAATATTCACATGTAACTTTATGACCAATTAGCATGCTCTATCATATTGCTTAGAAAATGTTCCAACTCTCACCTTATTCCAAATATTCCACTCTTTCTACCCCAGGACAGAAATTATCTGGACAATTTCACACCATTTTACATGGTAAGGCATCTCCTTAAGCTATCCTAAGAATCAACAGCATTAACAGCAATAAACTCCCCAACTGTTACAATCTACATATGAGCTGTAATTAGTGCAATTAAATGTAATTCACAGTGACCGTTATTCATTTTGTTTTCAGTAAATGACATTTAGGCCAGAAGAATAAATGGAATTAATCTACTGTAATCAAGAAGCCCCTATGCATATCATGCTTAGAAAATGCACTTGCAGAGTGTCTCAGTGGGATGTGCATGGCAAAGACACAACCTGTCCTATATCCTCAACGTGTGCAGAACATAGAGTACTTAAGCTGCTTTTTCAACTCTTAAGTGTTTGATAATATTACAAGGTCAGTAGGAGAGCAACAGAATGAAATCTCTGTTTTTAGAACGCTCGCATTTCTTAAATCATTAGGTAGACTCATGTCTGTGAGCAGAGCAAGTATTAACTGAGAGATGAATTACAAGATAGAAAGCCAGCTCTTCACATTTACATTGTTCTCAAAGTCATTCCAAATTCCATACATCATAAAAATAAATGAGAGTAAAGCTGCATGTTTTCCTACATTTTATATTTTTAATTCACTCAGCACGATGAGACGTGTAACCATTCTAAAGGAATGACCATCTATCAAAGGCAAAAAAAAATTATGAAGTAGTCATCTCAAAATTATACCCACCTGTTTTAAGGAATGTTATGATATGAAAGTTTTAGATGATAAAACATGGCATTCCAGCTCTTTAAATTCGATCTTTAATTGATCATTGGTGCATCCTGATTTGACTTACATGAATTAGAAACTAACATGTGGCAGCTACTGTGACAGACATCCTCAGTAGATAAGCTAATCTAAGTAGGAACTTATTTTCCTACAAATTCAGGTTCTAGTTTATAAATTGAGCCATTTCATTATTGTAATAATTTTATAGCTGAGCCTCTAAAATTCATTTAGATATGAGTATTAGGCTGGAAAGATGGCTCAGTTATTGTAGTTAGATTTTCCTGCCTGGCCCAGTCAGGACAAATCTCTCTTACCCGCCAGTCCCATAGTTGCTCAGACCCAACCAAGAAAGCACACAGAAACTTACATTGTTTAGAAACTGTATGGCCGTGGCAGGCTGCTTGTTATCTACTTCTTCTATCTTAAATTAACCCATTTCTGTTAGTCTATACTTTGCCACATGGCTTGTAGCTTACCAGTGTCTTTACATGTTGCTTTTCATGGCGGCGGCTGGCGGTGTCTCTCTCCAGCCTTCTCCTTCCCAGAATTCTCTGCTCTCTTGTCCCGCCTATACTTCCTGCCTGGCCACTGGCCAATCAGAACTTTATTTACACAGAGCAATATCCACAGCAAGTTATTAAGAGTGTGTATATTACTCTGGCAGAGGACTCAAGTTCAGTTCCTATCACCCATGCTGAGAAGCCCACACCCACCTGTGGGTACATCTGATGCCCTCTTCTGACCTCCTTGGATACTATATGCAAGTAAATATACACAGAGAGACACATGTATAAATGTGATAAGAATAAGTCTTTAATAAATAGCTATTATGATAGATTGTATAAGAGATTTAACATTGACCTACTGTTATCAGGACAAATGATCAGTTGTTCTTGAACATTAAGAATAAAAAGACTCTTGAGATTTACTTGTCTGACTGAGCTTCAGTCACGTATTTGTTAAGTCATTGACACTCTGAATTCTTGTTATTGCAGCACACCTTACCTTATTCTGGTTGGTACAAATTGAAAGATTTAAAAGGAAGTTGTACCATCTGAAATGTGATGACCTTGTCATCTATAAATAGTCTTTTCAGTCCCTCCCATCTGAAGCCCAGAACTATATAATCTGCACTAATGAAAAAGACCTTGGCACTTTGAGCATTGGCACTGAGCTATGAGTGACTAGCTTACCTTGCTTCTGCCTGGGTTTCATTTAGCTCTCAAAGCAGATGACTCTCTGTCCTCACTCTTTGATCACAGCTGTGAAATAGTCCCTTATCAACTTTCTTCACAGGGCTCTAATATTTGATGCCGTGCCTTGGCCAGACCTTTAATAGTGATATGACTTAGATCTTGCCCTTCACTGTTATTTTGTTCTTATTCAGGGTGAGTTCAAATGTGTATACTAAAATACTTCAATCAACCTGCTGCAATCATATTCAATTCTGTAAGAAATTCTGAAGGAAAAGTCACTTGAAGGATATATTTAATCCCTTATTTTCTTTATTTCTCTGAAGGACATGTAGTTTAGTGTGTCA
This sequence comes from Onychomys torridus, assembly GCF_903995425.1. Lineage (NCBI taxonomy): Eukaryota > Metazoa > Chordata > Mammalia > Rodentia > Cricetidae > Onychomys > Onychomys torridus. Next base: position 35,417,122 of record NC_050450.1, on the reverse strand, counting down.
TCTATGATCTGTGTACAGAATCTTAAATTGTATGTGTGGCCAGAGCAATATAACTTCTAGCCAGTGATGGAATGACAAGACAGACTTTTATGTATGTTCCCTGTCCTTCCAGATAACATGAATATATTATCCCCAGTTAATTCAAGATAACACTCCTCTACTCATTTTTTTAATTATGTGTCTCAGTTATGATTGGAGTAATAACATGAAAAGGCTGCTGGGCAAAGAAAGTTAAGTCCTTAGCCCAGCATGGTGGACCATGCCTGTAATCCCAGTATTTCAGAGGCTGAGGCAGAAGGATTGCCTGAGTTCAATACCAGCCTGGAATAGATACTGAATTCAAGGCCAGCCTGATCAACAGTAAAAGATGCTGTCCTGTAAAAGAACAAACAAAAAGATAGAAAAGTTGAGTCCCTATCCTTCTCCACCTACACTGTTATCTGGCATGATATCTGTGTCTCTTGGTCTTCAATTGTTAATAAACTGACAGGATATTTTGCACCCTTCTGATCCAGACATAATTTCCAACAGTCTGCCCATGCTCTATGCCATAATTCTGTTTTCCTCTGCTTATTTGGTGCACTGTTCAGAGGCACAATGAACAGCAACCCAGTTTGCTAGATCCGAACTGACTTGGTTTCTTCTTGAGATTTGTGTTAGCCAACTTCTGGCTCTGTGACAAAACACTGAAGATAAATCTTTCTTTATATTAAGTTGTTTATCTTGACTCATGCTCTTAGTTTGTGGTCACTTGACCCCATCTCTTTAGGCTCATGGTGAAGTAAAGCATCATGGGTAAGAAACCTATTATAAAAGCAATGCTGCTTACCTCTTAATATCCAGGAAGCAGACAGAATAACTCAGGGTCCTAATATGCTATTCAAGGGAGCAATCCTAATGAGCCCCACATCTACCTTCCAATAACATGTCCATTTGAAGACCAATGCTAAGATCTAAACCATACTCGGATCTTGACATCCTTTTCTGGAATTTAGGTACAGGTTTTGTATTCCCTCTGCTGTCAATTTCTCCTTCTCACCTGGAAGTATCAATAATGTGCACCTGCCCCTGCTCTGGACCTCTACTTTGGGTTGGAAATAGGTACTTAGGCCCATCGTCAGATTTTTTCTTATTGACTAAACTCATTGATTAAACTCTCTTCCCCTGTCTTGCTTACTCTTTTCTTCCTTCATCTAAAGATCTCCATTCATTCTGGGGATGTTACTTTTGACTTCTCACCTGATCTTTTAGAATCCATTGTTGATATTTTAAGTCAGCCTTTTTGATTTGACTGGCACATTGAATTCATTTTTCTTCCATTTCTAACTTGAAGTTGTAGGCATAGAATCCAGAATCAATTTGTTACCATAGTGGGAAGACCAGTCGTAAACTAAGAAGTCACATTTATGCCAGAAAACATAGTATGAAAATATTATTATTCAGTCACAGATACATATATGAAAATGTTTATTCACAGATTAAACCAAAAACACAAAACTTGGACTTTGGGTACAGCATCAAAGAGCAGAGAATTTCAGTAAAAAATAATTAAATAAATTAAGTAAGATTTGTTTCCATTGGTCTTTTCATGTATTACTCTTTGTAGATTTAGAAACTATCTTACTGTGTTTTGTTTTTATTTTAATTAAAATGTAATTACTTCTCTTCTCCCCTAATCCTTCCATGTCTCCTGTTTTTGTTGTTTTCTATAATAAAATACCAGAATCTGAGAAATGTATAAAGGCTAGAAGTTATTGAACAGCAGACTGCCTACCTAGTGTGTATGAGACCTATATTCAGTTCCCAGCATCACACACATCATAAATATCTACCTCCAGGCTCTAGAGGGTAAGAAATACAAGAACATTCATCATTATGTGGAAGAGGCTATGACTTTCTCCATCTTCTTTAAGGCTACTAATGAAATTATAGTGCCTCCACCCTCATGGCCCCAACTAATGCTAATTACACCCCCAAAGCCTCACCTCCAAATATCATTAACACAACCTTGAGCATAGGGTTTCTGGAATATGAACTCAGGGGTGGGTGTATTCAAACAATAGCAGATATTGTTAAGAATATTATAAATCTGTGCCAACTAGAATGGCTTGGAACACAATTCTCAGTATACAGGCCTGTATGCTTCAAGGAAAGTATTTCTGCAGCCAGCCTGCCATCTTCATTGTTGTAATTACTACTTTCAAGAAAGAATGCTTGAATGTACTTAAATTTTACATACTTCAGTGCTTTTCAAGTTCTACCACCAGACCCACTCTTTTCCCTTGAAATAAGCAAAGCTTTCTACTAATTCAAGATAACAGGCCCTTAGCTAATATGAATGAAAACAATCAAAATGAACACAATCAAGTGACAGGGTACAAAAAAAGCAACTCAAAGAGTAGAAAATATTTGTCCCTTGCTTATGAAAATGAATCTACTATACCTTTTCCATAAGATAGGCAAAGTATTATTCCTTTCCTTTTAGGGATAATCCCAGCCATGAGATACCTCCCACCAGACATTTGATATGCCTTCATTTGTTTTAGAGTGGTAGATTTTGAAAAAGCAATATAGGAAAATATTTTATATTTCTAGGTACATTGAATTGTGGGCAGGTAAATGTGTCGGGACAAATGACAGATGGAAGGTGAGTTATTTTAATAACCTTGCTTATGTATATCACCCATGATGCCATCTAGGCTAGTAAGGGGAATTGTGTGGCTTGCTTTTGAATCAAGGGAAGCTGCCTGGCCACTAAGCTAGGAGAAGTCTATGAAAGAAGAAGAAAAAGACAGAAGAAAGGGGTGTGAGCTGATGACAGGCTGTGGTGAATGAGGTCTAGGGGAAGAATTCCGAGAGAAACAGAAAGCATTATGGTTATCTTGTCCCTGTCTGAATATAGAGGGAACTGTGTTCTCACTTTCTTCCCCAAGTGACAGCCTCTATACACAGTGATTTGTGTTCTTTCCCACTCCTTGAACCATTTCTCCCTTAACCCTTCTCCCCTCCCTTAACCATTAGTAACCTAGTTGGGGAAGGAACTTTGTCTTGGTAGGAGCAAGAAGGACTGACTGCTGAGGGCGCATGGGCTTGGAGTGGAGAGCTAGCACTCGTCCCTAGAATTAGTTCTCCCATCTGCTGGGGACCCCTCTTCTGCAGAGCTGGGACAGGAATCCCTTCACTACTTCTCTAAGTTCCTTCACGGGCCTCTACCCCCAGCGACTTCAGAACAAGAGTCTGCAGAGTGCATAGAAGAGGGGTAGCCAGCTTTGGCAATCTTCTAGCCCTGCTTCGACACTGCAGATGGCTACTCAATCCTGAGGCAGTTTTCTTCCCTCCTGGGCCCATTTCTTATCAGTCCTGCCCACTGCAGGTCACCAGAAGTATTCCATGCCTGAACAATAGGAGAGGCCTAAAATGTATAGATCCCTCTCTCCAACCATCTCACTGGCTTTGTGAGAACTGTAGAAGACCATAAAGCAAGGCAAAAATGTTTTCTAAAATACATGTACAGAGAAATATGTGTCAACGGCATCTAATAAGTTATATTTCTTCACAAATAAAAAATTAATTATAATTTTAAGTATTTGCCATAAATATTGGTGTATAGATTATACATATTCATATATTTTTCATTTTATCATTAAGTAAAAGATAATTTAAAATAAAAAGAAATAAAATATATACTTATTTGTCAATTCCTTGGAAATGTCATACAATGTATTTTATCATTTTCACTCTCACCCTCCTCTACCCACCCCCACCCCTTTAGAAGTATTCAAACAATGTACACATTTATTGTGAGCCAAGGCTTAGTAGAGAACAGATGCTTGATAAAGAGTTGCCAGCAATTTGCATCAGTACAATTCCAACAACTTTTGAAAAACAAGCCAAAATGCACCTCTTTAAGAACGCAGTTTTTAAAAAATTCCTAAGGCAATATCACTGTGTTCAGCACGTATGTTGGAAAATGCACCTACATTTTAAATGCAGGGCAGTTCTGGTACATGTCATGATTTTTCACCCCATCACAGGATGTGTCTGTAAGATCTTGTCTTCATCAACGCCACATGTCTTATCACCACTGAAGCTAGACCAGAGCTTCCTGCCAAGCTAACATTAAGTCCCTGCAGGTGGTTTTCACAGCATCTCCTCGTGTAGAGGAGGCAGAAGGAAGATGGGGAAAAACAAAGTTGCGGTAAAACAAAAACAAACAAGAAAACATGTTTTTAAATGCAAGAAATTGTGACAGCCTCAGCATCAACATAAAGACTCTCTAATCCATTCTATTTTGCCAGACGATGCCTGTGGTGGGACTAGCAACTGGTCTACTTCACCTCTTGCTGTAATGCCCAGGACAGTTTCTCCCCAGGCCCTGACCTAGCTTTGCTTCATGAGAGATCCCCGGAAGCTTTAATCTACTACATGCAACTTTCTTTTATCAGATTTTGTCTTTTAATGACTTCCTGCAACTCCCCAAGGCAAAATGAATCAGAACTATGGTTTCCCACCAAAATATGATGATGCTGATCAAACAAACTGGCCAGTTGTCCCAGGAGAGTTAAGGTGTGCTCCTGACTCAGCAGATCTTACAAGCCATGGGGGGTGGGGGCTGTTAAATGAGAGAGGCATGGTTGTACTAACTCGTAGTTAATAAATTAAAATCTCTTTTCAGCCAACATAATGATCCCATCTAACTAGACCCATCAACTTTCCTACTAGAAAGAAAGTTTCGGAGACTAGAGAGATTTTAGTTTAAAAAGAGGGGGAAATGGGTACAAATTTAGCACTATTGATAAAATGCAGACCAAAAGCAAGTTGGGGAGGAAAGGCTTTATTCAATCTCCTATCTCTGAGGTCACAGTGCATCACTTAAAGGAATTCTGAAGCAGGAACTGAAGGAGAGACCATGGAGACATGATGCTTACTGGCTTGCTCATCTTGCTTACTTACACAGCACCTGTTAGGAATGGCACCTTCCACAGTGATATTCAATCACTAAGTAAGAAAATGGCCCACAGATATGCCCACAGGTCAATTGGTTGGAGGCAGCATCACAGATGAGATTTGCTTCTGCAAGATGACACTAGTCTGTGTCAAGTTGACAAAAACTAATCAGCACAATATGATCTTGCCAGGTTGTGTGTGTGTGTGTGTGTGTGTGTGTGTGTGTGTGTGTGTGTGTGTGTTAGTGTCTTCAAATGGACACTTGTAAAACAGACTGTGGTAGCTAGAAAGGAAATTCAAATGTTAAGAGTGCTTACTGCCATTCCAGAGGACCACAGTTCTATTCATAGTACCCATGTCAAATGGTTCACAACCACCTTTGGGGATATGATGCTCTCTTCTGAAAGCCATGGGCATCTGCATCCATATGCACATACTCACATAGACACACATATATACATATATTTTAAATTGAAGATAAGTGACATAACTTTCAGTTTTTAAAGATTTGAGTGTCTTAAATGTGATCAGAGACTTGCAGGAACCTAGCCCTATATCTCCCTTAGGAACAGTGGCTCACTGTTTGTAGAACATAGATATTATAAATGATGATAAACAACCATTTTAACCCAGAGAAATTTCAGCTCAAGGGACTTTCATGTTTGTTTTTATCTGTTGCATCAAGGAAACCTTCCTTGAACTTTAGCTTTGTTTTTATTTAAAGCAAACCATTAAAAACCCAGATCTTTGGTGAAATGTGTGTGCATTCTCAATAAATCATATTGCTTTTCTTTCTTTCCATGCATTCTTGGGGATAAACCTCTGGGTTTCCCTGCTGTTGCTTGGAGAAAAAGAGATGGTATTTCTCATACTTTATTGTTGACAGGCTCAGAAAGGGACTCACTGAGCTGTAAAAGTTGACATTTGGCAGCCAGCCACTCAGCCAGTAGCAATGAAGCAGGACAAAAGTATGCACCATTCTTTCTAATGCCTCTGGTCAGTCATCACATGGCCTGCCACTTGTCTTAATCCAAAGATTAATTAAGAAATAACAGTGGGATGGGATGATAAGATGAACAAGGAAGATTAAATTCAATCCCATCATTATAACGTGACTGTCTATTGTGTAAATGGAAAGGACACAAGATTATTATAGCCTTGAAGCTAATTCAAACCCATCAGCAAAGGGCAGTTCAGGTGCTAAAGTCAAGCTTCACACTCAATGAGGATCATTCAGGAGACAAATACAAAGATGTACTTGTCACCCTTAGACTTTCAAAAGTTACACATTGTTTCCTTTATGAGTCTGGCTTGGCTTGCTGAGTATGCTGGCATCGGCACATCTTTAGCAACTAATATGTGTTTCTGCTCCTCATTCAATAAGCATTTGCTTGGAGTGGTTGCAGGATTCCAGGCAAGGTCAAATCCAGGAGTCCTGTATCTTATCAAGTGTTTGGACTGTGAAGCCAGTGTATGTAGACTTGAATTTCGGCAAAACTGATTACTAACCATGTGTTCTTAGGATGGCTGATCACTGGCCACCGTCTAACTTTCTACAACTGGAAGGCATAGATAAACACAAGCACCCCCTCCTCCTAAGTGTGTCATGAGAGTTAAATGAAATAATTCGCCTATCGAAGCTCTGCACAGTACCTGGCATAAAGTGTGTATTTGACAAAGAAGCAGAAGGGTAGCCACTGTGCCAAGGTGTCCTTAGCAAAGAAACAGTGACAAGAGTAGAGAGATATGGACCAAATCCTGTAGGGCCTTGTATATAGACAAAGTGAGCATTTTAAAACCAATTGTTAAATGTATTTGCATGGATTTAGGTAGGACTCTAGCAGCATTTATACACACACACACACACACACACACACACACACACACACTGTAGTGTTTTGTAGAAATTATGTCAACTATAAAAGCTTAGACAGCCTTAGTACTGTAATTCTCTTCCATTCTTATGGCCACTGAGATATATCATAGCTCCTAAATACCCTCATGTGGACTCCTGCTAGAAGCCTGTTCATCTTGTCTGGTGTGGCTGAGAGAAGTACTCTCTTATAGACTCACCTGCGTCATCATTTTACCCAGATCTCATAACAACATTTCACTCTACTTTATGGTGTAGGAATGAGGCTCCATGCCTCTTGACTTGAAAGCACTCTGAGTAAAGCACATTGTCTGCACCAGGACTCCTTGGCTCCTCATTGGTACCCAAGGAAAGTATAATATGGTGGTGATATGATCCTGAAGCCAGGGCACCTGTCTTTGCCTCTGTTTTTTATCTCTGTGTCCTCAGTTGCCCTAATTATAAAATGTCAGTATTACTACCTACTTCATGGAGTGGGTTGTGAGCAATGACTGTGGTATTAACACTCAGGAGTCAGTATAGTCAGCTGGATGCAGTAAGCACCCACTATTGCCCTGTGGCCAATGTGTTTTCAGAGGTAGTGCGACTTTTCAGCTGTCCTCTACCATTCCCCAGCTTTATTGCCTCTGAGCTAGTACTTCACAGGAGGAGAAAACACAATTCCATCTCACTGCAGGGGACTTTCTTCCTTTATGTGTGCATCTGCTGCCTCCACCCTCAGCAAAGGTAGGACAAGGAGTTCCATGTTCCCCAATTCAGAAAGCCGAGCCCAAATTCCTCCTAAACCGCTTTGCTCTGAATGATGCTTTTTAATTAAACCTTTCAAGGTTTAATTAGAACATGACATGATTCATCTTTGTTTCTGAAAATGTATTTGCAGTCTTGCTAATTGTGTAGGGAGATTTAATATGATTTCTCTTCTCATGTGTGAAATTAATACATTAAATATTTTTAAAAGGAAAACATCTAAAGCCTTTACCTGGGCAGCAGGTGGGGAGCAGATAAACAGTTCAAAAGAGATTCATTGAAAGTAATGCTTGGGAAAGCCCAGCTTGTTTTAAATGGGCCACTTTGTAAGGAACTCAAATTGCTGTCTCTTTATCAATGGGCCCTGTGAGGCAGCTTTTGATGTGCCCTCCTGCCTGGGAGATAAAAATCTAGTTTCATCTTAGAGTGTTTAACTCTCAGTCTACCCCCCAGATACATAAACACATATACATACTCTCAGCCTCATGTGTACACTCTATCCCTGCCATACTCTCTTCATCCCAAACTGAGTAGTTTTCATGCTTCTATGGCTCTGTGCATGTGGCGCCCTGTGTAACCACTTCTGAGAAAATTCAACCACACTTGCATTAATCATACCTTTATTTTCTGTATTGTAATGAATATCTTGATATCATAGGATTTCATGGACCTTGGAAGAAGCATGCCTTGAAGAGTTAGTGAACTACTGGAGTATCAGTTGTGTGAGTCAACTTTCTGTCACTGGGTCATAATACCCAGAAGGAACCACTTAAAGACAGAAAGATTTCATTTAGACCATCATTTCAGCCCATGGCCAGTTGGTGCAAGGCAAAGACATCATGGCAGATGGAAAATGTGCTCACCTCTTGGTAAACAGAATAGAGAAAGGGTGCATAATACAGCCTCCAAGAACACAGCCTCAAGTGACCTAACTTCCTTCAGTGAAGCTTCATGTCCTAAAGTCTGAAACACCTAACAGGACCACCAGCTGGAGACCAAGCCTTTGGGAGACATTCCATAGCAACCAAAGACCTTCCTTTGAGCCTTTCCATACCCCATCTACTTCTAGCCACTAATTATTTCCATTATCTGCCTGTCACAACCTGGACCACAGTCCTTACTTCTAATCACTCCAGGGTCAGGGATTAAACAAGCTTAGCTAAGCTTGCATAGTCCATTGAAAGTATTCACACTAGTCAACCCAATCTAGCCTGCCATACACCTTCTTCATTTCCTCCAAGAAAAACCACAATAAAGGTTCTTGCCTGCTTTCCCCTACTCCCAATACCTCCTGACCACCTCACTATTCCCCATATTCCCTCTGAAAGCTTTCCCATACTTTCTGTCTCTAGGATCTGTTCATATGAGCTACTTCTTCCACAATAGTCATTCTGTGCCTGTCTCCCTTGCCCTGTTAGAATGTATCCCAGAGCCCAGAATCTTGCCAGGCTCAGCACAGAGTAACTTTCTCTGTGCATCTGCCCTCATTCCTCTCACAAAGATGACACTTTGGACAGATACATCTGTCTTCCTTTCTAGGCTGAGCTTTCCAAGATCCCAGGCAACATTGGTGTGAAAGCTCCCTCATTTGGCATGGTGCCTAACATATATAGGTATGCATGGATGTGGTGTGCAAGAGGAATGAGTCACCGAGCTGGAAACAGCACAGCCTTGAAGGCAGCATGCCTTCGTGGTAGACGAGTGTAGCAGTTCCCTGCGGCTCTGGCATACAAATGGGTGCTGGAGGCTACAAACAAAGGCTCCAGAGTCTAAGAAGGTCCCAATCCCAGCTCCACTGTGTCCCATCCCTAAGGCTTCAGAGAAGATATTTTGTTGCCTGAATATGCTTTGGTTCACTTGTTTATGAAACACAGATAGTAGCGATACATTTCCAGGTGCAATAAGGATTTGAAGATGAAACATACAAAGACGCAGGTCCTTTTGAAGACCCTTTCCTATACCTGCAATGCTTTTTCCTACACTTCTTTTGCCTCCCACCCTTCATTTCAGCCAGGTCCCTCTTCTTTGGGGATGGCTTCCTTGATCCCCATAACTGGGATACATCCTCCTAAGCAGGTGTCTTTAATCTTATTTACACCGCCTAGCAACACTTGTCATTGTTTTTATTTTACATTTGAATATAGCTCTTCCCCCATTATACTGTCAATCAGTGTTCTCCAAAGAGAACAGATGAGAAAACATATAAATACACACACTCATGGGTCACTGGCATTGTTCCCCGTCCCCTAGTGACATCACAGCCACACAAGCACACTGCATTGTCTGTTTGTTTTTAGGGTAATGGCATAAACAAACTTACAGTACCAGTAGCCATGTAAAAGTAGCATACATACAATCAGGTGCAGTGCACAACAGTTGACAATAATAAAAAATGACTGCTACTATGTATTTGCTACACTGGTTATCATTACTTTAGAATATATTCTTACTTATTAAAAGCTTACTGTAAAGTAGTAGGCCATGTTATGGCAGAAGAGCCCCCATGCATCTTATGTTGACTGTGTCTCTTTCATGCCATACATGTTCTATATAATCTATATGCTATGCTTATAGTACAGTGAGGTGTATAGTAGACTGTGCCCTGTAGGTTGATGCTACTACTCTCTTGTAATCACACTATTAAGCTGCCAGATAACATATTTCTTGGAATATACTATCAATTCATGAAAAGTACACACACACACACACACACACACACACACACACACACACGAGATGGAGGAGGAGCTTCGGGATGAGCCCTAAGGCTAGAGATACAAAGAGTTTAGTTGTATCCAGAGACAATCCCCTTCCTCTACCATGGTCATCCAGTCTGTTGAAGGCTTTAAAGATAAAAGGGCTGAGTTCTACCCATATTGTGGAAGATCATATGCTTTTCCCAAAGTTTGCTTGTGTAAATTCTATTTTTATCTAAGAAATAACTCTATAGAAATATCTAGAATAGTATTTTATCAAATACCCAGATAACCAACTTAACCTAAAAATAACCAGCCTGTGGAGTCACATTTAAGGAAATGGGTTTCTAGAAAGGGCCTTAAGGTTTTATAGATGGCCCCAACTTCCCGTTTATGCTTCCCTTCCTGAGTGCAGATGAAATATGACTAGCCAGCTTCCTACTACCATGCCTTTCCTGTCTACTGCCATACTGGACCATATCTATCCCAGAACTGTAAGCCAAAATAAGACTTTCCTCCCTTAAAATAAAAATAGTCACCTCAAACTGTCACTGATAGAAGGGCAGCATCTGACTTGTTTTGCTGTTTTATCTTGCACTTTGTATGCTCTTAATAGGCACTTTTGAGGGAAACTTAGAATACTTCAGGAGGCAGTGCTTCCATGCAGCATTTGTGATTGATGGTGCTTTAATTCTATATAATTAAAAGTTAGCAGTATTAAGATACAAAGAGCTTGGCAGACCCCGGGATTTGAAATAGCTGTCACCGTGGGACAAAATCATTCCTCAAACCTCTACTAGTCACAGCCATCCTCAGAAGTTCCCTGTATGGTGTGGTGAGTGGAGAAAACTGTGTCTGTGCATACTGTGCAGAGAATAAAGGTAGTCCAGAAAACACTTTTGGCCAGCTGTAGGATTTTATCTGCAGACTCCAACATGTGATCTCTCCCTGCTTGATGGATCATAGCAGAGTCATAAGAGTCTGCTACTCACTTGTGCACTAAATAGCTCTCATTGGTTCTGTTTGTCAGAATCCTAACCAGTGAATCCTGACACAGATGACTTCATGCTCTAGACCTCCTTATGTCAAGTGTGTTCTCCTATCTCAATAGTCCCAAACCACCTTTGCAGGGAATGAGGAGGGACAGAACACTGAGAAGTATAAAGGGCCAACAAATACCATGTTTATATTGTATCCTTGACTTTTTATTTAATCCTTTTAATGACAGTCACTGAACATTAATTAACAGATATTAACCAGGCCTCACTGATATGGAAAGTAGAGGCAAGCAACTATATAATGAATGGCAGGTAGTGATAAGTACTAGGATGGCATTAAATTCAGAGGGGTAAGCATCCAGGGAGGGTCCTGGTGTCAGTGGGTGGTCAAGGGACACCTATCAAATCAGCCCACATATAAGCAAGCAAAAGAAAGTGAGTGAACAAACTATATTCCAAGTTGTAGAAATTGGGTGTGAGTTGGTGTGAAAGTCCTGAAAGAGCAGGCTTTGTGTCCTCCACAAGGTACCTTATGAGTAAGGACAGAATGAGAGGACTCGTATGCAGAGAGGACTATTGACAGACAGCCAGGGAAGATGGGGAATCCTGGATGGCGTCAAGACTAGAACTTTAGCCCTGTAGGTTTGGAGTAGTACAGTAAAATTACAAACACTGTAATCAAAGAGAAGGCCTGGGAATGGTAGCTTGGTGATAGAATACTTGCCTAACAGAGAACACAGCTGATATGGAGGAGAAGGCAAGAAAAATGGTCAGTGAGATAGAAGAGCTTAGTGCCCCTGAAGTACTGAGTTTGTGAATGTACATCTGGAATGTGCTAGGGAAATGAGAACTAAGGCCATTAGCTCAGAAACACATGAATATCACTTTTGCTTCTACCTTCTCCTGTACTGACCTCTGGTCACCAGGAGCTGGAGTCCCCTCTAGTTTATGCCCAGAGCAGAATCCCATTAGACAGGTAAAGGGAATTCACAAAGAATTTCATTCTTTACCCAAAGGACAGTTCACAAAGAACATGATGGGAAACCAGCCTCATAGCCAACACCTCCAACTTTTCCTTGCAGTTCACTCCATGAGACTTTTGAGAGAGAGCATGCCTACTACAAAGCATTCTGTCAACATGGCTCATCAGCTCTCCTTCTGTGCTGCTCTGTGTCAATGTTTTATTAGCTGAGATTAACCTTAAAAAGCAAGAAAGGAAAGAAAAAAGAATGTTCAAATTCTTTGAAGGAAGGAACAAGACAGAAAGAGTCCAAGCGGCAAAGGCTAAATTTATTTCTGGCAGGTGTGAGAAGGAAAACTGTGAATACTCACATTAATAATTTTCTCTTGTCACAACTATAATCAAAGCCCTGATGACAGTGTTGTCATAAAATCTATACTGCCACTACTCCAGGCTGGGGTTTCGTCTGAATCCTGGACTCCAGGCTGAAAACTCCCACAATAAATTCTTTCATGGCTGTTCAGAAGCTCCTTATCATGCTGTGTTTTACTGCCTATTCCCAGGCCCAAAATGCAAAATGCACTTTAGACCAAATATAGAATTCCAGAGAAGGAAACTTAGAGGTCATCATATCCAACACTCTATCTAGATCTGAATGTATACTTATAACTTCGTTGACAACTAGCCATTCAGATGCTAGAAACAGGCTTGGCTGTCGACCTCATCATAGCCACTATTCTAAATGTGGAATACTTTAGATTCTAATGAGTACATCTGACACTCACCTCTGGGGCCCAAGAGAACACATTCTGTTCATTTTTGGGGGGAAGGGGGACAACCATCCTCTTACTAGTATTAAAATAACTAACTTTACTTTACTCTTACTAACCATCTATTAAATATCTAGCCACCTTCTGAATCACAAAGATGAGTACATTCAGAATAAAAGATTTTCACATAGTCCTTGCTTGTTAGTAAACCAAACATTAAAGAAAAAGAATGGGGACAGAGAGATGGATCAGGGGATAAGAGCACTTGCAGAGGACTTGGATTCTCTTCCCTGTACCTATATGATAACTTATAGCCATCCATAACTCTGGTTCCAGGAGATCCAACACCCTCTTCTGGCCTCCTTGGGCACCAGGCACACACATGGTACATATGCATACATGCAGGCAAATATTTAACATATAATTAAAATAAATAATTCTCTTTTTTTTAAGGAGAAAGAGCATATCAATTTGGAGTCATATTCTTAATAGTTCTTCATGTAGAGATAATGAAACGTTCTTTCATTGCCTGCACTATCAAATCTGATGGCCAGGCTGGAGCTGGATGAAATCCCCTGTTGACACAGTACATCTTCTTGGACTCTGAAGAGTGAAAGGGAAAATGCCTGGTGATTGAGAGGAAGAATGAGTTGGAATCTTGATCCTGTCCTTCTATGTCTGTCGTCTATTACATATTTATTGCAGTTCCCAAATGCATGAGAGAGGTACTAGAGTGTCATTGGAGACTACTATTCACATGTTCATTCAACTCATAAGGCAACCCTAACAGTAATCATCACCATCTTGTCAATGGAATATAGTGGTGAAGAAAATAACTGGGTTGGGCTGGGTGGTAGTGGTACACACCTTTAATCCCAGCACTTGGAAGTCAGAGGCAGGTGGATCTCTGTGAGTTCAAGACCAGCCTGGTCTACAGAGTGAAATTCCAAGAAGCTAGGATTGTTACACACACAAACCCTGCCTTGAAAAATAAAAAAAAAAAAGGAGGAAAAGAAAGAAAGAAGGAAGGAAGGAAGTTAGGAGAGGGAAGGAGGGAGGCTCACTCTGTGCAATGAATATTCTAGTGAGGAAAGTAAATTCATTAAATAACTCCACAAGTATACATAAAATTGCAGCAGGGCTAATGCTATCCAGAGAAGAAGCAGAATGCCAACAGAACAAGTGACCTCAGGAACTCAAGCTAGTCCACAAAGCTAGGAAAGCCCTGATTGATATGGTGATACTAGAGTTGGGCTCCAAATGATGTGTAGGAAAAGTCCCTGGAAACTGAGCCCTTAGAGCCCCTGACATGAGTGCAATCTTTAGTGGGGAAGCTTGGTGTGTGTGAGATCTGTAAGGTTGGCAGTGTAGAGAATCAAAGTCAAAGATAAAAAAATATGAGAAGTGCAGAAATTTCAGGCAATGTAGGGCTTTGAGGGTCAGGTTATTATTTTCCACCTTTAGTCTCTAAGCAGTAAGAATCTAAGGAAGTATTTTAAGCTTGGGTTGAGTGTGTGGTGGGGAGGGGTAGTGTGTGTGTGTGTGTGTGTGTGTGTGTGTGTGTGTGTGTGTGTGTGTAGGTGTGCACTCGTGTGCTGTGTGGGAAATTTTGGGCTTAAATGAACACAATCCTGTTGTAATAGAATGGATTGGAAGGAATGGTCAATTAGGAAACTAGATGGCTAAGGAGAAGAGCTTGGAATAGGATAATAGAAGTTAGTGGGCACTGAGGTGGCTCAGATTAGCAAGAGTTCTAGGAGGTACAGCAATGAGGATTTGGGTCTGGGAGGCTAGAGGAACCTCTGTGGGTCATCTAACATGGAATACATCCTACTATGCATAACCAGACACCAAGCAATGATTTAGGGTGGGATGTGACATTCTTTTTTTTGAGCTGAGGATCAAACCCAGGGCCTTGCACTTGCTAGGCAAGCGCTCTACCACTGAGCTAAATCCCCAACCCAAGGGATGTAAGATTCTTGTAAGATGATCAGTCACTATTATGTAATTTCCAAACAATGCAATAAGAAAACTATGACATAGGGAAATACCATAGCTCCATGTTATTTGAGGTGATGTGGCTCTCTAAAGTCATGTTGTGTTTGTGTGTGTATATATAGGTACATATTGTGTTAAAGTTGCAGAGTAATGCATTTAGGTGGTTGCTTGAGGGTCTTTCATCAAATTCACGGGTTCTCATCCTCAGCAACTAGAATCCATAGACCACAGGCTAAGGACATCTTCTGGGACAAGCTGGAGACACTTGTGGGTCACCCTCTTCCACATATTTTAGCTTAAGGACTGGTACATTGCCAAGGTCCTTGGCATTTACCACAGCATAATCTAACTTAAGATTCACATGCCATAGATCAGTTTCGCCAGGCCTTGAGGGGCAGTGTCAGGAATGAACCCTAGGTGGTGACCAAGGCCAGTAGTCACCACCTAGGATTGAGATCAAGATTTGTAGTGCTATAAAATGACCAAACATGGGACCTGTGGAGTTTAAATGTATAAGAGAAAACCCAAAAGTAAGGTGTCAGTAAGTAATAAGTCTGAAATGCTAAAGGATTGTCTAGAATGAACACTGTAAGAAGCTAAACTACATCACCTGAGGGCCCAGTTTAATTAAGAAGCATTGTGTATTAGAAGTGATGCCACAGGGAAGCCTTTATCCAAAGGCCAAGCTAGAGCTTACACATTCCGAGATTCTGTGATTCATAAGCAGATGATCTTCAAGCCGCTTTCATGCTGATTTTAATACTATATCAATTGGCTATAAAGAAATAGTAATGTGAGCTAGAACACAAAGGTAGCTGAGTCTGATGGACTTAGAAATAAGAAAAGGCTACCATCTGCATTAAGGCAGGTTGTCCTTCTGTCTGAAGATGAGTGTTTCTTATTTCTATTACAACTGAAGAAAATGGCTACCCTAGTCCTAACCAGGGTGACCAACTTCATAGAGACCCTTACATTCTTTCTGCAGTTGGCCTGTTTCCTGACATATTGATTCAGGTAGCCATCCCATGACTACTGCCTATTCAGCATTCAGACACAACAAATTGGCAAATGTGTCTACAATACAGAATGATTACTAGCCTTCCAGTTTTTGAAGATGAGAAGACAAAAGGTGTTTTGCTTCACCATCAACTGTACCTCCCTATTTTCATGAATTAATTAATCTCAGACTTCTTTTTTTCTCTATTACTTGTCACTTCCCCATATTGCATGTTACTATTCTCATTTTCAAATTTGAGTAATTTCTAAGACATTTACACTTTTCAACTGTATTTATGTCTAAGTAATTATTTTCACGTAATCCATCTTGAAGATGGCCAACTCTTAAAAATGTAGACATTATTTCTTCTTAGAGGCCTTGTGTACTATAGTAATTAAAGTTATCTGAGCCTCCAGTCCTGATGCTACTGCCCACCAACATGTCCTTCTCTTGTGGGAGTGCCACTGTCTTTTGGTATCTCACACCAAGGTAGAGCCCTTTAGCTCTACCCTGCATTCATTCCCACTCCAGGCCCTGTGTTATAAAACTTAAGTGATAACAACACAGTAATGAAAATCTGAATACTACCTCCCTCAACATTTGCCCTCTCATGTCTGCAGTTACTTTCTCTACCACATCACTTCCTGCTGAATACCCATTAGAGGGAAGAGCACACAATTCTCTTGACCAACAAAGTCCTGATGGTTTGTCTCATTTCTACCTACATACTCTACTTTTACCTTCCTGTATCACAAAATCCTCATAATTATGTTGGCTGGAACAGTCTCCTATCTCCTTTCTCCTTGGGAAATATGGCTAAGCTCCTACAAGTGTAGGTTAAATATCATTTTACCTATGTGGGATAATCTATGACCTTCTAAACCTCTTATATTAAGGCTTTCTGGTATTTTAGACTTCAGTTTACATTTCTCTTCACCCAGAGAAGTATCATGAAAAAATAACTTTGGAGCCAGAGTTCTTGGCCTCAAATGTAGATCTGTATCTATGTAATTCTATAGCATGGGCTAGTCATTTGATTTCTTCAAGCCTCCTTTTCCTCAAATGCAAAAAAATAGGGGTAGCAAAAAATTATACTAAATAGTTTACTATATTTTCCATACATAGCCAACCTCAATAAACATCTATAGGATGATATTAAAACTTCAGGGCTATAGGAATCTGATTAAGTACAGGGAAGAGATATTGAGCTCAATCCTGAATAGAACAAGGGTAAGTGAGAATTTGTAGCCAAAGAGCAGTCTAGGAGTCAATGAATGGAAACAGTAGTGAGGGAGAGTCTGAATCCATCCAACTAGGTTCTTACAGAAGGTTGACCAGGGTGATTAGACACCACACTGTGAGGGGAAAGGGTAGATCCAGTGAGGTATCAATGGGATGGCACAGATAAACCTCAGGGAATGTTTAGGAGCCTAATTGGAGTTTCAGGATACAGAGGGCTTTTGTCAATGGAGACACTGAAAGTTCAGTATTTTATTACTACAAGCAACACAAATATGTTAGGATACAGAATAACATGCATGCATAGAACTGAATATTATAACATTTTGATCTCTGGGGTTTTAGGCATTTACTTGGGCGGTCATAGACCATATCTCCTGAGAAAAAGGTGGTACAACTGTATCTTTTTTGTTTGTTTTGTTTTGTTTTGTTTTGTTTTGTTTTGTTTTTCAAGACAGGATTTCTCTGTGTAGCTTTGTGCCTTTCCTGGAACTCACTTGGTAGCCCAGGCTGGCCTCAAACTCACAGAGATCCGCCTGCCTCTGCCTCCCAAGTGCTGGGATTAAAGATGTGTGCCACCAACACCCGGCCACAACTATATCTTATATTGAATCTCATTTAGTCTTCCAAGGAAAGAACAAAAGGTACTCAGAAGCAGGGGAAATAGCTTCATGAAAACCTCAGAGTTCTCCCCTGAAGCCCATGGTAGTTCAGAATGGGTAAGAAAGTGATCTCAGTGCCATTATTCAGAAACTAGGATCCTCACTGTGGGTCCTTCCTATCCTCTCCTCCAATTCCTTAATCTTGTAACAGCTCTCCTCAGGGAAAGGTACCACAAGAGGTATAGCCATGCAGAAGATTGGAGCTGGCAGATGAGAGCAGTTTCATGAACAGACCTCAAATAAAGCATTCAGAAACATTGACTGATATTTTCCTATGATAATGGCCCCTCTCTTAGCCCAATACTTGCAATGTCTCCCACGCCACTGTATATAGTATCCCATGTGGTTTTTTTTCCCCCACTATCATGGGATTCATTCACATTAATAAACATGCTCCACAATCAGCTAGGTTGCCAAAAATGTCACTTTGTAAACAGATTTGCACCATAACTATTAGAAATTACCTGATGATTAATGTGGTCTATCCCAAAGAACTTGACTGCAGCAGGCTGAGGATTTATTGATAAGACTGATAATAATCTTCCATCTTTGTTTACATCAGTAATTAATGCAGTTCAGGAGGGAGTCCTTGAAACCTTGTACAAGCAAGATTTATCCCCTCTGGAATAGATTACAGCCATATGTCACCAGTCAAAAGGTAATTGGTACATTTCATTAGAAAGTAATTGAAAAGAAGATTTATTTTAATGCCCTGTAATAAATAATCTCGATAAGCGTTATTGTTAGCACGGATACTTGCACTGTGTAAAGAATTTGCTTTACATCAAAATATAGTATATACTATATATCATTTAGATTTTCCAAGGAGATTTTTGCCTGTGGCTCCAGGTAAAGAAAAACAAATATTTATACTGTGAGGCGTCCTTTGAGAACCGTACTTCCTCCTCCATACCAACAAAGAGCTTCCTGACTCTGTCACTCAAATGAAAATCCCTACATGTATGAGCAGAAGTGTTTCAAATAGTGGACTGAGGCAAAGGACTTAGAGGTGGTGAGACTGGGCTCTGAGGTATCTCGATCTGAATGGAAATGTTAAGGGTAGGACATAGCTCTCAAGAACACTACCACTAGAAGCCAGGTAGTGGTGGCGCACGCCTTTAATCCCAGCACTTGGGAGGCAGAGACAAGTGGATCTCAGTGAGATCAAGGCTAGCCTGGTCAACCACTCTAGCTCTCAGACAGCCAGGACTGTTACACAGAAAAAAACGTGTCTCAAAAAAACAAAACAATAACAAATGCTATTAGAGATGATGATGGAACTTTTGTTAAGTACTTCCATGAATTTGCCTAAATCTTTTATGCTGATCACACCACCATCATCTCTAATAAGTGTTGTATCTTTCTATGCTATTTTAAGAAGAAATAGGCTGAACTCTAAGGTGAGCTTGTGAGTCTTAGATGAGGATGTAGCTCAGTGACAAAGCACTTGCCTAGCATGTGTAAAGTCCTGGATTGAGCCCATCAGTAACACACACACACACACACACACACACACACACACACACACACACAGACTATGAGTTCTCATGGCCTGTGTTTTATAGATAGATTACATTCAGGTTCAGAGAAAGTAAGAACTGTCTTAAGGTTACATGTACTGAAAAGAACCTTGGACCACAGGTTCTTTCTCTTATCCTGCATCATTGCAGCACTATCTTTCTCTAACTAACTAGGAAGGTCGTAATATAAACTAGACATGTCTTCCTGAAGAATATTTTGACAAAAAATTTTAGAATCTAGTCAGCTTTCCATTGTTGTGACAAAATACCTCAGAAAAACAGCTGCAAGAAAGGATGATTTTCTGTGTGTATTCATGTATATGGAGGCCAGAGGATGAGGCCAGGTTTCTTTCTTGATCACTCTCTACCTCATGTTTATAAGACAGAGTCTATTCACTGAACCTGCAACCAGCTGGAGAGCTAATGAGCTCCATGGATCCTCCTATATCTCCTGCCCCAACCTGAGCTGAGGTTACAGATGCATGCTGTCATGCTTAGTTTTTATACAGGTGCTAGGATCCAAACCCAGGTCTTCATGCTTGTAAGGCAAGCATATTACCAATGAAGCCATCCCCCTCGGCTCTAAGAGATTTACTGCTACTTATGGTTTCAGAGCAAGGTCATCACCTCCATTGCTTTGGGAAGGACAGGAGGCATAATACTATGGTGAGAGGTTGTAATAGGGGAGGCTGTTCACCTGTGATGGCCAGAGATAGATAGATAGATAGATGGATGGATGGATGGATGGATGGATGGATGGATGGATGGATGGGATGATGCATGTGCAAGCAAGGGATCATGGGTAAGATAATATACCCTTTAAAGGCATGGTCCTAGTAACTAGAGTCTTCATGATCCAAATAGCTCTCAGGGACCTACCTTGAAATACTGTGGCAATGAGAAAGCAGCCCTTAAAAAATAGGAATATTTCATATGCAAACCACAAGAGGTAGAAAATAGCTTAGAAAATGATAAATTACTTTTCCTTTAAATAGCACTTTAATTGATAGAATACTAAATACATAATGTTTTAAACCAAACATAAAAAAATTCAAGGAAGTACTGGCCTTTCAGTCTGGTTTGAATCCCGGACCCCACCCCACTAAGAATTATTAGAAAGCCTCTCTGAAAGCTGGCAGATCTGTGAAAAGTATTGAGGAGACAGTAAATACAGACAGCTCTATTCATATGACTTCCATCTGTACTTAGGGACTAGGTGGCCTTGGGTAAGTCATCCTCTCATACTGAGCTCCATCTGTGCAATAGAGATTCCACCATGCACTGCCAAAGATGCCCTTAGAAGCCCCAGAAGAACATCTGAAAGCCCACCTGATGCTCAGTATATAGGGATCATTGCCATTAGCCCCTCACAAACCACTCCCACACATTCCTTCTGATTCACTCAGCCAACAACTTCCACATTCTTTTCCAGCTGATCATGCCAGAGGCTCCAGCCTCTCTTACTATCACTTCCCAACACTTCCAATGTGATCACTTTTACTCTCAAGGATGGGAGTAGGAAAGTGCAAAAATTATGAAGGCTGGTTAGTTACTATTCAATTTACTTATTTCATGGCTGGAATAAAAATAGAAGTTTTCAATTAATATCCAACAGAGAACCATTTACTTTCATTTTAAATGGATCCATTTACATTAAGTAAAATGTCTTTGAACACAAATTAGATACTTCCTAAATTTTACATGGTTATAATTTATATTCAGTAAGTAGAGAGAGTTTTAGGGGACCATTGAAAATGATGAAAGAGTTGTAGTTAGGACATATGTTTTGCTGCTGGGTCTTAGCTCTATGATCTTAGTGAAGTTGGGAGGCTAGATCTATCTGCAAAATAGTGATAATAATAGCATAATTAATTACTTCCTTCTATTATAATTCCACTTAGCACAGTGCCTTCAGTATATAATACTTGTATAGCTGTATGACTATGACATATTGCCTGCTGCTGGGAGCCTCCTCTGGACTGTGAAGCTAGTGTATTTCATTTCTCCCAGACCCTATATTGCATACAAATAAGTGGGACTGAGTACTCTCAAGTATGTCTGCTGAGTGTCAGCCAGGATGATGAAGAGCACTCATTGTCACCACTAGACTCAATGCAAGAGAGTTCTCAAGTTATAATCATGACAAACAGTATGTTTGGTTGCTGTTAATCTTCCAACCTGTGTGTGTGGTAAATGTGAAGTATGTTTAGGTCTGAAAGACATACCTTTTATTTGATAGTCTAACTCTCTCATCATACAGAGACAAGTGAGTCCCTATGGTCAAGTTAGTTACAAGCCTGGTGACAAGAATCTACTCCTACTGCCCAGTTTAGTGTTCCTTCTGTGACACACTGGACTACAGGGCTAAATTGACTTCCAACTCACAGCAAAGCTAGAACTTTTACTTAATTGAAAAATCTAAACAGCATTTGTGAATTTCTTTATTTTAATTCCTAGTTATAATAATTGATAGGCTAGATCTCTGTCACACAGAGAGGTTAATTGGACAGATCCTTAAATATTCTGAGAGCATTAGGTCTTGTTAGGAAAAGTTAAAAAACAAACAACAGAATATGGAAATATAGGGATATACATAATTTGATATTTAAATCAATTTGGGTTTTTTTGTTTTGTTTTGTTTTGTTTTGTTTTGTTTTGTTTTTAAGAGAGAGAGAATGGAGCATGTAATGGCTTGGAGACAGAAGGCATAAGGAGGACCATCAAGAGTTTCTCTAGAAATGGCAGTTAGGATGTCATACATAGTCACCTTGACAGTCTTGAAATCGATACCAAATATGTGAGCTTTGTATTCCAACGTAGTTCAGAAGCCATAAACTACCAAGGAACAGCATTGGTGATCTCTTTTGACCTCTAGCAAAGACAACTGAGCAATTTCACAGAGCATCTACCACAATTTTAGTCCCAAGGACCTTGAAGTTTTAATATATCTTTTAACAATAAAAAACAGCATGGAGGAAGAATTAATTCCTTTGGTCCCTTGAATACTAGGGATTAAAAGCATTCTTTGAATGTAAGCTCTTTACAAAGTATATCATGTGACACTGTGACAGGATGTTTGACTGTAGACATGGAAACATTCAGCAAAGCCAAAGAGGAAACAAGAACAAAGGACTCTATTAGCCATAAGTAGGTTATGAAGGAGAATAATACAATATTACCACATTGCTTATTGATATGCCTTGAGTGCATACCCTGGCTAAAGCTTTCCCTACACATCCACACTCTTCAGTCCTATGAGAAAGATGCCATTGTCCCATATTGGACATGAGAAGTGGCTTGGCCTCAAAAAGGGCTTCAAGTGCTCTCAGATTAAACACCTAACACAGTGAAATGTAGTAATGACCCTGAAAACCCACCTTTAACCTAGTGACCTATATCCTCAAGGAACTGGAATGAATGACTGGAAAGTAGCACAAACTTGCTAATACATTGTGGAAACAGTAAATTTTTGAGATATTTAAAAGAAGAAATTCTTGCCTTTGTTGAAAATAAAAAATATTTTTAAAAGAGCATGAAAAATAAGAACCCAGTGGTATTTCTTTTAGGTGTAAGCTCAATATGAGATATTACAAGATGATTCCTAATTCTATTATAATTCAACCTCAAAAGTAAGATGAAATTTTTTCAGAATTATATATAAAGAAGGTATGTAGATGTGACAGTCTTATTAAATAAGAAACACAGGGCCAAATGCAAAATTAAAAGCCCAAGAGGTCAGAGCAGTAGCTAAAACCTTTCTTACCCTTTGCTGCCACTGTCGTCCTTCCCCTCAGAAAGAGACCTACTTCCTATGTATCTGTGTCCTCCTCATCACTGCCTGTCTATACAGACCTCCAGGTCTTCTATGGTTGGTATTGAGATTAAAGGCGTGTGTCTCCATGCTGGCTGTATCCTTGAACACACAGAGATCTGCCTGTCATGTGATCGGGATTAAAGGTGTGAGCCACCACTGCCCAGCTTCTGCTATGGCTTGCTATTAGCTCTGACCCACAGACAACTTTATTTATTAACATACAAATAAAATCACATTTCAGTACAAATAAAATATCACCATAAAGGTAAGGAGAAGAAATAGTAGTTTGGGCCTCTTGGCTTTGCTCAGAATATAGCAAGAGCATTATGTAGGCAACAGATTTTAAAAGGGACATGATATAACAAATATTTCTGAGCATCACTCTGGGTGTAATCCTAGTAGAATCACCACCTTTAAATACCTTAACCTTCAATAGGAAAGAAATTAAAATAAATAAATAACTACAAACTGTGGCTAGTGATAGGAAGGAATGTCGATTGATAGGAATGGTCAGTCAAGGAAAGTCGCTAAAAGGTTTCATTTATGAAAGATTTGAAGGATGAGAAGGAAATAGACATAATCAAGAATAGAGATGGTACCCACCATGTCACTACTCTAGGGTGACCCAAAAGACCACGTAAATCCATTCACTGTAGAGTCTTTTGAAGACCCCCTTCAGGTTGGATAAAGGAAAGTCGAGAATAGCCAGCATTCTTATCTCTTGAAATTGAGTATATTTGCTCATGGAACAACAGGTTTCAGGAAGATGTGGGAAGCCACTTTTCAATAATCAGAATAATGGGATACTATAGAATAAGCTACCTTGGGCTCAGGAGACGTGAATTGGATCTACAACTCTCTAGGCTTGTGGTTCTGTTAAAAGAAGTCTGAAGTTCATTATTCCTTCTCAGGAATGAAGCTGGCTAGTGGTGAATGTCAGGTGGGACAGTATGCTGAAAAATGTCCAGTGTGCATGATTTATAATATGGATTCACCAATATGATTTCCATGTAAATCTGCCATTGAACTAGACAATGAATGTGCATTAAAAAAAAAAAAACCTGGGCTTCTGGGGTCCCTTTGATAAAATCTCTATGGAGGCTTAAATAATACACTGAAAGATGAGTAATGGGAATAAAGAAAGAGGAAGCCAGATACATCATTATGAATTTTCAAACCAAAAAGTAACTAGACCAAAGAGCTAGTCTGATGGTAGGCGATATTATGCTCATATAATGGTCTGGCATCAAAATCTCACCTAGCATTTCTTTAGCACATTACATTGATCGAGGTCTGTTCTTTCGTGTTTATCAAACAAAAAAAATAATAAATAAAAGTTTTAAACACTTTTCTTTAAATAAATGTTAAACTTACTTAAAAATTCAATGAGAACTAATGAACTTCAGGTCAATGAAAAATTTGAGAAATACATGCACTTCAAAAATTGCCATAGTATCATCTTCATAGGTTTGAATACCTTTTAAATATGGAATCCCACTGATTTGGATGTGTGTGTGTGTGTGTGTGTGTGTGTGTGTGTGTGTGTGTGTAGTGTCCTTACACTGGCAATACAGGCATACAATTAGACACTGAAAATCTTCATTTTATCAAGGAATTCATCTAGGGCATCCACAGAAGTAGTCTCATAGGAGTATGACTAAACTGAAAAATCTCTTGTTGGCTAGTGACATTTTAGCTTTCATAGCACCATCATTATGCATGTGTCTGCTCTAAGGCTGCTGTAAATCAACATTTAATTCTTGTACAGTAATGTGTACAATGTAATACTTGATAGGTGTCTGTTATAGAAATTCATTTATTTACTGTGCTATAGTTTTTTCATCATTATCTTCAAAGTATACCTATGGCAGTTTGAATGTAATTGGCATCCATCATCTCATAGGGAATGGCACTATTGGGAGGTGTGGCCTTGTTGGAGGAAGTATGTCACTGTAGGGTGGGCTTCAAGTTTCTTCTGCTCCAACTTTGCTCAGTATGACAGACAATCCATTTACTGATGCCTTCTGATCAAGATGTAGCTAGCACCATGCCTGCCTACATGCCCCCATGCTCCCTGCCATGATGATAATCGATTGAAGCTCTGAACTTTAAGCTACCCCCTCAATTAAACATTTTCCTTTATAAGAGTTGCCATGGTCATGGTGACTCTGCACAGCAATAGAAACTCTAACTAAAATAATACCTCTATGTGCCCAAAAAGTTAACTACAAATTAATATGCCATTTTGTTCTGTCAATGACATCTTCAATCTCACTCTTCCTATGATAAAAGGCATCAGTCATGTGGTTGAACTATGCCATGTAGAACTGTGTACATATACACATGATGTTTGCACAGCAATGACACTGTGTACTGACTTGTTCCTCAGAATGTATCATGATCATTAAGTGGCCTGTAACCATACATTAACTTACCTGCTTTGGTTGTACCTTGAGTTACTTGTCTCATCAAAGTTGTACAGCATGGTCTTCCCTTCAGGGGCATGCATGGTAGGGCTCTATATTTAGTGCCAAGATCTGCAACACACACAAGTCAGCCATGTTAGTCTAACACACCTGATTCTCTACACCATCTCTATGCAGTTAAATACACACACACACACACACACACACACACACACACACACACACACACACGTTTGTCCTGACATTCTGATATATTTTTGATAGAGCATGAGAACACCCAATGTTCTCATATGACTCTGTTCTAGGTGAAATTTCTCAGCTGCTTGGAATGACCAAAGCTGTACCAATTTTACAACACTTCTCATAAGCTTTGCCTGAATTCTTTCCATATATATCATAACTTCCTCTAATTAATTTTTCCTTCAAAGTTACAAAGCATGGATTCATAGAGTCTAGGGATGCTGGTGCTGCCTCTGACTCTCTCAGATCCCACTCACATTACTTGTATTTTTTTATGGTGTTCTGAAGGTCGCTCCCCAGTATAATGGGAGCTACTGTCTCCATTCTCTGAGGATGGAAGCAGAATATGAACTAGAAGCTTGTCTTGGTTTGGAAGTGATTAATGTAGATTCTGATGATGAAGGAAATGAAAACGAGAAATCTGGATAAGTAATCACTGTTCCAACAAAAACAATTTCAACAAAAAATGAGCCAGAGACAGAGAGAACAAACTGATAATGCCAACCACAAATAAATTATTCCCAAGTTTCAAAAACAGACTTTGTGATAGCATTTAAAGTTTTGTGGGGGGTTTGATTCATGAGACTTCTGAATATAACCGAGATGGAGAGGGACACACTTGCTGCCCTACCTGTCACGGATGTTGGAAACGGAATTTGAGCAGAGAAGTGAAGGTTTCAGATAAATGCAGGATTGTGCCAGGAAATGATTTGGTAGACACACTACCCAGGACTTCATAAACATAGAAGACATGACTAATTTTCTCTTTGTCATATTCCCTGGGCCAAACACCGCATGTCTTCCAAGACAAGCCGTGATACTCCCTCAAAGAGTAATAAGCCCTCAGTTATAAATACAAAATATGTGAGTGGAGGGGTGTCTTCAGACTGAAAGGAAGCAATCTACACAACCACAAATCAGCTAAACAACTAGTTCCCAGAGTGAGTGCTCTTCTCTAATCTCACTATCCAAATATAGCTAGCATTCCATGGAAACTCATGTTTTCAGTTATTTCTTTTGAGATTTTACATATGTAATATCATCTCAACAATAAAGAAATGTGCCTCCAACTATGAATGAATATATGTATGTTACTTGTTCTCTTTACTCTTGCATATTGATTTTTCCAGTTCATCGTTGTCTAAAAGTAAGCTCACAATTTTACATCCTTAGACTCTACTTACACCTGTCCCTTTGTCAATGGCTGAAGCTTCCTACCTGATAGTTACAAAGCCTAAAACATTGGAAATCAGCTTTGACTTAGTCTACCATCAAATGCAAGTCCTAAACTTCTGCCATCCATACAACAGCTCTATAGTCAGAATAACTGCGTGAATAAGAAAAAAGAGGGTGGGGGATAGGAATTAACCTCTGCAATGAAAGGACTTGAACAGTATTCCACAGTCTCTGTCAGTATATGGGAAACTCAGGACAGCTGGTAGGTAGTGTGTTTCTTGTCTGAATATGAAGGTTCAAACACTGGGAGTCAGGAAACACAGTTCCAATCTGAGGGCAGAAGACTGGTGTCTTAAGTAGGCTGGCAATGCCTGCTCTAACTCTTCTTTATTTAATTCCATTTGGGTCTTCTATTGATTGGATGAAGGCTTTCTGCATTAAAATAATCTTCTCTACTTAGTCCATGTCCTCAGAAGTTGATCTCATTCAGAAATACACTTGCAGATACTCTTTTGAGTAATGCTTAGCCAAATATCTGGGCAACCCGTGGTTCAGTTAAGTGGACATGTAAAATTAACCAGAGCAATCACCACAATATCTAGATGGGTTCAAGTTGTTCAATGTCATTATTTCCATATATTAACTCTTTCTCCATATAGATGGAGAAAGATTTAATTCCATTATATATATATATATATATTATATATAATCTCTTTGGTTATTTCATTGTATTCTTCAAAGCCAGTCCCCACTTACCTCCCACCTCTCACTAATGCAACTTACTCTAACTACTTTCTTTGAATTGCCTTTAGACTACAAAATTATCTTCTCCAAAAAGGGTTTGGACCTCTTTTATGAGGTTCTTTTTCAACCTTAGGACATCAAATGTGAGCTTTTCTATATACCAACCCTTCCTGCTACCCACACTCATGCTAGTTATGAGCTCATACAATGTCCAATATTTCTCTATCTAGGACTCTTTACCACCATAAACAAGGAACTACTTACTACAGCTCAACTTGAACAAGTGAATGCCTTAGCTCAAGAAATAAGTTCACCTTGTATACAACTATAGCCTTAGCATTCTGCTTTGTACTAGGAACTTGATGAAGGTCTGATGATCAGGCTAGGGGTGAAGGTCAGTGGTAAAGTATTTGCTTAGTATGTGCACAGCCATACAGACACAACAACAACAACACACACACACACACACACACACACACACACACACACACACACACACCCCAAAAGATATTGTGGTGATTGCTCTGGTTAATTTTACATGTCCACTTAACTGGACCACGGGTTGCCCAGATATTTGGCTAAGCATTACTCAACAAATACTGTCTTTTAACCAAATGATGAGCCAGTTCCCAATGGGCAGTTAGAACTAAGCCATCAGCTGCCAATCTAGGATACAAGCCATAGTTCCTTGTCACCTTATACTAGGTCTAATAAATGTACCTTAAGTCAGTCTATAAGCTCTATACTGGAAAAGAAGGGTTGATTCAAAACCATTTTCTGTGTTGGCCAGGGTTGCCTTTCATCAAAGTAAATCTCACAATGTTTTTTCTCTAGGGGAGCAAATATTGTTTTTTGTTTTTGTTTTGTTTTTTCCTGAGAGAAAATGTCTTCAACAGAAACCATTTGATTCATTTTTTAGACTTTCAGAGTAGAACCAAAGGCTGTTCTGCATAGTTCTGTTTGACATTGGGTTTAAAGGCACATCTACAAGCTCAGAAGCTCCATTTGTAAAATTAGAAACCTACTGCACATAAGGGGTTTTTGAGATCCTGGAGTGATGGTTCAGCAATTAAAAACTTGAAGTGTTCTGCAGAGGACCTGAATTTGGTTCTAAGCCCTAAAGACAGGCACGTCATAATTATCTGTTACTCTAGCCTCAGGGTGATATGATACATCTGGAAAACACACACACACACACACACACACACACACACACACACACACACACACACAATTTTAAAAATAAAATATGGGTTGGAGATTTAGCTCAGTGGTAGAGTGCTTGCCTGGCAAGCACAAGGCCCTGGGTTCGATCCTCAGCTCAAATAAAATAAAATAAAATATACATATTAAAATCTAATGTTTCAGAGTTGCTTGCTTGACTTAAGCAGAACCTATATAATTAGGAAAGCCCTGTTTCTTCCTACTGTTTTCAGGTGCCTCTTTTATCTCATCAAATTTCTGTCATACAGGTTGAAATTATTTCTGCTGAATACCACAATGCATAGCAGGCATTTACAATGGGGTGACATGGCCGACTAGACTGACATTTCAGCTTTTTAAACTGGAATTACAGTTCCTATAATTGTGATAATGTGAGACAAACCAACACCATTTCCCCTGGTTGGTGCCCAGCACCGGGAGCTGCTGGAGCTCACCAGCTGACTCACTTTGTTAGAATGGGACTGCACCCAGACTTTAAACTCCCCTGACTCCTTCAGAACCCTCCTTGAGCTTCTCCAACACTTGGGCCAGGTGAATGCATGATGAAAGCACCATGTTTTCTGCTGAAGCAGAGGCCTGGGAAGACAAGAGACTCTTACAGGTACCACTCCATGTCCATCTTCCCTTTCTCCTTGCTTTGCCCTGCTGATGTCAGGCTCCAGCATCTAGCACCAAGCCTTGCAGAGACTACTGAATCAATTCTGCCAGCCATGAACAGTCAAATCCCTATAATAAACAGATGCAATCCTACTCTTAGAGGCTCTCCTTCTCTACTCAGTCCAAAATCAATAAATTTCTAAGGAGTTTTCTAGCACACTGGCATCTCTCAGGCTAGAGAGCATTCTCAGAATGTTGGTGTATCTCTAAAGTATAAAAAAGAAATAATACCACCTTTAAAGATGAAGTGATTTCAGTATATGATGCCAAGTTATCACTTCTTTTAAAAGTTTAGAGACCTGGAATTCGAGTGCAGCATTGTGGTAGTTTACATGAGCTGACTAGTTCACAAAATGGAGAAATAGGAACCCATGGAGTCTGAGCTCTGAGGCCAGCTTTCTGGCTTTTGCTCAGCTGCATGAAATGCATCTCCATCTTCACTGGAACAATGCATATCTCAAGCCCATTGAAGGAGTATGTCTAAGAGTGAAGGCCAGTGAGACTGAGACCCCAAAATACCAACTCCACAGTGTAAGGGTGGGATGGAACTCATCTCTCCCTCACCCTTGATCCTTTAACCAACATGACTACAAGAGGAACCACCTGCCTCAAACTCCACCATGACTTAGTAACTTGGAATCAGCCCTTGCTCTAGTTTGTAACCTGAGTTCATATTCCCCAGACTAACCTACAATCTCAAGCAAAGGAATTAGCTCTCCATGGGCTTGAGCTAATGGTACCAATTGTGATCCTCCACTCTATAAGAAATTATCTTAAATGCCTCAAATAAATTTTTCAGACACAAGAAACAGAAACGCATAGTCAAAGGGGGCCAAGACACTCAGAAACAAGCCCCATGAACAAGAGAGCAAGCATAGAACTTTACTGTCATGGAGACTTCAGATATCAGAGTAAGCATGGAAAGATGGTAAAATAGGCACATCTGCCATGCATAAAAGAATTAAACCAAATGATATAAAGTAAACGAATATTTAAAGTGACTAGTAAATTATAAAATGAACTAAACAGAATGTTTATGAATAAAAATATAACCTCACAAAGCAAAACCCCAATGGATATGAAGTGAAATGGATAAAGATAAATCAATATGGAAATATATTGAAGAATTATTCAGAAAACATAAACAGAATAGCAGAAATGCCAGAATTTAGACTGTCTAGTCTAAATGAGAGAGAAAACACAATTGGAAATGAAGCAAAAAGAGTTTTCAAGCACACATCTGCCAAATGCTGTCCAGCAGTGAGGACAGACACAAAACCATAAATGTGGAGTTCACAAACATTCAGCTAAAGTAAGTAAAGATTCATTCATGTATAGGGACTGAAGAGATGGCTCAGTCAATAAAGGACTTCTGCAGGCTCAAGAACTGAAAATTATGAGATAGTGCCATTCAGAAAACATTGATCGTTGTTATTGTATGAGTGCAGGTGTACACATTCTGTGGTACCTATATGGAATTCAGAGAACTTTCTTGGGTATTGGTTCTTTCCTTCCACTGTAGGCTCCCAGAAGTGAACTCAGGCCATCAGGGCAGTGTAAGAAGCTCTTATACCAACTCAGATAAACCACAACAGTTATAGAGTCACTAAAGGGCACTCAGCATCATTATTATCAACAACTATCTGTATTAGATAGCACCTGAGCCACAAAATAGTCCATTTAAAACATTTATAATCTCAGCTTCTGTGACTCACAGTGGAGGTACAGCTTAGCTGAGGCCTCTACTTCAGGTCTTTTATGAAGCTGCAGTTGAGCTGTTGGCCATGGCTGTCATCTCTTCAAATGTTTGACCAGAGGAAAACTCAGTTCCAAGAATGTCATGGCTATAGGCAAGATTCTATGCCCTTCAGACTATTGGTCTGAGGACACCAGCTCCCAGTGGGCAACGGGTATCCATTGGTTTTGTGGGTTCTAAGAAGCCATCCATATGACAGGTGGTATGACAAGTTGCTACAACATGAGGAAGTAGGAATAGGAACATAAGTTCAGTCTACATCCTAATTGGACAAGTGATAGACCATCACTGTTGCCATATCCTATTCATATACAGTCCTTTATTGAAGGAAGGAAATTACTTAGGGGCATGAGTAGCAGGGGGCAAGAATCACTAGGGACTATCTTTGTTGCTACTTTATCAGGCTTATTAAAGCCACCCATCTTAGACCTAGTGGTTTGTGGCTACTTCTTCAAGGGAAAGGAAAACTTCTCCCCCAGAGTTACTTGCATTAAAATTTTCATAGTACTTTGTACAAAATAGTCACAGACTGAAAACAACCAGATGTCTAAGAAACATAGATTAGATAAACAAATCATAGTCCATTCAAACCTCCAACTATTACTAAGCAATGGAAAGAATGAAGGCCTGATGAATACAACCACATGAAACAACAGTGAACATTTCAAAAGTCAGAAAAGTCTAAAAATGGTGACCTTTGTTATATGAGGTTTGAAAACAAACAAGACTGATCTCCAGTGATGGAAATGAGGGGAGCTTTTCTTTCAGGGAGGCAGGTGGGACTAGCAAGATGGATGGTGGTGATGTTTGAGGGGTGGTGATTGCATGAGACCACATTTTTCAAAATACATTAAAGCATATAATTAAGATCTGTGCGCTTCATTCTATGTGGCTTTTACTTCAACTGAAGGTAATCCTAGGGCTAAGGGGATGGTTCTGTATATAAAGTGCTTGTTGAGAAAACATGAGTACCTGAGTTTAGTTCCCTAATATCCACAGAAAAAGCTGAGCATGAGGGTGTACACCTCTAATCCTGGGGCTGAAGATGAAGACAGGAAAGCTCCAGGGGCTTAATAGCCAGTTATTGGTGGAATTATTAAGGCCACTCCACGTAGTTAAAAGGGAAGTTTATTTTGTGGGGTAACTTACAAATGAAGGGGTAGGTCGCAGAGTCTGGCAAGGTAGAGGGTAGTCCGGCGGCGGCGTTCTCTGGAGAACTCTGCTCGGTCCACCTCTCGCGTCCGGCGTCCCGGAACCAAGAGAGTGAGTTCTTCCCGATCCTTCGTCTTCTGCTTCCTCCTCTGCCCCGCCTTGTGGGTGTGACCATTACCGAAGCCTCAGTGGGGGTTGGAACTTCCAGGCCAATGCTGGGATGCCTATCCACTACAGCCAGTCTAGTCAAATGTGCAAGCTCCAGGTTCTGCAAGAGACCCTGTCTCAACACATAAAGTGGAAATCAATACAGGAAGACAGCTGACATCAAACTCTGGCCTCTTCATGAGCACATACTAGTGTGTGCATCCACATGTACTACACACACATACCAAGAAAAGCTATATAAAGCAAAATGTAACCCGTGACATAAGGCACACATCTGAGATATAACCACATACCATGGCTCATATTTGAAAGTATAAGGAAGTCAGCAGGGAAGTACTGTAAGATATAGAGTCAGACAACTATGGTATTAGGCCCATGAATTTTAATACATGGAAGAAAAGACAAAAGAAAAATCAAAAGGCTCATTACATACAGGTAAGATGATAAGAAAGATAGACAACTGAAAGTTGGTATCTAATAACATACCCCTTTTTAAAATGAAGAAAACCAATACAAGATATGGTGATGCACACCTTTAATCTCCCAGTACTTGGAAGGTGGCCTTGTCTATATTGTAAGTTCTAGGCCAGCCAAGGCTACATGCTGAAACCGTGTCTTAAAAAAAGAAAAAAATAGGGGCTGGAGAGATGGCTCAGTGGTTTAAGGACACTGGCTGCTCTTCCAGATGTCCTGAGTTCAATTCCCAACAACCACATGGTAGCTTACAACCATCCATAATGAGATCTGATTCCCTCTTCTGTCATGCAGACATACATGCAGGCAGAACACTGTATACATAATAAATAAGTCTTTAAAAAAAATAATAATAAATAGCACAAACATGGCTCAAAAATAAATAAAACCAAGCATAGCAATTAACTAGTTAATAAGACATAAAAAACATGGCACCAACACCTGAAGTACACGGGGTCACAGACAGGTTATAAAAACTGACATTATCAGACCCAAAGAAGGTAGTTTCAACTTTTAAAGAATTGATTTCATACAGAAAACAGTTTCTGTTATAGGACTGTCAGTTCAAAGACAATGCTCAAAAGTACAGAATCAATAATGAAAACATATAGTAGCCATATCCAGAAATCTGTTCTGGGAGTTCTCATATTTTTAGAAAGTAAGAAATAAGAAAAGCTTTTGATAAAACAGAGGCTACAGGCATGACCATATTGCAATTTTTTAAGTCTCAGCTATATTATAAGTATTTTCTGAGGATGCTGTTAGCATGCATATGAATGCATATATTCTAGAAATGTAAGGATTTAGGAAGTGGTACATGTTAGAATAGCTGGCGAATTTTTCTAACCTATTTGAAACAAAAAGCCAGGGAAGAATTCAGGAACTGAAAATAAAGATTAAATAGATAGTACTGATAGGGGGAAAATTAGTTCTTTGAATCTGAAAACAAACCTCTGGTGATATTGTCCAAGGAGAAAGAAGACAGAGTTACAAGTGCAGGACCATTAAAAAAAAAACAAAACAACAACAAAAAAAAAACAGAGCTAAAACTTAAGCTTTTATGCAAAATGAAAAAATACAAAAAAAAAATTGCTTATTAAAATCAACCTGAAAAGAATTATAAAACTTGTATTATGCTATAATTAGTTTTAATAGAAATAAGATCACAGATGTGTGATATATAGAGCTATGTGCGAAATGTTAAATTACTGAAATGCATCTAAAAACATAACTAGACAAAGACACAATATTAATGAGTTGGACTCAAATCCCAGCAAAACCAGGGAGACAACTCAAGGGGTAAAGGCACCCACTGCCAGTTCTAACCACCTAAGTTAGATGGGGCCACATGATGGAAGCAAAGAATCAACTCTGGCAAGCTGTTGTCTGAATTCCTTAGGTATATTATGGTACATAAATATAAATGTGTGCCTGTATACACACACACACACACACACACACACACACACACACACACACACACAAATAAATGTTTTTAAAAGGGTAACAAAATCATTCCATATTTCCTTGTCATGCTTAAGTCTGAGGCTTCATGAAAACCCAAGAATGGTTAAGGATGTTTGAAGAAGCTAAAGGTAGTAAGATTTACCTTACCAGGTGTAAAGAACAGTAGAACCCTTAAAGTGTGTTGACATACTGTGATTACTTTTCAAGAATGGAAAATAAAATAATGAGACTGGAAATCCTCAAAAGAGAGAAGTAACACTATGTAAATGTCACATATGATAGAGCTCCAGATGTTTTTCACATATAATGCTGTCATAACAATCTGCATCAGGCTAACCTCCAATGTCAGCCCATGCACAAAACTCAATAATCAGCTAGTTACAGACTTAATGAAAAAGCAAAGTATATAACTCTTCAAGACAATACAAGAAGTCATGACCACACTGTAGGTACTATTGCTCCAGTAAGTTATAAAAGGCACAAGCCTGTCTACATTAAACCTGGACAGGTATGCTGGTGCTCATGGGTGATGCTAAGTGTAGAATGAAGAGACAAACCACAGAGGAAAAGAAAGAAATCATAAATGTATAGAACTGCAATTTAACATGTGTATTTATAAATCACACCCAGAAAATAGAAAGTAAAAAAAAAAAATTATAATAGAACAAAAAAAATTCACTGAAGAAAACTTCACATGGCTTCCAAGCGAAAGGATGCTTCACTCTCTGGCTAATTAAGGAAATACAATTATAAAAGACAAGAGCATCCTCTCTTTAGCATTACCAAAGTGGATTGATTGGCACTTTCTGCATTGCTAGAGTTGAGCAATCACTTTAGAGGCTGTGTGATATGTTCTTAGATGCTGTAGCTATGCCTACCCCAGGAATATCAATGTCTGCAAGAGTGTTCTGCATATGTGCACAAGGGGACATGCCCAAAAGTGTAAATAGACAAACTATTTATAGAAACAAAAGCATGGAACCAGATGTCTAATGGAGCAATACAAAAATAAATCATACCACTGGGCGGTGGTGGCACACGCCTTTAATTCTGGCACTCAGGAGGCAGAGGCAGGCAGATCTCTGTGAGTTCGAGGCCAGCCTGGTCTCCAATGGGAGTTCCAGGAAAGGTGTAAAGCTACACAGAGAAACCCTGTCTCGAAAATCCAAATAGATAGATAGATAGATAGATAGATAGATAGATAGATAGATAGATAGACAAATCATATCATGTGGTGACACCAGGAAAGCAGAATAAACTATGACCATCTGATGGGCTGTGTGTGAATCTCAAGGATATGAGGGGGTGTACAATAGTTACTAAAGAAATATGTAAGTGGAGTTATTCTTGGTAGAAAATTTAAGACCTGAAGAAGGAAGCAATATATCCAGGAGGCAAGTGGGTAGCTGTGAATAAAATCAAGAAAACAATAAACACAAAAGTGCTAATAGTATTTATTAATGAGGGAGCAAAGGGATAAATGGAATGGAGAAGATGAGCTGTGGGTATCACAAAGGTAAGCATTTCCCTTTTATTCTTAAAGAAGATGGGATAGAGAGGGAGGGCAATGAAAGAGTTATCTTGACAGAGTGAGCCATTATGGGGTTAGGGAGAAATCTAGTGCTAGGGAAATCCCCAGGAACCCACAAAGATGTCCCCAGCTAAGACTCATAACAATGGTAGAGAGGGTGCATGAACTAGACTCCCTCTGTACTCAGATTGTCATCATAGAGCCTAAATTGATGGAAGCAGATACAGAGACCCACAGCCAAGCACTTAGCCAAGCACTTAGCCAAGCTTCTGGACTTCAGCTGAAGAAAGGGAGGAGGGATATAGGAGCAAGGGGGGTCTAGATCATGATGGGAATAACCACAGAGACAGCTGACCCAAGCTAGTAGGAGGTGATGGACTCTGGACTGACAGCTGGGGAGTCTGCATGGGACTACACTAGGCCATCTGAATGTGGGTGACAGCTGTGTGACTTTGTCTGTTTGTGGGTCCCCTGGCGATGGGACCAGGACTTAACTCCAGGTACATGAACTGGCTTTTTATCATGCAGTGCCTTACTCAGCCTTGATGCAAAAGGAAGGGGCTTGCTTCTGCCCCAACTTGGTATGCCAGCTTGTGTTGACTACCTAAAGGAGGCCTTACCTCCTATAAGGAGTAGAGGGAGGGAGGTCAGGGGAGTGGGAGAAGGGGAGGGAGGGGGTACAATGGTTGGTATATAAAAATGAAAAATGTAAGTAAAACAGATAGGGAACATGAAGACACCATGCTTTGTCAGTCTATACCCTTCTTGTATTTTTATAAAGACTTTGCATTTATTTTGGAATTTAATGATTCCAAAGAAAATTAATTTTTTTAAAACTCAAAAGTCTGACTAGCAGGGAGATTAGAGAAGCAGCCACCTCCGTGGACAATATCTCCATCATCTCCTTCACATCCAAGCCAACATCACTTGCCCATACTGTTATGCTGGAGCTCTCCTTTTACTTAAAGCTCCCATGTAGGTTGCTCACTAGCACTGCATAATTAGTCCCTGTGGGCACCTGAATTTACAGTCCTATGTTAAGGCAGCATCTGCAGATGTGTTAGTTCCACACCAGTACCACTCATCAATTACTGAGCCAGCACTCTGCACTTGCACAAACTCATATTGAAAATTATTTCTCTTAAGATTTGACTTTGCCCCTTAGCTTCCCTCCCAGCCATTCTCTTTCTTTCTATGTTTCTTTCTTGGAGGGTATATTTTTTTCTCAATGACAGCAGCATTCATTTCCAAGACTCAGCAGGGCCCTCAACATTCTTCCACCAACAGGAATCCTCCTTTCATTTTTATGCCACATAAGCAGTTATGTTCCAGTTGTTGATCTGTGGTCAGAAATGGATAGGTATCACTTCAAGAGTGTTTTGCCTTCTACAGTTCTCAAGGGCTCTTGCAGGAGATTTTTTTTAGCACACAGTTTAGCATGTGAGCAAACTGTAGTGTGTCACCCTGAATAATAGAGGCCATCCAGAAGGGCTGCAACACAAACAGTAGGCTACTTTCTTGTTTCTGCTCCCAAGAGGTGGTCATACCAACGTGGTTCTTATTTGCCTTTTACAATGGACATTTTCACAGTCTCTCCCTTTCTTAGTGTCCTGGTACTTCCAAGGCTGGGGTTGGAAGGATACTATTCAGTTTTAAGTCTACTTGTCTGCCTCAGAGCCTTTCTGATGACCAGGGGGACCTTAACTAACAGACAAGAATAAAATAAATTCTGATGCCTAAAACGACAGTGTTATATCTAATAAATTCTCTGAACCCTGCACATATTGTCTTTGTCAAGTTTCTTTTCACTCTACTTCCAGATGTCTTTTCACAAATTCACTCACTGCAAATGCTAGGTACAATATGTGAGCATGTCCAATATATCTGGGATTTGTGAGAACTATTGTGTGACTTGTCACAGAATATGACATGTGCATCACTTGGCCATGTGTGGCTCTAGCTTCTTGTTCTTATTCATAGACACATTCTGGAAACATAAGCGCTAATTCCATGAAGAAAGAGTGGCATTTATTTACAGTGTAACAATATAGATGGGGGGTTGGGGTTGGGAACAGTTTTTCTAGAAGTGATACAGTCCAGTAGGCAACATGTTGACTTTGCTTTCTACTAAATTAGGCTCAAATCTAGTTTCTGCCATTTGACTGTGTAAAAAAATAAATAAATAAATAAAAAATAAAAAATAAAAATCTGATCAAGTCTCTTAAGCTTAGCTATCTGTTTATACCAACCAGGACTATGAGGACACTACATTGACATGAAGACTAAGATTCCACATATGATACCCTATATTCAGTGTCACCTCATAAATTCAGTAAAAATAAAGATGATGGTTGTAGGAAGAAATAAGACCAGAGCCAGACATATGGCTCAGAGGGTAACGGCTTGGAGTACAAGCCTAGTAACCTGTGTTCAATCCTGGAAATTCATGTACAAGTGGAGGAGAGAACTAAGCTGTCTTCTTACCTCCACATGTGCACAGCGGCACGCATGTCTCTCCCTGGCATGACAGTAATAAATACATTTTTAAAAAGAAGAACCAAGATCAACAAAGTAAATTAGATCAAATTCTAAATGGCTGGGTAGCATAGGAGTTCAAATCTTTCTTGGGAAGATTAGGGTGGTTTCAAAAGGAAAGATAATGTATATATCTGTCTGTGAAGTCCAGTAAGGTGAAGGAAACACTTGAGACAAGGGTTACAAAAGGTACAATAGTCTATATTAGTGATGACCTAGTCTACAAAAGAGTGGGAAGCGAGTTAAAAGCTGAGTTAACTGTAGATGTAACCGTCTTGTTAAATAAGAAACACTGAGCCAGTTGCAGAGTTAAAAACCAAGAGATCAGATCAATAGCTAAGAGCCTTACCTTTCACTGCTTCTGCTGTCTTTCCTCTCCACAAGAGAATTACTTCTGTGTGTCCTGTCTTTTTTATAGACTTTCTGTTCTGTTTTCTCATTGGTTGTAAACCCAGCCACTTGATCTCCTCGTCACTGCCTGTCTATACAGACCTCCAGGTCTTCTATGGTTGGTATTGAGATTAAAGGTGTGTGTTTGCCATGCTGGCTGTGTCCTTGAACACACAGAGATCTACCTAGCTCTGCCTCTCAAGTGCTGGGATTAAAGGCATGCACCACCACCGCCCAGCTTCTGCTCTGGCTTGCTCTGACCTCAAGGCAACTTTATTAACATACAAATAAAATCACATTTCAATACAAATAAAATATCACTATAGTTAACTGGTGATATAAGAGGAGGCAGAGATGAAAAAAGGAATAAAGGAAAACAGATAGTGTGGTGGAAGACAGCAGTGTTGTTGATGAGCTGGGCAAGAATTAGTGCTAAAAGAATGGAAATGCTTAATGCAGGGAGAAAGAGATTGATATCAGTAGAAGCAAAGATGTAAGAAAACTCCAGATAACTGCCGAAGCCAGCCAGACTGTGTAGGGAGAGGGGGGGGGGGCAGGGAGGGAGAGAGGAAGCAGAGTAGGGGGGAATGGTCCCAAGCCTGTCTCAGGAGTGGGAGGAGATCAACAACCTGGGACGATGAAGCTTGGTAGCCCTGCATATCACGTCCTGCTTTGCTAGTAACAAAACTTCATCCACATTACACTGAGAGTATTCCTAGGCCATGAGAAAAGCCCTATACAAATGAAGTAAGTCATACAATAAGCAAAAACACACCCAACTGGAGCAACCTTAGAGAAGATCTTGGGATGAGACTATAGGTTGGAGTGATGGTTGTCCAACACAGGGAAGTGAGATCAGTAAGGTAACTATGCACTGAGTAGAAGGGAAAGCCTTTGTAAGAAGTATGGTGGCCCTACTACTTCTCTTTGTGGATCCAGTGGAGTTATTGTTGGTGGCGGTAGGGGCAGGGGGGGATCTTCAAGGACGAGGCTGCTTCTTGGAAGCAGCTGAGAACAGGAAGGGTGGAGGAGCCTTCCCCATACCTATCTTGATATGATGGGATTGCTCTGTGGTGCCAACTCACTAGCTAGTTTGTCCTTGTGGCCATTTTTCTGAGGCACTAAAGGGTTTGCCCTACCGATGGATGTATGGAGTGGTAGAATAGACTAGGTAACCATCAGTGGGTAAAACAGATGATATTACTTCAACACGTTCAAGAAATACGAAAGTAGGAAACATTAACTAGGGAAACTGACCTGAAGAAGGCAGCAATTCTAAAGCCAATGTTGGGTCCTGCTCCTTGGCTGAGCTGCTTTCTCTGTAACAAGGATCTTCACAAATCCCTCTCCTCTGACACTGTTCAAATCTAGAAGATTAATGGGGATGATGGAGCTCTTTCTCATTAGAGTAAGCTAGTAAAAAAAACTTTGAGGCATACCATCTCATTTTGCCATTATAATTAGCATAGAGCAAGGTTTATTTTTCTTAAAATCAATAAAATTGACTAAATTTTGCATTTTCAAAAATGCATAGAGACATAGAATCAGTACTGAGCTGTAATCAAGATAAGTCTCACTGTTCCACCTCCCAAAGCAGCCTCTCGTCATGACCTAACTAGTTCTCCTCCCTGACCCAAGCAGCCCTTGGTCTATTCTAAATCTACATCACAAAACTCAAACATTCTTTTTTGCTGGTATAATAGCAATGCCAACACCAGAACAAGGTGACTGTCCCTAGTCTTAAAAGTCTTAATATGTTCAAAAAAAAAAAATCAAATGCCACTAAGAGGCCATTATTTGGAGCATTTGGGGTTTTCAGATAAGGAATGTTCCAGTAAGGTCTACTAAAATCTAGACATTTTCAAACTCTGAAACACAGTTGGTTTCCAAGAATTTCAGGTAAATAATATTCTACCTACAATCATAATATCTTGGACCAAGTCATATTTCTAGTGCCGGGCCTGACTTGAACTTTATAGATAAAGAAACTGAGTCTTTGAGAAAATTTAGGAAAAGGAAAAAGAATTGCCTATAGTTATAATGTTATGGGTCTGGAGTCATTCAGAGATTCATCAGTCTGACCATGAATAAATTTTAATAAAGAAGAGGCTTTATTAAATAGTGGCCAAGACAATGAATACTGGCCAGGTCCATACGTGAGATTCATACTCAGAGTGTGGCACCAAATTACATTAGTCAGGGACTTATAAAAGCAGAACTAACAAGGCTCTGTATTTTATGCCTTCATGCAATCAGAGACAAACACACATCCTGATGTACTTCCTACCTACATACTTCCTGCCTACCTGTGATCAGTTGGGGCTGTGCAGTCGGGGCAATCAAGCTTGTCTACAGAAACAAAAACACATAACTTGTTACCTTATGTGAACAACAGCATTCAGCATTCCAGGAATATATCTGTCCTTGGGCAAGTGGGGCTTTACAGGTTAGAGTCAGTTTTGTTTTATAGATCTCCTAAGCACAGTAATTTAAACTTAAAACATAACATTAGCCTCACAATAAAGGAGACATGTCACAGCTTGATTTTAAGACTGTCTGACCCTTAAGAGATATTTTCTTATTTTAAATAATCTTATTATTTTTTAATTGTGTATGTACATGGTGGGGGGAGGTATATACATGGGTTTGGATGTACATGTGCATGCAGATGATGGAAGAGGCCAGTAGAGAGCATTGGATACCCCTAGAGAGCACTCTCAACCACTAAGCCATCTCTCCAGCCACCTAGATCTATTTTCTTAACTTTGTTCTGATTGTGCCTTCATAGGATCCAAACTGTAGGACAGAATGGAAAACATTCTAGAGAGCTAAGTGCTAGAATCCTCTTACTTTTTAAAATAACAATAACCATGGAGAAGGAGAGATACAGGTAAAATTTGGTTAATTTTACTAATAAAGAAATAAAAACAATAAGCAAGTATAAGATAAGATAAGGCTATGATCTTAGAACATCTTCCTTGCAACCTTCGTGAAATGTGAAGAAGATAACACCTAGGCCCCTTATGCTCTCTGTCACAGTCCTGTATTTTGTAAAGCAAAATCTAGACAAATTAGATCCAGTGCTGTAGCTGTTCCAAAGCCATGAGCATCAGCTTCCTAAAATTCCTAAGCAGAGAAAAGTTTCTTCATTCTGTGGTTTGTATTTCAGGTTGGAGTCCCCAACCAGATCTCTAGTAATGGAAGCCCCAAAAGGGGTAGAAATAAATGCAGAAGCGGGCAATATGGAAGCCACCTGCAGAAGTGAGCTGAGACTGGAGTCCAAGGATGGGGAGGTAAGGAGTGGGAAGGATAGAAATTGGGAGTCCACTGGCCTGAGGTCCAACCTTTCCTCTAGGCTGATTTGCACTGAGATTAATCTTACACAGTATCAACCCAAGGAGCCCACAAGACAGTTGAATAACATGATTATAAGTCAAGCCCACAGTACATAAAAGTTATGATTCATTATTTATGAAGTGCTGGGATTAAGTTGTGTATATACCCATGTGGCTGAAAATGAACTTAATTCACATGTACTTCTTTTATGTTATGTGCTTGGGTTCTCTTTGAGAATGGGAAGTTGGGTCTAAGCATTATCCTGAGTGAGAACAAGCCAGAAACTAACAAGGTCAGAATAGATGGCCAAAGAGTAAAG
Source organism: Onychomys torridus (assembly GCF_903995425.1). Classification (NCBI taxonomy): domain Eukaryota; kingdom Metazoa; phylum Chordata; class Mammalia; order Rodentia; family Cricetidae; genus Onychomys; species Onychomys torridus. Next base: position 35,374,305 of record NC_050450.1, on the reverse strand, counting down.
TGCTGTTGACTCTCCTTACCACAACACACCAGTAATTGAACACAAATGCCACTTGCAATTTTATAGACAAGTTATGCCAAGTGCCCATAGCAGCAAGAGTCTGATATGACTGCAGATTAAAAAAGGGTTTTTAACTGTTCATAGGTGAACTGTTTTGTTTAAGAATGAAATTAAAAAGGGTAACCTGACTTTTTAAGATAAAATACTACTCCACATTGCATATCTACATAGAGGCTGTCTAGCTCTCTTGCATATATATCCACCCAGTGAGTATCTTTAAAAAAAATGTTTGGTTTAGTTAGACATTTGCTTTTTTTTGTTTTAAAAGATTTTGTCTGATGGAGCCTTCCATTATGACAACTGCCTCTTCAAATAGCCATGAACTGCAAGTCACACTCATAAAAACAGAAACTGATTCATAAAGGCAGCTCACAACCACTCAAAGTTGACCTACGGAGGAGGCAGTTATAATCAAAAACCCAATGACACCTTTTGCCACAGCTAATTTTTTAATATATATCCAGCATTTCTCAAAGTATATTCTGTTGCATATTGGTGTCACCATTAGAAAAAGAAAGCAAGAGGAAGGCTTACTAATCTTTTTTTGTTTTTGTTTTTATTTTTTTTATTTGTTTGTTTTTGTTTTTCAAGACAGGGTTTCTCTGTAGCTTTGAAACCTGTCCTGGAACTCGCTTTGTAGACCAGGCTGGCCTCAAACTCACAGAGATCCACCAGCCTCTGCCTCCCGAGTGCTAGGATTACAGGCGTGTGCCACCACCTCCCGGCTTACTAATCTTTTAAAACATGTATTCTATGTATTCTAATGTCTTCTGGGAACTTCATATTGGCCATGGGCATGCAATGCCTTGTAGTAGTAGAAACTGTTTACTGGGTCATTCCCACATTTATTTGACTCTATGACACTAATCTTATTCTGCATATCACACATTTTGCAAAAATGCTAGCATCAATCAATAAGGCATGACCTTGCTAGATTACAGGTGCATGTGAAATTAGAGACTGACTTTTATTTTAAGACTTATTTATTTTATGTATATGAGTCCTCTATCAACTTTATGCCAGAAGGGGGTATCAGATTCCACTCTAGATGGTTATGAGCCACCATGTGATTGCTGAGAATTGAACTCAGGACCTCTAGAAGAGCAGCCAGTGAGTGCTCTTAACCTCTGAGCTTCATAGAAGCTGTCTTATCCCCACTACCTGCATTGTTAAGCCCACATCAGTACTTGTTAAGGTTTAAATTGAATGGAATATTCAGCTCTTTCTGAGTTTCAAGGATTTATATGGCAGCCTCTGACTGACGCTTTGTTTGCTATTTTTCTCTCTCTAGATTAAGTTAGATGCTTCGAAAATCAAACTACCTAGGCTGCCTCGTGGATCCTACACACCCACAGGAACAAGGCAGAAGGTCTTCGAGGTCTGCGTCTGCGCCAATGGGAGGTTATTCCTGTCCCAGGCAGGAACTGGTTCCACTTGTCAGATAAACACAAGTGTCTGCCTTTGAAGGACTATCCATAGTGGACAATTGTTGGCAGCATAAAGGCCCTTTTTGGCTTGAGACACTGGCTGCCAGCTATTTTTACTAGAACACAGAAAGCCTATCAAAGACCTTGTGTGTGTGTGTGTGTGTGTGTGTGTGTGTGTGTGTGTGTGTGTGTATGAGTGGGTTGTGTGTGTATGGTGAGTGGATATAAATATATATAAATATATATAAATAAATATATATATATCCTCTGTATAAAATGAGGTTTCAGTACAAAAGGAACCATGGGTGACCCTGTGACATTATCCACTCTCATTTTTCCACCCCACCCCCATCACCCACATGACAGAATCTAAGCACCCATTCACGCCCAGCATTCCCCAGGCAATTTCAAATCACACAGTGGATTGAGCACTTAGAGAATATGCATCGATATTTTCAAGCAATCCCCTAGTTTCTCTCTTAGAGTCATTAGAGGCAGTGATGGCGGGAATCTTTGGATCACTCTCAAAGATAAACATTTGATCCATTTATAATGCCAACACTAGGCAAGTTGTGGTGATGGAGGCCAGCCTGGGCTACATAGTGAGGCTGTCTTTAAAACGTAGACATTTGGTTTTCCTTTCTTAGCTTCAGCCAAGATGGTCAAGCTCTTCTCTTCAAGATAATGCTACGGTATACTCATAGAAATTAGCCACAAAAACTCAAATGGCCGCCCTACCTTTGTAGACCAACATACTAGGAGTAGTGGGCTAAAAGAATAGGGGCAGGGAGGTTGAATTCTGAAAGAATATAAGTCATTCACCTGACTTCTACTTATTCTACTTCCTTTAACTCGTATAGTTTCCCACAGTCAAAGAGTAAGAGCTTTGAATCAGCATAGAAGAGGACATCAGCTCCTCTGCCAAAGGCTAGAAGCTATTCAATAGACTGACAGACAAAAAAATACATGGGCAAGACATCTCATTTCAAGGAAACCTGTCTCCCAAGTGTTTAGGTTCTCACTTCTGACTTTATCCAACAGCTGAACTCAAAATCATTAAATGAATCAGAATCCCAAAGAGTGAGCCCCAGATCCCAAGAGAAGTTATTTCAAGATGGAAATCTAACTAAGAGTACCATAGGGAAGCTAACTAATTTTCCTAAGTTTCTTGAGATGGGTAGGCCAGTGAGAGACACATCGTATTTTCAAGGGCTTGCACAGACTCTCTTGCTTTGCTCTTGTAGATTGTGTCAGGGCTGGCATATTCATATTCCTAAACTCACTGTTGTGAGACCTAAGCAACTACATGCTGCCAGAATTACTCGTGGCAGGTTAATAAAAACAGAGTCATGTGTCTTCATCAGAACTACTGTCCCCTGGGTTCATCAGCACCCAATCCCCATATATGGAAATAGTCTCTAATTCCCGCCATCAGCTACCTCTTATCACCCCCACCTTCATTGCCATGCCCCAGGGTCACCCTGGCCAGCTCTTGTGCTGGGACAGGGGATTACACCATCTCTGTTCAAAGAGGGGGAAATGTGCCTATGCCTTAAGCCAATGCACTCAGCAAGGAGAAGCACATCCTATTTATCTTGTTATCTGTAGTTTATTTTGGGTGGTTGAAGGGAAATGGTTTAGTCATGACTGGGCATCAAAAACCGGTAGACAAACTGACTGGTTTCCACATTTGGACTCTGAGGAGCCCAGAATGGAGTTATAACTGAAACTGGGTGAAACAGCAGCCCTACAATCTTGAATGAAGTTGTATTTGTAGGCCTGAGTGGTATTTGTTTTTGTTTTTGTTCTCCACAAGGTTCTAATTTTTCTTACTCTACAAGCTGAACAGTTTGTTATAGGAGACAAAAAAAAAGAGGTTTGCTATTTCTGATATGACATGCAAGCAACAGGCTGAGGTTTGCACACACAGAATGTACTCCTCAGTTGCTTATTGCCACAAAGCAGGGACTGTCCTAATCTGACTCGTGACTTGGACTTCTGGCTTCTAGGCCAGGCCTGGCTCCCTTTACCCTCTCTGTATATCTTATGCAGAAGCACTGGCTGGATCCATTTTAGGCCAAGAACTTAAAATTGCTCCATTTGCAGTGTGGAAATCTAAAACAGGATCCTGTAAAGGGCCTCAGGTTACTGGACCTCTTATAGGCCTTTCTGCCAGGGTCTTATAGGCCCTTTCCACCAGGATCTGCCTGTCTCACACACAGGTATCATTATCAAGTCACAAAATGCTTCTTAGCTATTAGAAGCGCCTACCCCATATACTTCAGATAAACAATAACTCTGAAGTCCCTTGTGGCTAAGTATGTAAAGAAGACAGGGTTGTTTGGGAGGGGGTGTTTGGTTTTGTTTAAGCCGACAAACTGCCTTTGCATTTGACCATCTCTCACCCATTGTCTATGGGTCAGAAGAGAAAACACAATTCCCTGAACCTCTTCTGATTTTATTTCCAATTGTGAAATACTCCTTGGGAATTTTATGACAATTAAAAAAATATTATGGTCACACATGCAAAATTGAATCAGAAAGCAAACAAATCATATAAACACACAATTAAAATAATAGCAATTGAGGATATAAATCAATAACTCTATGGAGGAATACATGATACAAAATTCTGGTTAATTCTGGTTTTCAATGAGGTTAAAAAACCACAGGACATCAGGTAATACAGAAGATCTCTGGCATGAGAAGATTACAAATTTCAGTTCAGACTAGAAACTGGTAAAATGCATTTTTAGTTGTAAATGAACCCCCCCACACACACACACCCCCAATGCTCTCCACCCAAAATATTTGTCCATAGTCATGAGAGAAGCTTTCACCCAAATTCTGGAGGGGGAGGGTCAGCATTTATGTTAATGTCTGCTGACCCCTACTTTTTGAAAATGAGAGTCTTTCTAATCTTTATTATAGTATCTTCTAGACAATCACACCCATGGGTAAGCAACTGGTGGATTAACAGGATTCAAATGATTCTTCAGCCTCCTAGAACTTCTGATATGCTAACATTCTTCAGAAAGCATTTTACAAATCAACATGTAATCTCCAGATACACTTACCATTTAGTTCTGTTCATCATGTCTGTTCTGAAAATCATGAGAGTTTCATTTGGAGGGACTACCTCAAGATGACATGGGTTTTAAAAAGCTCCATGGTGACATCTATCTAGGTAGAAACTTGATGTATGGTTTCATAATTGTTACATGACTAAATGATAGCACTTACAGCCTTGAACTGTTTTTTTTTTAGCTTCCTTCAGGTCATTCTCTCTAGACAAATAGTACTGCACATCCACAAACATAGACCAAAGATTACTTGAGGGTTGACTCTCTAGAAAGGGTCAATAAACTACAAACAGGAGACCAAGCCTGACTCCACAGCCACAGACATTTACAAGTCATATATGAGCCATGTCACTCTGTACCCTCACCATTGACTGCATGGCCAGCAAAACAACATTGTGATTATACAGCCCTTTACAGAAAACATTTGGTGACCCCTGAGCTACAGATCACTTGTAGAATGTGTTAGACATAGTAGGACAAAAGGCAGATTTCTCGGGCACAAGGAGTAGCCTGTGTTTCCATGGGGGCTTGGGTAATATAAAACTTGGCTGAGGTTTTAAGAAAGATATAGCTAAGAGAGAAGGAAGCTCAAAGCACTTGGGGTAACTGAGAAAGTAGAATGAAAAGAAGCTTGGGAATAGGAAGCTCTGCTCCTCCCACTCCTTTCAGGGGAGCTTTGTTGGGTGTTTCTCAGGTGAGCAATGTTTCTCCAGTAAGCAATGCATGATCAGAAGTGAGCCAAGGAGAATAACCTTGATTCACAATCTTTTCCCTAAAAATACTTGAGTCCATCTACACTGACAAAGACTGGATCTTCCCATGTGCCAGAGAGACTTCCACACCTAGGTCCTCCAGAGAATACTTTTGACCTTAGATGAACTCTGTTACCCATACCTCCAATGTGCCCACTGTTCTTCCAGCCCCAGGTTAGATCAATGAATCACTGGAAGGATGCAAAACAATAACATCTTTATATATGTAAGAATAAACAGTGAAAATCTATGGAACTATTTCTAGAAGTGACCAGATGAGTGGCAGTTTACTTTTACTCTTCAGAATTTGGGTCTTTTCTTTGCTCCTTTGGAGTGGGAGGAATACAAAAAAAGGACATGTTTTATATTCACATACCTCTGTTTCTGTATTGTAAGATCAGTTGCTACCGCAGATATGCCCCTTTTGCAGATAGTGGTGTTATACTTACTATTGTTAATTCAGCATCATTATAAATGAACTTTCATGGGTGTATTTTCCTTGGAGAGACAGGATATATTTCAATGAGAATGTCTACCATTTTTTGGTCCTTAATCTACATCACTACAGGAAAGCCTTCCACATGAATATATCTGAAGGCTCAAGCTGGCAGACCCAATGAGAGTATCCTGGTCTTATTTATTTTAAACAAAAGATAGCATAATGCTTGGGCCAAAGGTTTGAACTGATCCATTTTTAGGTATCTGATCCTTTATTAAGAACGAATAAAAGATGAAAATCTTATTTATGTAAATTGTAAACAAAACAAGATCTCTCTCCCCACACACACCTTAGGAAGCCTTAGGTATGAAGACGAGATGATAAAGAATCAGTTCCTTGAGTGACATGTTTGCATGGTACATCAGGTTGCAGAACAGTTCTAATGAAAGAAACAACCTTAGAAAGCAGGTCTTTTATCGCAAAGATAAAATGTCTTTCTTGCAGCTTTCTGTCACTTTTTCCTTGGAGGAAGGCTTCCCAGTTCCAACATATTTCCATTAAAATAGTTGGAGTTTACTGCACCGGGATGTCAGATGTATCTCTTTCTCTGTGGTAACCGGAATTTTAAATTGTACAGTTGCCTCTGAATTTCTCATTCACAAAACCAAACCACTGATCAGTGATAAAGCAGCCACAAGCCTGCTGCTCCAGGCAGCACAATGCACCATAGGCATTAGCACTTTCTAAAGCAATGTGTTTCTATAAGTCTTAAAAGCTTTCTTCATAATGGAGTCCTTGAAACTTGTCAAGGCAGGTCTGAATGACAAAGGGGAAATAATTGCTCATGGGAGGTCCTCTTTCTGAGTATAGTTGGAGCACAAAGGTAGGAGAAACTCCCCTGGGGATACCCACACTCACACAGGTGATTTGGTCCCTCTCTCTTCCCCATCTTGCTTTGAGGAAATGGACAGTGTAAGAAATCAGTACCTTCCTTTGAGGAAAAGTAAATGCCATGAGCTTTTGATGCAGTAGGGAAGGTTATGTCACAACACAACATTAATGATGCCATCAGACCCATCCACAAAGAGTTGCAAGTACATAGCAACAGCAATGCCAACAGCTGCCCCTTAACATAAACCCAGCAGCAGGCAGCAGGAGGACACACTTGGGGGCTATGAATTGGAATAGATCAAAGGAACAGTTGCTACAGGCAAGAAGGAGCTTTAGAGTCCCAATCTACCTGTCCTGCTAGGAAGCCTGAGTCCTCAGCCAAAAGCCTCACTCAGCATGTTGCCGTCCTCACTGGCAAGTATGTGGCTTTTGCTTTTTTGCTTCCTCACTGAATACAACAAACTTGAAGCTGCCCTTGCTGGGAAAACAAGAAAGAAAACTTATCCTCAAGATTTAAAAAAAAAAAAAAACACAAAAAAAAAAAAAAAAACAGCCCACATACTCAGAGTGTTCAAAGCCCACTTTTATATTGGGGTTCTCTCCCTGGAAGTAGAGAGAGCTCAGATTTCATTAAGTAAGAAACTCCAGACCAACTGTTCATTTAATTGAGAGTGGTAAAACAATGGATTTTCTGAGGACTGAAAGATGGCATTGGTCAACAGGGAAGACATAGGTGTCTAGTGTTCCTGTTAACCTGACTCATGAGATCCTAGGATCTTGAGGGCCATGGCTATTTGCTTTCAGAATGGGGGGGGGGGGAGAAGCTATAAAATTTCACCACAAAAAGAGCCATATCCTCAAAACACATGCATAAAACAAGAGGTTTTCTTAGATCTACAGCCTACCCTAAGTTATGAAACAATTAGACTCCACTTTCCAAGCGTTATTAGAATTGTGTGCTAATATTTATTGAACTCTGCACTGGGTGCTGTACATCTATTTATTTCTCCCTCAGAAGAGTGCTTTGGAGTTGAACTCCCAAAAAGGTTCCAGTTTACAGAGAGGGAAATTTGGGACCTCAAGAGGCTAAGAAACTTTTTAAAACTCAGTATCTAGAAAATGACCAAGCCAGAGTGTGACTCGTCCCTGGGCAGTTCACTAACATTCAAGTTAGTTTTCAAGTTGGTGAGGAATGCTCCCCTCCTAGGTTTTAGATTAGATTTTCTAGAAGGAGTGAGGCCAAAACTTTCCCATCTCTGTTTTCTGTAGTCTCTTATCTGGATTGTATACAATAGTAAAGTGTGGATATGTGGAGTGGAGATACAGAAAGCCTGACTGAATTATAGAATCTAGTACAATGACAACAAAACCAACCAACCATTTTGTTCTGGGTATGATTTTTGCCAAGTCAGACTTCTTAGTCCTTATGCCTGGAAGATATCTCAGTTGTGAGCCTCATATGTAGGAGAACATTTGATATGCAGCTATGCATCTATATGGACAGACAATGCTGTCTTCCCAATATATACTATTTCCTTCTCCTACACCTCTATCCAAAAATCAGATGTCTTAATTTATGTGAGATCTTTGACACTTAGGCTTTCCTCTCTCCCATTACTTCTAGTAAAATAAAATCACCAAATAAATCAGAGCTCACTCTCTATCACTGAGAATCATGTAGAACTCTATTAATCTGAAGCATTCAACACCACATGGAGCAAGCCACTTTGACCCTGGAATGGCTTCATCCCCAACTCTTATTAACTATCACTAAAGGGTCATATCCCTCCCAAGGTGCAGAATTCTTCCCACTAGAGCTTTGAGGCCATCACCACCAATTCCTGTGAGTTGGGAATGAGAGCCATTCTCTACCTTAACCAGGGCCCCTCTTTTATATTGGTGTCCCACCCTCAGCCATGAGGCTATAGCATTCCAAATTAAAAATGGGAAGTAAATACAGTCTACATTCATTATAACTGGGTAGCTTTTAACATTGGCACCTTCTGAACACAGAATTAGAGTTTGTTCCATTAAGAGGAAATAGACAAGATCTTTTTTGAAAAACTAACTCTGAACTCAAGGTCTGTCTAAACAGATTAAACACTCCTATGCCCTCATGAAAGTCTTACTATGAGTCTGACCCTCATGGAGCTGAGAGATGCTATGAGACAAGACACTTGTGCATCTGTGTGCATCCTTCTCATGACAGTGGAGGATCTAGATACTCTTGCACTCAGCCCCAGAGCTAGAGCTCGTTAGCTTCCACCTCTCATACAACCTTAGAAAGGGATTCACTAGAAATGTTAAAGACCCTCTGGTTGGGTCAGTCAGGGAGTTCCCTTCTGATAGTGTCAGTTTCCAAATGGCAAATCATGTATGGGCACCTATGACAGATCTTAAGTCACCAACCTCACAAGAGCCCTGAAAAATATAAATGGAGGCTTTTCTCTGTCCCTCCCTGATTGGAAATTATAGCAAAGTAAAGGGAGCTGATGGGATACTTATACTAGAGTAACACAAAAGCATTTTCTAGCCAATATTTTTATGAGGAAGTGGGATAAAGTTTCTCATCTTTCTGAGTCAGCATTTTCTCTCACAGAAACATATGGAAGGAGCCCATGTTTAAGATAGGAAAGTGGGACATCCATCATGAAGGGACTGAATACCCTTTGGATAGGACACTCTGTGGCTCTTAACAGAAAAGATGAGGTCATAGAAGTTGACATAGAAGTCGATTTGTTTGGTGATTATGACCTTTGGAAAAGGAACCTCATCTGAATTTGGCCTTTGTGTTATTTTAGGTTTTGTTTGTTTTGTTTTGTTTTTCCTCTGGGTTTGGTGTGATGTGAGACAAGTGTTTTAGTTTTGTTTTAAGTAACATCAAATCCTTGCACACTCTATGCAAAAATTTTGTAAGCATTGCAATAATGCTATGAATTACAAGGAACTATTTTAACTTTATTACACTTTCTGTATAAAAACAAATTTGTATTTAATATTATTTCAACTGCAGTCTTGTAAAGTATATTAATAAAAAATAATGATTGGTAAGAAGGAAAGTACCTTGTCCACTTCTTCAGGGAGTTCCTTTCTCATAGCTAATAAAATTCCAGATTAATCTCTCTTCTACATCACTTTGACCAATGTCCTAACATGTTAGCTGAGACATGTTGGCTCTTGGGAAGTTACTCACCTGGACTGGCTCATGAAAAGAAAGGTTAATTTAAGGTAAGCATGGCCTGCAATTTGAGAATCATGATTTTGAACAGGTCAAGGGAAAAGTTGTTGTTAATGAGCTTTTATAGAAAGAACTCACCACTATGCTCTCCAAGACTTTGAAGAAGTCATCCCCTACTGAGGAGACCCCTTCAGTCAGCATCCTTTGTTAGACTATAGCGTCGGGTACTCAATCCGGGTCAAGTCAGTTTTCATCTTTTCTCAAAGAATAGACCAGCATGCTCCCATATGGTGCACAGCAAGAGCATGTAGCACAGAAGGTAGAACCTCCTTAATCTACTCATCATACTCGGTCCTTCATTTTTAGCATTTCATCCTCCTTTCCTTCCACAATGACAAGTTGCTATGCATACCATTTATTCCATCTGCCTAGAACACCATTTATCCAGCACCACCCGCCCCAGAATACCATGCTTCCCAATCTCATGTGTCATCTCTCTATGGCCCTCATCATTAACCCTTAATTCCACCATCAATTTACTTTGCCTTATAATACTGCATTTTACGAACGCTTACCTATTCATCTATCTGAAACCTTCAAATAGTTGCATTCAGTTTGAAAGGTAAAAAACATGAACATATACCTAAATCAATCATCTCAATTGTATTATAATGTAGATAATTTCCTTATTTAGAAAATTTCATCACATATTTTGCATGTCTTGTAGGTGACAAAGTAATTCCCATTTACAACTGTATTTTCATCAAAGGCTATCTCTCATTAAATTTACCTGCTGACTCCCAATAGTGCTGAAGGGACAGAACCCTCAAAGCAAAGGGCTATGTATATGTATATATATATATATATATATTACAAGTCTCATTGCAAAGCATGGTGCAACCTATGTCTAAAGATGGAGTTAAAAAAATATAAATCAAGGAAAATTAAGTTGCCAGCTAAAAGATCTGGTGAAAAAAAAAAAAAAGTTAAATCTTAGTTTAAAAAGACAAAGAAGCACTCAAAAAGGAAAAATGCAGACAAATACTGATAAATCAAACTATTGGCCTCATTGTTGGTAAATTAGAGAGCATCTGCACATACCAAGAAACTTTACAGAAAAATGGCTGTGTTCCTTTTCTTCAAAGAAGGGGATTTTTCTAAGTAGCAAATAGATATAAATCAGCAACTGCAAGATCTCTTTGTACCTTGACCCTGTCATGTAAAAGTCTATAATGGAACATTATCCTTGAGCCTAAGAGCCAAAATAAAAGGGTAGGAGTGGGGATCTGTGCATGGAGTAATAAACACATTTCAAAAGAAGCTCTGAGTAACACAGAGGAATTGGCATCTCCAGTTAAGGACAATGACAAGTTAATTTTAGTTTGTGTTTGCCAAGTTTTAATGACTCTCAACAATACTAAACACTTGGCAAGAACTAAGGATCAATTTGCTGCCCCCAGTACCTTCATTACTCTTCAATAGGAGGGTAACAGATGAGCTTTTGAGTCTCCTTGGCACAAGTAATTAGACATAATTACAAATAATGGTAAAATATCAAGATAACATGTCATAATTTAAAATTTGATAATATAATCTTTCAAGTTGTAGTCTGTGTATGAGCCAAGCATTTGGAAGTATCTGTTTCATATGGTAGTTATTAATTAAGAAACACATTATAACTTTAACTAGTCAGCCTTAATCTACTATGAGGCCATGTTAAGAGTTGTATTTTAAAACATGGTATGCAAAAAATAATTCACAATAATAAAACAAGAATTAAAAAATTAATCTTTAAAGTAGAATATATATATGTTTTAATGTCATTTGAGGAGAAATCCAGTTTAGCAATATGCCCTGCCTCATTGATTGTACATGATGAAGCAATTAAATGAACAATAAACAAAAGTATAAGACCGTGAGAAATAAGAAAATTAAAAATTTAATTGTGTGAGAAAGCTATTATCACTCTATCATGTACTGTCTACAATGTTGCAAAGTATAGAACACAGATATACATATCCACAAACACATATGTACATATGCACACAGGCACCCATGTATCAAACATTACACACACACACACACACACACACACACACCCCTCTACATGACAGCAAAGAGTTAACTTCTCTTTGACTATCCATGAGAACATATGAAAGAAAGAAAGAAACATCAGAATGCAAAAATTAAACTTTTTTAATATATTCTCTCAAAACCAAAAGAGAAATAGATCATGTATTCTATGTTAACAAGATCCTTGACATTTATAGTGAACAACATTCTGTTAATAAATCCAAGACTTGGGAAACAAGTCAGCCTATTTAAAGAATGGTAATTTTAAATACCACAAATTGTTGAATGAGGTGGTGCAGTACCTTAATCCCAGCACCCAGGAGGCAGAGACAGGTGAATCTCTGACTTCCAGGTCAGATAGTGCTATATTGTGAGATCCTTGTTTCAAAAATGAAAATTTAAGAACACACTACAAATGATATGGATGGAAAGTCTTCTGAGATATAAAAGGTTTTTTAACTTGTCAGTAGAGAATGATAAAAGTATTCACCATAAGATTCCAAAACCATCAGCACAGGAACAAAACTTAACAGTAAGGCTAAGAGAAGGGGTTCAAACTTTATGTCTAAGAAAACCAAAAGCAAAAGTTTGAAAGATGCTGGGCGGTGGTGGTGCATGCCTTTAATCCCATCACCCGGGAGGCAGAAGCAGGTGGATCTCTGTGAGTTCAAGGCCAGCCTGGTCTACAGAACTAGTTCCAGGACAGACAAGGCTACACAAAGAAACCCTGTCTCAAAAAAATCAAAAAGAAAGAAAGAAAAAAATCTGAAAGAGACAATACTGCCAATAAATCTTTAAAACATAAAAACAAACTTTGAAAACACATATGTAAAATTAGAAATTATGTTATTTCTTTATATGAAAAAATAGAAAACCTAAAATGAGATATAGAATTTTTAAAATTCAGCAATTAAGGTAAAGGTCAGTGTTTGCTTCTCAAGCAGCTATAAAGCGCTTCTCATGTAGAAAATGCCACCAAGTCTGATACTGTTTGCTATATAAATGAAACATATACTAAGTATAATGGTTATGTGTTCAGACATATATAAACTTTTGTGTGGAAGAATGGAATGTGCTTACGCTAAGAAATTTTACACTAAGAAAAACACACAGTTTTCAAAGGGAGTAAAATAAAATGAAGAAACCAGCCCTTAGCTGTAAAGAGAAAAATTGATAGGGCTTTTCTTGTTTTCCCTCAACCTTATTTATTTACACATTTAACATTCTGCTCAACAGGCATATTGTTCTAAGAAATTATATAATTATATATATGTGTGTGTATATATATATATATATGTATATGTATATATATATATATATATATATAATGCACATATGTATAATATATAATGGTCAGGTATAATAAAATAGAAAACAAATAGCAAAGATAAACAATAGATTCTAAACAAACCTAATAGATTTTCAAAACTACCAAGGAGCCATAGTAAAGATAACATTTTCAAAATGTGTGTGATGTCTGCACCCACCAAGGTTGCAATGGGCAACATGATAGTGAAATAGCCACACATATGAAATAAAGGATGCTGGGAAAACCAAGGAACAATGTAAAGTTCATGATACTAATATTTGAAAAACTGATCAGCCATTTATTTGTTGAAGTCAAAAGGCCTCAAGGTCATACCTTAAATTATCTCCAGTGCACCAGACTTAAGAACATTACTTTTATCTGGTATCTATGGAATCCTTATGCTCTTGTAAATAACACATGCCCCTTGATTTAGGAAATCTCATAGCCTTGCCTGCTGGGTGCACAAAGATCTAAAATGCACAGTTACAACACAGCATGGAAGATAAGACAAAATAAGACAATCATTTAACCCAAAGTCTGTAGAGAAAAACTAGCCCACTCAAGTACTCAATTTGTTTCAAGGGGTGTTGAGGATCTTTTTAGTGGGATTTTTTTTTTAAAGATGGTTGCTTCATGACTCAGACTGGCCTCAAATTAACAGTTATATTCCAGCCTCAGTTCCCTAAGTGCTGTAATGAGAATCATATGCTACCACATCCAAACAGCATATGTAATTCTCAAATTCCTTCTTCTCTCAGCCCACTGTCATGTACATGAGTTCTACTATAGATAGATAGATAGATAGATAGATAGATAGATAGATAGATAGATAGATAGATAGATAGACAGATAGACAGACAGAAGGCCTGGAGAGATGGTTCAACATTTAAAAGAAAATGCTATTTTTTTTTTCAGAAGACCTGAGTTTGATTCCCCAAACCCAAGTCAGGTGGTACCTCCAGCTCCAGAAGATCCAATGCCACTGGCCACCTCCCATACTGCACTCACATGTGCATACACTCACACACATACAATTACAAATGAATCTAAGTATACAATATCAATAAACAGAACAAGTGATTAAATATGATAAGCTTGAAAGTGCTCATACAGATAAATAATAAAACCCTCAAGATACTAACATATAAATGTGCAAAAGGGGATAAGTACATATAATTCATATAAGTGAAAATATTCATTTACCTTCATACTAAGACATTAGCAGCTGTAACAGAATTAATGAACATTTTTCAAACAAAATAAGACTATGCCACCACATTAAATATTCAGTGTAAAGTCAGGCAAAGTGGTGCACACCTGTAATATCAAAATTTGGGAGTTGTAAACAGAAGGATCAGGAGTTTAAGTCTATTCTGACTTTATAGTGAGTTGAAGGATAGCCTGGGCTATATGAGACTTATGTAAAAAAAAATGATGGTATTCACTGTAGGATGCAATCTTCATTTTAGAAATATGAAAATGGTTTTAAAGTGCAATATATATAAACTACTAAAAATGTAGTTAAATTTGTTACAAAAGTGTGGTGAAACATGGTTTCATTAATGTCATGTTGCTGTAACAAAATACTTACTGAAGCGACATACAGAAAGGTCTGACACTGGATGACACTTCAAAGGGACGAGACTTTCATAATCATGGCAAGGGAGTCAGAGTGTCAGCAGGTGCTCACACTGTAGTCAGGAAGCAGAGACTGCTAGTGGTCAACGGACATCACCTCTTTTGTTTGTTCATTTTTGTTTTGTTTTATTTTAATTTGTTCAGTCCAGGAACCAAGCCCATGGAATGGCACTGTTTACAGTAAGGTGGGTCTTCCCTCATGATAATCCCTCAGGGACCTGACTAGAGAAGCTAACCTAATCTAGATAATCCCTCGACAGAGTGCTTGGAGGCTAATGTCCTAGGAGATTCTAGATCTGTCGAATTGACAATCAATATTAAGGGGGTCATAGTCTCACAGAAAATGGATGTCTTAATCTTTCATTATTCTAACTATCAGATTGGTTAAACAGTGACTGTTAAGTATTGTGTTAAATAATAAATCTATACTTTATTATTATACAATCCTGAAAAGAACCCAGTAAAGTACATGTTGTTATAAAATTGAAAAGAAATATTTCTTAATAAAATTAAGAAATGTGTGGAGGGCAATCCTATAGCTGAGTGCTAAGATCATAGATAACTCTTTCCATGACAGTAGACTTCCTACTTTTTCTGTCAAGATGGAGACAGATGCACACCTGTGTGCTGATGGCAGAAGGATGGAGACAGATGCACATCTGTACACTGATGGCAAAAAGATGGAGACATGCACATCTGTGCGCTGATGGCAAAAAGATGGAGACAGATGCACATCTGTGCGTTGATGGCAGAAGGATGGAGACAGATACACATCTGTGCACTGATGGCAGAAGGATGGAGACAGATGCACATCTGTGTGCTGATGGCAAAAAGATTGAGACAGGTGCACATCTGTGTGCTGATGGCAGAAGGATGGAGACAGATGCACATCTGTGCACTGACGGCAGAAGTTACTGGTGTGTTCTGACAGAAAGTCATAAAAATATTCAGAGCCTCTGGTCCAACAAACATATTTCAAAATTCACCCTGCCAACAATATTTAAATAGCAAAAGGTGGTTCTCAAACCCATAAACAGTAGAACTCAGAGATGAAAAAAAAATCTCACAATGCTACCTGATCACTGAAGGAGACATTAAGTAGACAATGGTTTTTGAAGTTCATGAACTATCAAATAGAAGTTCTAAAGGTTTGCAGGATTTTTATCTCAATATGGCAAAACTGAATGGCAAATATATAAAAGTGATATATACACAAGATACAGTTTCTATAGAAACTGAAAGATAAGCAAACTGATTTATTTGAGTGACAGTGCTGTGGGTATTTTATTATTCTTGTATTTATAGTACTTGTGAAATAAAACTTTACCAAAATAAGAATAGAATCTGATCTTTCTATAACACAGAATCAATGTTTTATGGCAAAAATAATCTCTAAGAAACAAAATTTATAGACCAAAAATTATTTGTTGCATTTTGATAAAGAGTCAACAATTTGCCTTTTATCTCAACAATTGGAGTAATAAGTACATAAATCCCATCACATCCAATTGGTGGAAGACAAAATAATATTGGAGCCACACAGCATGTCCCATGTATAAAATGAGTTTAAGAGACTTTAAGTTGAGGTTACATTTACTTTAAAGTAAGGTAGTTATGTCTTGATTGCCAGTGCCATAACAAAACGTAATAAATAACAGAAATTTATTTCTCACAATTCTGGAGTCTGAGATCAGAATGTTAGCATGGTTAGTGAGGGCATTCCTCTAGGTTTCAAACTACCAACTTCTTATATCCTCACACAAAAAAAAGGGGGTCAAGAGATTCCCCCTGGGGTTCCTTTTAATAAAAATTACAATGTGCATCTAGTTGATGAGGCCCTGCCTTGGCATCTGATCATCTCTCAAAGGCTCTCTCTGCATTCCAATTCCATTACATTGTAGGGTAACACTATCAACCTGTGAATTTATGAGGATATAAACATTGAGTACACTGTAACTTTCGAAAATATGCATTTTTAAGATGATTAAAAAATCATTTTAAAGCTTTAAAGTAATATAGGCATGACTATTTCTGTTTTCTTCAGCTCTCTTGAGAATCATTAATTCCATACAATGGATGAACACAGATGATTTCTAATTGACCTTTAAAGAATTTCATTTCAACTTCAGTTTATTTATTCAAATCTACCAATGGGTCAAGTTTGAAGAGACTTCTGAGTGCAGAGAATAACATAAATTTAAAGTTGCCTCTTCCTTCATCCTATGAGAGATAGGAGATATTTGAAATTGTTCTAGTTGCTATGGTGGTTGCCAAGGTCTCCCACAGAGCTGATATCCAAGAGTAAGTCACACATGGGATCTCTGTTTGTGCTCAAGATTGAAGTCAATTGGCTCTCATAATGAAATTGTAGCAAGGTCAAGGTAAGGAATAGCCCAAGCCTTCCCCTCTTTTAAATGACACACAGAGGAACCAAGGGAACTTTGATCATAACTTGAAATGGATATCAGTCTACTTCAAAGTCTTGTAGAACTTCTGATCACAAATTAATCCACTTTAATGAGAGTTACATATTTCCTCCAGCCTCAACATTTCAAGTAGACTGGTTGGTTGGTTTTGCTAAATTGGAGTTTAAATACATATATGTTTTGCATTTGTATGTGTGCATCTGATATACCTGAATATAACTCTGTGTGTTTCCATGTGCAGTGATTTGCTCTGTAGAGTTGCGTGTGCACATGTATATGCATGTGGAGGTCAAAGGTGGGCATAGGGTGTCTTTTTAGCTTTCCACCTTATTTACTGGGTCAGGTTCTCTCACTGAGCCTGAAACCTTTAGATTTGGGGAGTCTACTTCATCAGCTTGCTTGAGGGCTAACCTGTCTCCACCTCCTGAGTGCTGGAGCCACCATATCTGCCCAACTTTTATTTGGGTGCTGGGAATCAAAACACCAGTCCTCACATACAGCAAGCTCTTTATCTACTAAGTCACCTTCCCTGTCCTGACTTTGTATTTTCTAATGCTGCAGAGTTTCAGACAAGTTAAGTACATCTTAAACCTGACCTTCCATGATGTTCAGACAGCATAAATCATTTTCCTCACCTCGCATGATGCTGTAGTTCATTATTCCTCTTCCAAAAGCTGTATACACACACAAACACACACACACACACACACACACACACACACATACAATATAAATTGTATGTTCCACCTCAACAAGAACTACACCAATGGACATGGTAACATGGAAAGGGAAGAGCTCAAGGCCTTAATCCTAAACAAAGAACTACAGAAAACAAGGATGTTGAGAGTGGAGTGGACAAATGGTCTTCCTTAGAGAAGAGCTCCCCAACTAGTTATCCAGCAACAAGTGGTCAACCCTGCACATAAAAGTAACATACAGATTGAGCAGGTTGTAAATGCTTATGAATACTCTCTTTGGGTCTCTTTGTGTTGGCTCTTTCTGTCTCATTCTCTATCTCTTGTCACTTGCTGTCTCGCTGTCTGTCTGTCTCTCTCTCTGTCTCTCTCTCACACACAACAGCAACAATTAAAGAATATAAGCAATAAATTTAAGAGTGAGCAAGATGGTTGCAATAGGAGGGATTAAAGGGAAGGGGTAGTGATGTAATTATAATTTCAAAAATGTAATAAAACTACTAAGCAGAAAAAAAAACCACAAGTTTATCACACACACAAAAAGTCCTATATAATGGACAATCCAACAAGGACCTTTTCCAACAAGCAATGATGAACCCTTTCCTCCCTAAGTTTTATAGACTGTTACTACAGTGGTCCAGCTCTATTATTTAAGAACTAAATAACTGATAAAGACTGAGCATCTCTAACCCAAAAATCTTAACTACTCTAAAATCTGAGACATTTTTAGTACAAATGATACTATAAGTGAAAGATCCTATACTATGAATCTATATTTTATGCAGATAATTATTTAAATTATTCTATTAAATTACCATAATACCAAGTAAATAAATTCTAAATTTCTAATTTCAATACATTTGGGGTGCTAAGAATTCTAAAGAAGATATATTCGGCCTATACACTATAATATGGCACAACTAGCTCACCTTTCTTTAACTTTTCTGGATCCACCCAAACAGTAGTCTCCAGTCAAATTATGGCTCTCAGGGAAAAGGCCTAGTAGAGAGTAGAGTATAGATGTGGAAGGGCATTTCTAATTTCAGGAAGACCTGTGTATGTACTACAATAGTCTCTGTATTAGTCATGCCTTTGTTTTCCCTCCATTACTATTGCAAAATATCTAAGGCTGAGTATTTTCAAAAAGAATAGTATATGCAACCCACAATTTGTAGACTAAAAGTCCAAGGTTGTAGGCTTCACCTGTTTGGCCAAGGAAGGGCACTCAGTTGTACCATATTAGGACATTTTGATACAATGCATGTGTAAGACAGTAGGAGCCTATGTTCCTCCTTCCTAGAACCCTAGTTAGAGGATTATATTAATTCCTTCTGGATGGGTACAGATCAGAGCCCCCAATGACTTAGTTAAGTAGTTACTTTGTGTTAAATTATGGTCTTTCTTAACACATGGGGGAAATTCCATACCATCAATTCTTTGCTACCTGTCAGAAGATATTATAAGCAATAAAGTAAAATACCTGTAAGGTTTGTGTACAGGGTACATATGAAACAATTTTTTTGTTTACATTTGGATTTCATGATATTTCTCAAATATCACATGATGTGTATAAAAATATTCCAAATTGTTTTTAAAACTTAATTAGATCGAAAATACTTGTGGTGCTAAGAATTTTGGAGAAGTAGTACTCAGCCTGTACTGAATTAAATATTCACATATCAGTGGATTGGAAAGCACAATCAAATCATACCCAGCCCATGGAGACAGGACACAGCCTCAGAGAATGCTGCTACAACTCACCTCAGCCATGTGAGTTCCTAACACTCTCATCACCCTACCTTGGCCTTTTAATTTTGTACTGCACTAAAAGACTCAAATCTCCAATTTAATTTTTTCACTTGTACCCAAAATGGTACTGTTAATTTTAAAAGCCCATCACTGTTAAAAGTTCCCTCTTGGCATGTCTTAGGTCTGAATCCAGTGTATGCTATGCTTCATTGGTGACCTATCAAGCTCCATTTCCTTGCAGGAAGTCACCAGCCCAACCCCCATGATATCCACATAACTCAGAAAAGCACAGAGGACTGTCCACTAATAATTGCTCAATGGAATGAAGGCGGTCAGAGTTGCTTGATTTTTTTTTTATTTTCAATTTGATGATTTCACAGCACCCCAGATGAATCTCTGACATGGTTTATAATTTGCATGGCTGATTTCCCTTCTTCTGACCGATCTATCATGATTCTGACAAAATCTAACATGATTCTGTTTTAAAAAACAAAAAACAAAAAACATTTTATTAGATAAACAGAAGAGGCCCAGTTTCCAATGCCCTTGGTAACCATGGTAAGTTCTTTACATCAGCCTCTGTTCAAAACTTCTATTCTTACTTAATGACCTATTAACTTAGGGACCCTATGATAATCTTTCCTGCTCTTGACCATCCATCTTTTTTTGTATATAAATGTCTGAACACAAGGAAAGTGATTATGTTATTTATATGTTTTTATTGCTTCTCTCAAACTGAATTTTCATATTCCCAAATAACTTTTCAAATTATCTTATTTAATTGCCGTGAGGACATAATATAAGTAAGATGTTTGTCTATATTGTATTGAGAGCTTAGAAATTGAACCAGAAAGAGACTCAAAGATGATCCAAGCAGATGTGTGTGTGTGGAAGAAGTGAAGACAGATCTGGGATCTGCTCAGTGTGTCTTCATTGGCTGAGCCCCAGCCACAGGGCGGGGCCACCAAGGATTGATGCTTCTTTAAAAGCTGGTCACATGGCACAGAAGAAAAAAAGGTACAACCTACTTTCCAGTATGGTCACCAGTTAGTTGTGTGACTGTGCCCATGACCTCAGTGCCTTTTCCCTGTAGAAGAAATGTGTCAGATAAATGATCTTCATTGGCTCTCTTGGCCTGTGTCTGTTTTTTTTAAGAGTGTATTGGGGAGAAGGGGGTGCTGTGCCCAAGGATGCTAGAAGAGGACATCAAAGCCCCCAAAGCTGTAGTTACAGGCCATTGTGAGCCAAGTGATATGGGTACTGAGATCTGTATTTGGGTCTTCTGGAAGAACAGAACATGCTTTTGTAATAAATAAATAAATAAATGAATGAATGAATGAATGAATAAATAAATAAATAAATAAATAAATAAATAAATAAATAAAACAATATGACTGCTCCATGGTATGGTTAAGGAGAAAGGATTTTTTTTTTTTTTTTAGTGTTTTGTTTGTTTGGTTGGTTGGGGTTTTTTTTGTTGGGTTTTTGTTTTTGTTTGTTTGTTTGTTTTGTTTATGTGTTTGTTTTGTAGATATAAGGGGGAGAACAGCCAGAGGCATCTGGAAGAGTCCAGAGCAGAGAAAGAAAGTAGACTGAACATGGCCAGCAGACTGGACATGGTCATGAGAGAAGCAGGAGCCGAGAGAGGGAGAGAGAGACAGGAAGAGCATGGGAAAGCAGAGCAAGCGGGAGGAGGGAGATAGAGAGAGGACATAGCTGAAATAGCAGGGTTATAAAGAGAATGCATAGCTTGGGGGAGGGAAGACCATAAACTGGGAGAGTTCAGGGTAGGGGAGGAAGTGAAAAGAAGTAGGATGGCAGCCTGGACTTTGATAACAGAAACTAGTGATACTGAGGGAGCCAGGGGGCCAACATGCACCTTGTATGCTAACAGGCACCACAGATAGCCATTTGCTGTTCTGTCCTTTGGAATTATGAGGAAATGGAGTTTTCTTTAGATCTGAAACTCTTAAAACTCTGGTCCGTCTCTCAAAGACCACATTCTATGGTCCTGCACAGTGCTCTGGGAAATAGTTATCATCAGAGTTGCTAGTGCTGGCCTCATGCTACACATGCGCGCGCGCACACACACACACACACACACACACACACACACACACAGAGAGAGAGAGAGAGAGAGAGAGAGAGAGAGAAGCCAGAGGCAGACACTACATGGCTACACTTATTAAAATGTCCAAAGGGGGGGAGAATACATAGATTTGATGACTAATGGCTACTTGGGACTAGGTGTCAGAGTAGAGATCATTACCTGCTGGTAGGCAGGAGAGAGACAAATTTTCTAACACTAGGCTGTACTAACCATTTTATAACTATGTAAATTAGCTTAAAATTTTACTAACTGATATACTTAAAATGGGTAAATTTTATGGAGCATAAAATTATACATCAATAAAACTGTAACTAGACAACATACAAAGGACCAGAGATGAGGGGGTAAAAAGATAAACTAAAAATATGTCATTAAAGCTAGATGATAAGTATAAAAGTTTACCATTCCTTTTACTCTTATGTATTTGAAATTTTTTCATAGGAAAAGGTTAAATTTAAAAAAAAAAAAAAGATACTCTGCTAAATCATGGTCAGACCAGTACATTCTGTTCAACTATGTAGCTATTTAACTAGTATGTGAAGAGCACTGGTGATGTTCCTCTATATTTGGAAATTGTAATAAAAACAACTAGGCCTGGCCTCCAAGGAGTTTATATAATAGTGGGAAGCAACAATGCACATGTGCAAATAAACAAGACTGTTTCTAGTTAACAGAAAATACTGCAACAGAATTAAACCCTCCTCTAAAGAGGTAAGGTCTGAGCTGAGATTTGATGAGGAGAAATCAGGCACACAGAGATTTAGAGGAGTATCCTAACCGAGCAAATGAAGTTCTTGGAAAATGTAAGTTATTCAATGTGTTACTTGGAAAGATTGAACATTCACTTGCTTGCTCATTTTCATTTTCTTCTGTGAATTAGACATCTGGAGCACAATGACGTTCTTTGCACCTTCTGGGAGACTGTGGCTGTGAATCTGTCCCCTGTGGAAGAGGGCGACCTTTTGGTTGCTAAGGAGAGTTTCTATAATTGACCATTCCAAACTTGTTGAAAGATGGAAGTGATACAGGGAGAGCCCAGGAGCCCAGCCAGAAGGAACAGAATGGAGATCATTTGAGTTAAACAGGAGCCAGATGTCAAAAGTCACTAGTCCTAGACATTTAACACTAGACCATGTAAAAGACCAAAATGCCAAAAGATAGGACACACCATGGATGTGGAGGAAGGCAGGACTCCACAGAACAGAATCTTCGGAAAAAGTCTAGCAAGGTATTCAAAGTTCACTCAAGACAAAGCAATAAGATTATACCTTGATGACCTTCTAATCTAAACACACATCAAAATTAAACATAAAATTGGGAAAATATAAAAATATGTAAGATTATCTTTAGAATGTGATATACTTACTGTAAAGCAGAAACTCATAGAAATGGATAGTAAGACTAAAGCTTTGGGGCCTCTGAACCCCAAGATCCAATTAAGCAGAGGGTGCTGGAAGGTATGAAGGTAGTGTGCTCCATGCTGAGTAGAGAACAATGGAGAGGAAGGTAAGAGTAAGAACAAGCTCCCTATCCATAGGAGGGCAAAGATCAACCTCATTGACAGCACTTGGAAGGAGGAGGGGCTGTCCTGCTATCCCTTTGGGGAGGAGGCTTAGCTCAAAATGCAAGACCTACTTCTGCTCTTACATAATTTTCAGAGATTCTAAAGCAGAAACTGATTTAAAAAAAAACCATTAGAGACAGAAAAATAACAAAACAAACATCTCAAACTGATAGGTAATGACTCAAACATAAATAAAATAATACTAAGTAATCAATAGTTCTATAACTTAGAAATGCAATCCAGATAAATTAACATTGTATAAGAAAAATCAGGAAGAGTCCAAAATTAAGTGATACTACAGGATCGTTGTCTTAGTTACTTTTCTATTGCTATGACAAAACACCATGACCAAAGCAACTTATATAAGAAAGTGTTTAATTTGAGGCTATGGTTCTAGAGTGTCAGAGTACTGGACCATTATGGTGGAGAGCATGGCAGCAGGCAGGCATAGTTCTGGAGCAGTAGCTGAGAGCTTACATCACCATCTACAAGAAGGAGGCAGAGAGAGCTCACTAGGAATAGCATAAGCTTTTGAAACCTTAAAACCTACCCTTAATGACACCTCTTCCTACAAAACCATACCTCCTAAACCTTCCCAAACTGTTCCGCCAAATAGGGATCAAATATTCAAACATATAGGCTTGTGGAGGCCATTCTCAAACCACCACAATCATCAAAGGCAAAAAAATGAACGAAAAACACAATGCCAGCTACCTTGCTGTACTCAGTGATAAATAAGAGACCCTTTCTAAAAGCAAAGTGGACAGTTAATCAGGAAAAGCTTTAGTAACCCCAGCTCTAGTTTAATACCTGAGGTTAAAGGACATGCCCTTACTTCAGCCCCAGTTCTGATGCACTATTTGAGGTAGAGAACCAATTTGTACTTTGGATTCATCTCCAGTTTGCCCCTGAAGTTAGAGAGTGTGGCCATACTTCAGCCCTAGCTGTGGTTTGTTATTTACAGTAGGAACTTTACCCACACATAGAACCAGGGTTAATAGAAATGGGCTAAATATAAGAGTAAGAGCTAGACAATGGTAGGCCTGAGTTAATGGCCAAGCAATTTAAATAATATAAGTGTGTGTGTGGTTATTTTAAAAATGGGTTGTTGGACTAACAGGGCTTGGCAGGGGCTGGAGAGAAGGTCTCCAACTACAGCCTTCCTATAAACTGATGAAAAACAAACTAAATATGAAATTAGGAAAACAAACACATTCATAATAGTCTTAATTTTAAAAATGAAAAGGGATAAAAACTCCCCCAAATACCTTGGAATAATTTCAAAACACTGGAGAAATTGACAATTCTTAAAATTTGGGAAGACCATCATGCACATGGGTTGATAGAATTAATATAGTGAAAATCTATAATTTTGATACAATTCTAATTAAAATGACAACTCGATTTTTTACAAAATTGAGGAGAAAAAACTTAAAATTTACTTGTAAACAGAAAATACATCAGATAACCAAAGCAGTTCAGATTAATAAAAATACCACCTGAGGCTTGATAACCTGATTTCAAGTTTAGAGTCATAATAGAGCATGATATTGGTACAAAAACAGACACATGATCAAGAGAATGGAACTGAGGACCCACATATACGTCCACACAACTATAGCCACTTGATTTTTGACAAAGCCAAAAATAGAGATTGGAGGAAAATACAGCCTCTTCAACATAGAGTTCTGGGAAAACTGGATATGTCCACGTAAAAGATGAAATAATATTTATCTCTCACCTTGCACAAAAATCAACCACAAACGTGCCAGAGACTTCGATGCTATACAGAAAACTCTGAAACAACTAGAGGATAAAGCAGGGAGTGCAATTAAAATTTAGACACAGCTAAGGACTTTCTGAATAGGACTCCAGTCACCTGGAAAATAGGGCAAACAATAGCTAAGTGGGACCTCATGAAATTAAAAAGGTTCTTACTGCAAAAGGAACTCTTAATTGAGTGAAGAGGAATCCTACTACATGGAAGAAAGTCTTTACCAACTATACATCTGACAGAGGTTCCATGTCCAGAATATAGTATTTAACAAACTAACACAAAGTAAGCTATTAAAAGTGATCCATGGAACTGAATAGAGGATTCTCAAAATGAAGAATAAATACCTTTTTAAAATGTCCAATACCTATAAACCATCAGAAAACTGCAAATTAAAATTACTTTCAGATTTTATCTTACTCCATTTGGAATAGATAAAAAAAAAAAAAACAAAAAAAAACAATACAGCCTTGATACAGGGAGAAGGAGCTTGGCCCTACCTCAACTTGATATGCCAGACTTTGTTGACTCCTCATTGAGGCTTTACCCTCGCTGAGGAGTGGATGGGGGTGGTTAGGGGTAAGGTGGAGGTTGAGTGGGAGGAGGGGAGAGAGGGTGAACTATGGAAAAAGAACTTTAAAATAAAAATTTTTAAAAATAAACAATAATAATATATGCTGGTAAGTACATGGGGAAAGAAGAACCCTTATCCACTACTGGGGTGAGTGAAAACTGGAGAGCCATTATGGAAATCAGTGTGGGGTGTTCTCAAAAAGATGAACATGGAATTGCTGTATGACCCAGCTGTACCACACCTGGAAATAACTCAAAGGATTCCATACCCTACAACAGAGAGACCTGTACTTTTACATTCACTGCAGCTCTAGTCACAATAATGAGGAAATGGAACAAACCCAGATATGTATCAATTGAGGAATAGACAATGAAAATGTGGTACATAAATAAAATAAAATTTTATTTAATAACAAAAAAGAATGGATTTATGAAATTCACAGGAAAATGGGTGGATCTGGAAATTTTTACTCTGAGTTAGGAAACCCAAGTCGAGAAAGACAAATGCCACACGTTGTCTTTCATATGAGGATGCCAGCTTCAAATTGTTAGTGTATTTAATACAAAAAAATTATAATTTCCAGAAAGATATAAAGGAGTATTATAAGGATGAAAGAGAGAAATAGGGGAAAAGACGGGAGAACACATCAGCCATGAAAGTGGAGGAGCAAGTCCTGGGGCTGCAAAGCTTTAAACAGTAAGGGTTGAGAATGGGGAGGAGAAGATAGAAAGAGTAACCCAGAATTAAGGATGTGAGAAAAAGCCATATGGAAACCTATTTCATAAGCATATAAAAATATAATCTAAAAAAATAGAGAAAGTGTTTCAACAGAAGTAACCTCCTCAGATGGATAATGTTTCTCCCAGAAGTCATAGGTGATTAACTGAAAATCCTAGCACTCTTGTGTGGGATACTTCATTATGAGTGATTGGTCTTGGAGGCCTAAAATTCCTCAAAACAATATAAACTACTGACATAGTTCTTGGCCACCAGAACTTGACTATAAGACCCTAGTGCTAAAGATGTCACACACTTTGGTAACAAAACCAAGAAATCATGATAGAGGTGGGCTGGAAACTTCTTACCTAACAAGCTAGCTTTCATTGTGCCAAAAGATACTATGCAGAATGCTATTTAAAAAAAAAAAATTATCAATGGTCTTACCCAGTGGTAAATGCTGAATGCTACAATATGAACCTATTGGGCAGAATATGCTATATAGCACAATAGTGGCATGACGGTTGCAGGGGTAACCAATTACTTTCTGGTTGGATTGCAGGCTACTCTGCAGGAGGGAACATATTCCCGGTTCTAGAAACTGACTCAACAGCCAATGGCTTGGGAGGTCAATGACCCTACTGAGAAACTACTACTACTATTGCTTGCCTAAATAGTCTTCTTATCAAACCGCCTTTTAAATACTCATAGATAAGTACTGTATCCAGGCTTGACCAGTAAAGCTCTTTTCTGAATGTGGTTAATGCAGAAACTTACAGCTGGCAAAAGTTCTAAGAAAGAATGCTGGTGGAGTATTCCATCCTACATAGGACAGTTACATCAACCCCATCCCTCCAAGGCTCAGTAAATATTGTGGAAGAACTCACTGCAGCTGTGGTTATCTGTATGATCTTTGCACAAGACTGGATCCATCAAAATTTCATCATGGATGCATGGATGTGAGAGGGGCCCAGGAGGCCCCACCTCCCCCCAGGCACTATTGGTAGTCAGTGGTTGTAGGTGGAGGGAGTACAATGTATCTCAGTGGTGTGGTACTGATAAGTTGCCCAAGCTCCAGTAACAACCTCCGACCTGTGCTCTAACAAGCAATTCTAATCAAATTCAGTGGGTTACACATGGAGAAGAGATGGAAGTCAGAAGACCTTGCTAAGAAGGAAGGTTCCAAGTGGAATGGGAATGGGATGAGAAGGGAGTAAGTGGTAAACATGACTAAAAGTGATTATATACAAGTATTAAATTGTTGAACAGAAAAAGGTTTTAAAACATTTGTGAATTAAAAAAATACAGTCGGGGGGGGGGGATTTAGCTCAGTGGTAGAGTGCTTGAAGGAACTGGGTTCAGTCCTCAGCTCTGGCAAGGGAAAAAAAAAAAAAAAAAAAAAGCCGGGCGGTGGTGCGCATGCCTTTGATCCCACCACTCAGAAGTCAGAGCCAGGTGGATTTCGGTGAGTTCAAGGCCAGCCTGGGCTACCAAGTGAGTTCCAGGTGCAAAGCTACATAGAGAAACCCTGTCTCGAAAAACTGAAAAAAAAAAAAAAAAAAAGTTAAGAATACTGACTGTTCTTTCAGAGGACCTGGGTTCAATTCCCAGCACCCACGTGGCAGCTCACAACTATGTGTAACTCTTCCAGGGGACCTGAGACCCTCATGCAGGTATACAAAAAGGAAAAAAAAAAAGTCCTTTAGGGGTTAGGGATTTAGCTCAGTGGTAGAGTGCTTGCTAGAGTGCAAGGTCCTGGGTTCGAACCTCAGCCCTGGCCAAAAAAAAAAAAAAAAAAAAAATACAGTCACTAAAATAAAACAGGAGTTAAAAGCTTTCTGGAAATATAAACATAGCAAATAACAATTTTTAAAGCATTGAGATGAAGTTAAGAGCCACAGTTACTAGTATATGCCTTATTGAAAGGTCATAAAAGTAGAAAGAGATATTGGTGACACGATATTCATACACACTGTGCTGGTTGGTTTTATGTCAAGTAGATACACGCTAGAGTCTGAGTGGAGGGAAGCGCAATTGAGGAAATGCCTCCTTAAGATTAGGCTGCAGGCAAGCCTGTAGAGCATTTTTTACAACTGGTGATTGATGTGAATGGTGCCATCCCTGGGTTGGTGGTCCTGAGCGCTATAAGAAAGCAGGCTGTGCAAGCCAGGAGGAGCAAGGCAATAAAGAGCATTCCGGCACGGCCTCTGCATCAGCGCCTGCCTTCAGGTTCCGGCCCTGGGTAAATTGTTGCTCTACCTCTTTTCGATGATGAACTGTGAAATGGAAGAGTGAGTGAAATAACCCTTTCCGCCCCAAGTTGCTTTTGGCCATGGTATTCCATCATACCAAAAGAAACCCTAAGATACACACTAATGTGTTTCTAAAGTAAAAGCTCTCAGCTTGAACATGCACCAAACAAGATCAATGAAATTCCATTTATTCATATAAAATCTGGAAAGAAAATGGGAGATATCATGGATCCAGAGAAAATGTTAAAGATTTTGGACATGAATTTGGAAGAAGTTGTTATCAAGAAGACAAGGTAAAGCTTGGCAGCTTGTGCCCTTTAAGGTGCCAGTGGGAACAATACTCTGATTATGAAATTAATTCCACCTTTAAGCTATCATTAGAGGTTAGGCAGGAAAGCAATAACACAAATGCTTCTATATACAAAGCCTAGGAGGATCTCTGAATGAACTATTTAATAAAGAATTCATTAAATAATAGTGACACCATGAGGAGGAAATAAGTCAAGAAATTAGAAAAGCAGGTGACGAGCACATGAGATGAGTAAAATAAAATTGAAGAGTGTGTTCACATGTGTTTGAAGTTCATGAGAGCAAACATTCCAGCTATAAATGGCTAAAGGAGATAGATGGACATTTCTCCAAACGACACATACAAGTGTAATCAGCACTTGGAAAAATTCTGTCATCTGCCTCAAGAAAATGCAAACTAGACACATAAAGAGGACGTTCTTTTATGTCCTGGATGGTGATTATAATCAAAATGACAAAGTCAGGCAAGGTGGAGCTTGCTGGTAATCCCAGCACTGAGGAGACAAAGTGTTCGCCATGTCCAAATGTACTACCAAATGTCTTAAATCAAAATTAACTACTATTATGATTAAAAATCAAGACTATATTAGATACAGTGACACATACTTGTAATTTCAGCTCTCAGGAGACAGGAAAATACTGAGTTCAAGGCCAGTCTGGACTGTATAATGAGACCTTATTTCAAAACTAAATGCTAATTAAAATTATTACTTAAATTTTTCTAAAACAAAAATATGCTTCTCATAAGAGGTATATCTTAAATGTGAGAGTAAGAAATTTACAAAGTGAAAAGACAAAAAGTTATTTCATGTACAGAGTTTCCAAAATAGAAATAATGTCGCACTCAAATCAGACAAAGCCAATCTAAGATGGAAAACACAATTTTCTTAAGTGTGTTTCTGTTGCTAAATTTGTCAACACAGATAAAAGGAAGTAGTTTATATTTCCCCTTAATGATTTATGTTTAAAATATATAAAGCTAAAAGCAATCATGTCAGAACTGAAGAATAATCAACCCTTGAGAGGGGAGATGTCAAAATATCCTCAGAAATGGAAATAACTAACAAAATTTTAAAAATCAACAAGGACACAGAAATTTGAACATCAACATTATTTTGTTTGTTTGTTTGTTTTTGAGACAGGGTTTCTCTGTGTAGCTTTGTGCGTTTTTCCTGGAACTCGCTTTGGAGACTAGGCTGGCCTTGAACTCAGAGATCCGCCTGGCTCTGCCTCCCGAGTGCTGGGATTAAAGGCGTATGCCACCACCTCCCGGCCTCATCACCATTATTAAACTTAATGAATTTGACATAAATAAAATACTTTTTCACAAATAAAATATGTTTCACAGAATATACTTTACTTTGTTTTCTAATTTAGATGAAACATTTACCAAAGATGACCATTTTGGTGAGGGGGGGGCATAAAGCAAGAGTGAAAAAATTAACTTTTTTTTTTTTTTTTTTTTGCTAGAGCTGAGGACCAAACCCAGGGCCTTGCACTTGTTAGGCAAGCACTCTACCACTGAGCTAAATCCCCAACCCAAAAAATTAACTTTTAATAAATACACATTCATAATGACTGTAATGCTAAGATCCCATACTTTCCACAAACTGAACAATATATACGTGTGTGTGTGTGTGTGTATGTGTGTGTGTGTAATCTAGAAGAGATTAATACATCAACCAACAGGAAGAGAACTTCTGAGTGTATTAAGGATGTCAGCTCTGCTTGGTCCCCACTCTAGACACAGCCTACTTAATTGCCATCTGCCTGCCCTTCTGTTGACTCATCTAGACCACCTGCCCATTTGGTAATCTGGACCTTATCCTGCCCTTCAGTTCACCTCACTCCTACAGCTCATCTCTGACCCTTCAGCCTAATTATGAGCGGCAGCCAACAGGCAACTTTTCCGGCCAGACTTTCAAGTTCAGAGAGAGAGAGAACGAACAAAGAGAAGAGAAGCAGATAATCTGAGGAACTAGAAAGGAGGGGAAGGAGAGTAAACTGGTAAGTTGGCTACATCACCATCTTCCAGGTATGCTTGCTGGTTATGAAGTAAAATCTGGAGTTCACTCCTGGAACTCCAAGTATACAATATTTTTCTCACCATCCACTTTTGCAGCCTCATTTCTCATTGTTCCAGCACAGGTCAGCTTGGTCTTCAGGACACACACTTACCTTCTCTTCTTCATATTGTGTCCTCAATGTTGAATGCTTTTCCCTACAGCCTTCACCTCCTGACATGTTAGCCATTGCAGTGCAAAGTCCAAACATTGAGTCTCTAAAAAGCCTTTTAAGATGGAATTAACATCTTCCCTCAAAGCTACCTGTTGACGTCTATGATCTGCTCCATCAGTGCTTTGTATGCTTCCATCCCTCTGAGGATTTTGAGACCAGGAGCTTGACAGTCAGTTTGAGCCTTTTTCTACAGCATTTTTCCTCAGAAGTCCTAAGTAATTGATCCATACAAGTTAAACAATATGTGTTGGTTGTATTCACTTGCATTTACACTTAGAGCTGACGAGACACTGACATAAAACATAGAAACCAAGGGCGCAAAAATTATTGCCCAAACCTAAAGAAAAGTTGAGTTTTGTTTCTTACTAGGGCAGAAAGATCACGAGCTAGACAGACTTTTTCACATCCTTAAAACTGAGGAATAGCACAATGGCCACGCTATTAGAATGGAAACTTTCAAGCCAATCGTTTGATATGGGGACTTTGATCAGGATTGGACAAGGATCAATATAGGACTTTAGGATTGGTGGACACAGCATGGTACGAATTTTGAAGAGATAGATTCAATCTTAACATAAAAATGTGCTTTAGGATTTTCTGTTGGAGAGTTGATGAATCTTAAAATAAAAAGTGGTATCATTTGCTCTCTGGCAAGCATTCTCCAGAAGAATAAACATGTAAGGACAGGAGTACTATAGCCACCTTAATGGAAACCTGGGGAGAGGGTTGGTAAGATTTCCTCTGAGTAGCATTAATAATTGGTAAGCTATTCCTTCTGGTCACTGACACATTAATCATGGTAGCGAATAGGTCTTTGCTGCAAAAACAAACAAACAAATAAACAAATAAACAAACAAACAAAAAAACCCTGAGAGAATTCTCTGGAACATACTATAACAATGAATGTATTATTTTATAGCACCAACATATTCATATAAATTCCTGGATGGACAGGTAGAGTAATCAGCTGACCAGAATTTTGAGGGATTTGAGAATAATGCAATAATATTCTGATTGGGATACAGAATTTAAAATAGTATCTCAGGCTTCTTAACAATTGATGGGTGCACAGGTAGGCACCAAATGACCAATGGAACTTTTCCCTGGGCTTTTAAAAATTGATGTTATGAAAAGAAACTCTCTTATTTTGGGGGCTACTGTATTGAGTTCCTTTAAGTTTGAAAGCATGGCAAGGGTACAGTGTCCCCCTTCCTTGCTCTGTACCTGATTCACAGAAAAATTCAGTCTGAAGAAGAAAACACTGGGAAGAACCTAAACAGAGAAATAGTGTGCCAGAATCAGCAGTACCTCACTACTGCTCACCATACAGAGAATAAGAGACTATGGATGCTCAGCTGTCAATGGGGCATGTATATCATACCCCCTATTAATTTACATTTGCCATATGAGAAGTGTGCAATTTTATGTAAGGATATATAAAAATATAAAAAGTTTTCTTCAAACACATTATGCAAATCCTTTTTTACACCATTGGTTTTTCTATTTGGTTGATTTATGCTTTTTGTTTATATGCTCAAACTATTGATTTTTCTTAGGTGTAAATTAAAATATTCAGTCATTAAAAAAAAAAAAAAAAGCCTCCCACCAAAAGACTTCCTACTTAGGCTGGTGAGATAACCCAATCAGTAAATTGCTTACTAAGCAAGACTGAAGACCTGAGTTTGATACTCTAGAGTCCACATGTGCCAGTAACCCCAGCACTGGGGCATCAATGACAGGAGGATTTAGCCAGTTGAGCTGAGTCAATGAGCTCCAGATTCAATGAGAATCCCTATAATAAAACTTAAGGTGGAGAACAATAGAGAAAAATATCCAACACTAACCTCCACGTGTGTGTGCACACATACTGTACACACATACATAGGCACATGCACAACCTTCACTAATTATAAATTACAAACTCATAGAATAGCTTACAAATCTACAGCATAACTCCAGGTACTTGGTGATTAGGTATCAGGACTTCTGAGGGTCTCAGATAAGGGAAAAAGGAAGCACTGTTGTCATATAGATCAGGCCACCTCTAGCCCTGCACACCGTGTGCATTGTATGACTCTTGTCAAACCTTTATTAGAAAATAAGACTCTGTGCCTCTTGCTTTGCTGAGCATGCACCAGCTGACGAGATCTGCATTTGTGAGGAAGTAAAATAAAGATTGAGACAGGGTGCCTGTACTGCCTCTGGGGTTTAATCACTGGGGCTTATCAGTCTTGATGCAAAATTCTGCCATTTGAGATCATATACTCAGCATGCAATAGTCCTCTGTTGCTCCACACAGAGACTCCCAACATATAAATAATGTTTCTTCAAGGCATTCCCTTTACATGTGATCAATAATGCAGAAAATGCCTGGGCTGGCACTCTGTGCAGAGCAGAGATAGAAAGATATTACTAAGATAGACCTATGCATCTAGCAACTTCTTAAAAACAGTGTTTCCATGAATCTATTCTCTAACACCTCGGGAATTAGTCACTGTGACCTTGTTCATTTAATAATTCTATCCCTTTCCACAACCAAAGGGGGCTAAGAAGAGAAAGCAGACCCTCTTTTTTTAATTAAATTTATTTTCTTACAACATATTTTGATCATGCTTTTCCCCTCCTCCAACTCCTTCAAGATTCTACCCACCCAACTTCCAGTTCTCTCTAGCTGTCTCAAACAAAAACAAAAACTAGACTGTTGCATTTTTCATTACTGCCCATCTAAGTGGGCTGTCTTTCTCCCCTGCCCCAAGGCTCCATTTTTCTGCTTGAGGTAGTAAGTTCAGGGAATTTTCAAAGGGACAAAATCTGCTTGAATACAAATATCAATCCCATGGAAATTTCTCCTGGTCCACTGCCCCGCCCCCATCAGGAATGTCCTTTATTGTCTCCTAGTGTGTGTCAGCTGGCTGACATCTCTGGTTGAGGAGTAATCATCCAGGCAACATCCTTACGATGCAATGACAATCAGTTACCAGAAATGTGCAGCCACTGATAACAGGATTCAGAAGGGTCGGAGATGAGGGAAGAAAACGGGCCTTTCACACAAGTGCGCGGAGGCTGCTGCCGACCTTGGCTTGAGATTGCATCCGAAACGATTATTAATTTTCTACTATAAAACAGAGGGAAGCCAAGTGAAATCCTGATAAAGAGTCATTCAGGACAAGGAGGAGAGAACGCATTTCTGTGCCAATGGAATTCGCGAAGTTAAATTCAATTCTGCCAGAAACATCTTTCTTCCCCCTTTGTTCAGCCAAGAAGAACGAGATAGCAAAAAGGAGGCATGATTTAACTCCAAATGTACACCTTCTTTGAGGTATATGTGTCCCTTCTATGGCTTTTAATGGATTTGGAACTCTAAGCAGGGACCTGCAAATATATATATACCAAGGATTTCAACAAACCTGTCACAAACATTAACAATTTATACGAGGTAGGCATCTTGTCAGGAGACACTTTGCATACAAACTGCAGAGGCAGCCACAGCATGAAACTTTCTTTGTATTCCTACCATAATCCAGCTGTTTTCATTTAAAAATTACCTCCTCACACAAGGCAGTAGTTTTGCCATGTCAATGAACAATCAAAGGTTGGAATAAGTTTGCTCATTCCTGGTCAAGTAATTAATATGAGAAACAGAGGTCAGGCGGGGGAGGCAGAGTTATAAGTAACCCATTTGACTCAACCAGGAGCTCATAATGTGCATACCTTCTACTTAAAAGTAAAAATTTAAAGTTAAACTAGAATGGCAATTGGTCATATCATATCACATGAACTGAAAATAGTTCAACTATTTAGAGTAAAAGACTGAGCAGGCTTTTATGAATGGAGAGAAGGTATCTGAAAGGTCACCACCAAGATGAGGAAGTCAATGTTTTATTAAAAATAAATAAGGAACAGCATGATGGCTCTGCAGGAAGAAAGAAGCTCTTGCCTTCAAGGCTACATGGTAGAAGGAGAGAACCAACTCACAAAATTTGTCATCTGAACTACACACACACACACACACACACACACACACACACACACACATACACACACTGAATGAATAGACAGACATGAAAAATTAAGAACCAAACAATCTGTAGGTTTTTCTTCTAGCTATAATAGAGAAACCCACCTCATAGTAAACTAGCTACTAAAAGAAAGCTAGGTTAAAAAAAAAAAAAAAAAAAAACCACCTTTAAAGTGTATTTGTTGGATAACAATTAAGGCAGCCAGGATTCAATGAATGAAGACCTGAAAAAACATGGAAACTTATTTAGACAACCCCTGTGCTTGCCACATTACCTCTCCATGGGAGACTGAGAAGAACACAGCAGGGCAGGGGGCCGGTCATTTCACTGGGCTGGAAAATCAAAATGAATGTGCTCAGATCTAGCTACCAAAGAAGCCAGGATTTAAGGGTATATAAGAATATTTCTGGTCAGCTCCAAAAATATACATATAAGAAACACTATATAGATTGAATAGGTTATAATTAGGCATATGTATTTTATGTATACACATATATGTATGTAGTAACAAGTAATTAAAAAAGAGGTCATGAATTTGAAAGAGAATAAGAAGGGGTATATAGGGGATTTGGAGGGAGGAAAGGAAAGAGGAAACTGATGTGATTATATTATAATATCATTTCAAAAAAAGAAGTGATAAGAATAAAATAAACCTTGGATAGATGGCAAGAATTAAAATGTAAACAACATTAAATAATTTCTTTTTATTGAAAATTGCTTTTTTTCTTCCTCACATACTATATTCAATTATAGTTTCCCTTCCTTTACTCTTCCCAACCCCTCCGCTCCCATCCAGATCCACCTCATTTCTGCTTCTCATTAGAAAACAAACAGGCTAAGGGATACATTTTTTTAAAAAATTAAAACATAATAAAATAGAAGAAAAAACTAACACATTGGAATAAAAAAATCAACAGGAAAAGATTCCAAGAAAAGGCACAAGAGACAGATATAGACAGATCAATCTGTTCACATGTTCAGGAATCCCATGAAAATACTAAACTATCAGCTATACTATATATATGCACTGGACAAGTGGGGTAAAAATAAATAAATAAGATAAAACTTAATTTAAAAAAAAGAAAAGAAAAAGCCTTAACACAAGGTTATGAGACAAGGAAGCTCCAAAAACACCACTGAGTTTGTTTTCTATTGGCCATCTACTGCTGAGCATGCAGTCTATCCTTCAGAGTAGTTTGTTTCCCTAGTGAGAATCCTTTCGATAAAGCTAAATTTTCATTTGCAAGTGGTTATCAATTAGAGCTAACTTCTGGGATAGGGATGAAGGAATGTGCCCACTTCTCCTTTCCACTTTAGGACTCTATCTGGTGCAGACTCCATAGATGCTGCCTCAGTTTCTGTGAGTTCATATGTGCATTGAGCCCACTGAGTTAGAAGGCCTTATTTTTCTTAGTGTGTCCTCCATCCCCTCTGGCTCTTATTCTTTTCACCTCCTTTTCTTGGGGCTCCCTGAGCCCTGAGGGGCGTGATTTGATGGCAACATCTTGTTTAGGGTTAAGTGTTCTGATGTCTCTCACACTCTGCATGTTGTCTGACTGTGGGTCTCTGTATTTTTTCCCAACTACTGCAGGAGGAATTTTCTCTGATGATGGCTGAGAAAGACATTAATCGATGAGTATAAAATAATATCATTAGGAGTCATTTTATTAGTACCTTCTACTAATAGAACAATAGTAGTATTTGTTTTACCCTAAGTCCATGGCCTATTTACTCTCAGGGTCTTGATCACCCAAGCAATGTCAGGTATGGGTTTCATCTCATAGAGTGGGCAAGTCAAATTTGATATTGGTTGGTTACTCCTACAACTTTGCACCACCATTGCACTTGCCTATCTTGCAGGCAAGACATCATTGTAGATCAAAGGGTTTGTAGCTGGGTTGGTGTTTGTGATTCTTTGGTAGCTTGCCTTTCTATATCAAAGATGCTAGAATGGGGTGAAGACTTTATGCAGTCACCAGCTTGAATTCTCTATGTCCAGTGAATTGTATAGGTGTTGTCTTCCACAGCAGGGCCTTGTTATCAGTTTGTGCAGAGCAATCTATAGTCTTGGCAACAGCCTAGGTTGTTTAGGGATTCCAATGGGACCCTTTTTGCCAACAACTTAATTAGATATAATCCATTCCCAATACTAGAAGCTTCATTTGGTGACAAGAGATGTTCATTTGAAGTTCTGTCTCCCCTCTTTATTTTGGTGATTTCACTTAGATCACCTTCATATATGTATATATTTTAGGAAACTTCTACTGTACTAGGTTTACACACTACCTTTCAAATGGCCCTTAATTTTAACTGTCTCTCCCCATAATCTCTCACCCATGACCCTCTTTCCCCTTCCCCACTTTATGCTCCCTTTCTGGCCCCCCATATCCAATCATAACTCTCTATTTTATTTTCCTTACCTAGGGAGATCTATCTGTACCCCCAGTCCCTGACTATACCTAACCTCTGTGGTTTTGCAAGTTGTAGCATATATGCAGGTTGATAAGTATGGATATATTGCATTTTTCTACATGCAGCCATCCAGGTTGACCAGCACAATTTGTTGAAGATGTTTATCAGCTGTGGTAATTTTCTGGTAATTTTTAGGGTCACTTATGTATAGTATAATATCATCTACTTCTTCCTTTTGAATTTGTATCCCCTCTTCCCCTTCAGTTGTCTTATTCCCCTAGCTAAGACTTCAAGTCCTATATTGAATAGGTATATAGAGAGAGTGGAAAATCTTCCCTTATTCTTTTTTTTGGGGGGGGGGGCGTTTCGAGTCAGGGTTTCTCTATGTAGCTTTGCGCCTTTTTCCTGGAACTTACTAGGTAGCCCCGGCTGGCCTCGAACTCATAGAGATCCGCCTGGCTCTGCCTCCCGAGTGCTGGGATTAAAGGCGTGTGCCACCACCACCCAACTAAATTTAATTACTTTTAGTTTCACTCTGGGTCAGTTAATGTTGGTTATGGACTTACTGTAAACTGCCTTTACTATATGTCCCTTATATTCCTAATCTCTCCAGGACTTTTAACATTAAGGGGTATTGGATTTTGTCAAATGCCTTTTCTGCATCTAATGAGATGACCATGTGGTTTTTGTCTTTCAGTTTATTTAAATGGTGGATTACATTTATTGATTTACATATGTTCAACCCTCCTTGCATCTCTGGGATAAGTCTACTTGATTATGGTGGATGATCTTTTTGATGTGTTCTTGGATTTGGTTTGCAATTATTTTATTGAGAATTTTTACATCTATGCTCATAAGGGAAAAATTAGTCTGTAGTTTTCTTTCTTTATAGGGTCTTTACATGGTTTAGGTATCAGAGTAAGTATGGCCTCATAAAATGAATTTGGTAGTGTTCCCTCTGTTTCTATCTTGTGGGATAATTTGATGATTGTTAGAATTAATTCCTCTTTGAGAATCTGTAGAATTCTGCACTAAAACTATCTGTCCCTGGGCTTTTGGGGTTATTAGACTTTTAATGACTGCTTCTATTTCACTGGGCATTCTAGGTCTGTTTAAATTGCTTATCTGATCTTGATTTAACTTTGGCAAGTGGTATGTATTGAGAAAATTATCCATTACTTTTAGATTTTCCAAGTTGGTGAAGTACAGGTTTTTAAAGTATGTCCTTATAAGTATCTGGATTTGAGGTGTCTTGTTATGTTCCCTTTTTTATATCTAATTTTTTAAATTTTGATCTTATCTACCTTTTAGTTAATTCAGATAAAAGTTTGTCAATATTATTCGTTTTCTCAGAGAACCAATTCTTTGTTTCATTGATTCTTTGTATTGGTTTTTTGTTTTTGTAGTTGTTTTGTTTCTATTTTATTGATTTCAGCCCTGAGTTTGGTTCTTCCTTGTCATCTACTCCATTTGGGTGTGGATTCTTCTTTTTGTTTGAGATCTTTCAGGTGTGCTATTAAGTTACTAGTATGAGATCTCTCCTTTTTTATTTTTTTATTTTTATGTAGGTACTTAGTTCTATGAACTTGTCTCATAGAGCCTCCTTTACTGTATTTCAAAAATTGGGTATGTTCTCTACTTATTTTAATTCAACTCTAGAAAGTCTTTAATTTCTTTCTTAATTTCTGCCTTGACCCACTCATTCAGTAATGAGTTATTCAGTAGGAGTAAGCTTTTTGTTCACAAACACAAAAGTGAATGTTTCTAAGTTTGGAGTGGTAGCACACACCTGCCATCCCAGAACTCAAAGCACAGTCCAGGGCCATAGATAAGCATATCCAAACACACACATGTACATACACACCTTTCTATGCACAACCAACTACACAGAGAGAGAGAGAGAAAATGAGAAGCAAGGAAAGCATCAGTATTCATCTCTCTCCACCTCCTGATTGTGGCTGCACAGTGACCAGCTGCCTCATGCTCCTGCTGCTATGTCTAGCCCATCATGATAGGCTATAACCTGAAATTGTGAATCCCAATAAACCCTTCTGCAAGCTGCTTTAGTCGGGTATTCATAAACAAAAATGAAATGAAGAACTAACACAAATGAAGAGGTAGAAAATGGAAAGTATTTGGAAAAACAAAACTACGTCTGATGCCTCACAGAAAAACAATGGAAGATGAAAGACGGTAGCATTGATATCTTTAATGTGTTAAGAGAGGGGCTCCAGAATTCTGAAATTGAAGTACCTATAAAAATGCATTTTAGAAAATCGTGTAACCAGTGTCTGAAGCTCAAAGGAACAGTCTAAGATGGAAGTTCAGATGTGAAGAGAAGTGAAGACTCCCAAGACCAAATACATACAAAACTGTAAGTATCCCAAAATGTAATAGTGTTGAGAGCTGAGTATATAGATCAGTGAATAAAGCACTTACTGTGCAAGTATGAGGACCTGAGTTCAAATGCCCTGAACTTACATGAAGCCAGATGTAATAGCACCTATGTTTGTAGTCCCAGTGTTCCTAGAATGAGATGGGAGGTTGAGGCAAGAGAATTCTGGAATCTTGTGAGACAGCTAGCCTGGTGAATGCAGTGTAGAACCACAAAAGTTCCTGCATCAAACAAGATGGAAGATGAAGACTGACCCCTGAGGTTGTCCCCAGATAGCCACACATGTCCCATTATACATATGTGCATGCATAGATACACAGGTTTTTTTGTTTTGTTTTGTTTTTAAGTTTGGGCATTCAAAGCCACAATGGGGGAAATACATCCAGGATTCCATAATAAATGTAGAAACAGCAATTATTACATGAGGGAGATCAAAGATACCAACACTCAAATATGTTTCACTTTTATTCTGAATTGGTTTTTCAGAAAAACTATACACTACTGCAGATGTAGGAATGGCTTCATAGAGCTGAAGTTTGTAAGAAGTTTGCATCTATCTACATCAAAGCATTAAAAATGGGCACAGAACCTTTTCTTTGATAATGTCACACTTTAGAGGAAAATGACTGACAATCTGACCCCTGGCCCAGACAGAAGTCACCACAGGATACTACCTAGGAGATGTCATCTACATCACAGGGCAACTTTTGCTTGTTCTGCAGACCTTTCATTACACTTTCCTCACCTCTAACATCCCTCCTCCAAAGGGCCCAAGTTCATATCCTGAGGTCAAGCTCCGTAAAATTTGCCACCATCTTGTCACCTTAGACTTTCATATCCCTGTTAACACCCTGTAATGAAATCTGTGTGGACTTCTGTGTTGTTTTAGATGTTGTCTTTTTTCCCAGCACTGGTAATTGAAGTCAAGTCCTTGCATGGAACAGACAGGTGATCTACCACTGAGCTACATCCCTAGCCTTTGTCACTTTGTTTCATATACTAAAATTATTGAACCTTCAGAGGGATGAGAGTATATTTGAAGCTTCTCTCTAGACATCAATAGGACAATGGACTGGAGAGAGATTAAATGGGATTCTATTTCTGGAAATCTTTTTATAATGTTAATTAAGATGTAAAATACTAATTAGATAAACTGAATAAAGTGGGAGACATTCAAAGAGCAGATTGTATGCAGAAGATCAGTTCTCAACTGCTCATTTCCCCATCTGACCTCACACCAGAACATTTTTAGTTGCAGCTATGACTGGCATATTGTTCCTACTATTGTTTACTGGCGAGGACTCTTGCTTCTGCTAGACCAAGTTTTATAAGTTAATAGAAGCATTCTTAAAGCTACCTAATAAACTCAATAGTGACTCCTCAAAGATGTCTAGCTCCTTGCCAGAACTCACAAATATGTCAGTTTCTGTGGCTAAAATAATTTTGGAAGATGAGTTAAGGATCTTGAGGAGGGGAAATCATCTTGGGTTATCATGGTGGGTGCCATAGTCAGGGTTTCTACTGCTGTGATGAAACAATATGACAAAAAGTAACTTGGGAAGGATGTTTTTTGGTTTGTTTTTGCTTGTTTGTTTGTTTGTTTGTTTTTGCTTACATGTCCTGAATCATGGTTCATTGAAGGAAGCCAACTCAACAATTCAAACCAGGAAGGAATTTGGAGGTAGGAACTGATGCAGAGGCCGTGGAGAAGTGCTATTCCATCATGGCTTGCCCCCATGCTTTCTCATAGAACCCAAGACCACTAGCCCAGGGATGACATCACCTATAATGTGATGGGCTCTCAAACATCAATCACTGATTTTTTAAAAATGCCCTACAGGCTTTCTTACAGCATATCTTATGGAAGCATTTTCTCAATTGTAGTTCCCTCCTCTCAGATAGCTTTGCCTTGTCAAGTGTGATTACAGCCCATCACCACCTCAGAAAAGGGAGGTGAGAGGGTCAGAGTCAAAGAGAAAATAATACAATGAAAGATGGGGCAGGCAGGGAAGGCAGGAGAAGAGAAAAGAAAAAAATAATTGCAATTTGAAGATGCCAATGCTAGCATTGAAGGTGAGAGATAGAGCCCCACACCAAAGGATGAAGACAGACTGCCAAAGCCAGGAAAGGTAAGGAAAAACATCCTTTCTTGGAGTCCCTTCAGATCTTGGAGTTCAGGCCGTCAAAAACTATTGTGAACAGCTGGCCTCCAGGACTAGAAGGTAACTGTAGTAGTTTGAATGTAATTGGCCCCCATGCGCTCATAGGGAGTGGCATTATTAGGAGGAGTAGATATGGCCTTGTTGGAGGAAGTGTGTTCTTGTGAGGGTGGACTTTGAGGACTCATGTGCTCAAGCCATACCCAGTTTCAGTCCACTTCCTGTTGCCTTTGGGGTTTAAATGCAGCT
Organism: Onychomys torridus; assembly: GCF_903995425.1. NCBI lineage: Eukaryota > Metazoa > Chordata > Mammalia > Rodentia > Cricetidae > Onychomys > Onychomys torridus. The sequence goes on along the minus strand of NC_050450.1, from coordinate 35,331,813 downwards.
CCTTCTCCATTCTTAGCTCCTTTTCCAGCACCATGTCTGCCTGCATACCACCATGTCCTGCCATGATGATAATGGACTGAACCTCTGAACTGTAAGTGAGCCAGTCATTAATTTTTTTTTAATAAGAGTTGCTGTGGTCATGGTATCTCTTCACAGAAATAGAAACCCTAAGACAGAAACAAAACTAGGGTGTGTAGTGGCATTCCTGCTGAGCTGCACCTGGCCTGGCTCCAGAGAGTAGCACCTAGCCCTAATCCATCTTTTGTTTAGCAGTCACATTTTGTTTCCTTTGTTGCCCTCCATGCGAATCCTGTCTAGGAGTTTCCCAAGGACACAAAGGCCTATGCAAAACTTGGTTCAGGAAACCTGGAAAACAGTGGTACCTGACAAATTGAGGAATTTGCACTTGGCATGTATTGTTGGGAGCCCCTTTCAGGTTGTTTTGAACATATGGAAATTAACTGGCTAAACTGTATTGGAGAGAAATAAAACTGCCCTAGGCAAAGGGTTAGGCTTCAGTCCTTCGAGGTTGGACCCCACTGCAGCTAGATTCATTCTTAAGATGCCTCTGTGTCTTCATTCCACAGACCTGAGTGAACCCACACACCCAAGTAGTGACTCACACAGCTACAAGGGTGTGTAATCACCAAGTCTGGAATCTGTTGCAAAAGCCATGTTTTACTAACATGCCTACCAAATGAGGATTTGCCTGCTTCTACTGTCCAAGCTTTCATTTGTAAAATGAGCACCATTGCAATTATAAAGTCAATAACACATGACCACATTCATCCTGCAGTTATTTGGCTCTGCCTAATTAATGATGGTGCCTAAAACTAAAACAAAAAAGCAATCAAAATGAAGTATCCTTGGATTGAGGCACTTAAAATGTAGTACAGAGCGTTTGCTAATCAGAACTCAGCCAAGTCCCTCGCTGACCCTCCAACAGTACTAACCATGACTCTTGACTGGCAAGTGAGACATTACCCTTGCAGTTGAATGCCACACACATAGCTGCCATTTTGAGAACTCTAGCGCATATTTTCAGAACAGCTTGAAGTTCTGTTTGCTGAGGCTGCATCCCACATAAAAACAATGTCCTTGGTTCTCAAATTACCACCCCTCAACTTTGGTTGACATACTAAAGCCTTACCTAAATTTTTGTAAGCATTACAGACAACTAGAAGAATGTGGCAATTGGCAGAATTCTCATGCAGTTAGAGATCTCCGAATAATCTCAAGCTTTTATTCAAAATATATTGATATGTAAAAAGAACAGATGTTGTGACTCTTACCAAGCTCAGAGAAGGCAAATGGAAGGCTTGGGCAAGAGGACCAGGAGTTTGAGGCAGTCCTGTGCACCAGAGTGCACTCAAGAAATAAAAAGTGAATGTATATGTACATATGTCCACATGTATTGTGACATATGCATGTGTCTAAACATTCCACATATATTCCGTGTGTGTGTGTGTGTGTGTGTGTGTGTGTGTGTGTACATATATAATGTATAGGTCTACATGTATATATTGCCTACTTAAAAGATAATTCACATACACTTTCAAATTTGAAAGGATGCCATTATATCATCAGAGTAACCAAGAAAGACTTCAGGTACCTGTTCCTCTTCCAAGACCCTCAGCCATTTCTCCCATTACAGTCACTACCTTTCTTTCACTCTCTGCCCTGAGACTCTGAAGCCAAAGCCTGCTGTATCCATTGTCCCTGCTCCAGGAGGAAGCTTGGACCCTCTAAGTGAGTCCCCAATTCTTAGAAACCTATTTCCCATAGCTGTGACCCTTGACACAAAGACATCCCCCCATCCTCTATGCTGTACTTTATCATTTAATGACCTTCTGATAGAAATTGTTTTAGTTCATTGTCTTAAACATGTTCTATCTCTCTCCAACACCCAAAAGGCTCCAAGAGTGAGTCTGTCTTCTTTTTCTCTCCTGTTTCCCAAGTACATATCTCAGTGCAGAGTTGCAACAAACATTAATCAGATATTTAATCAGAGTGAGAGAGTATGGGGTCATAGGAGTCAGTGGGGGACCTTTCATCACCATGGTGATTTGAATGAGAAACATACCACATAGGCTCAGACACTTGAACACCTGGTCACCAGCTGGTGGCACTCTTGGGAGTTTTAGGAGATAACAGCCTTGGGATAAAAAGTACTAACTAAAAGTGGATTTGAGAGTTTATAGCCTTGTCACACTTCTAGCTATTTCTTTCTGCTTCGGACCTGTGATCTCTCAGCTTAATGCTCCTGCCACCACATCTACCACTTACTGCATCCCATGGTGGACTCGAATTCCTCTAGAATCATAAGCCAAAATAAATTCTCTCTTCCTTAAGTACACTTTGGTCATGATGCTGCATCACAACAGCAGGAAGGCAACTGATACAGGACTGCTGAGACATTCAGCCTCATACCTTGAGCAACAAACAGCCTCTCCAGTGTGAGACAGTCATTGTTGGACTAAACGAACTACAAGTTGACTGTGGCTTGGAAGGATCTGCTGGGAACTCTGCTAGTCATCATTCAAAGGCAGGTGGGAGAACCCTGACATGGTGCATAGTCTGGGTTGAAGATATCTATAGACAGTTCCAGGCAGCCATTCGCTCAACTTAATTTTAGCCAATATCATGAAATGAAGTATGCTGTCCAAACCACCCATGGCCTGTCATTACTAAGGATACATATGGTAATTGCCACATCCAAAAGGATTGGTTCTTATATGAAAATAAACTGCATAGCACCTGGCATAGGATGAACACTCAGGGACATTTTCTTCTCTACTATCTAGCATGTGTTCAGGGAGAAATGGAGAGGATGAAGTCACTCAGTAACCAACTGCCTGGCTGTGTGTTCTCAGAGTTACATCTTCAATCATTTAACAGCTAGGTATTGAGAACTGTCTGTTGGTAGGCATAGGCTGGGCACTGCATTTTCTAGCCTGGTGAGATAAGAATGCAGAGAGAAGCAGCCCTGGGGACTACAACTTCACACCATGAACAAGAAGAATATGGCCTATTCAGTGAGACTTGCAGAAAGAGTAAAACAATAACTTAAAGAGTGAATGAGAGTATATTAGTCAGGAAAAAGAGGGAAATAATAGAGTTGTGAACCACCATGTGGTTGCTGGGAATTGAACTCAGGTCCTCTGGAAGAGCAGGGACAACCAACATCCAAGTGTTAAAAAAAATGGAGTGAGAGTTCTGGGGACTCCTATAACCTTAAGACTTCCCCAAGATGTTACTGTGTGCTCTGTTTCTCCAGGAGAATAATATGATAGTATTTCTTCATTTTTATTGGACCCTAGGTAGTCTACTGCTGGAATTTTAAAATTCCTTGATAGGGCTGGGACTATAGCTCGTTTGGCAAAGTGCTTGCCCAGTGTGCATGAATCCCTGGCCTTGAGTCCACCACTGCATTGTGGTATATACCTGTAAAAATCAGCCCTAGGAGGCAGCAGTGAGAGGATCCAAAGTTCAAGACTATCCTTGGCTATATCATAAAGCTGAGGCCACCAACACCTGGCCTCCAAACAGTTTAGGAAGCAACTTATGCGCCAAACCCAGGAGTCAGAAGTAAAAAAAAAAAAAAGAAAAGAAAAGAAAAGAAAAAGAAAAAGAACAGTTGTAAGAAAAAGCTATAAATATGAACAGACTGGCATTTTACAAGGCTAATTCTAAGAGCAGGGATGGTTTGCTTGAACTATGATAGATATAATAATGGGATTAAAGAAGATCCCATAATCTCTGCCAAGAACACTTTCATAAGGAACCCTTCCTGTCACGAAGCTTCAGTGCATCAGACTTAAGTCCTTGCTGCAAATTAAATTCCTCTGTCCTCTCTGCATCATCCTTTATAATTAATGTTCTTCTTGCTGAAGATCATAACAGAGCACTTTCCCTCTTCACCCACTCTACAACTCTTACTAAATAACAGTACACCAGAGAGTTGGATGTTTTTCAAATGAAAATACATGTTCAGTGATAGACAATTCTGCTTCTTATGCGTTTGCTTTAGAAGCTAACCTTTTCTAGATGTGAGGCTAGTTTTTGAGAGTCTGTGTCTACCTCTGAAGAATTGTTCTGTGTCCCCGCTGACCACTTTCATGTTAGTCACACTTCTTATTGCCATGGCAGATCTCTGACATAACTTTAGGAAGAGTTTGTTTTGCCTCCCAGTTTGTGAGAACAGTCTAGGATGGGGAAGGCAGGATGGAAGGAGCCAGATGGTTACATCTCCTCCAGCCGGGAAGCAGAGACGGAGGAAAGCTTGTACCTAGCTTGCTTTGTTTTTATTCTTTCAGAAATCCCGGCACGTAGGATGGTGCCACCCACATTTAAGGTGAGCCTTCCAATCCCAGTTAACCTAATCTGGAAACTCCCTCAAAGACATGCACAGAGGTTTGTCACCTGGGTAATTCCAGACCTTGTGGGGATGATAATGGAGACTAACCATTGCGTCTATCAGCCATGGATATTCCCATCCAACTGAATGTGATGCCTAGCAGCTAAATTTCATGTGTTCTCTCACCAGCTCCCAGTGAAGTAGAGTATTAGGAGCACTGGAAACAGCACTCTGTGCCCAGGAATAGACAGGTGACTGTCCTACCTGCATCCTACCTGACTGTTCTTCCTGTGCATCTGATGGAAATTTCTCGAATGGAATGTGCTGCCTTTTAAGCCTGCTTCATCACTACACTTTCTAACTTTGCCCACTTGCTTTCGAGTTCTTAAAATTACTTTATTATTTTTGTTTTGAGGTAAGACCTCATGTAGCTGGCCTCAAACTAGTTATGTAGCTAAGAACCTTGAACTTCTGATCTTCTAGCCTCCATATGCTAAAATTACAGGTGTGTGCCCCCCCCACCTACGTCATCTCTCCCACTTGAAAGAGACCAAGGCTTAGGATGTAGAGAGGCTCCAAGATGCTCCCCAGTGTGTATGACTCCCTTTGTATTGTATTTGTAACAGAAAATTAACCACCTCTGAAAATCTGTCAATCATCTACCTCACCCTTACCTTTCCTATATCAAATGAGGTTAAGGTTGGATTATTTAAACTTTCCAGACTACCCCCCCCACAAAAGCTGTATGTAAATACATCCTCCTCTTTAAATAAAAAATATGACACATGCAAAGACACATAATGCTGTGCATTGTCCAAGGAACCCATTTCTTACCTTATTGGAGCCAATCAACTAGCTGAATCCAGGAGATTTAGACACAATAAGCCAAGCACAGTAGGGAAAGTTCAATGCTATAGTACAGTGGTAGTTCCAAATCTGGCCCAAGATTAAGTTTTAAATTATTTTTGAGTTTGAACTAGGTTATACAAATGAGATAAATTCACATGAAATCTACCTATGCTAGGACTCCAACCCCTTGCCTGTGTGGAGCACTGCTGGTCCTTCACATATCCCCCATGGTCTCCAAGCATTTGACAAGGATTTTATCATCATATTTTTTGCTATTTTTTTTCTTTAACAGAATCATTATTGGGAGAAGAAAAAAAAAAAACACACCAAATGAGTAATGATGGAGTACAGGGAATATCTCTCTGTGGAATAAAGGAGCACCCTTACTGTTTACTATGTATATGCATCTGATCCATCCATCTGTGTGACTCTGTGGGCAGCTGTGTTTGAGGCCCTGACCTGTGTTAGCTAGTGCCTTCAAATGGAGATATCCCCTCTTGTAGGCAGGAAAGAGGGTCCTAAGGCTGCACCATTGTAAACCTAAGCAAGGACCCTTATGAAACTCAAGAAGCCCAAGACAGTAGCAAGACTAAAGAGGCCCCTCCCAGGTGGTAGATAAGCAGTAGACTATTAGGGGACACAGAGGACTGTCTAGTGTTCCTCAGGATGCAGCTCTCCTGAGTCATCACCCATGCTGGAGTGGGCTTTTCAGCAGTGAGAGCTTTCCTGAGAGTTGTCCATACTCCTTTGAGGAACCCCAATAAACTCCTTGTTCACCAAGCAGAACTTACATGAAGTCACTTCTTTGGTCTGCCATCAAGGTCCTATCCAGGGTGAGTACATCAAGTGCTCAGAAATGTGTAAACCCTGGGGTGATGGAACCATCCCAAGAGAGATTGGCCATTCCTTCTCTGTGTCCCCACCCCTCCATACCCACCTGCAAAGGAAGCCAACTGGACAGAAAGTCCAGGATCCTGAACTCCAAAAAAGCCAGTCTCTGAAAAGGATGAGACAATCCTTTCCAGGTCCTGCTAGAGTAAGAAAAGACAATACTGACACCCAGTGGTCCCCTGGCCAGCTCCCATCTAATGCCCTACAATTCCTGAAGAATACAAGGATGTCCAGCCAATATCTCCTTCCTACTGTGAATATTCAGAAAACAAAAGGTCATTATCAGTCAGTGGTGCATAAAACAAAGCTATGGTGCACTGGTGTACTTTCTCACATTCTCATAAGGTTCTGTTTAAACCTTGTTTTGGCTTGAATTCATCCATTACCACAAGGCATTTGTATTCAATAAGGTATTTACCTTGCATTGTGGAAGCAATTACACCTTTGAAAACAAAATGCACGAGTTCTTTCTCAGGAGATAAAATCCCAAAACCCAGCACTGTTCTAGTGATTTCTTTGATTTGGTGATTAAACTTCTAAGCTCTGAAGAACAAATAAGAAACATCTGAAACCATGAGGACAGGGACTCCATTTGAACTGTTTGTGGATCTCCGGCACATCCTGGAATCCTTAGGTGTGGAATAATGAGGCTCCTGTCAGGGTGAGGGCAGAGGCAGATATGACAGCAGCAACACACTTTTGAGACTGGCTTTCACTTCTGCTAGGCTAATAGTAACCAGAGTCTCACAGCCAGCAAGACCTAAAACGAAACTTTGGGTGACATTTATTTTGATTGTTGACTTCAGGAAAATAAAAGAGTGGGGAGTGAGTATATTTTAATAGTTATTCTTTCATATTGAAGATTTTCATTTTGCCAGAAGTGTCTATAATAGCCTGGTATTCTGATCAGAACAGAAACGACATATTTATGTAACACTCCAAATCAGCCTTGGAACAATGGTGTTGGAGAGAGACATGTGAGGACCTAAGGAAGCTTAAAAAAATGATAAAACATATAAGGATCATGCTTTTCTTCAACCTGTGTGGGAAAGAAAAATAAACACTGCTCTGGTGGCACAGTCCAAAGGCTCATAAACAAGTGAGATAAAAACAGAAAAATAAAAAGTAAACCAGCCACAGTTAAACAAGTACACACCATCACATCTCAAAGGTGGTGGCCAAGAAAAGAGACTCCTTCCAAGTCCATCCTCCAAAGGCCCCTGACTCTCTGAGCCTATTCCTTGTTGTTCCCCGATTGCACAAAATGAGGAAGATAGATTCCTTATATGTCACCTCTGAACCTCAAAGCAGCACCAAGAATGGAGATGGTAAAAGGTATGGGAGCAGAGCAGTGGCCTACTGGAGCTTCTGCACAAGCCATAGATACTAGGCATTATGCTTCATTAAGAGCAGCTATCTCACACACACAGGACAAAATAAAATAAAATTTAACAAGAAAAACAAATCTATTCATCCAAGAAATGTTGCTGGCATCCAGCCCTGGTTGTGAGAGTCAGTCAACTAGACTGGAAATAGAATCACCATGGAAGCATACCTCTGGGTACAACTATGAGGCTATTTCCAGAAAGGCTCAGTTGAAAAGGGAAGACCTGCCATGAATGCTGGTGGTCCTATGCACTGGGTTCCTAAAATGAATAAAAAGGAGGAAAGGGCTGAGTACCACATTCATCTCTATGTACTTCCTGTTTCCCGACAAGTTGGCTCAAGCTCTTGCCACTACATCTTCCATTATGATGACGATACCCTCAAACTGTGATCCAAAATAAATCCTTCCTCCCTTAAGTTATTTTTAGCTAGAATTTTGTCATGGTAACAAGGAAATTAAAGAGCAGCTTAATCTCACTTCCTCTACAAACAACAGGCTCCAAATAGGAAGCCTTATACCTGGGGCTAGAGGAAGAGGAGCCTGAAAGGCTAACACAAAATGCCTAAGTGAGCTCCCTCAGACAACTTAGCAGAACTGTGAATATCTCCATTTCATGGACAACAATGTTCCAAGGATTATTCTCAAGCACTTAATCTAACAGAATCAATTAATGGGCATGTGACTGTTTAAAAAACAGCAAACAAAAGTTAAGTCTCTCAAAATCTAGCCTAAAAACAAAGACAGAATAAATAAATTAAATATGCTGATTTAGAACTAATGAATTAGAAATGACAAGAAAAATTAGACATATTTGAAACAAAAACAGGATAGAGAAGATGAACTTAATCATAATAAATATAAAAAGGTGTAAAGTTAACACAGAACAGAAAATAGATGTGAAAAAGTGTATATTATATTCTAAAAAGAGAAAATTCTTTGAATGAGTGTGATCCTCTTTGAAATCATATCTTTTCAGATGTAATCAAAATAAGGTAAGTGAATCTCATGGGTCTATAGGCATGAGGAAATTCTGATGACTCAAACTTCCATCAGCATTAGTGACTTACATGATGTTTTCTGTACCACAGCTCTCTTTACTGCACACTGGTTAGTGAGAGGAGCCACTCCAAAAGGACAGTTTACTGTTGACCCAAGAAAGTAACATTCTAGAAAAATACAGGGGCAGTGAAAAGATGATGGATTTGCACATAGTAAATGCCATTAAAATAGTCTCAGCTTCAGTCAGAGAAGCCCCACTCAGCAGTAGGCAATAGTCAAAGCAGAGATTTATAACCCAACAACAAAGTGCTCAGAGTAAGACTCCTAAGTTCTCAGCCCTAGACAAGACATCTATATCACCCATCCGAGGCCCAGGAAACATTGTGGAAGAAGGGGTGGAAAGATGGTACCCCTGTAGAATGGAGCGAGTGATATAAAATGCTATCTTCTAGATATGATGTGGCCATGGCAGTCAAGAGCACAGGCAGCTGCCACTAACTTATACAAGGCCTTGAACCCCAGGATGGTCAGCAGAGAGTGTCAGCAGGAACAAGAAGCAGGTAAGAACAGGTACTAGGAGAGATGTGCTCACGATACACTGAATACACGTAAGAACTTGTCAGAAATGTAAAAATAATGAGAATTTCACTGAAACGTTTTATGTCATATATACAGTTTACTACAAAGTTTAAAAGGAAACACAATGTGGTTGGCAGAGATTCAGGAATGGAGGTAGGGAGAAAGAGAAGATAAAGCAAAGAAGGCTATTAGGGTTGTAAAGTGATTCTGTGTGAAGCTGGAGCTGTCGTTGCCTTACATACACATTGTGTCAGAATCCAAAGAACTGGCAGAGGAGTGAGCTTATGTATAAATGGCAGACTCTAGTTAATAGGAAATTTTTGGGCTGGGTGTGGTGGAACATATCTGTTATCCTGCCACTTGGGGAGAGGATACTGACTTTGAAACCAGCCTTGGCTTTATAACAAGACCCTGCCTCAAAAAAGGAGGGGAAGCTTTATATTGGTTCATTGACTGTAAGAATGTACCACATCAATTCAAGCTGTTAGAAATAGAGAAACTATCAGAAACTATAAGAGGGTTTTAACTGTCTGAGTTAGGGTTTCCATTGCTTGAAGAGACACCAAGACTACAGCAACTCTTATAAAGGAAAACCTTTAACTGAGGATAGCTTACAATTCAGAGGTTTACTTCATTATAATTGTGGTAGGGAGCATGACAGTGTGCAAGCAGACATGGTACTGGAGAAGGAGCTGAGAGTCCTACATCTGAATTGGCAAGCATCAGGAAGAGAAAGAGACACTGGGCCTCTGACCTCCACAAGCCCATGTATGGGCATATGTTACCCACATGTGTACACACATATAAATACCCACACACACATGCATACAAAATTAATAATTTATTTATTAAAAGTGTGTATATCGAACACTGTGCTTTCCTTCTGCTCAGTTTCCCCAAAGCCTAAAATTACTCTGAAAAACTGGGGGTTTTGTTTGTTTTGTTTTGTTTTCTTTTTCTAAGGTAGTTCCTTTTCTTGTCAACAATGGCAGTTCTAAGAGAAATCTTTAAAAACTCTTTGGTTACAAATTATAGATGAAGGGTGACATTACCTTAATTGCATATTCATATTTCTTCTCAATTAGTACATGGTTTTTTTCTATTCAATGATTAATATTATATATCAAATAATTTGGGCTAGTACTTACAAAATACCTATTCTTTGCAAGGCTCTCTGATAAATACACTTTTAAATAAATAAAGTAAAACACTGTCCCAAAAAATCCCCCCTGAGGTGGACAGGCAGGATGACCAAGCCATCTTCACGGACACTTTCTCTGCATACTCAGGTCACCTTGTTCCCTAGCAGTCTAACAGGAAATTAGGACTCCTCGCCCCCTCCCACATACACACACATCCTTCTCTCTTGCCATATACACAATTTTATAGATTCCTGGGCTCTTCTCAGCGAAAGGATGATCATTTCTGCCAGCCCACAGCCACATTGATATTCATGGGACAAACGTTTTGTAACTATACAGCAACACCCTGCTAATGTAAATTTCATACATAGCTTCCAAAAGGTTAAACAATGCTGCCCAGCTCTACTGTGCCTGGAAAGCAAATGACAGCAAGAAGCTCAACCTTGGCTCGGGATGTCCTCATTGAGAAAGTTCTCTCACAACAAAGTATCACCCTCTGCTTAAGAGAGAGGCCCAGTACCCTTTACAGTCAGTTCCCTAGAAATGGGAAGCTACACACACACACACACACACACACACACACACACACACACACACACACACACACACACACACAAAACTTTCTTGTCTCAACAACTCATCCATAAGTAAAGGATAGGAGGAAAATAAAGATGAAAGTGTTTTCAGGTTTGCTTTATGAATATACATTTTAAACAACTTCCCCAAATATTCCTAGAGTATCATTAACTCCTCTCACTGGTCCTTATATTAGTTCTCTGGCTCCATACTCTCTCATTCAGTCAGTAATACTTATTGAGAGTCTCTCATGTGCCCAACTCTCTTAGAGGTTCTAGAGATAAAGCAATGAAAAATTCATATAACTTCTGTGTATATAAAGGATTCATAATCTTGGAAAGGAAGACAAAAACAAGTTCAATTTTGACTGTGCTCAACATAGATAATGTAATAGTGAGAAAAATGCATGCACATAAACTTTAGATGGGGAGGCCATCTACAAAAGGGGTGAGGGGACATCGCCAATGAAACATGGCTGCTGAAAATTATCAAACCATCTAGAGCTACATGGAGGCATCTGCATGGAAATACACTAGTGTGCCTTAGGCTAGAAAGCAAGCCAGAGTAAGAAATGGAAAGTTAGGGGGAGGTAAGGGATATAAAGGCTGAGCCATAGAGGAACCAAAGGAAGGATTCTGGCTTTATGCTCCATAGAATAGGAAAGCTTGTGAGGCTTTTATTCAGAAAAGCAAAATTATCCAGTATTGCTGTGGTATACAGAAAGGAATTCAGAGGAAGGGGATTGGCAAAAGAGAGAAATCTAGGGCAAAATGGAAGGAACTATATAGAAGGAAAGGGACTGACTCCATGGCCTGGCAGAGCTGCAGAGTCCCCAACCTGGCAGACAAAAGAAGAACATTTGTTGTTGTTGTTATTTGATGTTTGCTGTTGTTAAACACTGAGGTAAGTGTTTGCCATAATACACATGTGAAGGTCAGAGGACAACTTCCAGGATTTGGTTCATGTGAGCCAAAGAGATTAAACTCTAGTCCTCAGGCTTGGCAGAAAGCACTCTTACCTGCTGAGCCATCTCATAAGCTTCAAAAGTGGGTCTTCTGACCACTAATCCATACAAAGGAACACACTAACCCTCTATATAAAGACGACTTATCTGCTCAGGATAAGCCAAGAAAGAAGCCACCAGTATGTCTCAGAGAGGAATCTTGATAAAGAAAATCTTATGGAAGGTACTAGAACAGAACCACTGATGGTTTTAGCTATGAGTAAGTAGATAAAAGAGAATTCATTCCCAAGTTTTGGCCATTCCAAGTTTTGAGCATCATGATGAGAGGTCCAGTTTTCTGAATGGAAGATGAATAGCTTTATGGTACTGAAAAAGAAATTGTTTCAAGCATGACTGAATGGCTTGTAGACAATATAGAGGCAGTCACGTCAGAGGAAGAGTAGAAAAAAAAAAAAACACAGAGAAAACTCAACACTGTTCATGGGTGTCAACTACACAGGTCAGGCAGAAGATAAGCAACTAGATTCCATGCTGTCCCATCAGTGGCTTCCCTGATCTCACACAAAGACTGGACATGAAGACAATTCATTCTAGACACAGCAGCCTAGAGGGAGAAAGCTGGACAGTGTTCACTCAACATGTGTTTTATACCACATTTTCAATCAAGCATTCCCATATCAATCCAGACAGTAGATCATCTACAAATTTAATTAAGAGTATTTGTACAGAATCTCAATTTGACCATAAAAATTTAATGCTTAATATAGTTTAAGGTTCAATGGACTTTCTTTTTAAATGGAGACAGATGAAATGGCCGTGGATTAATTTTTCCGGTCATTCTCAATATATCAGAGTTAGGAAGACAACTCGGAAGACTAGATACTCCATGAGGCAGGCTGAATATTAGATAAAATATAGGGCTTAACTGTCTTCTACAAAACTCCCCCTGAGCAATGATTTATTGTCTCTAGTTAACTAATTATATGCATCATAGTAACATCTAAGTAAATGCCTCTCAGAGCCAAGTACTTCTCTCCACATCCCTTTCTACTAGCGGCTGGCCTTTGGAAACAGGCAGGCCCCACGTGTGCTTGCTGACAGTGGTGTGGGTGTGATGGGGGTAATAGCCTACAATGTGTTGAGCCAGACGAATGAACACTTCTAAAGCCTGTGAATTTATTCATATTGTTGGGTCTTCCAACTTAAGAAGAGTTTTGCTAAACTACGCTGGACCTGGAGTTTAGTCTTAGCTAGTGTGCTTACCAGTTTGGCAACCTTGGAGAACACAGTTACCATTGGTTTCTTCAAGTGGGAGAGTAATGCCTTATCTGGATACTTGATAAGAAGGAGAACAAATAAATGGAAACAATGCATGAAAAAAAAAAAAAAACCAATGACTGTTTCTCTTGCCAGGATAAATGAACTCAAGAACAAGACCCACAATTTATCTGAAATATTTCGTTCCATGTTACTTTCAATTGTCAACTTGTTAGGTTCTAGAATCACCTAAGAGAGGAGCTTTCAGGCACACCTGTGAGGAATTATCTACATGAGGTTAGCCTTGGCTATGCCTATGACATATTATCATCATTAGGAGAGATAGAAAAACCCACCCTGAAAGTAGGTGACAGCATTACCAAGCTTGAGTCTTTAGGCTGCATAAAAAGGAGAAGAGAGCCGAGTGCCATAGTAGCTCTGCTTCCTAACTGCAGAAGCAAAGTGACCCAGCTTTTGCCCCTGTGACTTATCTACCATGATGGACTATACCCACAAACTGGGAGCCAAAATAAATCCCTTCTGTTACTTATGCCTGCATTCTATCACAACAGGAAAAGTAACAAATACATTCCACAACAATGGAATAGCAGAAATTAAATGTTTCTGGGCTGATACTGACACAGCATGAAATCTGTGCTTCACACTGACATTAACAATCCATCAATGGATATTGTATTCTTTCACACTGACACATAACAGTCCATCAATGGACATTCCATTTCTTCTGCCTCCTTTCTTCTCACTAGAGGGAACCAGAGAGTTAGCTTATGCTTATTGATTAATATAAGGAAACCAAGGCCCAGGGAGGTAAGATGACATATATGCAAATTTGCATACATGCAGATTTACATAAATCTCTCCACCTTAGTTTCTCCACCTGTCAACCTAAGGGGCTTAGAATGAAAGAGTGATTTTGAATTACTTGTATAGCAGAGCTTACCTACAGAGCTAGAGAGAAACAGAATATATGCCCTCCGTTTGTTCAGAGCAGTTTGGCTTTTGGATACAGTACATTGGATATCATATATCCAGTTCTGTATCAGTTTAGTGAGAAAGGAGGGTTTCATGCAGCTAACAACTATAAAGTATTTTACAGCATCAATTGGTACACCAGTTAAAGGTTTATTTTTTGGCTGAAACATGATGTAAATGGAAATGTCATTGAGGAGGGCAAATCTCTACATTGCACCAGGTCCCCTTAGCTCCTTTCTGTCATACCAACCCACTTCACTCAGGCAACTGCCCTCTGGCTGACTAGAGATTACTCCCACCTGCCATCTTTCATGTCTTGGAGAATCCTATGATTTACTTGCTTGGGTTCTTATCTTCATAATTAAAATGTCAAATTGGTGGTTACAAAATATAACAGAAGGTTAGACGAGATGGTGTATTTCGTTTTCCCACAGCAGTTCTGAATACGTGCAGCCTGTGCACACTGCAATTTTTCTGTGGGGTCTGGGGGCAATGTTCCCTCTGTCATCACCAGCCTGCCATCAGGCATCCATTAGCCAAGACACAAAGGGAGAAGGGAGATAGGTTAGTGGTTCATCCACCTCATCTCCCTCAACTTTCAAACACTGAGGGCAGAAACTAGGGAATATTCTTTCCACATACACCACACAGTGCCCAGTCAAATGTAAAAATCTACATGAGTAACCACATGGCATTTACTGTGGAATGTAATATATCAGACCACAAAACCAATTTTCACACATTCAAACTTTGAAGTAATATACTATATTATTTCTGATAACAGTGAAACAAAAATAAAACACCAAAAGAAATTTTCTTTTCACTTTCTTTCTTTTTTTTAGATAAAACCCAAGGCACTGTGTATGATAGTAGTTATGCAGTCAAGCATTGAGCTACCCCTCTGGCCAAGAATCGTTAGAAATTACACAAATTTGTAGAGACCAAACAGCCTACCTTTGGTCAAAGAAACCAAATAGATATTATATGTTTTCAAAACAGGTGAAAATGGAAAACAAAAAACAAAAAACAAACCCAAAACAACAACAACAACAACAAAAAAGTGTATCAACATTTGTAACAAAAACACAGTACTGAGAGAAATTTATACCAATAAGTATATATACACTTCAAAGAGGAAAAAAGTTAGGAAGATTTCAAATGATCCATAATTCAGTTAGCTTCAGCCTAGGGGTGCAACAATGGTTCCACATGTACAAATCAAATCAAGACAATTATTTGAATTTCCAGCCAAAAAGCTTGGTATTGGGTTCAAACACTTGCCCACTTTAAGATATATGTAGAAAAGAAAATGTACAGGGAAAAACATTTTTTTTTTACAATTTTGGCCAGAACTAAAAGTTTTTAAAGCCATCTCTTTTGCCTATAAAATTACTATAACTTACAGAAAGGATAAAGCAAAATCTTTGAAATACATACATAGATATGTTGCTGTGTGTCCTCTTTACTAGGATTGAGAGGCAATCTTTCTTTGGGGAAATGAAATGTTTTGTTTTGTTTTGTTTTTTTCTGATACCAGAACTCAAGCAATGGCCCTGTTACACTTCTAATGATATTGTCATAGGGTTTTAGTGGTCCTTATTATAATATGTCACATCAAGAGAATAAAGAATAAAAATCATACATCATCTCAGTATATGCAAAAAAATTCTTTGACAGAATTCAACAGTCCTACACGATAAAGGTTCTGAACAAACTAGTATTTCAATATATAATAAGGGATGTATATAGCAAACCCACAGCCAACACCATAATGAATATGGAAAAACAAGCATTTCTTTTAAGATAAGGAATAAAATGAAGGCATCTCCTCCTACTATTCTTATTTAATAGAATATGAAAAGTATTAGCCAGAGCAATTAAGCAAGAGAATAAAAACAAACATACAAATAGGAAATGAAGAAGTCAAATATTTTAAGATGACGATTCTCTATATAGAAAGATCTGAACTCAACCTAAAACACAATTTAAACTTATAAGCAAATTCAGTAAAGCAACCAGGTACAAAATCAAGATATAAAATTGAGTAGCTTTTCTACACATCAGTAACAAATTTCCTGAGAAAGAAATGGTGAAAGCAATCTTAATAACTTGTCCAAAAAGAATAAAATATAGGATTAAATTTAGCCAAGAAAATTAAAGACCACTACAATGAAATTTACAATTTAACAAGTACAGAAGCATCATGAGGAGGAAGGAAGAGTGAGTAGAGGGGAAGGGAGGGGAAGGGGGATGTTACTGATTATAGTCACTGACTTTGGAATTTAACAAGGGAAATGAGGTCAGTAAGGTGATGAGGTATGGGGAGAGAAAATGGAAGGGTTAACAAAATACAAATCCTATTGAATTTGAAAGACTGTGGGAAAAGGCTGGAGACACAGCTCAGTACATGAGAACTTGTCTAGTATGGACAGGCCTTGGGTTCAATTTCCAGCTACAAAGGAATGAAGAGACAGAAGGAAGGAGGCAAAGAAGGAAAGGGCAGAGGAAGGAAAGGAATGAAGAAATAGTGGAGGAGGAGGGATACTGCGAAGGTGTGAGGAGAAGACTTGGAGCTGCAGCCTACAGGTAGTGAGCAAAACAAAGAAGAATCCAATATGTCCCATTGTACAAGGAGAGTGAAATTGTTCATCCCAAAGATGTGAGGAGAAGGACCACTGACTGAAATCATTATGACCAAATTAATTAAAGCAAGCAATTAATTAAAGCATGCTTTTTTTATTCATGAACATGGACTGCCTCCCTCTAAGACAAGATTCAAGAGGTCAACATTGGATGTGAGGAAAACAAGTGGGGTTTTTTGTTTTTGTTTTTGTTTTTTTTAATATTTATTTATTATATATACAGCGTTCTGCCTGCGTGTATGTCTGCAGGCCAGAAGAGGGCACCAGATCTCATTACAGATGGTTGTGAGCAACCATGTGGCTGCTGGGAATTGAACTCAGGACCTCTGGAAGATCAGTCAGTGCTCTTAACCTCTGAGCCATCTATCTATCCTGAAAACAAGTTTTTTTTATAGCTCAGGGGTAGAGGGTTTCCAAATGGGGGATTGGTGAGCAAATAGGCAGGATTACAGGAGCAGAACATAAGCATAACAAGTTAGTCATAATGACTTTCTGAAACAAACACATGGTTGCAAGGTAGTCACAAGAAGGTAGTTATAATAGGTGGTCATAATAATCTTTTGAAACTAAGGTTATTATGCTTCCTGGAACAGGCAGTACAGAACCATTTGTAGTTCAGATTACAGGTGTGGCATAGCTCAATTCTTGAGAAACAGGTATTTAATAATAAACAGGAATAGATCTCGTTTATTTTTACTACAAGATGGCTTTCAAGTCTAAGATGAGGGCAGGCTGGTTTATGAAAATCTACAACCTCTAACACCCACAGACTTGCCATCATTATGTGCACTGAGTAAACTGTTCTGTGCCTCCCTGATGTCTTTATCAGAGCATCCCCCCCCACAGGACTCCAGAGGGCCCTTATACACTTCTTTGCAAATCCTTCTTTTTACTCTTGTCTCTCCTGAACCACCAATCTGAAATCAAAACCCACTTGAACCCATAACAAATGCCAGATCATTAACCTCTCCCCTCAATATCTCCTTCCCTTCTCCAGTCTATGCATTGGACCTGGCCCTGTCCTGAGGACACAAGTTCCCTCACAACCCTCCCAAATGGTGGATCATTTTACCTAGCATATAGAAGTAAGGTTTTCCCTTTGTTTATGATTATGACTTTGTTCCATTCCATCCTCTGTTTAAAAATAAAAGAATTATTAGCTTTGGGCCTCATGCTACTATATGATGTCACAAATATAGCTTCCTGGTCAGCAGATGGCACTTGGGTCACCTCCAAATTCTTTAGCAGTAAGTTTCTTCTTCATTACCACTTTATTACTATCCTTTTCTTTGCTCTTGAGATATGAACATGAATGAATTATCCAGTAGTCTGGTCTCTTTTGTGTGTGTGTGACTTAATCTTACCCACTACCTTAACTCAGAGTGCTATGGGCTAAAATGTGTCCCTCAATGCATATGTTGAAATGTGGAAATTCCAATTATATGGCTTTTGGAAATGGAGTCTTGAGGAGAAAATCAAGCTTAAATAAGACCACACACTCTGCTAATTATTGGCATAAGACCTGAGTTTGTTTCCCAGCACCAAAGGTGAAGCATCTCAGAGCTTCTTGTAACTTCAGCTCTAGGTTGCCATCTTCTGGACACCTTAGGCATCTGCAACCTGCACATACACATGCACATTTCCTTACATCCATATGCTCATATCTAAATAATAAAGCCTTAAAAAAAAAGGAGTTAAGATTACATCCCACTTTTTGATAATGTGACTTGATATCATCTAAAAAATTCAAGATTGAAAACCACATAACTAACTTTATTATTTTATTAGGCTGCATTTGCAGCCATCTAAGACCATAGGTTGGATATGCCTGGTATATTATGAACAATTAAAGCACAAAATTATACCTCTAACTTCAAATGTAGGACTGTTACAGAGATATACCTTATTCCATTTTATCTCTTCAGGGGAGAGGAAGCATACATTCCCTGATTACATCCAAATTCCTGTTCCCCTGATTGAACTCTATGAATTTGAGGAGATTTCTTTTGTGTCTGGAAAGTGAAGATAACAGTGATATGTGCCTCCCTGGGTTGTTGTAAGAACTGAAATAAGAGAGAATATATAGAAGTGAACAGCTATCAACCATAAGCTGTCTGTTTTCAGGAATAAAGTTTTATTGGAACATGACAGTATCATTTGCTCAGACTTTGTCTATGGTTTCTTTCCCATTACAATTACAGAGCAGAGGAGTTACAGCAGATATCATCTAGCATGCTAATCCTAAAATACTGACCATCTGGCATTTTGTTGAATAAAAAATACTTTGTGGACCTCTGGCATATGTACAGGGTTTAAAATAGATTGAAGCAACTTAAATTCTCAATGAGCAATGGTGCATATATCCTTTGGGGGGGAAAAAAAAGCTTATTTCAGTTTGCTCAGAATTGAAGGAAGAGGCTGGCTGGGGGAGGGTAGGTAGAAACAGTCACTTGCATTGGGAAGCTTAGCAGTAAAATTCCAAAGCACACACAGCCCTTCACAGAAGCCGGCTCTCCCTCTGGGCTGTGGTATAATGTGTGCAGTGGGCACAGAATGGGGTTGCAGACTTATTGGATTTTCCTGTCTCTACTAATGCTGGTTAATAGACCTCATACCAAGCATGAAATATGTTCTCAAGGCTGAAAACCGTGTAAGATGCCTTAACCCCAACCAAGGTTCTCACAGCAAAATGGGGAAACAAGTCTAAGAAAGAAACTAGGAAACTTCTCACACTATACAACCCCTCGAAAGCTAATAGCTGTGGTTTAGTAAGATAATGAAGACTAGCCAGAGGCACTGATGCCTTGAAGTTTATTGGGTGAGATACATAGAAACAGATTCCTGTCACAACTTGAGCTGTCTCAAGAGATAAAAAGCATTTCCTAAAAATGTGCTTATATTTCAGACACTGACACACTAAAAAAATAAATACAACTTTAAAATCCCTCTACATACCTCAATGCATCGTCCCTCACACTGGATAAAAAGTGCAGAAGCTGGCACATAGACGACATGCATGTCCTCATTCTGCCCATTGCCTCATGACATTTCTCATGACACCCATTTTCCAGCTGACAAAAGTTGGGAAAGTGGGAGCTGTGATTGGATGAGAGATGGTCATGTGGTACAGAAGTGATCATCTGGACATAGGAGCTAACAGCCCAGGCTTGGATCATAGACCTGACACTAGCTTAGAAGGCTGTTGAGCCGCTATGGGTTTTTGCATCCTGCTTCCACAGAAGTGTTGTGAGGACCTAAGGAGAGGGGGAATCTTTAAATGTTTAGCATGGGGCCTGCACATATGCTCTCAGGAAGTGTTAGCTAGCATGTAGTCATCATCAGCATTGTATTTCTATTGTCAAATTGTAAGGTACAGAATCAGAGCCTTGGAAACCTGCTGTAGTTAGTGATGAATTAAATTTCATCATAGCGGAGGCATCTAAAAATCTATACCCACTGTTGTTGGATCTAGAGGAAAGTAAAAGGATTGATTTCTACTATGCCTTAGCTCTCTTAAGTGTTTATAAGTATTTCATCTTCATCCTCCATTAATAAAATTTATATCCTACTTATTAAAGCTACTACCTTTCTCCCCACAACCAAAAAAAAAAAAAAAAAAAAAAACCAGAAAAGTTACTTTTCAATAAAATACTGCCCATCTTACAAATAACCAGATCAGCAGAAACTAGATATTTTCCACATAAACTGTCTATCATAAAACATATGATGGCTTCATGCTTTACAGTCTAATAGGCCATTAAAATACAAACTAGTTCATGGTAATCCAATAATGTGGATTGCGGGTGTGTTCTAACCTGTTTGGTCTGACACATTACTTTGCCTTGTCCCTAGGGTATAGTCCTGGAAGGGTCCCATGAGGACCTCAAATGTCAAGGCCCCTCATCCTCAGCACACACTTCAATATGACTATATGAATTCTCTCTCCAGCTTAGTGAGAACATTGATGATTCTGTCTGCTTCCCAGTTCCACCACAGCTGTTTTCAAAAGGGACTTATCTCCCTCAATTCATGAACTGGACAGCTGGGGTATGTAGGAGAAACACATGCAAAAAGACTGTATTCCTAATCATTTTTGTTTTCTATGAAACTGCTCTACCCTGACAGGCCCTAACTGATTTGGCTTATACTCTGATTTTGTTTTCCAGACCCAGAAGGTTGCCAAAAACTCCTCCTAGTTTCTCAGCCTTTGCACTCATGACAATTTTAAATCAGAACATGCTTTGAGTGGGGGCGGGGGAAGGGGGAATTGCACCACAGAATGGCAGACCCCATCCAAGGAACATTTTCCCCAAGATCTTGACTTTTCAGTTCCTGGCTGACTTGGCAATTCCTTGGTCCTTTTGAAAAGTCTGCATTTTGATGAGCTTACATTCAATCAGTCTGTACCTCAGTTATCTCTGTGTGTTTATGCAGGTACACATGTACAAATGTGTGTGCAAGGGTACATGCCCATGTGTTCACATGCATGTAGAGGTTAGAAGACAACCCTGAGTATAATTTTTCAAGTTCCATGCACCTTTTCTTGATTTCTAGGCTGTCTATCACTGGCCTGGGGCAGCCAATCAGAGAGCCCCAGGGATCTCCCTGTCTCTGCCTCCTCAACATTAACATTACAGATGCGGTACTTAAGTGCTATCTAGTGTTCCCAAGCTCAAAACCAAACCAAACTGATGGCAGACCTCACAGAGGAATTGGGTATTAGAAAAGTTCCCTTCAAGCTCATGACTTAGGATGCTGTTGGCTACCAGTTCAATGTGAACAGACCAATGATGTTAGAGTTTCTTTAAATAGTAGCATACTTGAAGTTGATTAGAGGGTGGAAGCCTGTGACTAGTGGTTTTTAGGAATCTACTCCTATATTTCTTCTAGAATCAATGGTTCAATGCCCACTAATTTGGGCATTTAATATATTATAAATATAAAGATAACAATTATAGGTATCAACTATACATAGATGTATCTGTATTTGTGTGCATGTGTAAGTAATATGGGTTACATGCCCATAAACAATTAATTGTATTGCATGGTGGGAAAGAGTCTTGTGATTATTAATGAGATTTAGTGTTGTTGTTTTCATGTCTTCTAAGGCATCAGCAGTTTATCTACCCCTGCTTTGCACTCTCAGCACAAACATCCATCATAATAGAAATAGCTTAATATTACTCTGATGATAGTAACAATGTCCCTTAGAATGTGAAAACAAAAACAAAAACAAGCTTTTCTTTACCAGACTGAAGTATTCATGTCTACCTTAAAATACATATCTATATTTTCCTCATATTATCTATACAAAATCCACTGATTTTGTTTTTCATACCTCGTGGAAGTAGTGTTTCCAGATGCTTTCAAATTGTTAACTCCTCAGAGTTTTAATAAGCCTTGATAAAAATATGTAAACAAAAGCAAAAATTCATACCTAGTATTTGCTTTGTTTCTTGGTCATTTCTTAGGGAATGCTTTTGTTTTATGTTGACAATGTTGTTAATTAACTATTCCTGTTTTATCTCTAAATTAATTCCATTGAAGTATAAATTAAATTGCTTACAAATTATCTGTTTACATATTTTTAAGCAGGAGGAGATAATATTCACAGCATGACTTGAGAAAATTATAAATAGAAGAGATTAACTTGGTTTGTAATAATGCCAAAAACAAAATTAAAGGGAAAAGAAGCCTTTTATTTTGACATTATAGACAATATAGCCCATGGGGAGGAATATCCATATTTAACTTATATTGCCTTTATGTCTAAAATGAAATTTGATAGAGGAAAAATGATGATTTACAAACAAACAAAAAAAGAAGATATGAGTGGCTGAAATTGATATGTTTGAAATCAGGATGAAAAGTAAATAAAAACTGAAAGTTATAGTTTGTTGGTCCTTTAGCTTCAAATAGGGCCTTGCTCTACAGACCAGGCTGGCCTTAAACTAGCTAACAGCTTCCATGAGTGCTGGGATGACAGATGTGTATTATCATGCCTGGCCACTCTTACAAAGTTACTAAACGTGATATTTAAAAAATAAAATAAGCTGAAAGAAGCTGACATAGTTCTTCCTAGAACCTACAGGATATTCTGTGCTGTGGGATGCAGAAATATGAAGTAGGAATTCAGATGACTATGACAAAGCTATCCCTGGAAGAAGCCAAGGACCTTTCCAGAGGATAAAGCTAAGACTTGAGGAGTCTTGGTGATATTGGCTTTTGAATATTAGCTATTTCCTGCAACAAATTTCTCATGTGCTATTGTAGCTTTTCCATTCCTAGAACAGTATGTTAACCATTCATTGGACACAATGTCCCCTATACAATTAAAGTATTTGGATAACTTCTTCCAATTGTGCTAACAACAGACACAGTCAAGATCCCTAATTTCATGTCTATCTGTAATTATTGTCATTAACAACATCGGGTCAGGAATTTCTCTAGAAGAAAGCAGCTTATCTGAAATACTTCTCAGACTTTCTAAGAACAGGCTGCAGATAGATAGCATCCAGACTATCTGTTAGAGAAGGCCTGGCAGATGTGCTAATTAAGCTTAACCTTCTTTCTTCCATAGTGCTATCTCTAGTTCTAGATCTCCCTTTAACAATTAACTCAGAACTAAAGGGCTTTTACATAAAGGTACATCAAGCTGTGACACAGGTTACCTAGTTACCTAGATACACTTCCCCTGCCCCGCCAGAAAATGGGCAATCGAGTTAAGAGAGATACTGCTCCAAAGGAATAAAAGACAGTTTTATTTCACTCAGTGACTTATAGAATCCTATTTATCATTTTACCTAACCACTTCTAAGAATATAGTTTGAGTACATAAAATCTACTTTTTCAGATCTTTTAACTGAATTTAGCCTTTAGTTGATTCAACCTCCATTAGCCACTTCCCCTTTGGGTTGTTATGATAGCTGACAATTACTGCTCTTTGTGTGGATCTTATCATCCTTCCTTTTGACCCTGGGGGAATTCAAGCCCCTGTGACCTTGCCTTGGCCAGAGAATTGCTATTGCATGGGTATATAACTGAAAAACCTCAGAGACTTGGGGAGGACTAGATTGGGGAACTAGAAAAATGAGGTGGAAGATGAGGAAGAGCTAGATAGGGAAGAACAAGATGAAGAAAAACAAGATGAGAAAGAAGCAGATGGGGAAGAACTAGATGGGAGAATTAAGATAGAACTTAAAGAGAACAGCAGAAAATTGTAGAGAGAAATCAGGCAAGAACAGACTAAGTATGAGGGTGTAGCAGGATCTGTATATAGAGAGAACTGGCTTAGAAGAATAAAATGAATGGACTAAAGAGTTTCATGTATGTAGACTCATTTGATATCATTAAGATTAGATTCCTCAGCTAGATTAGATTAATTAGATTCTTCCATGGACCCTGGAAAAAGACTATTGAGGGGCTGGACCCCAATAGTCTTTGTTAGCTCTTAATGACCTTGAGTAAGAACAGCCCTCATGAACCTGAAGAAAATGTATGTTCTCACTGCCATCTACCTTGTATAAAACACTTGTTACAGGGAAGAGATAATGAAATTGTTCTTCATTCTGAGGTCTAAAGAGAGAGGGTGACATCAATTATACATACATACATCTACATGGATGTAATATAGATTAAACATATGTAGACAGCTGTACATGGATAGTGGCATCTCATTTTCACCTTTCTTTTGAAGCAGTGAATTTGATAGTGAAAGCAAACTGGTTCCAGGACAATGCATTGATCCTGGCAAAACTCATTCTACTAGATTGATTTGTTTTCATCCGAGCATTTTATAGTTCCCTCCAGTTACTGCTAAATGAACATCCTACAGAAGCTTCACTCAGTTGTACTGAGGGGAAGTGAGAAGGGTTTAAGTCCACAGTAAGGCAGAAGAGCAATCACCCCTAGAGAAGGAAGGCGGTATTGCAAAGGCAGCGGGGATGCCAGCTGATAGAACAGGTAGCCGGGCTCACACTGAAAATGCAAAGATGAAGGCCTAATCAGAAGAATTAACTCACAGCAATAGAGCAAGAAAAAGATCATGTCATGTACAAGCCATTAGCTTCCTCTAAAGTCATAAGGCTAAAACAATAGTTTGACTGACATTACATATGTGTTAATGTTTCTGTTTCTCACAAATTATCTCTTGATGAAGAGATGACTCAGTGGTTATGAGTACTTGCTGCACTTCCATAGAATCCAAGCTTGGGTCCCAGCACCCACTCACCTATTATAACTACAGCTCCAAGGGACCCAACACCCTCTTCTGGTTCCCACAGGCATAAACATACATGTGGAATACACAATACACACGCATATTCACAAGTTAAAATAAAACCAAAACTAATTGTCTCTTAAGAGTGATTTCAGGGGCTTTTCTCTAGAATTAGAGAATGGTGTAATAAATTTAAGTCCATTGTTTAAAAGACAAAACAAAAAGACCTCAGCTCTTTCCCTGTGTGTTTTCCCTGTCTGCCTCTTCTTGGAATTGTCTTGGAGACAATGTCTCCTCCATACCTTGGTTTTGCTCTGTCACCACTGACTTTACCAAAGACAAGAATAGTTTAGCCAGGAGGAAAATATATAACCTTGTTTGTAAGAGTAAAGCAAATGTCTGCTCCAGGCTTCCATTAATCTCTTGGACAAATATAAAAATCCAGCATGTTTCCTTGCTGCCTCCTGACAGTAAGTCATTACTACCACACTGCTTTCACAGCCACTGATACCTTCTTAGTTGGGACCACCCAATAAAACGTTCAAACAAAAACATTATACAGACAAACAGGCACAACTGCATTCAGATGCTAAGCTCACAAAGTTGTAAGTTTACTGACTTACTTAAGAATACACCACACAGATAAACAAGTAGAGTGCTAAAAACCAAATGGCTTTTTTTTAAACAGTATTTGTCTAAATGTTGTTCAATAAAGAAAATGGGCATCTCAAATTAACAAAGTGATGTTTCCCAGACTGCTCTTTCAGGACATAAACACCTCGTTTTAAAATGTACAACTAATGCCTGCCAAGCAAGCCTGAGGATGCCAGTTCAGATCTCCAGAACCCACATAAAGCTGGAGGCAGCAGCACACATGTATGACCTCAGAGTTCATACTGTGAGATGGAAGGCAGAAACAGGAAAATCTCTATAAGGTCAAAGGCCAAGTAGTCTGGCACATGAAGTAAGTGGTCAATAAGAGAAACTTTGTCTCAAATAAGGTGGGAAATAAGTACCCATAGCTAGGGTTATCCTCTGGCCTCCACACATGTGCCATGGTATGCATGGTTGCATACATGCGCACGTGCGCGTACACACACACACACACACACACACACACACACACACACACACACACGAGGGAGAGAAAAGTTTAAAGTACAATTAATGCAACAAACACAAAAGGTTACTCCTATAATTCTATATTAAGCTCTATCTCTAAATCTAGAAGCAATAATCCTACAGTAACTGAGAAACACTCTGAAAAGAAAATGAAGTCATGAACTTTAAGCAAATACAATAAAATCAGTAGATGAAAAAAAGAATTTATATTCAATCTATGTAATTCTCTAAATTGTGAATATAGGGAATAGGGGGCTGGCTGTAGGGAGAATATTATGGAAAAAACAATTGAGACAATCATTTCTCTTATAAGCTCTCTAATTTTGAAATGGAATATAATATGGGTTGGTATCCTTGTCAGTGGACTTATATCAGGACAAGCCACTAAGATATTTCAATAGTTCTTCAAGCATAGGGATGGGGCATAGCTCAGTGATAAAGCACCAGGCACTGATCCAATGACCAGGAAGAAAAATGCGGCTTGTTTCAAGCTCACTTTGCATATCTTCACAGTAGAAATCTATGTTCAAAATAAAACCTTAATTTATGGGTGTCCACAAATAAATTTTGAGGTTTGACAACCTCAAAAATTAAAAATATTTTTTTGATTTTATTTGTGTATATGATGGTTTTGATGTAAGTCCTGCACTGTAAAACAACCTTCATCTGACTGAAAATAATGGTTGTGGAAACTTTGGTAAAAGCACTAAAGTTCCTTTTATTTATGAAAAGTAACTTAACCATACATGACCAAAACAATGGTGAAAATAAATATATTTTGTCATAGTAGAACTATCACACCTTAAAAGTGGGAGGATGAGGGATGCAGAAGTAAATAATATTGTCTAAAGGAAAACAGGTGATCAGAAAAAATGATTAGTGTAAGATGCCAGTAGCATGAACATATATACTTGTTTAAAAAACTACTTCTGATTATTTTCTTTTAAAAATGTTTGATTAAATTTCCTTAATGTGTAGAGGCAGGGTGGCACACTTGGTACTGCACACACATGGAAGTCAGAGGACAACTTAAGGCAGTCAGTTCTTTCCTGTTACCATGTGGCTCCTGGAGATGGAAGTCACATTGTCAGCCTTGGCGACAAGTGCCTTTATCTACTGAGCCATCTTAGGATTCCCTGATTATTTTCTTTTACCTATTGTATTCACTAATTCTTCCAATTTTCTGAAAGTGGAAACAGAGAACATTGCTGCTTCTCTCTAATTTTCCTGGGAATTCCTTTAAGGTTTTCTTATTAAGCTAGAAAGAAGGTATAGTGGGGAAGGTGTTTTTGTGCAATCCATAAGGGCTGGCTGGCTTGTAGACTGTAGCCACTCCTATTTGCAAGATGCCCTTGCACTCCCTTGCCTATTACCCCTTCTAAAGGTCCTATCACAAACTACTGCATCCTCCTCCCCCCACTGGGAGGGGTCTAGAGATACAGCCTGACAGGGCAGAATCTCACACAGGGTACCTTAACAAAGGGTATGCCTCTCTCACCCTTATCCTTCTGGTTAGAGATGAGCCACAGATTCTACCACACTGAACAGGCAAGATGATCATACAAGGCTGGGGACAGGTGTGCATACAGAATCACAGCCTCTATTCAACAACCATTGGGGGCATTGAATCCTGCCAACAAATAGGTAAATGAAAGGGACCTTAAGGTGACCACAGCCTAGGCAGCAACCCAACTGCAGCCTGCAAAAGCCTCTAAAGCAAGAAGTCAGCTCAACCATGCATACATCTCCTAAACCACAGAAATTTGAAATGTTCAGTGCTGGATTAAGGTGCTACATTTTGAGAAACGTGCTATGTAGCAATAAATAAATATCATGAATATAATTGTCATTCTTCACTGGGTCTAAGGGAAAAAACAGAAGGTATTACCGAGATGGTCAGAAAATTTTGAATATACATTAGATAGTGTAGTATTGATGTGAAATCTCTTAGGTAGAAAATATTATCTGGGCTATGTAAGAAAATGTGATGAAAGATTCAATGATGATAGAATATCTGTGATTCACTTTCAAGTAGTTCAACAAACAAGAACGAAATTGGCTAGGTACAGATGGTGTATGTTCTCATGTAGATGTGCATATCCAGAAGACCAGCAGGCAAACATGAGCAGTTTACAAATGTCCATGAAAGATATACGAATGTTTGCTATGTTAATCTATAGAGATGGTGAGATTGTAGATGCCATTACATAGATCAAAATTGCCAACTATTCTGTAGATTTTAAACTTTTCTACCCCAATGATTACACTTTAAAATTTGCTGCAGCTGAGACCCTTAGCATATAAAGAGACATTTTTTTTTTTAAATACAATCAAGGTAGAAGGTGTTGGGAATCTACAGCTTGGGCCCATTCCAAACCCCACCCATGGGTTCAGCTGGGAACTGGCCCCACTCCTCCCATTCCAGACCCCGACCAAAGAAAGTCCACCATGTGGCAACTCCTCCCCCGAAGCTCCTCAAGACCTCCCCTACAGGGTATTTAAGGTCATACTCATAGACTTGCCATGTGTTTTTATCTCTTCCCTGAGATCACCCAGGGATGCTTTACTCATTATATCTGGACTTTTAATTCAGTTTGATTTGGTGTATTGCATCGGTGGAGTTACCCATTATTGGGGGATTTTCTAAACACTTATCAGAAGGGGTGCATCAAAATCCCAGATTCCCTACCTATTGAGCTCCCCAGCCTTCAGAGTGGCCAAGGGAATCTGGGAATAAAGCCCTATGATAAACAAAGTTAGAAACCCACTATAGAAGATTGCTTTATAGATCTGACCCCTTTCTGAGCATCAGCAATGTCATGCTTCTTAATCCATTGCACAGCTTGATCATAATGTGATCAGTTTGCCTATGCATAGATAATTAGCTTCAACTAACTAAAAGTCTACAGTTTCCAAGAAGTTACTAGACAATTAATTAGATCTTTTGAATTGAACAGTGAACTTCCCATTTCTCCAATTTATTTCTTATAACACCTGCATAGGAAGGACTAGGAATCTTGTTAAAATGCAGATTCTCACCCATTAGGCCTAGAATGGGGCTCTAGAGTTTATACTACAATGCCCCCAGATGACTCTGAGGCTGATGGTCCTAGGATCACATTTCTAATCCCAAACTCTCTGATCCACTTCCCAGTGGGCTATGGTTTAAAATGGAGTTAAAACTGTTAATCATAGCAGCACTGGCAACTTATCTGTGCATCACCAGAGCAAACTGGGAAGAACACTTTTAAAAAGGAGCCAACTACATATTCATCAGCAAGAGAATAGTCATGTAAGTGATGGTTTATCTCTATAAGACAATGCTCATCTCCTTTTCAAGACTGCCACCCACATGCCTTCCTGTAACCCAGCAATCCCAGTCCTGCTTATCTTATTCCACAAGAGAAATGAGATAGGCCCACAGAACGATCCTTGTCAGAATGTTCATATGAGGGCTGGAGAGATGGCTCAGAGCACTATTTGCTCTTCCAGAGTTCCTGAATTCAATTCCCAGCAACCACATGGTGGCTCACAAACATCTGTAATGAGATCTGATGCCCTCTTCTGGCCTGCAGGCATATGTGAAGGCAGAACACTGTATACATAATAAATAAATCTTAAAAAAAAAAATGGGGTTGGGAATTTGCTCAGTGCTAGAGCGCTTGCCTAGCAAGCACAAGGCCCTGGGTTCAATCCTCAGCTCAAAAAAAAAAAAAAATGTTCATAGGAGCTATGAGTTCCTAAAACAGACTAGGTGACCATGAACATAAGAAATGGATAAACAAATTGGAGTGCAGCGACATAATGTAAGGCTAATTTGTAGAAAGAAAGAACATATTACTGGTGTACACATACACCAACATGGATGACCCACAAAAGCATTACCTTTAGCAAAAGAGGACTTACACAAAAGAGTTCATGGTTTGGGAGGTAGCAATAATTGCCTATTTCTGATAGAAATTGGAGATACATAGGTAAATGCATTTAGGAGAAGTCACCAAATACTACAGTTGTCCTTTGTAGATTGTGTTGCTTACCGGATGCACCAGCACAAAGGAAA
Organism: Onychomys torridus; assembly: GCF_903995425.1. NCBI lineage: Eukaryota > Metazoa > Chordata > Mammalia > Rodentia > Cricetidae > Onychomys > Onychomys torridus. Next base: position 35,301,777 of record NC_050450.1, on the reverse strand, counting down.
AGGTAAAACATCTAAATGCCAAACTCTAGTAAAGGAGAAGCTCACCGCCAACACTTGTGCTTGCTGTGAAAGGATCAGAGAGATAGAATAGAACTGGGAGCTGAAAGAACAGAGCTGTCAGCAGCAAAACCAAGAACATACACACAGTGGGGCCTTAACAGTAGAATCTGTGTTGTGGCTAAAGTTCCTTTAGCTTTTTTGTACCCTTACCTCTTTTTCATATTAAATTGTTGGATAAAGTACACTATCATTATGTGAAAGATTAAAAAAAAAAATGAATTACTAGTCTTCCTACAAATCTGTATGCTTGAGTGCAAGAAAGTTCTGGGCAAGCAGACAAGAATTTAAGCTCTGTTGCCCCTAGAGAAGTTGTTGGTAGTGGAGATAGGGAGGGTTCACTTTGTAGCAGTAGGTAGAGTTTATAGGGGAGGAGAAGAGGAAAGTTTAGGAAAGATGACACTGTCAAAAACAAGTGATACAGGCAGAGAAAGTAAATGGCTGACAACAGCCAGAAGCAAGGCTGCATTTATGTAGTAACAATATGTGTGCTAAAACGCAACATAAGCCTGTAGATCTCTGCCTTTTGTAACTCACACAGAAGCACTAGACACCACCTTGACTCTGCCCCTCTGTGCAGCCAACTCTATGATGCTGAGAAATAAAAATTAGCTCTTTTTACATTAAAAGTACTACTCAGACTTAAATAGGATATCTTCTTTAATATTGTAACTGTAATTCTTACTAGATAATTGTTTTGTTATATGTAATTGTACTATGTAAAAGTTAAAACCTTCCTTAAAAAAAAAAAAAAAAAAGAAAAGGGGAAGTGCTGTGGATATCGCTCTATGTAAATAAAGTTCTGATTGGCCAGTGGCCAGGCAGGTAGTATAGGTGGGACAAGAGAGAAGAGAATTCTGGGAAGTAGAAGGCTGGGGAGAGACACCGCCAGCCACCGCCATGAAAAGCAACATGTAAAGACACTGGTAAGCCACAAACCATGTGGCAACGTATAGACTAACAGAAATGGGTTAATTTAAGATAGAAGAAGTAGATAACAAGAAGCCTGCCACAGCCATACAGTTTCTAAACAATGTAAGTTTCTGTGTGCTTTCTTGGTTGGGTCTGAGCGACTGTGGGACTGGCGGGTAAGAGAGATTTGTCCTGACTGTGGGCCAGGCAGGAAAACTCTAACTACAGACTTGGGATGTAGCTAAATCAGTAGAGTGTTTTGCCTAGCATGCACTCTGGTCCTTGGTTGGATCCTCAGCCCTATATCAACTGGAAGTAGTGGTACATGCCTATAATCCTAGCACTAGGGATATGGAAGTAGGAGGAGCAGGAATTCAAAGTCATCCTCAGTCTCACAGGGAGTCTAAGGTCAATATGAGCTACAAGAAACCCTGTCTTAAACAAACAAAAACAAACAAACAAACAAAAAAGTAGGACGCTGCTGCATGTTGAGATGTACTAATGAAGAATCATAGTTTCTTTATCAGACCTAGTATCTTCCATAGAGGAAAAATTTAGACACTAAGCTATGTGTGAGAGTAATTGAAAATATTGTTTGTACACCCTAACAGTCATGCTGGAACTCTCATCCAATAACTGATGGAAGTGGATGCAGAGATCCTCAGCCAGGCCCCAGGTGGAGCTCCAGGTGTACAATTGTCGAGAAAGAGGAGGGACTGTAAGAGCATGAATTGTTGAGACCAAGATTGGAAAAAGCACAGGGACAAACAGCCAAATGAATGGAAGCACATGAATTAGGAACCAAAGGCTGTGGAGCCCCCAGCTGGATCAGGCCCTCTGGATAAGTGAGACAATTGAATAGCTTGAACTGTTTGGGAGGCATCCAGGCTATGGGACCGGGACCTGTCCTTAGTGCATGAACTGGCTGTTTGGAACATTGGGCTTACACAGGGACACTTTGTTCAGCCTGGAAGGAGGGGACTGGACCTGCCTGTACTGAATCTACCATGTTTAAATGAATCCCCAGGGGAGTCTTGGCCCTGAAGGACATGAGAATGGAGGGGAGGGGATGGGGGGAAGGTGGGGGTGGGAGGGGAGAGGACAGGGGAACCCATGGCTGATGTGTAAAATTAAAACACAAATATAATAATAATAATAATAATAATAATAATAATAATAATAATAACAAAAGTCATTTTTAAAAAAAGAAAGAAAATATTGTTTGTAACAGATCTGTTGGCTACCTACCTGCCCATCCCATAGAATTTCTCTGGGATGATTCCCACAAAGATGTAATCACAGACCTACCTACATGTCTCCCAATCCCTGCCCCCCCCCCCCCCCCCCGACTCCAATCCATGGCCAGTTCTACTAGGATAAACAGAACCAAGATGATCCAATCAGATTCCTTCTCCTACAAGTCCAGAATTTGCTAATGGGAACCATGGGAGTCAGGTAAGCTTGGAAATCATGGAGATGCCCACTTCTACCACACGCAAGTGAGAAGCAATGTAAAGCTGATCTATGGAGAGAACCTGAGGCCATGCAAAAAAGCAAGGATGGGATCAGTAGGGCTGGCAACATAGCCTGGGTAGAACACTTATCTAGCATCCACAAAGCCCTGCATTCAGTCTCAGTTGTTCCCAAGGTAAGAGTCAATTAGACACCTGTGGTGGTGGTTTCCTGACATACCGTACATACTGGTACCTTCCATATCACACTAACAGATCCCTCCCCCTGAGTTTCAGAATGCAAACCTGACATTGGCCACAGAATATCTTGCTTTCTTCGGCAAGTCTGAAGAATTTCCCAAATCTGAAGAAGTCAAGAAAGTGGTTTAGAAATAAAGTCTGCATCATACAGTAAGAGAGCCTTCGACCATCACTTACAAACAAATGTTAACCCCAGCCTCTTTGAACCTAGAAATATCCATGACAGCAGGTACTCTGGCTCAATTGAAGGCAATCAAAGTAAGCCCAGTGAGGTTTGTTCTTTAGTTCTCATTCTTCTACATCATAACAATGGAGACGCAATAAAAGGCCGTGAATTCAAACTGGTGGAAGACTGGAGTCTGGTGATGTGGATACCCTCACAGCTCAAGAGAAGCAGGTCAGCTTCTGAACGCATCATTTTGGACATTCACACACCACCACCAAGAGCCAACTGTACTTGCTGACATCACAAGTCCTGGTAGAGGCCATGGCTCTGCATTAGTACTGTGGTGTGAATGAGAACGGCCCCCTTAGGCTCATGGATTTAAATGCCTCATTCATGGTGGGGAAAGATTAGGAGGTGTGATCTTGTTGGAGGAAGTGTCACTACCACTGGGCTTTGAGGTTTCAAAAATTTATACCATTACAAGTTAGCTTTCTCTCTGCCTCCTGCTTGTGGATCAGGATGGAAGCTCTCAGCTACCACCTCAGTGCCATGCCTACCTGCCTGCCACCAAGCTCCCCACTGTGTTGATCATGGACTCACCAGATGAAATTGTAAACCCCCAATTAAATTCTTTCTTGTATAAGTTGCCTTCATAATGGTATCTTAGCACAGGAACAGAAAAGTAACTAAGACAGGCCCTAAGGGATGGCATTGTCAATAAAACAGTCTCTAAGAGAAGGAGATAGTGTCATACAGAAAGGGGAAGCAGGCCTTGATGTATGCAGACAGAGCATACCATGAATGATAGAGTTCTGCCTGAACTCTCCAACACTCCACTAATCTTCAGAAATCTCCCCAGTGTCTATGTACCTCATCGTTTTTCATTTTCAAGGCTCCAAGGTAATTTATTATTAGAAAGTACTTAGTGGTTATTTAGAAGTAAAGGTTCTTTTCTTTTCCCATCTCCTCAACCTCAATTCACTTGACAGCTACAACATTAAATTTGTCACACATGGAGATTAATTCTCAATGTGATACATAATGACCATAACCTAGCAAAAAAATAATAAAGCATGCTGGGCAGTGGTGGGTGGCACATACCTTTAATTCCAGCACTCAGGAGGTAAAGGTAGATGGATCTCTGAGTTCAAGGCCAGCTTGGTCTACTGAATAAGTTCCAGGACAGCTAGGGCTATGCAGAGAAACCCTGTCTTGAAAACCAACTACAACAACAGAAACAAACAAAATAGCAAAGCAGATTAGTCTAAATCAAATAAAAGGCATTAGGTTTGTTTTAAACATTCAGGTTGCAAATTCAGGACTGAGATTAGGCAGTGCATTTAACTCTTGACATATGGATACATCAATGGAAATTATCTGTGAGTCCAAGACTGGCCCAAAAGAGGCATCCATTATGGTGGAGGGTGGGAGATGAATGTCTTACACATGTAGCCTTGAGAAGCAGTAAGAGTTTAGAGATTGTTCAGCAAATGGTAGCAGAACTCCTGGCCAGACATTGAGATAGCAATAAAAATGGATAACCACTTTGATACCAAAATAAAATCTAGGGGATGAAATAATAAAACAAGAGTTTAAAGTGAAAAACATGTATCAATAAAAACATATATTTAAAAGTTGGCTACATCATTCTCTAGGCTTGGGGTCCTGGACTGAATTAAAAAGAGAAAGCCAACTGGGCACATGCATTCATTGCTCTCTCCTTCTGACTTCGGACTACACGTGACCAGCCACTTCAAGTTCTTGTCACTTTGACATCCCTGCCATGACAGAGTGTACATTGAACTGTTAGCTAAAATAAACCTTTCACACATGCACACGTGTGTGTGCGCGCGCGCGTGCGCGCGCGCGCGTGTGTGTGTGTGTGTGTGTGTGTGTGTGTGTGTGTGTGTGTGTGTAAGAAGAGCTTGAGTGAAATACTTAAACTAAAAGTACCTCAAAGGAGAAAATGGTTGACTACAACCACAGAAAAACTTCAGGACTGTAAATCCATAAGGAGACATGTTTGATAGAAAAATAGACCAAAACACAAAAGGCAAATTTCTTAGTTCATGAAACATTAGGACAAATAAGTTTTGGAAGACAAATTGACCCTACCCCTCAAAGACACTTAGGAAGAAATGTAAACAGGTTTTCAAACAGGCAGACAATCAGAAGTAAAGAGATGCAATTTGAAACCACATTAAGAACACTAAAAAGTTAGGAAACAGTGTTGATGAGGGCTAGGAAACAGGCTTTCCTATGCAATTACTGATGGAAATATCAGGACAACCTTTCAGAAGGATAATATGGCTGTATCTTGAATAGTTTAAATGTCATACCTCCTTTAGAATTATATTTCAAGCAATCTGTCCTCATAGATGCAGTTACATAGAAGAAAGTCTGAGGCTGAAGGATTCTTAAGAATAAAATCTAGCAACTTGAACAAACACCAAAGAAGAATGAGGAGAAGCAGCACAACCATACTGCTGTAATAGTGGACAGACCTTCAAAAGACTAAGGTTAACTTACGTGGGCTGTTACAAACAGACTTCTATGACATAATGCTACATAATATAAAGCAGTACAAGAGTATTACAGATATCATATGTGCATGCCTCCACCCAAAAGAATATACTATCAAAGAACAACCATGGTAAGTGTCTGCCACACCCAGTGTGGCCAAAATCCATCTGTTTTATTAGTCTGTGGTTGTATTGCTGATGGGAAGCAAAGTATAGACTCTATCCCAAATGTGGCAGATGCCCAAGTTCACACCATGAGCCCTGACACTTCTTTTTTTAGTCATTAAATAATGTCAAGATAATAAAAGTAGCCAGACAACAAAGGGCAAGACATTTCAACTTCCTGCTTTTCAAATAACCAGGTGTAAAAGAAAGATCTCCAATGAAACAGAATTTTGCAACAGAAAGCCACACTGGTCTTAATTCCTTGAATGGAAAAGGCTACCATGGCAGAAACAATGCTTAGCTGCATTTTCATCCTGAGATAATCCACACAGGCAGATCGTATCAACATTGAGAACTTTTCTCTTCTGATCTATAGAAAATCTACTGCCTGGAATTTTTAGCATCTGGCTGTGTGTGAAACCCACTGTTTTCCTCATGGGCTTGAATTAAATTCTAATAGACTTGAATGAGTCCCCAGCTTGTTTGCAAACACTGTGTGTTAGACAAACATGGGGCCAGCCATGAGCATTCCACCACTCATTGCCAACCCACTTGGAAGGTATCGGGATTCCCAGGTGAGCACTGAAATCTGTAGCAGGAAGTCCTACAAAGACTGCATCCTTCTTTTGTGTGAAACCACTCTGTGAGAAAGCCTTAAGAATTTAATTTTCTTAAGAAGAAACTGCAATGGCTAGGGCAGGTTAGAATACAAAGCCATGCCCATGCCTCGTGAGGCTATCAAGGCTATCAACTGGCCTCAGTTAAAGAAGACAGATCAGACGTGACCAAATTCTTTATCTCCAGAAACAAAGTTCAGAATAAAGTCACTGGAAACCTATTTCACTACTAACTCTGATAAACACCAGTTCCCTAGAGAGAAGGCTCTTTGATTCTTGGTTTTGAATTTCCCAGAATTCTCTGATATTTATCTTCCAGAAAGTTCTTTCACTCTGTGTACCCTTTGAGCAGCTCAAATTTAATTTCTATTGTTCTTAGCAACAAGATAATATATATCTCAGCTCCTGTTTCTACCCAATGTTCATTGCCCACTTTTCAATAGAACCGTGATTTTGCTATAGCAATAGTGGTATTAATCACCCAGTTTTTCTCCCTCTTTTGCAAAGAAAGGTATGACCCAGTCACAGCCAATTTCACAAGCATAAGTCACCAATGGAACATTCTCACGGCTAGAATGGCCAGCAAGGTAGTCCAGTGGGTAAAGATGCTTGCCACCAAACTTGTTGACCTAAGTTTGAGTCCCAAGAGCCACATGGGAGAAAGAGAACTGCCAGAGTTTCAGAACACTTGGGAGGTGGAAGCAGGAGGATCAGGAATTCAAGGTCATCCTCAGCTACAAAGTGAGTTTCAGGTCATCCTGTGCTACATAAGATGCCTCAAAAATAAAGACAAACAGGAGCTAGATAAATAATGGCTAGGTAGTTAAAAGCACTGGATGTTCCTCCTAGAGGCCTTGAATTTGATTCTCAGAACCTACATGGAGACTCACAACCCACCACAACTCCAGGGATCCAACATCTTCTTTTGGCCTCCACAGGTACTACACGAACATGGTACACATACATGCAAGCAAAATGCCCCTACACATAAATAAATCTTTAAGAAAAATAAGAACAAACTAACAGAAAATCCAACAATAAGAAAGAGGGTTGGGTAAGTTCCATGCTACAAGAGTGAGCCCACCCCTGACACTGCCTGGAGTGCCAGAACCCAGAGACTGGGTAGTCCAGAGACCTAGAATAGAACCAAACATGACTGAAGAAAAAAAATGTCAATATAATGTTGCCTAATGATATTCTGCTATACTCATAGATTGGTGCCTAGCCTAATCATCATCAGAGAGGCTTCAACCAGCAACTAATGGAAACAGATGCGGAGACCCACAGCCAAACATTAGGCTGAGCTCATAGAATCCTACTGAAGAGAGGGAGGAAGGATTATAGGAGTCAGAGGAGTCAAGGACTCCTTTTTCACAAGAAAATCCATAGAAACAGCTAACCTGGGTTCATAGGCACTCACAAAGACTGGACCAACAACCAGGGAGCCTGCATGGGACTCACCTAGGACCTCTGTGTATATGACAGTTGTGTAGCTTGGTCTTCTTGTGGGACTCCTAACAATGGGAACAGAAGCCGTCTCTGGCTCTTTTGCTGGCTTTTGGGACCCTATTCACTCATACTGGGTTGCCTTGCCCAGCCTTATATGGGGAGGTGCTTAGTGTTACTGCAACTTGAAATGCCATGTTTTGTGGATAGCTATGGAAGGCCTGTCCTTTTCTGAAAAGAAATGGAGGATGAGTAGATTGGGGTGCATGAGGGAGGTGCAGAAGAGGGACTGGGAGGAGAGAAGGGAGGGGAAAGTACTGTCAAAATGTTAAATAAATATTTTTATAAAAAAGGAGGGCTAGGAAGATGGTGTAGTAGTTAGGTGCTATGCAAGCATGAGAACCTCCATTCAGATCCCAGCATCCCATAAATACTGGCACAGCAGTGTACATCTATAACCCAGCACTGTGTGGGGCAGAGACAGGAGAATCTCTGGGTATCAGTGGTCAGACAGTTCAACTAAAACAGCAAGCTTCAGGTTCAGTGAAAAGCCTTGTCTTTAAAAAAAAAAAAAAAAGGAAGATGGAGCCTGATGAGCATCTGATGTTGATCCCTGGCCCTGTACATGCATAGGCACATATATGCATAACACACACACACACACACACACACACACACACACACACACACACACTTCACGAAGAATGGACAGAAAGACATCACATCCTTTACAATGTGACATCCTTACAATGTGTCACAGTTTCTTTCTAAAAAGGTGCTCTAGCTTTATCACTGTTGCTGTGATTAAAAACTCCTTGACAAAAAGCAACGTATAAACTTATGAGAAAAGGAGTTTATTTCAGCTCACAATTCCATGTTATAGTCCATCATTGTCAGGAAGTCAAGGCAGAAACTGCAAACAGCTAGTCACAACACAACCAGTCAAGAATAGAGAGAGACAAATGCATACATACTTGGCTGCCGGCTTGCTTGCTTGTGCTCTGTTTCTCTGCTCTTAAGTAGTTCACTATCCCAACTAGGGAATGGTGCTGCCTATGCTAGCTAAGCTGGGTCTTGCCATATCAATTAACTATATGAAGACAGTCCCCTACAGATATTCCCACAGGCAAAACCAATGTATACAGCTCCTCATTGAGACTCTCTTCCTATGTGACTCTAGGTTGTATCAAGTTAACAATTAATGTTAACCATCACACCAAACTATTAAAGTTTCAGCCAAGATTAAGTAATCAAAATATAATCACAAGGACCCAATTTATATCCAAATACAGAAGCACACTCTTTTAAAATGTGTGTATGAGCCAGGTGTGGCTTTAAAAGCAGCACATGACTTTAGTCCTAGCACTCTGGAGGTAGAGACAGGAGGATCTCTGTGAGCTTCAGACCAGCCTGGTCTACATAGGTAGTCCCAGGAATGCCAGGGCTACATAAAAAGACCTTGTATCGAAAACCAAACAAGTGTGTATGGGATAAACAGACTCTACAAGCACAGTGGCATCCTGGATTGGATCTCGAAAAGATAGGGGTGGAATAACAGTGAATGTAAATAAAGTCGTTAGCTCAGTTAATAGTATTGCATGGAAATTACTTTCTTAGCTTTGACAAATTTACCATAGCCATGAATTACATTTGCATCACAGGAAACTGAGTAAGAGGCATGCTGAAACATTTTGTAGTACCTATAGAACTATTTCATAAATCTAAAATTGTTTCCAAATAAAAACAAGATGAAATGCAGTTGGGCTTTTTTGAAACTGTTAGTGGGAATAAGACAAAGTTTATGAAAATATTGCTGACGAAAGTTGGCTGAGGAGACAGGGCAGTGAAATCCAGTGCCTGACTTTGACCGGATCCTGTGCTGGTGGATGAACTTCAACAGAAGATACCTATCTGTAGCTGGAAAGCTGCTCTCCAGGTGCCACCAAGCCCCCGCAGTCCCACAATCCATATATAAAATAATCACTCAGACACTTATATATTACTTATAAACTGTATGGCCATGGCAGGCTTCTTGTTATCTACTTCTTCTATCTTAAATTAACCCATATTAATCTATAACTTGCCACGTGGCTCATGGCTTACCTGTACCTTACATCTCTCTTGTCATGGTGGCAGCTAGCAGCTCTCTCTCTCTCTGCCTTCCTGTTCCCAGAATTCTCCTCTCTGCTTGTCCCACCTATATACTTCCTGCCTGGCTACTAGCCAATCAGCCTTTTATTTACACAGAGTGATATCCACAGCACCTATCAGAACAACACTGAAAGATGACTTTTATAACAACATCAAATTTACTGGCACCGTTGGTAACTATACTGTGGCTGTGTAAGCAACCCATACTGTTCAAACTTCAAAATTACCACTGGATTATTTAGGTGGAGATTGTGTGTGTGTGTGTGTGTGTGTGTGTGTGTGTGTGTGTGTAGAGGGAGGTAGACCACAGTGACAAGTTCAATAGGGTCAGGTGCTAACAACCTATAAATCCAGGTAAGAGACACTGCTGCAAAGACAATGACTACCAAATGGTAGGTCACATTTTGCAGGCTTGGGGTACAGTCCTTCACTAGACTGCCCTTATTCCAGAAGCTGGCCACAAGTTCTGAGCTTCCCAGGTCAGCCATACTTTGAGCCAGTTGCCTACAAACTCATGGGTCTGATATTGCTTCTGATAACTTCCCTGAACAAGATCCTCAGGCCCTCTCTCTGCCATGGATGGAGAACCCAGGCTGCATCCCTTAAATGTATATATCCATTGCATCAGTTCTGTTCCTTTAGAGCACCTTGAGTAATACTAGAAGCTTCTCTTCATGTCTTCATGGCCAGAACTGGATCACTTGATCCCTAAATGAAAAGTACTTTTCTCACATTGATTAATAGCATAATCACATATATAGATCATTTGGGGGCAAATAAAAGTTAGAGTACTAATGATCAAGACAAATTACATTGATAAGAAAACCACTTTTTAAATGTTATTCTTGGAATACCTTTTTCACCCCCCAAAATGATTTTTGTATTCCGTTTTCTCTTTCTGAATACATATCGGACCCTGAGGAACTGATATTGATTGAGCACTTTCTAAAGACCAGCTGCTAAGCTAAGTATGCTACCTGATCAGTCCTTTCCACCCACCCTCCATTTAGCACTTCCTATGCGGTGGATAGTGAGACCATGGCCCGAGAAAGAACTTCTGCGAAGTGAGGCTCTCCTGGTGAAGCAGCCAGGGTGCCTAAGTATGCATATTCTGGTGGGAGAAAATATGGATAAAGGCCAGGAAACTAAAAAGGGGTCCCCCTGACTGCTAAAAAATCAAAATAAAAAAGGAGGCTGTAAAGGAAGGGATGGGGAAGACAATGGAAGAAACTGGAAGAGGATAATGATAGGGATGAAAGGGTAGAACAGGGAAGGACAGGGAGGGAGATGAGGGGGGAGCAGGGGAGATTTAACCAGAATGAAATATAGATCAAAACTCCATAGGGAAGTCTATTATTTTATAATCTAATTTTAAATTAAAAATAATGATGATGGTGGAGGTGGTATGTCCCCCTCTCTAAACAAGTATCCCATTATTCTCCCAGTGTGTCCCAAGGAAAAAGCCCCAGGTGAGATGCAGATTCATGTATCGAGAAGAACTGCCAAATATTTCCCCAGATTTCCTCAACAGACACTGTCAGAGGCAGTGATAAACTACAGAAGCCTCAGGACTGACTCTCAACCATCAGATGGCATGTTGGGTGGAGAGGCAGGTTGGTTCATAGGAAATGATCTGCCACATCAGCTTAATAGAATTCCCCAGGAAATCCAGCAGGTCCAGCAACCCTATTAAACCTGCTGATGCAAATTAACTTTCATCAATATAAGATGTCTTGGCACCCTTGAAGGATGCCTCAGGAATATCAACAATCCAAGGTGACTTAAGGCTACACACTGACATGTGGTTAAAAACTTTGAGAAGGAAAAGACTAAGTCAGTCAGACAGAGCCCAGTGCCATAGAGAATCTACTGGTTCTTGGTGGAACAGGGGATGACAGATTGGACCTTTCAAGGCCACTCATGATTGAAGCCAGAATGTCAATCAGACAGTGGACCAAGAGTGTGAAGCAAAAAGTTAGATGTTGCTGTCAGCTTGCCAGAGGGTGCCACAGGATGTTGGACTTTTGTAAAGAGTGAAGAACAACAAAAGACACTGGTAGATGGCAGACGAGCTTTCTCAGCAGCTTCAAGGACACCCAGGAGGAAATCTGGGCCATCTGATGTCATAGCAATGATGAGTTTGCAAAAAGTCATTTCCTTCCTTTCAGAGGACAAAGACCTCTATTGGCACAAGGACAGCTGGCCACAAGAAGCCCCAAGTTTCCCTTTACTCAAAACTTGGGGACAGTGGAGGAATTCAGAAGTATAGCTCTAGAAGACAAGATACCCCTGAGGCATCTTCTCACGAGCTGAACAGCAGTAAAGAGGTTGGGATCTCTAACCTGTGAGCACTACATACCCAGGAAGGGGAACTGGGGACTGTGAGAAAAGTCAGAGTCAGGATTCCTTAGAATGGCCAGGCAATTCCCTGCTCAAATGTTTTACAATTTATTATGAAAGACAAGCTTCCAAGTCCCCAGAATTCAAGGAACCTGAAGACCCCAGAGGGAAACTAGGTCTAATGTTTCTACATTTAAGTTCTAGGGGTTCTATGAAAATGCTCTGAGGTATGTGGGTATAAATGAGATATCCCCCCCAAAGTCTCATGCATTTGGGTAGGTTTAGGAGGTGTGGCCTTGCTGGAGGAAGTATGTCACTATTGGCAGGCTTCTGTTTGCTTTCTCTACTTCATCCTTGTGGTTCATTATTTTGTTTGTTTGGTTTTGTTTTGTTTTGTTTTGTTTTTTTGAGCTGAGGATCGAACCCAGGGCCTTGTGCTTGCTAGGCAAGTGCTCTACGACTGAGCTAAATCCCCAACCCATCCTTGTGGTTCATGATATGAGCTCTCAGCTCCCTGCTCCAGCTGCCATTCCTGCTGCTTTCTATCATGCCTCCCTGCCATGATGAACTGTTAACCCTCTGGAACCATAAGCACCAATAAACTCATCTATATAAACTCTTAATCATATTGTTTTATCACAGCAATAGGAAAGTAAGTAATATGGAGCACAGTTGGTTTGGTTTCAGTGGACAAAGATAAATATCAGGCAGGCTCCAAGTAACGGGGCTTCGCTTCCCAGGTTTCCAAGTAACAACTAACATTTATGAGGACTTTCACTATACTGGACCTGTGCACTGTATTTAAATGTGTTTTCTCTATTATTTCTCAAAATTGACTTAGGTGATGTTGTCAACATCCCTAGTGTAAAGCCCAGGAAGCTGAGGCACAGAGAAGTCAAATAACCAGACCCACCGTCATGAAGCTGGGCATTGGTAAATAAGACTAAAACATGGCTTTTTGCCACTATGTTACATTGGGTCCTCTTTTTTTTTTTTTTTTAAATTCAATAACAGAGTTGGTCTGCATAGCTTTGTCAAACAGGACTAGGTGCTGAAGCTTGTCCTGAACTTAGTCTTTGGGCCACTTCATTAAGACCTTGTCCCCAGACTTGCTTCCTGGGTCTTTGTCTTTCTTGACCAACTCCATGGCATCTTTCTTCTTGTCATGCTTGGGTGGCATGCCAAAGCCCAGAGGAGCAGTGACAACCACTGCAGCCTCACTAAGATGTCAGACAAAAAGGCAGGATCCTCTTAAGGCTCCCTCTGATGATAAGACAAAGTAGACAGCTCGGTTGGTAAAGAGCATGCTGTGCAAGCATGAGGACATGAGTTGGATCTCCAGCATCCATGTAAAAAGTTTTAAAGGACTGGGCATGTTGGTGTACACTTGTAATCCCAGAGTTGAAGAAGCAGAAGCCAGTAGATCCCTGTGGCACGTTGACCAGCCAGTCAGCCTAGCCTAATAGGCAAGCCCAGGTCCCAGTGGGAGACCCTGCCTCAAAAGACAAGAAGGACAGCTCGTAGCATCTCTATGTATGCACACACATGTACATGTGCACCTGCATACATTTGTACCCCTACACACACACCTACACACACATAATTAACAAAAGAGATCTCCAGTGATAAAAAGGTTTTTCTCCCAGTACACAGCATTTTATAAAGTTTATCTAAGGTGCCCCAGCCACAGACAGAAACCTTAGGACTGACAGCTTATCGAAATCTCTGACAGTGGCTTCTGAGTTGTGAGGGCCACATCTGCTGGGCAGTTTACTCTGCCATCTGTTAAAATGTGGAGAATATTAAATATTGACCTCTTACAGCTCAGGCAGGCTTTGTGAGTCTTAAGGATCTGGTGTCTTAAAAATCACCTCCTACCATTACATCAGGAACACACAGTAACCTCCTACAGATCTCAGGCACCCAGGGCTAAGGACGGACAGGTGCCAATCAGAGAGCTTTATCCTGACACTGCACTATAAGGATGGAGAGATAAAAAGTGGGGCTCCAATAGGCAAGGAGGTTAAAGGCTGCTCACAGAGATGATGGAGAAATGCTGAGCAAACACAGGAGATAAATGAGTGTTTACTTTTATATGGAAGATGGAAACAGTTGTTTCCTGAAGCAGAGCATTTGCTTTTATGAGACCATGAAAGGTGGCCATGTTTTTTTCCTACCTTGCCTATAAGAAAACTCAGTTAAATTTTATGTTTGATTTGAGTCTATTTCCTCAGATTTGATTTGGGGCAAACTGCTCCTTCCTTACACTGATGTGCACCCAAAGTGAGGCAACTGTACCCGGTTATGATCTGGCTTCACATCCTTGTTGGGAAAGGGACAGAAATTAACTCATTAATTTTGATGCAAAGTCGATAGAAGCCAGAGTGTAACCTAGGAAAACACATGCTGGAGATGTGATCTTTCTCTATACCAGGATTTTCTCAGACACAATTCAACTCCAGAAAACAAAGTCTAAGAAGAAAATAAATAGCCTCGTTGTTATTTATTTGGATGGAGGTAAGAGTGGAGGCATTTGTTGCTGTTATTAGATAAGGTCTCATCATTCAGGCTGGACTCAAACTCACTGAGAATAACCTTGAACTTCTGAACCTCCTGCCTCTACTTCCAGAATCTTAGGATTGCAGGCACACACCACCAGACTCAGTTGAAGCACTCCTAGGGATCAAACCCAGGACTCATGAATGCTAGGCCAGCATTCTACCAACTGGGCTATACATGGCTAGCCCCACCACAGCTTTAACTTTTTTTAAACATATAAATGCTTAAAAATTTTTAACTAACAATATTTATAACACAGGAAGAATCTAATAGTGAATATCTGGATGGTAAACACATAGCTGTCTTTTCCTGCACATTTGAAATAATTCTAAAAGCCAAGCCAAATGCAGAGACCTTCTAGATAAGAGTGAGCAACTCTGGGCAGCCAAAAAGACCCCAGTTCCTATCAGCAGAACAGTCCCTGTTTTGAATCTGAAGTCAGGCAAGATTAAACTAGAGAACAACGTTTTTATTTCCAGTCTTGAGTATGTTCAATTAACTAATATTCTTGTACGCCTCTAGAACAGATTGGTGAGCCAAACTTATATGGGTTCTGCTCTGCGATAGCTGTAAACTAATGAAAAGACAAAGAAGAGACAAAAGAGTCAATAATCACACTTTATGGTAAATACACTAGGATTTTAAAAAAAGTCTTAATAGAGACCATGTTGAAGGGACTGTTAGAGTCTTTATATAGACTCATTGCAGTAGTAAGATGCTGTGTACCAGTGTGTAATCTCTACTGGACAGTACTAGAAGGCTACCCATCTGCATCGACAACATTCTTGCCAAGTGTGCTCATGCAGAGCCTTAAGCAGCTCCCCTGCAGCTAGGGGAGAGACAGTGTGAAGAGAAATTGAGAGCTGGGAGTCTTGATGGCATACTCTGAGTCCTGCAACCTGTGAACACTGCCGAACTTGCCTGGCTAACCTTTGCCTGCCATTTGTTGCCCTCCTCTAGTCCCTGGTTCCTACAGACTCCTTTTTCTTTGTCCTATCACTGCTCTAAAGGCACACCAGTCCAGGATGCTGCCCAGTCATGGGGTAGAGGCAGGCAGAGCTATGTGAGTTTGAGGCCAGTCTGGTCTACATAGTTCTAATCCAGCCAGTGCTATATAGACAGACCCTGTCTCAAAAACAAACAAACCCAAGAATATGCCCCATAAACTTGAATTCAAAGGCTTATTGAGAACTACTCTTTCTCAGGAACTCTCCCTTCCCCATGCTAATAGATTTGTTTTTCTTCTCGTTTGTCTGCCTGGTGAAATAGGGGTTCATAACAGCTAAAGCCAGTATGGTTTTAGTCTTCAGTCTACACCAAGGAAATTCCTAATATCTGCTGGGCGGTAGACATGTGAGCCTGGACCTGTAACTGGTTTCTGCTCAGGAGAATCCTGAGACAGATCTAACACATGACTAGGGAACTCTACGGCCTAGCAGCTGTACTGTGGCTCAGGTACAAACATAACATGTGATCTCCAGCAGGTCCTCTATCTTCCTATCTGTGAACTACAGAAATGGGCTTTTCCCAGCCCGCTTTTCCCACTCTCTGACCTCTGTGCTTAACCACTGTTCAGTTCTTACACACACACACACACACACACACACACACACACACACACACACGAAGGAGAACATTTTTTGAGTCTGCTACTCTGGGGCCAAGGTATCTGTTTTCCCAGAGCAGTCTTTGATTTTGTTCTGGGAACGTTAATCCATCAGGCACATGCAGAGCAGGAGTCTGCTATTTACACTGTGTTCTCTGAGCCCAGCTATTGGAGGGCCTCTGCTGTCCAGACATGGACAAGCCCTAGGGAGAGGGATGCTTTGCCTTGGAGCACAGCTATTCATGAAGGAACCCAGGTGCTTCCTGAAATAAGAAAATAGAAAAGAACATATCCAAATGTCTCAGAAGCCAGAATGGCCTACCAGGAACTCCAGAGCTGATTCAAAGTGTTATTTCCTCCTAATCTATAAAAGCAACATACTAACATGAAAATAAAGGGTAGAGGGCATAGTTTGGTTGTCTAGTGGTACCCTCAATCCCTGAGTTCAAGTCCTGAGTTCAATCCCTGAGTTCCATCCCCAGGACCAGAGAAACTGAGTGTGGTGGTTCACATTTATAATCTCAGTATGTCAGAGGTTAAGGCAGGAAGATCAGAAGGTCAAAGTCATCCTTGGCTACATAACACATTTGAGACCTGCCTGGGCTACCTGAGAACCTACCTTAATTAATTTAATAATTAAAACTAGTAGAAGAAATTCACTAGCAATCCTTTCCTGTTTCCTCCCTTTCAGCCCATTTCTCATGAACTACAATACATGCCAAGAACACCACAGTGTTTCTCAGCTGGGCGCTATTAGTCTACTAGATAATTCTCAGGACTTGAAAACCCAGTTCACTGACAGCATTTCCTGCCTACTGAGTGTCGGCAGTATGGTCTACCATCACTGTCAAGGCATCTCCTGTAGTCATAGGAAGAGGTTCAATACTGGCTTGGAATTAAACTGAGGTTCAGACATGTGACACAGTTTCCCACAGTCACACAAGCAAGTCAGAGCTACAGATGGTTTTGAAGCAACACATTTTTCATGTTGGTAGCATTTAGTTCTAGTGACCTTTGTATTACCTTACTTCATCTCTGAGATCTGCATGTTTCAACTATATAACTCAGCACCATTATAAAACTAAGACCAAGGTATAAATACAAAGACCAACACTACCAGCCAACTATGATTTAATTACACACATAGTATTCTTAACTCTACTGAGCAGCTTACTTCAGACTCATGGAGGTCTTCTTTATAAATAACTCATCACATTTGTGTTTGGTACTGGACAAGGATCAGCCTAACTGAATCCAATGGTGGCATGTACCCATTGCTTCTCCAGGAACAGAGATGAGTCAGTGGGAATATACTTAGAAAACAGAGATCAAGTACATGCAGCTACTCAAGAAACCACTTAGTCCGTAAATCCTGTCCTCTGTGGCACTTACAGTCCTGATTGGTCTTCTTACTCATTGCTCCTTTCTCAGGCTTCTGCTACTTAACAGGAGGTGAGCCTGTTTGTAGCACTAATAAAATGCTGTGGCTAATTCTGCTCACAACTTCCTTATTGTAACTCCCTAGATATAGCACCTACTATTACGTGCTACTGGAAAAGATAAAGAAGTATAATTTAAAAAAAAAAAAAAAGCACTCTATTTGAGGTTGTGACTATGTCAAACTGTCCTGAGACAACAAAGTCACAGGTAACAAGGAGAGAAAGCTACTGTAACACCATCTCACACTCACACATGCCTGACCAATCAATTTTTTCCAAAGGTGAAAAGGGACAGAACCTTCCAGACTCTGTGTTCTTGGGCATTTGCAGAGCGACTCGGGAGCCTCTTTTCACAGATCTGCCTCTTCTACAAAGCACTTCAGACAAGTCACATGATGAGCAACGCTCAGCCTCTCTCAGAGTTCTGGAAGACCAGTCAATCTGGAACTGCATTTTAATAGCAAGACTCCTTCGTGTTCCAAAAAGAAACTTTTTCTGCACAAGGATATTAAAGACAGGATTAATGGATTGACTCAAAAGTTTAACACACTATGAACAAAAATCAAAACTAAAGTTCTGAATTGGGATACTCCTTAGCCAAATATACTTAAAACAATAAATACAACTCCACAGAGATGCTCATTTATGGCTGACAGTCATCAGGGAAAAGAAAAACTGGGCACACCCTTAAGAGAATCCATGGCAAAGGGAGAGCGGGTTTTGTTTTTATTTTTGTTTTTTCATATTTTCAATAGTAATACTAAGAGGTTGTTATGAGCCACTGAATTTCTCTGTAATACTCATTTATGGTTTTGTTGTCCAGGGATATATATTTTTTTCAAATGTTCCTTCATATAACATCAGTCACTTCAAACAAAACCAACAGTATGCCTCCCTCCTCTTCCCCTGCCGAAAGTGAGTCAATATACGCATCCAGTTCCAAAAGCTCTTTCCATTCAGAATCCCCCTGCAAATGGAAGAAATGTCCTTGTATTCTTTAAATATTGGCATGTAAATACAAAAGTGTTCTCCTCAGCTCCCTGAATCTCTCCTATCCATCCTCCTCTGCCGCCTCCTCCTCCTCCTCCTCCTCCTCTCCCTCTCCTGCTGGCTTCACACTCATGATCCTCCTGACCTGAGTTCTCTGAATCCTAAGAATATAGATGTATATACTACCACACCCAGTTCCCCTTCCTTCTGGAAAGCTAAGAGCTATCTAAAATGTTTAAGTTCATTTTTCAACGACTATTTGTTGCAAACAAGAAATAGCAGAGTGAAATTTACTGTTAACAAGAGGAGTAAAAATAGCAATCAATCACAAAAGGTAAAGGGGAAAAAAAGATCCTGAAAATAAAATTACCCAGTACGCCTTAAAGCTAGTCATAACTATTTTAAATTACTCTGCATATAAATATCAGTTGCTCCAATGGGAAAATGTAAAACACACAGAGAGAAAGGTCTAGATGCAATTGAATTATAAATCTGGTTTTATCGTTGATAGAGTCATGCAGTGGAGAAACATATAACCCCTTCCCCACCCTTCCAATCGACCCTCCCACTTCTGCCTGCAAAGCACAATAGCAAAGTGAAACTCTCTGCTGGTGGAAACCGACAAAACCAAACTTGGCAGCAAATCAAAGAAGTGTACAGACAAAAATCAATGCAACTCATACTCAACTCAATTACTTCCCCTCTGAGGCCAAGCAGTATTCATGAACATGCTCTTGGTACATCAATAGTTTGCTTGAACATGCTGTCATCTGGTTTGAGAAGGATGTGAGGTTGGTTTAAAACTATCTTGCGTTAAGGATGAAGAGGAGTTGGGCATATGGTTCAGTGGGTAAATCACTGGCCTTAGGAGCCTGATGACCTGATTTGAGATCTCCAGAATTCACATAAAGGCCGATAGAGGAGCACTCATGTCTGTAATCCCATAATTCATACAAGACAGAGGTAGGTAAAGATAGAAGAACCCTCAGAAGTTTGAGTGTGACCTAGGCTCACATACCCAGCTGGGAATAACAAGAGAGACCTGGTGACCAACAAGATGGAAGGTGAGAACCAAAACCCAAGGTTGGCCCCCTCTCCTTCTCCTTCTCCTTCTCCTTCTCCTTCTCCTTCTCCTTCTCTTTCTCCTCCTCCTCCTCCTCCTCCTCCTCCTCCTCTTCTTCTTTTTCTTCTCTCTCTCTCTCTCACATACATACACACACACACACACACACACACACACACACACACACAGCATGAGAGATCGATTAAGCATAGAGATAAGTGAATAAACACAACAGGGTGAACATGAGTAGACAAGAGTGGAAGGGCATTGTGGACAATCTGCATTTGAGACCGTTTTTGGTCAGCAGAGAAGCTACTCAGGCAAATGATAAGAACTAAGCCCTGGAAAGGGCTAAGCAGGGGTGGGGGTGGGGGACCACACTCTCAGAGCCCATCTGAACACCAGCTAAGCACCAATAATGGCACTGTCCTCCAGGCAAGAGGAGCCATTGAGAGTTTTGGAACAAGTAGGGGCTTTACTTGGAGTTTTGATTCAGAAAGTTCTCTGGAACTATTTGTCCCCACTGACACCATAGTGGGAAATGTCCTGGTCAGAAAGATCAGTTAAGAGGCCACTGCAATAGTACAGGCAGATGTTTATGGGGCCTAAAGCAGGCCAGGCAGCCAAGATATAAGACACAAATTCAACAAAGCCCTGTGAGGACAGACAGGGTATAATTATTGCTTGAACACAATGACTTCTGAATGTCATCAAGATATGAGACAGGAAATGGCTACTGGGCAGTTGCAAATATTCTGAGAACTGGGTAAAAATCAAATTTCCTTTAGGCTCACACTACTTTTCATTAGATAGGAAACAAGAAAAATAGCAGTATTGAAAATATAGTTGATTCAGTCATTCAACCAAACACACAAACACACTTCTGCATTTGTAAAGTATCCCACATGGGCATATGTGCCCCAAGTGATGGCACTGCTTAAGGAGGCTGTGGAATCTGTAGGGTGAAAGTTTTACCAAAAGTGGGTCATCAGGGAGTGGAGCACAATCTGGCGCGCTCTCTCTGTCCTCCCTTGCTCACCTCCTAAGATGTGAGGAGTTCTCCCTACAAATTCCAATAGCCATGAACCCCACCATACCTTCCCACCAGGGTGGACAGTACATTCTCCAACTATGAGCCAAGAGAAATTCTTCCACCCTAGGTTCTTGCCTCTTTCAGGAATTTTATCATGGAAACGAGAAAATTAACAATTAACTAATACATACAATCAAGCTGCAGTGGGGTTCAGGGGGAGCAAGAGAAAATGGTTCGTTGGAGCAGCCCTGGTCAGTCAGCCATGTCTAGAAACAGCTCTGCACTTTTCAGTTAGTGGAGTCTCTCTTACAATTGATTGAGTTCTTCAGCAACAGTTCAGCCTGGCCAGTTGCTGGGGTAGCCTGCCACCCTGTGGCGTCTGTCTCTACATGTAGGAATTGTGCTTTCCTGACCACCACTGTTGAAATGGGAGCAGGCTCGCCTTCATTCCCAATCATCTGCACTGTGTTCCTACTCTGCACCAGCCTCACACTTGCATACTAGTTTTTCATTCCCTATGAAGACTATTGCCTAGTTCACCCTTGTCCTCACGGTCCCCAGATGGAGAGAAGTATCTCTGTCCCAATAAATATTTCTAAAATACTCAACAAGAGACACTGCTTCTCACATTTGGCTCACTTTCTCTGACACCCCCGCACATCTAGCACCAAGGAACCCTGAGCTTCCTTCCCCTTTCTCCCATTCTTAAAACCCTAGAGTTATAGATACTGGGAAACCCCCAAAATCTCTTATCATTGACCAATTTAGGACATGCAGATTTTCCACACAGCTGAGCCTCATCTGACACCTAAAACCAGCAAGGCAGGTGCACAGGCAATGACAATGGACAGCCATTGCCCATTGCTAACTGAAGCAGTCAGGCACGAAGCAGTAAGCTGGTATTGTTACCTACAGCTCTAGCAGAGAAACATAGACTCTCATATTATAAAAGGTCAACCTCAGAAAGCAGTTGCTCATCCCAGTGCTGTGTGAATCAAGAGGAAAGAGACTCATGATGAAATTATTCTAGTCACTCCTTACCATTTTATATCCTACAGAAACTGATTTAAAAAAAAAACAAAAACAAACAAACAAACAAAAAAAAACACCTTATTTCTGCTAATGTCTAGTTACCAGGATACCATTTTTTCCAATTTCTTCCAAAGAGCAGAGATTATTAACCCTATGATTTTTATTCCAGCAGGGCTCTTCAAAACTCTGTTTCCTGCTGTCCACCAAGGTTAAATAATAAATTATGAATTGCACATGGATAATGACTTCTCTAGGCTGCAAACTGGGTTTCTTTGGAGACTGGAGGGCAGGAGGAGGAAGGCAAAGCATTCACAGTATGAAGGTCTGACAGACTCAATTTGGATTTATGAAGCAATGAGGAAGACCCCAAAGCCTTTCTCTTGGGACTCACCCTAATTCTACTGGCTGGGCATCAGTATGCCTCGGTGTTGGAGAGACTCGAAGTTCAGTGCAGTAGGAGTCATCTGTGATGCAGACAATTGCCAAATAACCTTCCCTGGATCCTCTAGACTTAGTCCCGAACTCTGACCTGGGCCACAATCTCTGTGCAGGAAAGAAAGAAGCCTGGAAGCGGCCTCACTGGCAGCCTTCTCCCTGTTACAAGATCTATGTGGGCCTACTTTAATTGAATCTATCAGGTGTAGGTCCTTGAGAGGCAGAGGCAATGCTGCCTGGGAGTGGCTAAGGAAAGCTAGAAATAGAATCTATGTTGTCATTGCAACTTCCCTTACCCAAACAGCAGCAAGCCAGGCTAGTGTTATAGTATCAGCTGGGAGCTTATTAGAGATGCAGGATGGCGAATCTGTTTTAACAAGAGTGTCCTGGGGTGGGGTGGAGGGACAGGTTCACAGGCATATATAGTTAGAATACTTCCAATATTGAGTAGCAGTGGTGAGTGAGACTTATTTGCTGCACTGGATACAAACAATGAGGGAAGAGTCCCCCTTTTCAATCTCCCTTACAAAATGTTCAAGAATTATCATTTTCTCAAATGATGGCATGACACCCATGCTTAGAGAAAATACCCCTGCAAAAAGGCAGGACATCTGGCTTCACTGTGAGCAGCAGGATGGCTTGGCTCCAGGCTGAGATGCCAAGCCTTCAAATAGCTAGCAAGTTGCTGGTTCTTTTCAGAGCACACTTCCCCATATGTCATCCAGACACTTTGGAACTAGACTTTCATTTGAGAACCCTCCTGGATAGCCATGACATTCTGCAGTTCCATCTGTGAGAGGAGTGGACTCTTCTGAGATGTCTCCAGACCACAGATTAAAATACCCTACAGCGGTGGTTCTCGATCTTCCTGACGCTGCAACCCTTCAATACAGCGACTTGTGTTGTGGTGACCCCCAACTATGACATTATTTTGTTGCTACTTCATAACTGTAATTTTGCTACTTTTATAAATAGTAATACAAATATCTTATATTCAAGATATCTGATATGTGGACCCCAAGAGGGTCACAAACCACAGGTTGGGAACACTGTCCTACAGTCTAGCCCTTCTGCTAAACACTAGATTAGACAAGATCCCTCTGAAGAAGACCTTGTGCTTGCTTTGAAGACAGCTGGCTGTTTTTCCCCTAGACATTCCTAAATGAATCCACTGAGCAACTCTAAAGAAACAGCTGCCTGGGACAGCTGAGCTTTCACCAGACAGTCAGGTTCCTTCTCAGAAGGAAAGATAATAAACTCAGAGTGTCAGTTTATACAAATGGCTTATCTGCTATCATCATGTAGAATTAACCATCTTAATCATTCATTCTGCAGGCTGTAAGCCCACCTGATTGTTCCCACCACCCCTGCTCTGTCTTTTTTCCTTCTCAAAAACAAACAAACAAACAAACAAAAACAAAAAAAACCCTACATATTGATTTGACCAGTGAAGAGGTATTGGTACATAATGATTCAAAATGTTACATATTTATACTTTCGTTTTATAAAATATATATATACTGCTTTTGTTTTAACCTAGTCAGATGGTAACAAAATAGATCATCAAATGCAACAGAGGAAACACACATTGTAGTTTTGGCATTTATCACATATTTCCCAAAGGGCAAGCATGTAATACACCCCATTAGGAAGCCTCAATCCATATCTAAGAGCTCTCTCCCCAAACCAATAAAGGATAACCAAAAACTCACTACTGGTTGTGTTCTTTTACTACCATGAGAATTAAAGGTTACAAAAGGGGTACCCCAGATTAGATACAAATGTTTCCTTATTAAATAAAATAGATCATAATATAAAACAGAAACAAATTGGGACAGGATAAGACAGAAGGGAAAGAGTCCAAAAACACACAAGGGACAGATAAAGAGAGAGGCCCACTCATTCACACACTCAGGAGTCCCAGGGTAAAAATTCTCCTTAAATGTCAAGTATCTTAGCTGGGGGCTGTGACTCAATGGCAGAGCATTTGTCTAGCGTGTGCCCATGCCTGTGTTCGAACCCCAGCACCATACACAAAATCAAGATTAAGTGTCCCTGATTATACTTAAATATAAATTACAATATACTGACAGGTCATCTCTCAATCTGTGTTTGAAAATCTCCACCAGGAAAAAACATTTGCTTCCACATCAACTCATACATTCTACCCAATCTCTAGAAAATTCTCTCAGTTTTATAATTGCAGATCTCTGTTCTAGACACTTCTTTGTCCTTAAGCCCCATAGCACCCCCTCTTCTTCAGAAGGGCTTTGTGGGTTTTATTCATTCACCAAGCCCAGAACCACTGTTCTACATCTCCTGAGTGAGTTAACTTCCTTTGAAAGAGTATCTCTTGAACTTAAAGGTCCCTGGTCCAGGCAAGAAGAGAGCTCAGTTGGAACTGTGTAGCTCATTCCCTACTCAGAAGAGAAAACAAGCTCTGTGAGGCAAGGTGATGTCTTGAACATATGATGTTTCCTTCCCGACTGGCTGTGACCCCCAGACCAGATAGTAGAATATTCACCCTCCCATTCCCCTTGGAATTCTTGAGTCAAGGACACAATATCACAAGGTCTTTGTTGTTCATGTTTGCTCTAGAATCTTATCTCTGTGAGAAGCTTGGGATGGGAATGAGTGTAATGGGAAGAGCAGAAAAAGGGGAGTGCCTCTGAAGCCAGAAAAAAAGGGGGAACAAAAGAGCAGATGGCTCTGCAGTGGAGAGGACTTGAAGCTGTCCTGACCTTCCCCAGAGTGGTGCTTTAGAGACACACAGAGGGCTGAAGAGGTGGCTCAGTTGGTAGAACTTTCAGTTCAAACATGAGGACCTTAGTTCAAAGCAAGACACCTGATGCCTCCTGTGGTCTCCACAGGAACACTCACTCACACACACACACACACACACACACACACACACACACACACACACACGAGAGAGAGAGACAGAGACAGAGACAGAGACAGAGAGACAGAGACAGAGACAGAGACAAAGACAAAGACAAAGACAAAGAAAGACAGAAAATTCCGATCCCGCTGCTTTGGGAGCCAGTGGGCTTGACTCTAGCAATCAGGTCTCCCTTCTGTATAAATATTTATGATCCAATCTTTCTACATAAGTACCAGATATCTTTGCCAAACCCCTCCATAACTGAGGCTTGGTAGAGACTTCTGTGAAGGACTAATAATGAACATATTTTTCCCCTACTTCCTGGCTGCTAAAACTTTGAAGTATCCCCTCCGGGAGGGGAAGAAAGCCTCCCAAATTGAGTAAAAGTTATTTCTCTCTAGTCTACCGGTTTGTAGATTTAGAGTCTGATTTAGAGATAAATACTTCTTTTCCTTTTTTTTTTCTTCACTATTTATTGTAAAAAAAAAAAAAAAAGTCTTTCCATTTCCACTAGAACTGTGAAGGGACTCAAAGGCTTCTTTGCTTTAGTGAAAGCTATCTAATTGGAGATAATATTTTAATGTCATGAGGTGATAAAATGATTTTATGACCAATATAAAGCAGTGTGACCCATGTCATGTCATTTTTATGTCTATGTCTCACTTTCCTCTCCTGAAGAATGGAGACAATAATACAGTTCCAAAAACCACTGGTAGAACCCCACATTGCTATGCAGGTGGCTGTATTAAAATTCTTAATGCCATGAGATTTGCAGGGGTTGTTTAGAATATAGGTCAAAGGCTTAGGTTCCAGGTAAAAGCATGCATTTTTAAAATTCTGGCTTCTTGGGGTTCTGAGAAAACTAGCTATCCATTATAACACTTCAGTTTCTTCATTCATAAAACAGGGATATTAATAGTAGCTAGTTTGAAGCATTTTGTAAGGATTGAATGATATAGCTACAAAACATCCCCAGCAAAGTACTCAGCACATCCTAAATGCTAATTAACTATTATGCACTGCGGAAATTGGGGTGGAAACATTTTGCAGAATTAAACACCTCATAGAAATGTAAGTCATCATGGTTAAGTACTTGGCATTTCAGTTGATTTGAAAGGAAATTTTCCTACTTTAAAAAATAAACATCTGGACCTAAACCATATATAATTGTAACTACCAAAGGAAAAAAAAATCAAACCACAGATGGAGAATATTACTTATTTTGACCTAAAAATAGCTCAACACCATGATATAAACTCAGATTGAGTTTTTAGAAATATTCACGGGATGATTAAGTATAGAGAGCTAAAAGCACAGTACTCAAAACTTCATTTATGTAGACGTCTAAATACTTAAAAATCTTTTAAATCAAATCACTTTCCATCGTCTCCCAGGCAGATGATACAAAGGTCTAATCGATAATTCATCCCGACAAAGAAATTCATTAATCAGCTCCAGCTGTGATACACAGCCTGTCAGGGAGTCTTGTTTTGCGTAAATGAGATAACTTAATTTAGTCCAAAGTGAATAATCCAACTCTCTATAAGGAATTCATTCCAAGATTAAGCATTATGAATGTCTGCACGTAAACGGCCTCCCCTGCCTAGATATGCATCACTTCAGTCTCTCCTGACCCTGAAGGATGGACAATCTAGTGTTATGAAAGTCCCTTTGACGTTACCAAATCCACTGGAGTCTACTAATAATGGGCATGAATTTATGTCCAGCTCATAAAGTCCTCTCTGTCTGGTATGTCATATCTGCATTTACCCTGAAGATGAACAGATCCAAACAAAATTAAAAAAAAAAAAAATTTGGAGGGAGTTGGGTACAGCTCAGTAGTAGAGAACTTTTACAGCATATGGAGGTTGCTGGGTGCCTCAAGGCTCTGGAGCCCATACCCAACTAAATACAGATTAAGAGTATTGGGGAAGCAAAGAATATATATTTGTATGTCCTTAAGCTCAACCCTTCAGACAGTCTTTTTCTCCTTATCCATTCTACATGCTGGTCATTCTCTTCCATGTGATCGATGGAAGGCGTAAGGTATTTCGAGAGTAAACAGAGGCTACATGCAAATATGACACCATTTTCTATAAAGAACTTGAGTATCCTCTGATTCTAGTGGATTCTATTGGAGCCACTCCCCAAAGATAATGAGGGACAAATGTATCTGTCTGTCCTGTTTATCTCAACTTTGAAGAAAATTATTTCCCTAATAAATTTGATAAGGGTTAGCTTTACCAAAGCTCCTTAGGAAATGTGCATTTTTAAGGGCAACCAGTTCTGCTAATGCCCACTGGGTAGTCTGGGCCAATGAGCCTACTGCTAAAACAAAATACCAGGATATTTTTGAGGATTTCCTACATGACTACAATACATTTTCGTCATATCTACCCCTTCCTCCCCTCTCCAGTTCCTCTTGTATGGCCTCCAAGTCTCCCTCTCAAACTTACGTCTTCTTCTACTATATTTGTTATCACTATCATTACTATTATTATACAACCTACCGAGTCCAATTAGTGTTACCCACAAGCACATGGGCATAGGGCTAGACACTGGAGCATGAACAACCCACCAGAAGGTTCATTCCTGAAGAAACCTGACTATCCCTCCCTCTGCAACCATCTACCACCTGTAGCTTCTCACCTAGGGGTGGGACTTTGTGAGCACTTCCTCCATCCATGCTTAAATGCTGGCTATGTCATTGTGTGCAAGGCTTATACAGGCAACCACAGCTGTTGAGGCTCATGAGTGTTGCATCCCACTTGTGTTCAGAAGACACTATCTTTTGGCAACCCTCCATGTCCCCTGGCTTCTATAATCAAGATAATTATTAACAAATCAAAGGATTAACAAAATAATTAAACATTACCATACCTAGAATTAAAGAAAATTAAAGAAGTTTAGAACTCAGACCACTTGCCTTCTAAGTGTTACCCAGTCTGGAAGGGCTATCTCCACAATGAACTATTTTGGCTG
Source organism: Onychomys torridus (assembly GCF_903995425.1). Classification (NCBI taxonomy): domain Eukaryota; kingdom Metazoa; phylum Chordata; class Mammalia; order Rodentia; family Cricetidae; genus Onychomys; species Onychomys torridus. The sequence goes on along the minus strand of NC_050450.1, from coordinate 35,273,666 downwards.
TATCATGGAACTGTAAGCCGCCAAGTGATAGAAGCCTAGCGGCCATCAATGAGAGACTTTGGTAAACACTGTCTAGTACAATCTAAGACAAAACCAATAATAATAGTCTGTCAACATTTTAAGTAAACATACACTTTGAGCCAGCAATTCTACTTCTAGGAGTGCACCACACCGTTACATTCCCATCCCATGTATCTATACTCAGGGCCAATGAGATGCCTCAGCTGGGAAGGCTTTTATTGCCAAGACCCTCAATTTGAGTTCAATCCCTAGGACTCACATAGTGGAAGGAGAAAGCTTATTCTTGTTAGTCATTCTCCAATCTGCACATGCATATTGAGGCATGGTGCATCCACAGATACACCCACATACACATAATAAATAATTTTCTTTGCTAAAGGATCTTGCTACCAAGCCTGACATTCTGAGTTCAATTCTAAGACCCACATGGTAAAAGGAGAGCACTGACTCCCATACATTGTCTTCCAGCCTCCAGATTGATGCTGTGGCATGTATGTACAGCACACACACACACACACACACACACACACACACACACACACACACACATACACACACTCACACACACACTAAAGGTTAAAAAAATCTACATAAGAATATTCATTGTAATGCAGAGTGTAATAACAAAGAACTGGTCTCAGTCGAACTACCAATAGTTCAATGGTTAAGTGTTAGTAACATACATAATGACACATTATTTAACAATAATAAATGAATGGAATACATTTTAATATGCTGACCTCAAAAGATCGCCTATAAACATAACTCTGTCTCTCTGTCTCTTATCCAACTCCCTCCTCCCAGAAACTGCTAGGATTTCCAGATTGTCCTGTTGTTTTCCTCTCACACTCTAATAAAATGCTCTGTAAGCTTAAAAATAAAATAGATTTTATAGGTACATTGGTAGATAGATGGATAGATAGATAGATAGATAGATAGATCGATACACAGACAGACAGACAGATCTCCAGCATTATTCATATTGGAGAATAGAACAAGATACCCAGCAATTTGTACAATAGCCCTTTGTGAATAATAGAAAAATTAGTATATAAGATTTGCTTGTTTGTGAATTAAACTAGACATACGCATTTTTCAAAAGGCAAGTATAGTTTTCTCTGGGCAGGAAGAAAGAAAAGGATAAAATATTAAAAATACTTAAACCAGGAAGTGGAGGTACATATCTTTAATCCCAGCACTCAGGAGGCAGAGGCAGGTGGACCTCAGAGACAGGTGAGTTCAAGGCCAGCCTGGTCTACAGAGCAAGTTCCAGGACAGCCAGGACTACACAGAGAAACCCTGTTTCAAAAAACCCAAAAAGTTAAAATAAAAAATAAAAATGTTTAACTTTGTATTCAAGTGTTTTATTAAATTGTTTTTAACAATTTATTTAAATAAGCAAAATTCTAGAAATTAAATATGATACTCTTCATTAAACAGAGACCTCAGGTGACAAGAACTCACTGCAGTTAATAAAGAAGCCCAGACTCTCAGTCTCCTAAATTTGATTTAGAGTGGAAAGTGTCAATGAAGATTTTCTTGCCTCCCAGAAGGAAGACACACGTAGATCTGATTAACCAGCCTGCCTCCATCTTAGGCTTGAAAGCCATCTTATAGTAAAGACAAACTAGATTCATTCTTGCTTATGATTAAACCTGTTTCTCAAGGATTGGGCCATGCCCCACCTGTAACCTTAATTACAAATGGTTCTGTACCGCCTGTTCCAGGAAATGGCAACCATGCGTTTGCTTCAAAGGTTATTAGACACCTTTCAACCATGTGTTTGTTTCAGGAGGTTACTATGATCAACTTGATATGTTTATGTTCTGCTTCTGTAACCCCGTCTATTCGCCCACCAAATCCCCCATTTGGAAACCCCCTTCTCCTGAACTACAAAGACCCTCATCTTTCCAATGTCCAATGCTGATCTCTTGAACCCTACCTTTAGGGAGAGACAGCTTGTGGACACAAACAAATAAGCTTGCCTTAATTAGTTGCTTGCTTTAATTAATTTGGCCATGATGGCTGGTGGTTTTTCTCCTGGCATGTGTCAGATTAACAGCTCTCTTCTTGGCCCAGGTAAGGATTTCCTCACTGTTGGTCTCACCAGACTTGACTCCAGGTTTATGTTACCTGTAACTCAGCAGATACAATGTTGTTTGATTTTTTTTCCCCTGGGGACATATGATACACACATCTACACACCCCAGATAAGGCCCACAAGAGACCAAAGTAATGAATCTACCTAAGTTCAACTTAGTGAGGGGTTACTTACAGAGATGGGCATGATTCACATACAGCTGAGTCATGGAGCCAACAGGGTGCTGATTCTCAAAAGCTGCAAGCCTGTAGCTCTCTGCTAGACTTACAGGCAGCTCAGATCTGAGAGTCTCCTTACTGGAGATTAGCTGCTCAGAAGACTTAGGCTCCTTAGCTTAAGTAGTTTAGGGCTTCCATCACCTTGGGGAGGGGAAGGTGATGGACCCTCATTAATTGTCTAAGTTCATCTATCCCAGTGCCCATTGGTAATCATACCCACTTCCTGCACTCACCCTAGCTCAGCATAGACACTAATCTTTATGCTGCTACAGATTTACATATGCAGATTTCATATAAATGAGGCCACACAGGTTATCTTTCCAGACTAGCCTCTTTCTTTAGCATGTCTTCAGATTCCTCCTTCTTACAGTTGCCTCCCATCATTCTAATACTGAATGGAATTGTCTTGTTTGCACAGATCCATTATCTTTAATCATCAGTTCACAGACTATGGGGTTATTTCTACTGATGGTGGTTACAAATAGTGGTACAAGGCACAATATTGCACAAGTCTTAGATGTACATTCAAGAGTTGTGTGTACCATCTTACCTATGGTGTGGGTGTGTGAGGGATCTGATTTCTCCCAGCCCTTGAAGTGCTTGTCATTGTCTTTTTGTTTTGTTGTTGTTGTTGTTTGCTTATTTGTCTATTCATTTGTTTTTGAGACAGGGTCTCTCTATGTAGCCCTGGCTCCTGGAACTTACTATGTAGACCAGGCTGGGGTCTCTGCTTACCCAGTACTGGGACTAAAGGCCTAAGCCACTATACCCAGCTTATCTGTCTTTTTAGAGTGGGATTTGATTGTAGTTTTCATTTGCTTTTTCCTATGTGCCATTTTCTACTGTTCAGGGCTCTAGGGAAATGTAAGTTTAAATAATGGCATGATATCTGATTCAACACACAATAAAACCTGAAATAACCAGACTCCAGACAGAGCCCAGAACATTTATCTTGTAGTCCCCATCCCTTAGTGGGAATGGAAAAGTCCACAGTGAACTGAAGTGTAAGATGGATTTAAAATTGAAATATAGAGTCAGAGAGATGGCTCGGCAGTTGAGAGAACTTATTGCTTTTATAGAGGTTCCAGGTTTGGTTCCCAGCATGCATGTGCTGTCTCACAATCATCTGTAACTCCAGCTCCAGAGGACATCCTCTGCTGACCTCTGTGGCCACCAAGCATGCACCAACATACATGCAACAAAACACACATATAAAATAAAATAAATCTAGAATATTAAAATGTAAAACATCACTTCTAGGGCCTAGAGAGAAGGTTTAGCAGTTAAAATCACTTGTTGCTATTGCAGAGGGCCTATGATCAGTTCCTAGTACCCAACTCTCTGTAAATCCAGTTCCAGGCACCAAGCAGAGACATGGTACACCCACATATATAGAAGCAAAATATTAATACATTTAAAATTAAAATAAATGTTTATAAAAATAACTTCTAGAATATATCTTAGAGATAATGAACGCTCAACATATTGTCTACACTCTACATATCTGCTGCTTTGCAACCTTTATTCACATATAGAATGGTACACTAGGCTGTCTTCTGAGATTTTCCTCTGTACTGGAAGCCCAGTATGACTGGCTGATACCATTCATAAAGGAAAGTCAAAAGAAGATGATGTGGAAGGCAGGAAAGCCCTGTGAGTAGCTACAGGAGGAGTTGGGAAAGCTTCACAATGGATAGCCCCTTCCCAGGTGTCTAGCCTCAACATGTCCCCCCTGCTTGTGAGAAATAGTGACTTTAGTCGTGGACCTGCCCCTGAGTTACCTCACTAGGAGGCACCAGGCCTTCTTCATGGTCCCACTGGGGACCATTCCAGGCAACAAACCCTGCAAAGAGGTGTGCTTGCTTCTCTGTGGTCACCCCCTGCCTCACTTGCAGCCCGCCCAGAGCTTAGTAACCAAGTGTGTCATCCGAAAGCACTAGGAGGGACTGCTACATAGTGGAGAGTCACTGTGTGTGTGTGTGTGTGTGTGTGTGTGTGTGTGTGTGTGTGTGTGAAGAAACTTAGGATGGAATCAGTGACGGTAGGAATGTTCCAGCAACTTAGCTGTAGGCCAGAAGTCACAGGTGAGGGGAAGAACCAGAGATGAAGAGGGTACAAACCCCAGGGTTGACACAGTGGGACAAGAAAGAGTTAAATCGGGCTAGGCACAGGTCGCAAAGGCTAACAAGAGCTCAGGAAAAGATGGAAAGATGATAGTGATCAGGGATGAGTGTGGCTAGCATGAGCACCGTGAGCCGGCATCTCAGATGGTACTTCTCTGTTCTCTGCGTCAGATCTCTAGTAGATAGTGTTATCACAAATGCAGGTTGCATGGGCCCTCCCTAGGTCCATCAAACCAGCACCTCTGAGGGCTAGCCCAGATATGTGCTTCCCATATGATCCTAAGATTCTTAAATGTACCAGAATACAGACTAATGGACATGAACTCAGCTTCCGAGATAGACCTGCAGCATCCAGGTCCAAATGTCTTATTCCCCAAGCATAGCAGGTGCACCCCTTCCCTCAGGGAAGCCATATAGGTCCTATCAGCAAACATCAATAAACATGTACTGATGGTTCCCTGCAGCTGACAGAGACACCTGCTCATCACAGAATCCCTGCCTGGACCAGGTACCATACTGTCAGACTGGTCAACATCACTCCATCCACGACTTACTTATTCAGAGAGTACCAGTATCCTTCTGCATATCCACTGGAAATAATGAAACGGAGCCAAAGGAAAAAGAAGCAACTCTCTAGGGTCACCCCGCTGGGCAATGGGCTCTTTAGGATCTAGGCCAATTTGACTGCAGGCTCTGTGTCCTCTCTGTACACTGACATGCAGCAAACATTTTCAACATCAGACTTTAAAAGGGTAATGGTGGCTGTACCAGTAGTTGACAGTGAGTCTTTGGCTAATTAATAAACTTCATTCCCTCTGTTAAACAAAGGGAACTATGGTGAAGTGAGACTTCACTGTCTTTTCTGATCGTTTCGATCCCCTACCCAGAAGGTGTCTGGAGCCTTTGTTGTCTCCTTAAGGCATTTCCTCTGATCTCAGGGAACATGTTGCCTAAGATTAGGTCTAGGAGATTGAAAGCCAAAGTGCAGAAGAACAGATTAAAAGGATTGAGGAAGCATCATGAATCAGGAGGTAAAAACATGATAGGGTGTTGTTGATGGGGCTGTGGAAGGGAGATAAGACATTATTCATCTCTGAGGGAGGAGACACGGGAAATGGAGGAATGGAGCAGAGCAACAGTGATACAGAAGGTGGAAACAGAGGTAAGAGACAGAATAAAGACAAGGCTAGGCAGCAGGATTGCCAGCCAAGAGTCTCTTCAGGGGAGTAAATTACAATCCATCCCCCTCTGGCTCTAGCTTTAGTGTAGTGTGTGTATGTGTACATATGTGTTCACATATGTGTGGAGACCAAAGGTCTCCGGGGTTTTCTTCAGTTGTTATCTACCCTGATGTTTTTGTTTTGTTTTGTTGTAAAACTCACTGAACACAGAGTTCACCAGGGAGACTAGTCTCTGCATGCAGCAAAGCTGGAAAAGAGGCCCACCTGTTTCCACCCTCCAGCACTGAGATTACAAATGCTTGCTGACTTGCCCAGCTTTTTCTTTGAGTGCTGGGCATAGAACTCAGGTTCTGGCTTGTACATGCAATTAGTTTACCAACTGCTCCATCTCCCTGGTCTCCTTTTTATGTGAAGTCTTTCAAGGTATAATTTTCAAAGCTGAAGGCCGCTAAGTTTATATCAGAATTCAAATGTTCAATTTTACCATCCCTTCTCTGTATCCAAATCTGTGACCTTACTTGGAGGTAAGGAAACTTGACTCTCCTCAAGAATGTAAGACCCAGCAGGCCCTAGATCCTCCTAACATTGTGCTTTTCGCCACTCCCCAAGCCCATAGGTTGGAAGTATTCAGAAAAACTAGGGATAAAGAAAACCAAGTCACCAAACTAAGGTGCCTAAAGAGGAGTAGAGGAACCCTAAAACTCATCGTTGAGTGGTCTTTCCCACCTTCTGCAGGACAGGAATGGAATCACTAAGAAATTACCAAGGTTTCTCTATCTCCTTTCTTTCTTCTTCTTCTTTTTGTTTTTTCTTTTTACTGGACGTTAAACCCAGAGCCTCCTCTCCATAACCATTCTACTACTATATGACTCTACAACCATTTTTTTTTTTTAATTTTAGTTTGAGTCCATGCTACCAAGTTTTCCTGGCTGGCCTTGAACTTGTAAGCCTCCTCTTTCAGCCTCCCAAGCAGCTAGGACGACCAGCACTTTCTGCCACAGTCAGCACAGAGGCAGAGGTACCTTCATATCACTGAAGAGGCTCAGGAGTAAAGCCCTGTGCAGTGACACAGCACCAGAGTTTGAATTCCAGCTTGGCTGTGGGTCAACTAGGCATCTGTCTCAGTTCCTGGTTCTTCATTTGTCAAATAAATACAATGAAGCCACCAACTACTTCAAAGGAGGAAATGGAATCATAGAGTAGAAATGTAGCTCAGTGATGGGGTGTATGTTGACTCCCATGTGCTTTGTTATATCTACCACTACAAAAATAAAACAGTAATGTAGGTGTCATACAGTCCTTGTGCTCACAGAGAAGAATTAGGGAAACAAAGAATGTTAAACAGGCAGGGTTGTGTCTTCAAAGGCAGACCTGTTTTCTACTCAGAAGGTTCAAAGTGGAGGTAGTAATAGCCTGGTGACCTTTGTACTATCTGTATGACCAAAACCACACCAGATCCTCCCCTAGACCCTTAAATGTCACACTCAGTCAATCTATAGAACACATCTTTATGGACAAGGTCTCATGAACATTACAAAGTTTTGATGTAATCATGTCTTACGCTTTGTTGTACACATAGGAGTGAGTTATCACTAGGAAACTTTTTTCCAAATTGTGCTGTGCTTAAATATGCCTAATAAACTACCCAATGTCAGACTCTTGAAGTTTGAACCATCCCCGGCTACCAAGGCATGTTGAATGGGACTTCCTTCTTGCCTCTGGCAGACTGACACTCTGCTGGCTGGAATGTTTTCAGAGAACCCCACAGCTTAGAGAAGGGTCTGGTTTGCTTTAAGTGCTCAAATAATACTAGTGATGGTGCTTGACAGTATTATGATAAGAAAGGACAGAACTGGACACACAAGCATCCCACAGAGGGGGATTGATCTGTTGGACTGAGGAGGACTCAAGTTGCTTGATTTTTGCTACTGTAGAACCACAGGTAGTTGCTTTGCTTCTATGGCGTGTTTCCATCCCCCTCCCCACCCCAAATCAAATGAGGCTCCATCCTTCCTTTGACACTGTGTGACAGGTCTGAAAATGCTTAGACACCATGCAGCACAGAAAGAGAAGGTGTGGGGGGATGGCTTCCAGTCCTCCAACTTTGTGATTTGATAAGACCACCTCCTCTCTGCAGAGCTTTTAATGTTCCACCACAACTAAGAATTCTTGCTGGAATTTTCCTTGACCTTCTCAGTCTAAACTTTCAGCCCACTCAGCCAGTGACTTATGACACATCAAAAGCCTGATTTCAAAGGAATGAGGACAGGAGATAGAAGCTGGTTACAGAGACTCCCAAGTACTGTTCCAAGAATGTCCTTGCTGGATAACAGAAATGCCAGAAGAGTCTTCTGTTCCTGTTTCTTTGTTACTTCCTAAGTGAGCCCTTCTTCCTAAAGTGCTGTAAACCAGAAGAAGCCCCTGACTGGTCCAAACGGACTGAGGGTCATTGGGCTTCCCATGCCTCACTTTACTTTCTGTCAAAAGTGCTTTAAAATTCCCAGACTAGTGGCTTGATGATACCCTGTTTCCTGAGACCCTTCCTGATAGACAAGATCTCTGTGTACCTATACAATATCTCTCTCTCTCTCTCTCTCTCTCTCTCTCTCTCTCTCTCTCTCTCTCCTTTTAACTATAATGAACCTTTTGAGTTTCATTCTTGAAATCCATGGGATGAGAACCTGAAAGACCCTGGGTCTGAGCAGCTTTGAAGGCCACTGAGTTTCTGGAATCCTAGCCCTCTAAGAAAGGCTGCATTCTCAAAAAAAATGCACCAATGTTCCCATATCAAAAGTTTCATGAAAAGATATACACAGAATTTCTGAACTTTTATTTCTTTCTTTTATTGTCCCTTGGGGACATCATAAATGTTCCAACCACTAGGAGTTATGAAGCAGAGAATAAAGATTTAAAAAGAAAATGATTTTGTTGCCTTCAATTTGCCTAGGAACAGGGCCTGGAGCTTTCCTGCTCTTGTTACACCCCAGAGCCCTGCATGGCTCTTTGGCACATAGGAGCCAACCAGTCTGCTCTCAGTGGATGAGTCCATATAGCCAAGTCAAGGTTATCTAGCAGCCTCCTAGTTTCACTCACCCTAACCAGCCTATGTTTTGAGTAGCCAAGTCTAGATCCTGGAAGAAAAGAGAACGGTAGATGTAAATAAGCCACTTTGCCAACCATTTTGCCAAGGACATTACCCAGTTCCAGACAATGAGACATATGGGAAAACCTTCTAGTAACTTATGTGAGAGAGTTCTCTTTTTACATAGGGTCACATATGAGGGAAATCCCCATTAGCCATCTCCTTCCTTGCTTGTGACGCATTTGTGTGAAGCCTATCTGAGCTGTGGCAGCCATCCTGCAGCCATGAGGCAAGAGACAAGAAAGTCATAAAATCATGACTCAACTCAGTGAAGCTGCTAAACCAGACCTCAAACAGCCCTATTCTCAAACTGCTAGTTACATGAAATCAATCCAGTCTTAGCTAACTGGTCACTAATCTTGTATTCTCTTCCTGGCAGCTGAATATGATCTCAGGAGGACAATAGTTGCTCATCAATGAGGATCTTCCACTATATTTATATATGAGGGTAGACCTTATACATTAGAATATATATTATCTTTGCTTGCCTGTGTGTGTATGCATATGTATATAAATGCTTGCATGTGGGTGGGCACATGTGTGCATGTGTATATGAAGGTTGATGCTGAGTCTCTTTTTCAAACACTACATCTTATTTTTGGAAGCAGGGTCTCTTCCTGCATGCAGAGATTGCTGATTCATCTTGTCTAGCTAGTAGCTTTGGCCCTGGTAGCACCCCTTTCTGCTTGCAGAGCACTGTGATTAGAGGCAGCTTTTATATGGTTGTTGGAGCTCCAAACTCAGGTCCTCACACTTGTGGAGGAAGCACTTCACTCATGGAGCTACCTCCCCCACCCAGCTTTTACTTACTTTAATGCAAATTTTTCATAATAATTGGTCATTATCTTGTCTCTCAGATTTTTTTTTTTTTTTGAGCATTTTATCGATCATTTCTTTGAGCAAAATCATTTGGGAGCACTAAAAACAAAATCTTGCAACTTCAAGGCCAAGCCTTCCCCCGATTAATCAACATTACTGTCTGGGGCAAAGCTACCTTTGTCTGAACAGTGGTTTGCAGGCATTGGTACTTTTAGAACTCCTGACAGCCAAGTCTCCCCAAGCCAATCAAATCTGGACCTCAGAGGAAAAGCCACATGACAGTACTCTCTTAAGTCCCCTAGATGATTGTGGCCAAGTTTGAAAATTAATATCTTCAGCCAGAATTCCTAGATCTGAGATGTATAAGTTAGCGGAAGATCTTACAAGTGACACTAAAGGTTCTAATCCAATCAGGTGAAAGCAGGGCCTATGATTCTGCATTCCAAGGAGGAGACTTGAGCCCCAGATTTTTTTTTAAACCAGAAGGTTCTAGAATCTAGATCTGCTAGCAGTCCATTCAAACACTGAATCTCATCAACGTCAGAGTCACAGGAAAAAGTGATCACTATCAGAAAGTCAAGTGCAAGGTCTGTGAGTGATCATCTCTGATCTCTAGTGTGGACATAGAGTGAACAGTCAGTCATCAGTGTTTGCTCAGGGCCGGTCAGTGGATGCTTCTCCAGCATGCTAGGTTTGGAACTTTTAAAACTGGAAAAGTCCTGAGCAAACCTGGACATGGTAGCCTCATAGTCAGGAGGATAAGAGAGCAACAGAGCAGCCTGGCTGTGTACTTGCACACTCCAGTTCCTCCTTCTGGAAGCAGTAGTGCATCATGGGTCAGGAGGGTGCTGAGAAAGATGGCATCGATGTACAGTTAGGAAAAGAAATGTTGAGATGTGTGGCTACACCAATAGAACATAATGGATTAGTGGATTTGAGTGGGCACAGGGGTCAGCAGTAACCAGGCAGATCCAGTGAACTTGGAAAGTAACCAAGAATCAAGTTAATGACATTTCCAGACTAATGTTTAAGGGACACAGTTTTAAGTCTGCTTATTGTCTGGCCCAGAGCAACTCATTGCCTCCTTTGTTGGCTTCAGTTTCTCCAGCTGACTATTTGAGATGAAAACAGTGTAAGGGTCTCTGGCCCAGCTAGTCCATTTCCAATATGGAGACTGTGCACAGGTTCAGAACTGTCATTTTGCTCCCACCAACCTTCTGTTGCACAGAGTAATCATCTCCAGGCTCCCCAGGCTAGTGCTTCAATACAGCACTAGCATTCCTTTTATTGGGGAACACTTCCCCCTGCTGTCCTCCAATGCTCAGAGCAACAAGAACTCAAGGCACTTTCTTTTTCCCTTTAAAGACTGTATCAGGTTTACAAAGCTAAATGAAACTCTGTTTACAGATTCCATCCTGTGGTTTCAAGTGGCTTCCTCCTTCTGCTCTTGTGTCCACCCAGGGAGCCCACTTCTCAGCTTTCTGTTTTCTTTAGAGAGACAAAGAGTCTCCCCAGCCAGCCATTGCAGAATTCCTGTTAACCTTTCATTAAGCCTGCTGACAGCTGGCTTCAGCTCTTTGTGAGTTACTTCCACACATTCCTGTTTAAATGTGTCCCACCTGGCTTCATTAAGGCTCCTGCCAGGTTCTCCACTGCTGCTTTCTCTGCAAATGCAAATTGGGTTCTCAGTCAATAACATGGGGACAAGGAAGACTGAACTGCAAAGGGGGTGCAGTGAGTGAACAGTCAATACATTCACATTGACAGTGATCCCAGTAAACTGAAGTCCATTTGGGCCCAACAAAGGTCAAGGCTGGAGGAGCAGTATAAGAAGTCATGAACTAAAGTCCTCACTGGAAAGTTCAGGGTAGAGGCTAGAGCATCAATAACCCCCAACACTTAGGAAATGGAGGCAGGAAAATCAGGACTTCAAAGTCATCTTCAGCAACATAGCAAGTTCAAAGCTAGCATGATACACACCAGAATCTATCTCAAAAAAGCAAAGCAAAACAAAAAGAGGATGGGGGTCCTCCAAGCTTGGTTCAAGGCCTGGCTCTGCTGCAGGAGGATGGACTACATGACCTTGAGTGAGTTCTTTTGTGTCCATGTTTCAGTTTTCCGAATAAGGGGTAACAAGTCAGCTTTGTTGAACTACTTCCAGATTCGATGCTTGCCTTGAAACCCTTAATTGAGTGCCCAGAATGCAATTTAGACCTCTGATGATTGTGTTGCCTATTTTATTCCAAGGCCAAGGTTGAAAAAACTAGGTTGTATAAACCCTCAGGGTTAGATTGTGGCCTTCCTCATACACACCAGTTGTAAGAGCCACTGTGCATCAAAATCTTGCCTTGTGGAATTGGGAAACAACAGGATTCCAGTCCATCACTTACTCGGTGTGTTTTGTCTCATTTAGACTTTAAACTCCTTAATAACAACACACACACACACACACACACACACACACACACACACACACACACTGGCCTCTATTCTAGCACAAAATGGCTACTAGAAAGCTGTGTTTGCACAAGCTACCAGTTCATCCTGACTACATAAAAAGATTGAAATAAGCAGCTATACCAAAACCCACCTCTAGTCAAGGAGTCTTGGTATACTTAGGGGTGCCGCATACAGAACCCAGGGCCTTTCCCATGCTAGTCAAATGCTCTACCACTGAGCTACATCCACAGTTTGGTTTTAAATTATCTCATCATTTTATAAATCTAGTCTAAAGCTGGGCTCCTTGTCCTAACCCACAGCTATATGTTTGCTTGCATGGGACATAGTTAAACTAACTGAATTTTTATGTCTTTATTTTTGTTGTTGTTTTGTTTTGTTTGTTTGTTTGTTTGTTTTTTGAGACAGGGTTTCTCTGTGTAGTTTTGGTGCCTGTCCTGGATCTTGTTCTGTAGACCAGGCTGGCCTCAAACTCGCAGAGAACAGCCTGGCTCTGCCTCCTGAGTGCTGGGATTAAAGGCATGCGACACTGCTGCCCAGCAATGCCTTTAATTAGACATATGCACATTCTCATTGTCCACAGTTGCCTTCAGTTCCTCCACTCACTGCATTGACTGCCTGGCTGCTGAAGTCATCAGTTTATTATCTGCCCTAGGAAGAACTCCTCTGTGGGTTTAAGAGCTGAACATCAGAAAACAGGACTCTGGCTTGTGTTGAGGGGAAACATCCCTGCTAGTACATGGAGAAAACATTAGCAAGGAAAAGGATGTGTAGCTGGTGGTTCCTTGTAGGAAGACACTTCAAAAGTCAGGCAAATCATCTGAGAGTTGAATCTACAGTCTGCCTGCCTCCTGATTGAGGAATCCCATAACCCTCTGTTCATTCAGGGTTGCCACCACATAGTCTGAGAAAGGGAGACCCCACTTGTTTGGAGCTATTATTCTGTAAGAGCTTGCTAAACCCCAGGTCTCCAGGCTTTCCCTACAGTTTCTGGATCAGTAAGTACAAGATGAGGGCAAGAATTCATATTCCTTACAAGCTCAGGTGTCGTGGTAGCTGCTGGGTTGAAGCACATAGCTTAAAAACAGCCTGGTTGGCACATGGAGGGTGGTGCTCTGACCTTAAAGAATGTAATCCAGCACTGGTGGAGACATACCTCTGCTACCTTGAGAGTGAATCCTGTTGAGCTGGTCAGTCATCTGCCCCAAAGACCACCCTTTAGGAAGGCAGGTTCACAGTAAGCCATGCTAAAGAGAAGGGAGGAAAAGTGATCCCTTTCATGAGATTTTTCTTTTCCTTCCCAGAATTCCTTTGCCTCACTTGCAGAGATGCAGCCAGGCAGCTCCCTAAGTCTGCCCACTTCTCTGAATTACTCAAAAGTCATAACTTTCCCTTTGCTTCTTTCTATCTCTGTCCTAAGTACAATTTCCCTATCACTTAGGCTTCTTTCTTTCTTTAAAGCACATCTCCTACGAGGCTGTCTATCTGTTATGTGGCTATCTGTCCATCATGTGACTGGTCTGCATGCTGGCCTAAATCAAAAGCTTCTCACCCTTCTTGTCTCTTCATCCTCTCTGTGTCCTTCCTCCAGGTGGCCATGGAGACTTACAGCTTTCCTGCTTTAGAGCTTGGGAGTTTGTTTGTTTGTTTTTTTGAAGACAAGGTTTCTCTGTGTAGCCTTGGCTGTCCTAGAACTCACTATGTAGATCAGGCTGGCCTTGAACTCACACAGATCCACCTGTGTCTGCCTCTCCAGGGCTGGGGATTAAAGGCATGTGCCACTAGACTTAGTAAGTTTTTCATATATATATAATAAAATTGTCCTCAAGTTTCCTTTTGAGTCCATTCTTAAATTCTTTTATTAACTAGACTAAGAACTCTAAGACCCCAATTTCCCCAGTAACATGTGACAACTCTGGGGGATCACTCCCCAAATTCTAGTAACAGTACTGGATGCATATTAGAATTTCTTTGGGTCCTTAAAAAAAATTCAGATGCTCAACTCACACCCTGGACTAGCCACAAAGGAATCTCGTTAGGACGTGGACTCAGAGCTTTCCATTTGAAAAACTCTCCTCTTGACTACAAGGTAGGGATTACTAGGATCAGGACTTTCAGAGGCCATTACCACATCTAAAATGCAGTGGGTGTACATGGAAACGTGGCCCAGTCTGACCCAGGAATCGCAAGACCACTATTGGGGAATGATTGCCAATAGGCATCGGGCAGAATTAAATGCTCTTTGGGCGCTCCCTCCTGTCTTCTTTCTAGTCAGACTTAAATTGATGACTGATGGTGGGAGTGGTTTTAGAAAATGGATAGGGAACAGGAGCCAAAGCTAAGATGGGAGGACGGTACCACTGAATCACATACTTTTAAAGCTGACTACCTCTATTAAGTCATGTGGTCAAACTCCACTTTCCATGTGACAACACTAAGTCCCTAAACTTGGCTTTAGACCTACTTCAGACCTTAGTTTCTATATGACAGACTTCAGCAGCTTAAGCTAGCCTCAAGATGAGTAAAAAGAAACAGAAATAGCATGATTCTGTGGCTAATGGTTCCCATCTCTTTCGCTCCATGTAACAGGATGAACAAATGTCCCAATGAAAGGGTTGGGTATGGGTTCTTACCAATTGGATCATGCCATGTCAACTAAGTTACAGGGTGACAGATCTCTAGGCTGCACCATGAGACTAATTTTGTTTGTCGTGTGTGTGTGTGTGTGTGTGTGTGTTTTACTTTATAATTTGTTTGTAGAGCATGTGCATAATATAGGGAGGTGCATGCTATGCCATGGGTGTGGACATCAGAAGACCACTTCTATCATATGGGTCCTAGAGACCAAACTTGGCAGCAAGCTCCTTTCCCAGATGATCCTTCTCACAATTTCTGTTTGCCTCTTAAAAGTAATGTTAAGGGAGTAAAAATGCAAAGGTGGGTTAGATAGGGGACTGGGAGCTTATTCCTTTAATGATATTGCTGCTCTGAGCATGGGGGAAGTCTGAGAAATGTCTTTCAGATCTAGCTAGCTTTCCATAGTAGCCAGCCAGAAGCATCCTCACTCAGACATATGTTTTCTTACATTCATTGATTCAACAGCTATTTGCTTTTATTTCTCTCTCAGGGTTCCTCATACTAGTAATTATTAAAGTTTTAAGACAAATATGTTCTTCCTGGGCTGGAATTACAATGAATTACACTTAGAGGAATTCACTTGGACGGGTTCAGTGTTTCATCAGTGCATAATACTTGTCATTTGATACCCTTGCTCTGATGGGCACTGGGCTGCTTCCAAAGTGCAGTTTCTCTGGCAAGAGTTCAATTGGCTTTAAAGCACTCAAATATGAAAAGAAATTCATATCATAAAAAAACCCCAGGAGTTTTAGAACAAGTCAAACTTTTGATGTGATTCAGTAGTATTACCTGCACAACGAATGAAGCATTGAGCTGCTCATACTACACCCAATGTGGGCACTGAAATGAGAAAGCTGGCAGAAAAAGGGAGACACAGGCACATGTGGTAGGAAATGGACCAGAACTTGTGTCTCAGAAGAAAGGTAACTTGATACCTAGAAGAAGCCAGACAGATTAAATGAGCACTGTGCTGATAGAGGCCAGCTACCACCAACAGGCTATGCTGTCTGCAGAAGTTTTTGCTTTGGGTATTTCTAACTCAACCTACTGTTGAGAGATTGAAGGGACTCCTACAGCTGTGGCAATGAGTTCACTATCACTGACAGTAACAAGCCCAGTGGAGAAAGATCACCTGGCCACAATACTACAGACAGGACTAAAGCACTAGGCAGGAGGATGTGTCTCCGAAGCCCCTTCATGCGGGAAGATAAAATGAGACCAGACCCATAGCATCAGTATAAAAAAAAAAAAAAAAAAGTGAGACCATAAAAGAAAATTGCCATGTCCCCAAACCTATAATTGAAAATTCAAACTTCATCCCCCATGCTTAATCCTAAGAAAGGGTGACAAGTTAAAGAGTAAAGATTCCGTCTTCATCATCCTGTGCATGTGACATGTCATTGAGGACACTTTTACGATCTTCAAGGTTGTCTGGCCTGTGAAGAGAGGAAAAGGCTGATTAAAAAACAGAAAAAAAAAAAAAAATCAAAGGACCTGCTAACCCAGGCTGAGGAACCAAGACTCAGATTCTATCCTGCCCAAGCCTCCTATTTTACAGGTGAGAAAACTGAGGCTATAGAGCACAGAGGACTTTTGCCAACCCCTTACAAAAAAAGAGAATACAACTTGCTTTGAAAAGTATAAAATTATTATCTAAATGCATTGATATCTCAAGGGATCCCAAGCTTTGAACTCAGAAAGTCACCTTGCAGGGCCTCAGATTCCCTACTTAATAATGCATTATTGTTAATAAATGCTGTGGTGCTGATACAATTAATTATTGCAATGATTTATACTAAATCTTTTCATTTATTGCACCCTAAAAGCTATAAACAGAACAGAGATATTCAAAATCTAATCCCAAAGACTCTTCAAAAAAAGCAAGCAGTGAAACATGCTGGTCTATGGGACAAAGGAACCAAATGTCAGGAAAAATGTTGCAAACACCTTATCTAATTTCCATATTGCTAACCCTCTTCTCAATGACTCCATACAAACAATGTGCTTTTGAAACAAGTCACTCGATGCTGCAAATAATTTCAAGTGAGGACACTGTGGCACACGTCCTCTTTCTTATGCTATACTTCCAATAATGCTCCCTGCTTTTCTTGCTCCTATTTTGGACATGCATGTAATATTAACTGAGACAGAGGTTAATGTGAGTTAAGACTCCACAGCCTTTTCTGCCTCTAATGCAATGTCTCTCTAACCCTGTGTTTCATCAGAACATAAGCACAAGTCATTAAACCACTGAGTAGTATCTAATCATGTGCAGCAGCCTGTATAATCATCGCAACAATCGGCCATGCAAGATGAATTACCTCTTGTGTCTCTGCAAACAATTGGCTGCTGTGACTCTCCCTGAAAAAACAAGGCCACAATGTGAGCAGAGCTCTGTGAACTGCTGGGAAAAGTTCACCCCCTTCCAAATAGACTAGATTGGATAGCCTCTCCTTCCCCGGGTTGATGATGGTGTTGTTAAATTTTTATTTTAAAATGTTTTTCATAAAACATATTTTGGTCATTTTTCTTCCCCTTCCCCAACTCCTACCAGTTCCTCCCCACCTCCCTACCCACCCAACTTCATATTCATGTTCTCTCTCTCTCTCTCTCTCTCTCTCTCTCTCTCTCTCTCTCTCTCTTAAAACATCAAAAACAAAAAAACCCTGGAAAACAACAACAAAAACGAAAATAAAAACAAACACACTAAAAGAAAGAAAATCAATAAGCAATAAGACAAAAATTATAAAACGAAATAGAAAGTACATGTGTGTACACACACACACACACACACACACACACGAAAGAAAGAAAAGAAAGAAAGAAAGAAAGAAAGAAAGAAAGAAAGAAAGAAAGAAAGAAAGAAAGAAAGGAAGAAAGAAAAAGAAAACATGGAATTCATTTTGTGTTAGTCAGCTATTCCTGGGCATGGGACCTGTCTTAGACTATGGGTTGATATATCCAGTGACACTTCATTGGAGAAAACAGATTTTCCCAACAGGTACCAATTGCAAATAGGTTCTGGTTTAGGACTGGGACTCTGTGTCTACTTCACTTCTCAGGGCTGGGATTTTTGTCCAGCTTGAATCTGTATAGGGCCTGTGCATGCCATGTGCAGCCTCTGTGCATGCTGTTACAGTCCCTGTGATTTCATATGTGCATCAGGCCTGTTTTGTCTGGAATATACTGTTCACTTGGAGTCATCCACCATCTCTGGCTCTTGTAATCTTCCTGCCTCCTCTTCCAAATAGAACCCTGAACCTTGAAAGGAGGGGTTTGATAAAGACCTCTCATTTGAGGCTGAGTGCTCCAAAGTCTGTCACTCTCTGTACATTGTCCAGTTAAGGATTTCTTTGTTATTTGCCATCTGCTGCAAGAAGGAGCCTCTCTGATAAGGGCTGAGCAATGCTCTGCTCAAAGGGTGTAAGCTATTGCACTTTTCAGTTATTTAGTAACATTACAAGGGCTTATCAAACTTTGTGTGTGTACATGAATGTCTGTGAATATTCATACATGTCTATATGTGTATGCAGGCATCTGTGCACAGCTATGTACATGCATGTGGAAACCAGATGTCAAGTTTGAGTTTTATTCCTGAAGCATGGCCCACCTTGCTCTTTGAAAGAGAATCTGTTACTGGCCTAGAGTTGCTGATGAGCTAGGCTGGCTGGCTAGAGAGCCTCAGAGATCCACCTATGTTAGCCTTCCCAGCACTGGGATTAGAAGCAAATGCCACAATGCTTGGCCTTTTTGCATGGGTTCTGAGTATCAAACTCAGGTCCTCATGCTTGTGGCAAAGACATTACTGATTAACCTACCTCTCCAGCACCTCATTTGGGTTTTAAAGCACTTTTATGAGATATATCAAGAATCATCTAAAACAGTAGCTATGACTTCATGTAAGTACTAATAGCAAGCCTCCAGGAAGTTCTAGATAGTTTTTGCAGTACTCTCCAAGAGCAGGTTCAATTGTGAATAATCTCATCTCACAGCTGACTATTGTGAAGCACCAGTTTTCCTGTTTTATAACAGTAGTGGGTGCTGTGTGCCTGTGCTTTATATGAAAACCACAATGCTAATTTCGAAGCTCCTTTTTGCAGGATTTATAGTTTTGTTTTTGGGGTGGAGAAGATGTAAAATCACAGGCCAGCTTCAGAATTTTATGTAAACTTTGAGCCCTGTCCCCTGAAAAATGTAAACATGGAAACATGAGCATATTGAAAAACCATTTCCAAGAATTCTCTCTCCTGAAGGCCACCTGTGGTCCCTAAGCAAGCCTGCTTCAAAGGTGCACATAGAGCAAGACTGTTGACAGTTTTACGTCTGTGACACTCCTTGAAAATATATGACAGGGGTTCAAGGGTGTTTTGAACTGTAAGAAAGGAGTATCAGGGCTAGAAAGATGGGTCAGTGGTTAGGAGCACAGGACATTCTTCCAGATGACCCAGGTTCAATTCCCAACACTGACATGGCAGTTCATAATTGTCTGTAAGTCCAGTTCCAAAGGATCTGATGCCCTCTTCTGGTTTCCATGAGCACCAGACACACATGTGGTATACAGACACATATGTAGGCAAAATACCCCCACCACCCACAAAAATAAATAAATAACCGATTTTATAAAGAGAATACCTGGGTAGTGGTGGCACATGCCTTTAATTCCAGCACTCAGGAGGCAGAGTCAGGTGGATCTCTGAGTTGGAGGCCAGCCTGGTCTACAGAGTGAGTTCCAGAACAGCCAGGGCTACAAATAGAAAACTTGCCTCAAAAAAATGAAACAGAGAGAGGGAGAGAGAGAAGGAGGGAGAGAGAGAGAGAGAGAGAGAGAGAGAGAGAGAGAGAGAGAGAGAGAGAGAGGAGTAACAACAGTCTTTTCTACACAAGGCAGTAACAAAGAGAAGAAATTAGGCAAACTTGTGTATGGCATCTGTGTCCTATCAGTGAAAGTGCTCTTGGTCCCAATTTTTCATTGTCAAAGTGTCAGCATTACCAAGCTTTTCTTTACAAATAAAGCAATTTGGTGGTGATGAATTTACCTGTCACCCCATGGCTGGGGTGAGGACAGTGAGGGAACTGGTCCTTTTCAGGAAAAAAGGAAAGAGAAGTAAACAGAAATATTCCCCCTCCATTGACACTCCTGAGACTCCACAGCTCTTCGATCCACCCACAAACATCCACTCCTGCAGGTCTATCACATCTGGCCCTGCCCACCTTACCTCGAAGGAGAAATGCCAGAAATATTGACACCATTAGCACAAACCCCACGCAGCAAGCAATGATCAAGATGTTGGTCTGTCTGTTGCTCTGCCAAAATACAGGCAAGGTGATTGGCTGAATGCCATCATCTCTGGAGGGTACCCTGGGATACATCTCACCCCAAGGATGACTTCTAGTTACCAATGATGTCATTATATCTCATGATATTCTTTCTGATATATCTCCATTCAAAACAAACAAAGATCTAAATCAAGTGTAACTTTCCCACTAAATACCCAAAGCATTTTTACCCCCATATTTGTCCCCATCTTAGACATCAGGTGTCTTGGGCTATCGTGTTCAGACATTGGGAGATTAAAAATATAATAACTATGTTGTGAGTTGTTTTCCACTATCAGATCTCTTCGTTGGGCACTGTCTTAAGCCTTTGAGCTCTCCCTAGACCTGTGTATTTCTTTCATGGCTGAATTCAGCTTCTAGATAACAAAATAGAAGGGAAGAAAAAGCTCAATTTCAAATTTTCTGTCAGGACGGTTCTGAAGGCATAGCCTGGGAGCCTAGCACATCAAAATGTTTCCAGGAGACTTGATCGGCCTTTTCCAACATTGTTCTCTCATAAATACCACAGTGCGATTTCCCAAGGGAGACAGATTTGTGATGTCACCAGGCAGCCTCACTCATTACTCATCACACAGAACATGAGAGTGGACATGAGACCTAGCCCTGTCTCCTTGTGATGGTTAATCTTTAGAACTTCATTGCAGTGAAGGGCACCTAGGAGATTTGAGAAGCCCGGCTCCAGGCATGTTGTGAGAATGTTTCCAAGCAGGATTAACCAAGCTGGGCACACCTGCCCTGACTGTGGACTACACCTACCAGTAGACTGGGGAGCTAGATGAAATGGAAGGGAGAAATGCCAAGAACACAGACATCCTCTCGTCTCCCTCTCTTTCTCCCTCTCTCTTTCCTTCTCTCTCTCTGTTTTTCCCCTGCTCTTTGGCTGCCAAGATGTGAGCTGTTTAGTTCTACCATGTTCTCTATACCATGATGAAAAAAAAACCAAAAAAAAAAAAACCCACCTAAATCCTGAGCAGAATAGCTCTTTCATTCTCTAAGTTGTTTCTATTTGGCATTCTGGCAAGGCAACAACAACAAAGCTAACTGTCTTAATTTCTTTTCCTGGTCCTGTAATGAATAATCATTAAGAAGCAGCTTGAGAGGAAAAGGATTTCTTCTGGCTCACAGTTCCAGTGTACTGTCCATCATGGCAGGGAAATCAAGTCAGCAGAAGCTTGAAGCCACTGGCCACATCACATCCACACCCCGGAAGCAGGGAGCATTGAATGCATGCCGCTGCCGCTGCTCTGCTCTGCTCCCTTTCTCTTCTAACACAGCCCAGGACTACAAGAGGGGATGACACCACCCACAGTGGGCGAGTCTCCCACCTCAGTTGATATAATCGATAGAATCCCTGACAGGTACATCCAGAGACCTGTCTCACAGGCAATTATGC
The DNA here is from genome assembly GCF_903995425.1 of Onychomys torridus. Lineage (NCBI taxonomy): Eukaryota > Metazoa > Chordata > Mammalia > Rodentia > Cricetidae > Onychomys > Onychomys torridus. The sequence continues at coordinate 35,252,237 of NC_050450.1, read as the reverse complement.
ATTCATTCTGTCAAGCTGACAGTTCACATCAAGCACCACAGTAACTAAACACTACAATTAAGCCATACAAATGAGATTGGCCAAAGTGCTACTTGTGTGGCTATGTGGTGAGTTTGCTATCTTTGGTTTTAAAATTAATACATCTTTTTAAAAAATATCTCACTGCTAACTTTGAGGAATTTAAAGGGCTGTTGCACTCAGCCGGGAAATCAGTCATCTTAGGAGGACATTCCTACTTCCCTTGGGCAGACTAAAGTGTTTCCCTCCTCCCTTCCTGTCTCATTCTCTAGTACACAGAAGACCAGAGCCAGCCAGAAACAGAAGCAAAGACATGACTGTCTCCCAGGAAAGACTGCCTTCACAGATATCTGTGATGCCTAATGTTTTTACTTGAAGCCACTTGAATAATTTTTGCAATAAACATAACTAAAAGGAAACCTCAAAAAAAAAAAAAAAAAAAAAAAAAACCTGAGCAACAGTGAGAGCAGGAATTGGCACGGTGGTTACATCAACAACACTGGGCGTCACACAAGGGACACATGCATGTTTTCATAAATATTTTTCTTTTTGCTTTTAGAGCATCTGTGCATGTTGAAGTAACGATCGATAGTACTTCTGCCACATGTACAAGTTCACAAATCTTTGACTACTTCATAATCGTTACTATGCATGTGCCATTTAGCAATATTCTATTTCTCCCAGCCCATCTGTGAAAACCTGTACTGGAAATTTCTAAAATCAAAGGCAAATGCTTCCAATACTTCCTAAATCTTTTACCTGGTTTGATGCAACCTTTCTCCACTGAGGTTCCCTTGTGGCTAATGCTGGGGAGGTAAAGAGAGGAAAATAGTTAGACTTCCTGTGGGAGAATTAAAGGTACCTGCTGAAATAGCTATCCACAGCCACCTGCTAAGCCAGAACCATCTATTCAATTCTGTAACACCATCTCTCTGTTTGTATATGTGATTTATGCAGATTTTCCCTGATATGACTCTACTCCAATGCCCACCTGCTCTCCAGCACAACCCCAGAGGAACAGAACATCTGTACTTTGCACATGGCTGAAAGGTGAACCAGAGAAAAAGCATTTTGCTTCTGTTTTTCTTTTCTTTTCTTTTTTTAATTATTACAACTTTTTAAAAAGTGATTTACTTTTATCTTATGTGTATGTGTGAATGCCTGCATGCATGTATGTGCACCACATCTGTGTCTGGAGCTCATGCCGGCCAGAAGAAGGCATCAGATCCCTTCTGGGACTGGAACTGGAATTCCAGGCAATCTTGAGCTGCCTGATATGGGTGCTGGGAACTAAACCTGGGTCCTCTGCAAGAGCAGCAAGTGGTCTCAATCACTGAGTCACCAATCCAATTTAAAGATTACATTTTATTTAGTGTGTGTACATGTCTGGGGAGGGGAGGCATGTATGTGCATATACACACATGTAAACCTGCTTGCTTGAGTTCCTGGATATGTGTGAACAGCAGAGGATGACATATGGGAATCATTTCTCTCCTTTTACCATGTTGGTCCTGAGTGTCCAAGTCAGGTTGTCAGGCTTGGTGGCAAGTACTTTTACCCATTAAGTCATCTCGACAGACCTGGCTTTGACTTTTCCAAAAGCCCTAGCCATGCATTCAAAACTCTTATCCAGCAAGGAAAACTATCCATCTCTCAGTTAACAAATATTTATTAAGAATTTATTATCAGCTACTCTGCTAGCTATACCCTAGACCTGTTGGAACTTACCACATAATACATAAAAAAAAAAATCAAACTTAAATAATAACATAGCAACATTTTGGTCAGTGATGAACCCCACACCTAACAATGGTACCATGAGTTATTACGGAGTCAAAAGATTTGATCAACTAATATGTCTTGGCCAGAAGAACGTCACTGCAAAATACATGGTTCACCTGTCTGCTGCTGTTCCTGCTGCTGTTGCTGTAAACCTGCTGTGCCATGAACTGCATGAGCATACAGCAAAGGCAATTCTGTACTTGACAGCAGATGGCTGCCATAGGCTTGTTCATTGTCCTATGTCTTTTATTGTTATTTTAGAGTATAGGCTTTGAACTTAGAATAATATTATATATACTGTAATACAACATACCCTGTTCCTCTAGCAGTAGCCTCATACACCTTGTGCTTGCCATGTCTCCTGATTGCATCTTTTTGTCCTCATGTGTTTGATTTGTTTCTTCCTCACACACTATACTGTGTGTTGTGTGTGTGTGCATTCATGCATGCATGCACATACATGCATATACATACCATATATACATATGTATATAATTTATATACCATGTCCATGTACACATGATGCATAGATATATCATGTGACTGAGGCATGCAGTAAACTATACCACTTAGAAATCTGGAAGTCTACTCTATGATGGTATCACAAGGGTCACCTTACTGTAAGACACCTCATCATTAAGCAACATGGAAGGTTGATAAAAACAGCCATACAGAACTTCATGAAGAAAGAGTAAAGGATATCCCACAGTGAACCATGAGGATGCAGACTCTTTGGAAGGGTCAGGAAAACTCCTATGAAAGGAGACATTAAAGATGAAACAAAAAAATCGTAACCAATAGCAGAGGTCCAAGGGTACTTCCCTCCAGCATCTCTCAAGACCTAAGCACCAACTGCTTACAATGCTGAGATGACTGCACCATAGACCTTATGCCCCTTGGGACATTGACAGTATGCCAGTGGAGGGAGGGCAGAAGGTTGATTTAGCCTACCAGACCAAGAGCAATAATGGATGTACACAAGCTGCTGAGGAAGGTAAGCCCAGGCAAGACACTCAGCTCAAGAATAAAAGTTCAGCAATGTGTCTATGAGAATGCACCTTACAGGCACAGAGTCCCTATCTGCCTGTTCAACATGACCTAGCGCATACTCAGTATTCAACAAATGTTTGCCAGTTTGACAGCTTAGAGGAGGTAAGGTTGTGCAAGAACTAGTTGGGCAAGGAATGGCAGTGAGGTATTTCAGACAGATAAAACAAGCCTAGCCAAGCCATGGAGACATAAAGCAGCATGGCTTCCATGCTGACATGCAAGCAACTGTGAAGATGCAACACCAGGGGCCGGACTAGCCAGAGGTTACCTCGTGCGCAGAACCTAGCCATGGAGGACCTTATTTTAACATGCTAAGACTCCACTGGGTTCTCAAGCCATTAAAAACCACAGAGATGTTTATGTAGGATGGAGCCTAATCAGGACAAGGGAACAGTCCAGAGGGACCTCATCTGATTCGGGGTCTGAAGTCCTGTGCTGGTAGACAGAAAAGGTAAGAGACAGGTTACAAAAATGTTTGATGGGGATAGGAAATTAAATATTGTCATTAAATGTGGGCTACAGATTTAAGAGCCTTAAGTAACTCCAAGTTCCCACTGGAGACACAGACTATTACCTATTGAGAAAGATTGAAGAGTGAAGGACAGGGGTAGATTCCTGAGGGAGACAGGTTATGTGACACACTCAGAGACACAGTGTTTACTATACTAGTGGGACACACACACACACCTTTTATGTGCCATTAAACAGCTGATCTATTTGAATCTGAATCCATTTTTGTAAACACAGTACAGCCAGAGATACCATACTCTTGGGGAATCATCAGTATCCAGCAAGCAGTTAAAGTCTTCAGAACATACATCCCATGAGAACAAGGGAAATCCTGATGAATATCAGGATTAGGAGGTGGGCTGGGGAGGTGGAAGAAAAAAAATAGGCAAAGAAACAGAAAAGGCCAACAGGAAGATTAAAAGTAACAGCCATGCAGAAACCAGAACAGAGAAAAGCATCCAAGAAAAACACAATATGATCTTATAATAAAAATACCACATTAAAAAACAAAACAAAACAGAGAGCTGGTGAGATGGCTGAGTGGGTAAGAACACCCACTCTGCAAGTGTGAGGGCCCAAGTTCAAAACTCCAAATTACTGAAACCCCCAGGATTAGAGGAGGGGTAGAGACAGGCAGATCTGAGAGCTAGCTGGCCAACCAAATAGCCTGGCAGAACCAGTGGGCTTCCTGTCCAACAAGGGACCCTGTCTCAAGGCAGTAAGGTGGAAGGCAGCAGAATAGCAGCCACCATCCTGCTTTGATTCCCACATGCATGAGTGCCCAGGTGCTTGCACCCATGTATTCACATGCATGTACACAGAAAACACGGAGACGGGGACCTGAATATTAAAGGATTCAGCCAAAAAAAAAAAAAAATCTCTGAAATCAATCACTTGTATTTTCTCCCCAGCTTTCTAGCTCTTGAGACTAAAGGAGAAGGTTTGGTAGCACCCACAATTGGTATCAGAGAGCTTATTTGTTCTTTGGGGAAAATGGGTTGTTGAATTCTAGGGAACACAAAAATGCAAGACGGAAAGTCAGTGTGTTCTCATCCCCTACAACCATCATTGCTATTTGTTTTTCTGTTATTGTCTCCCACAGCTGGAAATTGCAGGTAAGAATTCAAAACTCCTACCTTTGTTCTGCCAAATCCTATTGTACTGTAATCATCCATGATGGATCAGCTTGAAATTGAGGCCATCACATAGAAAGCCAGTCTGGGTCAGTTTTATCAGAGCTAATCTGTTTTAAATTGGAAAAGTCTAACATAAGAGACACTTTGCAAACACCAGCGCTGGGGTTTGATAGCAACCCCCCCCACCCCCCCCCCTCCACACACATTTTCATAAAATGTGAGAGGCCACATGGGGCATACTCCAAAGGCCACCGTGCTGTGCATGAAACAGCAACAGGATAAAGATCAGTGGTTACTTTCTTCCCTGTGAAATGCAGCCATGCCAGCCATCTGGAATGGAGCTGGTGTCAGATCCAAAGAAAACTCCATGTCCCCAAATTCCAAAAGACATGAGGGACAAACGGGGTATCTATGGTGACTGTTAGCATACCAAAGCGCATGCTGGCCTCCTTCAGTATCACAGGTATATACTACACATTTCAAAGTCCATGCTAGCATTCTAGTTCTTACCTCCTCCTCTACCCTAAACTGCCACCTGCTCACAAGCTTCCCCTTTCCCCAGCTACTCATTCTCCTTATAACTCTGATTTCTGTCTCCCTCTTTCTGTTCTGTCTCTGCTTCTCTCAGGTCCAATCTGCTGGTCATATTCAGTCTACTTCTTTCTCTGTCTGCTTTAGACTCTTTCAGATGCCTCTGGCTGTTCCCTCTCTCATATTTACAATAGAATCCTTCCCCTTAACTGTGGGTTAGTCATGTCAACAGTTTATACAGCTGGACCCACCAAGACTGTTTTCCATATAAATTGTTTCCAGACCCTTAGGTCCTGAAGGCCCTGAGCTCTATATAATACTGCAGAACAGGAGACTTCCAGAACCTGCTAGTGAAGCAATTCTGCAAGCGGGGAATGGTAGTGAGCTGAATAGTGCCTCCCTTTCCAGAGCAATATCCACTAGACCCTCAAGGTATGATTTTCATAAGAAGAGCCTTTCTTGCCTTTCACTGTATACAAATGCCAATGCACATTATATCAAAGACTGAAATTAAGATATGAAATTACCAGAGGGAAATTTGTTAGGGTAAAGATGTTTTGGCCCCCAGTTTACATGTCACAAAAGCAAAAAAAGAGAAAATTTAACACCAAATTAAAAGCTTCGGTACTACAAAGAAAACAAATAGGAGAAAACTTTGGGCCACTGTTATGTGATGACGGGTTGGTATCTAAGGTAAAAGAAACTCAAACAACTTGATAGTAAATATATGATGATCTGGTGCGCACTTCTTAAAGGAGGAGCTACATATCTCCACAAATATGGGAAAATGTTCATTACTAGTCAAGGAAACACAGATCAGATTCGGTGAAACCTCACCTCCCTCCAGCGGGGATCAAAGAGATGAGGGCATAGAGTTGTTGAGGAGTCAGGAGAGGTGAAGTCAGCAACTCTGCCTTGCTTCAGTTCCTTTTACTTTTTGTTGTTGTTGTTGCTTGTTTCGTTTTTCTGATTTCTTTTGGTTTCTTTTTTTAACATTCTTTTTTATTATTATTAAGAAATTTTCTATTCATTTTATATACCCCCTCTTCTTGCCCCCCAGCATCCCCCACAACCCACCCCCCATTCCCACCTCTCCCAAGTCAAGGTCTCCCATGGGGAGTCTGCAGAGCCTGGCACACTCAGCTGAGGCAGGTCCAAGCTCCTTCCCCGCTGCACCAAGGCTGCAAAGGTGTCACACCCTAGGCACTCGGCTCCAAAAAGCCTACCCATGCACCAGGGACAGATCCTGATCCCCCTGCCTGGGGGGCCCCCAAACAGTTCAAGCTAAACAACTGTCTCACATATCCAGAGGGCCTAATCCAGTCCCATGGGGGCTCCACAGCTATTGGTCTACAGTTCATGGGTATCCACTAGTGTGACTGGTTGATACCAATCCAACATCACATTAATAGTGGACCAAAGTTTTCTCCCTTTTGTTTTCTTTGTTGTACAAGTGCTTTTTAGTTTGGTGTCAAATGACTCAGTTGTGAGGCAGGGATGTGTGCCTTTAATCACTGGCTCTTCTTTCTGATCAAAATAATTATTGTGATGATTCAAAGAGTAAGTGCTGAGCAAGAGCTTGCTGGCATGCCAATTCTTTCTCGGGTATTGTCTCTTAAGGGGTAGTTCAAGGTCGAGATGTAATTTTGGAAGTTGGTGCTAATAAAAGACACTTATCAAGTACTTATTATATGCCAGAGCTGGACTCAGAGCTTTCATGCATTATTTTATTGTAAGGCATTGTCTAGATCCACAGGGAAGATTTGATTATTCTGTCTACTATATAGAAGAAACGGGTTTGGAATTTATCAGAGCTTGAAGCATAGGCCTCTATGATTCTCTGAACCTGGGCTTTTAAGCCTTTTATTGTTTCGTACATGGGGACTAAATGAAGTACCTGTTGGGTCACCTACAGGTATTATGAGATGAAGAGTAGGATGAAGTTGAAGAGAAGGATGAAGAAAGGCAAAAGGAAGACTTCCTCTTCCTCTCTCATGTCAAGGGAATCACATTTGATAGAGAAGAAAAGCCAGCTAACGGGACAGAGAAAGTTGCCAAAACTTGAACAGAAGATCAGAGTCAGTGCTTCTGAACTTATGGGTCACCACCTGGGCCACAACAAGCCAGGTTCAGTTTGTCCACCCTCCCTTATAAGCCAATTTCAAGAGCTAAATTAATAGCAAGAAGAAGAAACTGAGGCCACACTTGGGAGGAGGGACAGAGATATCCAATGACTCCTCCCCTCTTGAGTCCATCCTCACGGTCCTATAGTGATCATTTTAATCCAAGGCAAGAAATAAGAATAACTAAGTCCACATGTGGTCCCCGCCCCACGTTGTCTCAGCCCAGCCTGAGTCAACCTTGAAAGGTCATCTGGCAATTGTGAACTGTTCAGTGTAGGTGCTGGGTCGTCTGGAAGGGCAGCAAGTGGTCTGATCAGGATTCCAGTGTATCTTTTCATACTCTTGGCAGAAAAACAAAAACAACAGCAACAAAACCAGAACACAATGGGTGGTGGCTATTGATACATAAGCCTGTCCACACCACCGAAGCATGGGACACCTTTGACTAAAGTGACCATGACTTACTAGTTGTTTTGTTCTATTTTGCTTTAAGACAGGGTCTCATATCTCTCAGGCTAGCCTTGAACTCACCATGCAGCTGAGGAGTACCTGACTTCCTCCTGCCCCCATTTCCTGAGTGTTGAGATTATAAGAATGGATCCCAGCATCCAGTTTACACGGTGATGAAAATTGAGCTCAGGGTCTTATGCATGCTAGTCGAGCACTCTACCAATCAAGCTACAACCTCAGTTCCAACGTACTCAATTTTTACACACCCTTTGTCATTTACAGGGTAGCAACTAAAGATAATGTTACCTATTTTCATGGGTCTAAGCAAAATGTAGAAGAATAAAATGAAGATATGAAATTCTACCTCTAGCCATGCCTTCTTCCGAGAATCCTTTGAACTAATTGGAAAAAACAAAAAAACAAACAAAAACAAAACAAAACAAAAAACAAACCCAAAAAACAAAAACAAAACAAAAAACAAGCTTGCTTTGGAAAATGAAACTTGGCTGGCTTTGGAGAGAAAGTTACTATAAGAGGAGGGAAAAGAAGAAACATTTCCCCCAAACACCTTTACCATACTTTGCCAACACTTGGCCTCTGGAGCCAAGAATAGGAAAGTAAGAATCACAAGCAAGGAAAAATGTCATATTACCAGAACAGTGTTTGCTGTTGTGAGCTCTACTAGTCTGGCCTTGCGGTCCTCAGTCTGTCTGAGCACACACTGCTTTGACAGCACCAGGTGATGTGTGTACGCTGAGATCAAGCTGTGCCTCGTTGAAGATACTTTGTATTGTGTAAAACAGTATTTGTCACCCCTGCCATGCCCCAAGAGACTATGCTTTACAAGCAGCATTTGACTCAGTCTTGCCGGCTAACTCTGTGCCTTGTGGTATAAACACCACAAACTGTCCAAGGCCACTCATGAGGCCCAGACAGATAAATAACCAAAGGTTGGGACACCATACTCTAAACTTACCAAAGCAGATTAGGCCAATTAAAGTCATATCAGAAAAAGAAAACAAGTTTGAAAACTTACTGAACACACCAGATATGACAAGTACAGCATGCTCCCTGGACCCCATAAACAGGACATTTAACGTTATAATAATAATGTCTTCACCAGCCCGTATTCTAACCCTTTTGTAACCATTCTGTAATATAATATGTACATACATGTGGATATGTTTGCTGTGTGATATGTAATGTGTGATCTGAGAATTAACATTTGTACTTAAAATTAAAATAAAAGGGCTTGCAACCAGCCAGCTATCATAGGAACTCAGGAGCACTTGGCAAATTACAGCCAACAAAACTAATGTATCTTGTGAATCTGTTATTCAATAAATTCTGAGATTGTGGAAGGACACTGTCATCTATGCTTCTGACATAGAACACTAACAGTAGTGTAAAGATTCCTTTAGGGGTGAGAGAATAATAAACTTAAACATTAGAAAGGAACACAATATCCTGCTCTCAAGAAAGCTCTGTTGAGAGAAAATGGCAGCCAGACCAGGAACAAAGGTCAATCTGAAGTGGTGGGGGAAGGGACAGTCTGGAAAGCACCTGTCTTCCAAGTGCAAGGACCTTCCATCCCCAGCACCTGTGTAAAAAGGCATGTATAATGATGGCATGTATAATGGCATGTACTTATAATCTCCGCATTGGGAGGCAGAGACAGGAGGATCCCTGAGGCTCATTAGCCAAAAGTGTAGTCCACTTGGTAATCTCCAGGCCAGTGAGAGACTCTGACTCAAAAAGAAGAGGATGGTGGAGTTGAAGATGACATCTGAACACTGGTTGTCATCTGGCTTTCTCATGCACAGGTACCCTGCCCCCCCCATAGGAATGTGAGTACCTGTATGCTCACATTCACACACACACACACACACACACACACACACACACACACACACACACACACAGACATTAAAAAATATTTTTTTAAAGATCACTGGGATCAGTTTTCCACTATTCTACAAATAGTACTCCTCTATGCTACTTCCCAATCTTATATTTTTTAGAGCTATGGTTAAAAATGAAGAGCCCTGAAATGTGGCTGTAAGCCCCCGCTCTCTGTTAATGTAGCTGTCTGGTCTTAGGCAAGTCCTAGTACCTTTCACATAGCAAGACCATGGAGGCGAGAACGTGCCATCCTGGGTAAGGCTTCTTCCACTGAAGACCAAACACTTTGAAAGTAGAGAACACTGAACTAGTAGACATATGTACATAGAATTGCCTTACAAAATAAATTGCAGAAATCTGGAGGTCCTTGAAGAGAAGACTGAACTGCAGGTCTTATTTTTTTTTTTTTTAAGCCATGAATTGATTTCCACTCCTTAGATGTAAAGCGGAACCTCCACAGACTGAGAAAGATAAAAAGCACAAAGCAACCAAGAGGCAAGAGGGGACTGAAGACACCCCACCCCACCTCACCTCACCCCCAGCAGGAAAACCACTGATTGCAAAGTCGACAAAGCTGTCTAGAAAAGAGGCGATGAAAGCTTTCGAAACCTCACTCTCCCTGATGGTTGAGAGTTACTACTGGAAGATTTTTTAAAGCTTCTGAAACCTCCCAGAGTTTGTCATTTTGTCGCTCATTGGCTGTTTCCCTAGCATGATTAGCAGTTTTAAAAATGCCATAAAACTAAAAAGTATCTGAGTTCTCAGCAAGAATATTGAGTTAGCCCACAGCCGGTGTAAATGGCCTCTTATTATATATCTTCCCCACCAGCCCAAAAGGGAGGGCTGTGGCAGCAGAGTAAAGAATCAAGGAAAAGGGGATCTTTCATGATGACTATCATTTACCAGTCAATAATTACTCATTAGCCTTTTCTCGTGCATTTCTGTTCTTAATGGCTCGGATATAAGCACCACTATCATCTACATCTTATATTTTGAAGAAACTGTGATTTAGAAAAGGACAAAGTAATTCACCGAGATTGTTGAAAATGAAAATAAATCGCCACAGCATGGTGATATAACTGTGAGACATTAGATTCCCATAGAGCTCCTTTCCACACTTACGGGACGCTATGCAGAAGGCTGTGAGGAGCTCCACAAAAGGGGATTGAGGAATCCATGAACAGAAGGGATAAATAGGGACCATGTCACACATTTCTGCTATGAAATACAAAGGATTAGAGAATTCTCCAATGTCTACATTTGAGAAAAAAAAGGAAACTCATGTACAACCTTCTTTGGAGTTTTTCTTGTTATTTGGTTGAATTATAATTATAATTACTAACCATTTGAAGCAGTACAGAAGTTTTTGGAGAGTCTAATGTGGCTGATGAAGTTATTCACTTCTTGCAAGCAGAGAGACAAAGGGGTAACAGGCAGGGTACCCCCAAAGACCTGTTCCTGCCATTTACTTCCTCCAGCTACTTCTCATCTCCCCAGATTTTCAGAACCTTCCAAACTAGCATCACTGGGAGCTGAGAGACAGTCTTTGTGTTAAAAGTACTTCCTGCTCTTCCAAAGGACCTGAGTCCAGTTCCCAGAACCCAAGTGGGGTGGCCTACAACTGCTTGTACCTCCACTCCAGGGGATCTGATGCCCTCTCATGGCCTCTGTGGGAACCCACACACATGTGACAAATGGACTCACATACACACACACACACACACACACACACACACACACACGGACACATAGACACACAGACACACGGACACACGGACATGGACGCACATAAATAAAATAGCATCAATGGCTGGAGATCCAGCTCCCTGACACATAAGCTTGTAGCACCCCCAACGCTTGATAACACTAACACAAGCAACAACTAAAAAGTAACTGCTACAAGTGGACTGACTGCCAGGACAGAGCATCTGAGAGCTGTGTAGCCTCAGGACATTTAGATAAAATAGGACTCTAAATATCTACCAAAGAGATCCTAAATGAAGTGGTACATGAAAACACCCTAGCGTTGACCCAGCACTTAATAGATGCTAAGTGAACCCCAGTTTCTTCCATAATGACAGGTGACATGGAGATGGTCCGTCTTACAACATGGTCCTCCTTTGCAGTGTAGCCACTGACAGGGCAGCAAGAATTCTGTCTGCTGGAATTTGGCCATAGAGAAGTGAAATGACAATTATCTCTTGTAATTCAATATAAACCAGTTTAAGGTTTGGATGGAATGAAAGCACTCTGCATGTCCTCCATCACATTTCTCTTTCTTGCATTCTCTTTTACTGGAAAACAGTACCCACCTTTACCCCAACCCATGAACAAAGAATGATGAATCTTGACAGTCAGTCTCCCCTAAGTTGTCAACTTCTAGTCCAGATTTCTGTCCACCCTCTCCATGAGTGGGCACAAGTCAGAGCTTCTCAACATCAGATCCCCCTCACATTTCCTCTTGATTCATAGTCCTACATTAAGACTCATCATCTCCCCTCCACTCAGGCCTATCTGTCCCCTGCAATACTTTCTTCAGAGCCTCCAAGAGTGATGCTGCATTGACTCCTCCACACAGTTGAAGGACACGTGTTTTCTCTAATGAACACAAAGACATATGCTCTAGCTCTGTTAACGAGAACAAGAGAGGAACAAGATGACATGTTCTTGGGCGACCAAAAACAAAGGGAGCAAATGGTTGCATCAAGTGAAGGGAGTATATGGAGAAGCAGTTAATCTGTGGGAGGAGAAACAAATTGACTCCAGCCTTTTCCAAGGACAATTTTGTAATAGCTATTAAATTTAATAGTGCACATTTTTCAAGATAACATCTCTACTTCATTGCCAGCTCTCCTAAAGAAACACTTGCATAAGTACTTAAGGAAGTACCCAGGCTGAAGGAAGTGCATAGTTATGTGTCTATAAGGCTAAAACACCAGGGCAACTGAAATGTCACTCAACAGGTAATGAAATAACTCACAGCAGCTAACATGACAAGGCAAGCCTCTACCCAGAATGAGAAAGGAAGTGGTCTGATGTACAAATGAGATGAATAAAACCAAATGCAAAGTCTTCATGTGGCATTAATGGATTTAAAAAAAAAAACAACATATGCAAGGAAGAAGAGTAGATGAGAAACAGCAAGGAATGATAGTATCAATGTTTATAGGGTACAGAGCAGGAAGAAGCTGAAAGGCTGCATTCTGCTTTAGAGGTCACAGAACTGGTGAGGTGCTGTGGAGGAGAAGGTGTTCATGACAGAAATGAATACAAACAGGCAAACAGCAGGAACCACCTGCCCACTCCAATGGAAAAATCCTTATAATGAGCCTTTTAAAAAAGGTGTCTAGTATAGCCAAGCATGGTGGCACACACGTTTAATTGCAGTACTTGGGTGTCAGAGGCAGGCAGATCTCTGAGAGTTCAAGGCCAGCCTGGTCTACAAAGTGAGTTCTAGGACAGCCAGGGCTATACAGAGAATCCATGTCTTAAAAACACAAAAACAAATATATCTTGTAGGGCTGGACCAACAGCTCAGCAGTTGAGAGCATTTGCTGGTCTTCCAGAAGACTCAGTTCCATGCACTCACATAAGTGGCTTACAACTGCCTGAAACTGCAGCTTCAAGGGATCCAATGCCTCTATGAGCGCCCCCCACATGTGTGGCATTCACTCACACAGACACACAGACACACAGACACACACAACACACACACACATATGTATATATATATACACACACACACGTCTATCAGTATAAAGCTTTTAAGTGTACAGTGTGGTCCAATGAGATGGTTTAGTGGATAGTTGATGGTACACATGGCTCCAGACCCAGAGCTGGCAGTAAACTGTATCACTGCCATGTTGGGAAGCTGACAGGGACAGAGCCAGCAGCCACAGCTGCCATTTCAGTCTTACAAAGATGGATATTACACAGACAATCTGGTTTTTCTTGTCTTTGGGATTTTTAATTGCAGAAAAAGATTTGATCGTAAAAGCTGTTGAGTTAAACAAATATGTAAATTTTAAAGGTAGCTTGACTTCAAAATTTAGATATAAGGATATGTTGCTTTGGAAAAGAGTCTCTGCTTTTGTTTCCACAGAAAGCCAGAGACTGTGGATTTGTTCCAGATTAAGATACATCAGGTTTGATCAGCCAAGACCACCTGAAAGGTCTTCGATGACACCATGGCCCAGATGATCCAACATCCAGAATGGTTTCAAGGCAACTGGCTCAGAGGTTTACCCTCACAGACTACTCCATAATCCTAAAATTTTCTTTGTGTCCCTATAAGATACAGCGCCCCCCTCCAGCAGAAAGTAGTAAGAAAAACTACGTCCAATTTCCCCAAAATTATCAAGCTGGCTTTGGAGATGGAATTGGCTCACCCCTTCTCTAAACCCAGACATATTGCTAAAAGAAAAGGTTAAGAGATTTTTATATCCCAAATCAGAAGAGCCCTCTGGTGTGGGACAGAAAAAAACCAATATTTTTATTTAAAGCAGGTTTATTATAAATGCGATCTCTTTCTAAAGAAGAAAAGGGGATATGATACAGATATAATAGGATGAAAGGTAGATTAAGGAACTTACTTCTAAAGAACAACAATTTGTTTAAAATATTTTACATTAGTATAGATTTTAGTCTATTGATACAAACTTAAAGTTAATTTTGTTATACTGTGTGCATATTTCTACTCTTATTTAAGGTATTATGTTTGTATAGCTCATTTTAAATTGAAATGGATAATTAAAAATTAATAATTAATATTAGTCATCTATGATAATCATACTCATAGCCATGTTAGTTAGGTCTTCTGGATATACATAGAGATATTTCAGATAGATAGGTAATCTTCAAATACTTCAAAGACCTACAGAATATGGCACTTAAAATACTTTTAAAATTTAGACTTTCTGGACAGTGAGACATGTCTGCTCCTGGCAGCACCAATTTACTTCAGAGAGGAGGATGGGCATTGAAGACACTTCATATGGAATTTATCTTCACCTTGGCAAAAATAACCATTTGTGCAAGAAACTGTTCTTGCCTGAACTGCTTGATCAACTGAACATGCAGGACCCGTAGAAAGGTGACCACTGAACTTTGCTTGACAAAATGGTCCTTCAGGCTCCTGCTTCACAGAGGAAACTGCCAGACATTCTACAGGACACCGAAAAAAGTGACCAAGAGACTCTAGCCCTCTGGGCTGCAGACAAATGCTCCAAATTTACAAAGGAACATTAGACTGTCCAGGCTGCCAGCTGTCTCTGTCTACCCTACAAGACTCCCGAAAGTTGCTTGCATCCTTCTCCTGGTTCTCAGGTAATATTGTATCCTTCTGAGGTCTTTGATATGGTTGAAGACTAGATAGTTATAATTTCTCAGTTATGATAAAAGATACGTTAGTTATAAAACCTTGGACTCACAAATATAAGATAGATAGGATATCTTCTTTAATATTGTAACTGTAATTCTTGCTTGATAATTGTTTTGTTATATGTAATTTTACTATGTAAAAGTTAAAACCTTCCTTAAAAAAAAAAAAAAAAAAGAAAAGGGGAAGTGTTGTGGATATTACTCTGTGTAAATAAAATTCTGATTGGCCAGTGGCCAGGCAGGAAGTGTAGGCGGGACAAGAGAGAAGAGAATTTTGGGAGGTAGAAGGCTGGGGCAAAGAGACACTGCCAGCCACCGCCAGGACAAGATGTAAGTACAGGTAAGCCACGAACCAAGTGGCAAAGTATAGATTAATAGAAATGGGTTAATTTAAGATAGAAGTAGATAACAAGAAGCCTGCCATGGCCATACAGTTTGTAAACAATGTAAGTTGTTGGGTGATTACTTTGTTGGTTCTGAGTGTCTATGGGCCTGGCGGGTGAGAGAGATTTGTCCTGACTGGGGGCCAGGCAGGAAAACTCTAACTACAAAAAGCCTTTGCAGCACAAACTTGATGAGTTCAAGCCCCCAGATAGAGGTGGAAGAAGAGACATGACTCCACAGCTTTGTCCTCTGACCTTCATGTGCATGCCATGGCCCAAATGTCACTATTCACACATCATAATAGGAAATAAGTAAAAATGTAAACTAAATGTATAGAGTATAAGAAGGTACAGTTTTTGTCCCAGGGGAGCTCTATGTTTGCTGGGTGGTCACATAACAATGCTTTGTGGGATACAGAAAGAAGTAACCAAAGCAAAGAAGAGAGCCCAACTAATGGGTTTTGTACCAGGTACAATACAAGAAGCTTGCATATCTCAAGGACCCTAAAGTTTACAACATCAATACTGCAGATACATTTTATAAGGTTACTCTCAATGGGAAAGAATACACATATAAATAAGGCAATAGTATAAAATCATCTAGAGTGTTCTGACTAGTAGATAGATTGTTTCAGGAGAAGGGGCTGGGATTGAGGATAAAATGTACAAGAGAATTTTGTTTCCCATTGTTTTATGTCCCCCTCACAAAAGCACACTGACATAATGTCTGTGTGGTTTGAAATCAGTAAATAATGGGCTGACAGATGGAAAGGCAATTTGAGTTAGAAGTTGCTGAGGAAAAGGAAAGGCCTCGAGAGAGGAGCCTCAGAAAGCAGAAGGCAAGAATGTTTCACTTTCCTCTGGACTAGCTGGAGGATGTGGGAGACAACCACTGTGGAACCAAAATAGCTGATTCCAAGAGCCACAGACAGACACCAGAGTGTTCCCAGGGCCAGAGGCAAACCACTCAGAGAACAGAGAGCCCTCCCTGACCTCGAGGCTGAGAAGTTTCAAACTCACCAGTTTTCTGTGTCATCTGCTGTGAAGTTAATGAAAGAACCCAAGCTTGGGACCCTTGAAAAAACAAAGAGAGAACAAAGTCCTCATAAGTTTCTAGCCAGAAGTGTAATAGTAAATATGACAGAGATGTCATGTGCAAGTCCCCAAACTTCATGAATTAAAGCAGGTGCTCTCCCTCCTCCCTCTTCCCTTCCCCTCCTCCTTCCAAGCTACAGGAAGGAACCAACCACACACACTGCCATGATGTCCATGTGCCTCAGGTGGACATCCTGGCACAAAGGATTGGGGTCATCTCTGGATCACTTTTATTCAGAGTTTACATATCCCCAGCTGAGGGAGAAGGGAAGCTCCAAGCAATATGGTCTTCATACCTGTGGGTATGAGTAAGGCTGTGTCTGCAGACATGGTCACCATGCTTCTTTGAGAGTGCTTGGATGAAGAAAGAGTTTCTGATTCTGGAGGAGAAAAAGATTTTTTAAACTGATAAAAAAAATAATGATAACTATCAACAGTGTGGTGGGTGGTGGGATTCAGGACTCTTTTTATTATTGTCTTTGTTATTATCGATACATTTACAGTTTTTCTCAATAATTGGAGGTGATTTTTAGAATTAAAAACAGATCATAACCTTTGTTTTAAGATGATTATTTTAAAGTTGGAGAGATGGCCCATACAATATGCAGTGCTTGCCATTCAAGCATAAGGACCTGAGTTTAGATCCCTGGCACTCATGTAAAAAGCTGGTCATAGTGGTATGTGCCTGTAACCCCAGCAGGGGAAGCAGAGACAGGCAGGCCCCTGGAATATGCTTCCTAGGTATTCCAGCTGAAACTGTGAGCCAGGTTCAGTGAGAAACCCTGTGTCAAAAAACAAGTTGAGTAGTGATTGAGGAATGCTTCAACCTCTGACCTCCACACTCACACACACACACACACACGCACATGCACACGCACACGCACACGCACTCACACACACACGCACACACACGAGATGATTGTTTCAAAACACAAAAGAACAAAAATACTCACAAAATTTGATTAATTAGGAGCTCAAGGATTTTAGTGACTACTCAGAATATAACAGAATTAACCAACTCAACATTGAAAAGCTGTTTGAATTATCCAGGCCTCTGGGAGGCAGCTGGGTTGCCTGGAAAATCAGTCAAGCTACTTTACAATGACTTTCTGATATTTTTTTTATTCTGTAATCAGAAGCATAGTGAGAACCTTAACAAATCCCTAAGCCGTGGAGTAGGTCACCCAGAGTTATGAGATTCAGGATCAAGAAAAATTCAGAACAAAATAGAAGTTAAGAAACAAGTATATAACTGATTACTGTTAAGGAATATATCTTACATTCTTTTAAAAAGTTTTTATTAGTGTATATTAATTATACATAATGTATTTATTACATTTTGATATATGTATATAATGCATTTTTATTATACTCACCCCATTACCTTCTCTTGTCTGTTTTCCAGTCTTGCTGATTCTCTTCCTCTTTTCAGTCTCTCTCTTTCTCCTTCTCCTTCTCTCTCTCTCTCTCTCTCTCTCTCTCTCTCTCTCTCTCTCTCTGTCTGTGTGTGTGTGTGTGTGTGTGCATGCATGCATGCACATTCCAATGAGCCAATTAGAATTACTTACAGGAGCATAGGTACATAGGTGATAAGTCATTTACAGCAGCATGGGTAGTCTACTGAAGAAAATACCTCTCCCCAAAAACCATGAGCTGGGAAGGGGTGGGCATCATGAACCCCCTCCTCTTATAAATCTTAAGGCCACTAATTAGCCATCTTACTTCAACCAATCTCAAACACTTAGAGATTTTTGTTCCTGAGGGAGTTTGACCCTGGATAACCTTCAACACACAGATTCTGCAAGACTCCTCAGAGGTCAAGTGGAGAACCTAAAATGCTGACTTGACACAAATATAAAGGAAAAGAAACACATACACATGAGTGCACGTGCAGGTCACTGGGTTAGCCACTGTACAAGAATCCATTCCAAAGGAAATCACAATATTATCTGAGCAGCAGAGGTGAAAGAATGGACAATTCTCACCTGCAGTGATGGCAGACCCTTTGGTGAAGATCTCAGAGTTTGAAAAACTTGTGGTTTCTTGTGAGAAGGAGCTAGGTGTTGTTGAGGGGCATGTAGTTACTGCTGTAGTGAGGACAATGGTGGCCAGTGGCTGGGGTGGTGTTGCAGTTGTGAGGTCAGATGTGGTCATGACTGTTGTTGGAAGCTCTGTTGTGGTGGTGGTCAAGTAAGGAGTGGTTGTTGGTCTTGTGGTAGTTGTTGGTCTTGTGGTGGTTGTTGGTTTGGGGGTTGTTGGGGCTGTAATCAAGTAGAGATGGGGAATCAGAAACACCACAAACACAACCCAAGATCTTTCTACTTCTGTTGGCCTCTCTTGGTGCATTGGCTTGGACCACTCATTACAGCTGAGTTTCTTGTCACATTTCTATCCTTTCTGGTCTATTTGTCACACTCTGGCTACAGAAATCTTATTAAAAATATCTATGCTATGCATGCCCATGCCATGCTGAAAACTCCTCAGCAGTTCTCTTTGTCTACCAGATTAAGAAATAAAACAAAACCCACTTAGGTCTGCTTGTTGCCCTGCAATGTGCTGCCCGCGCTTCTGTCATCCCAGTCACGTGTTGCTGGAAGAGAACCTTCTCACTTTCCTCCACCATCTCTCCTTTCTGTATTTCTTTCCCTGCATCCATGATCTTCCAGCTGCAGCAATGTCTGCACCTGCTTTACCTCATCCTTACTCCAGCTGCTGGTCCTCTTCAGCATGCTAGCCCTTACTGAGCAATCAGATCTCAGCTAAAAGCTCTCTTCTCTGCAGTAACAAGTCTTCCATGTTGTATGCCCTAATACCTGATCATCATGGCATCTATTGTATTTTTATAACTACACATTTGTTTGTTTACTATTGATTCATGTCTGATTCTCCCACCATACTATCATACACAAGGAAACCAAGCATTTATTCTGTTCTGTGACATGAATCTGATACCTATCACAGTATCTAGTACTATACAAATGAATTAATGCATAAGAGTGAGCCCACAGCCAGGAGTCACAGAGCACACCCATAGTCCTAACTCTTGGACACCTAAGGCAGGAGAATCTCCAGTTCAAGGTCAGCCTAGGCTACATAGTGGGACTCTATCTTAAAATACACAAAGTGGTCCCTAGGTATGCAACTTTGGGTGAGACTCACTTCATTAACATAGATTTTGGGTTCATTATTCACAGTTTTTTGTATGACTCTCACCCTCTCCAGGATATGCCAAATTCCTATAGGCTTTAATGAAGCAAAAGGATAGTATTTGTTCCACTCAACTTGGAATTGATCCTGCAGAGTACTGAGATCAACAATGTTTTATAAACTAGTAAGTAGTTAAGATACCACATAAATAAAGAGATGACTCCTGTTGGACTAAGTTAATGTCAATAAACATCTTTTTCCTCTACTTTGATAGCACAAATTTGCTGTAAGACTAAAATAAATATGCAAATACGCATGGGAGCTCACTAACTAAAATCATTCAGTTCCAAATTCAGAACATGAGAGCCATCTGAGCAGACTAAGAACATAGCCACCCATGTGGTAAAAGTGCTTATTGTTCATGTACTTCAGCCATAAGATCCATGTCGCCTGTCCTACACAGCCCAATCTTTAAGGGTACCTTCACATCCCAAAGTTTACCCAAAGCATCGATAGGAATGGAAAGAAAAAGAGCTTGAGAGCAGCCAGGGGTGGTGCCCAATGCTCTTCTCCCTCTTCCAGGAATCATAAATCATTTGCTTGTAGGCTAAAACTGACCTATGGATATTATTCAGTTCACATGGTATTTTTTGTTTATTATATGGAAATCAGTCAATATGAAAAAAAAATGTGATTCACATAAAAATTGGAAGGTCAAAAAAAAATGGGCCAAATTTCTGTAAGGTGAGGACCAGCCTCCACCCAGATAGACGGCACGTTCCATCTTCAGCATCTTTCATTTACCAGCTGGATCCCCTCATTCACTTCTGCAGCTGTCCTGGCTGTGACTAGCATGTGGGTTTCCCTGCCCACACTCTGTGGCTCACCACTTGAAATCCAGCCTGCTCACCCTCTGCTCAGGTAAACTGCCTTTTCACCAGCACCCACTGAATGAATCTGTTACCACAAACCACGGAGCTCTTTCTCAGAGCTGAGTTCCATTCTCTCCTCACCTCTCCTCAGCTCCAGGCGCACAGTCTTCTTGACATCATTGAACCAGCCAGGCACCTCTATACGGCAGCAGTACACCCCACTGTCCTCTTGATTGGTGTTTGAGATGGTCAAGGACACATCACCCTGCCAGATACTCCCCCTAAGTGCATATTTGGACGACTTCCTGGAGATGATTTTTGTTCCATCTGTGTGGAGAAGCTCCTGGTTGCACTTGGAATTGGGACATGCACCTTTGCCCCAGCACATGCTGTTGCGGTTCCTGGACCAGGATGTGTGCCGACAAGGCAAAGTCACCGACTGGCCCAAAAACCCTGTTACTATATCCTGGGAGGCAGCTGGTGCTAAGGGGAAAGTGAGAAAGCTGTTATGCAGTTGAAAACCTCTGGATTACACTCCAACATTTGTGTACAAATAGAGGCTTCCAGGGAGACAAGAGAGTTCTTTGTTAATGTAGCACAAATGTTGATGTGCTTGCCTGTTCTCCTGGACGCCTAAGTCCACAAGCTTCCATACCAAAATTAGTGAAAAGAGGTCTGGAATCTCTAAACTTATCTCCACAGAAAGACCCTTTTAAGCCAATTTAAACACTCTGCTCACCATTCCGTTAGTCTTGCCCATGTATTTCACCAAAAGCCACCCAAAACCTGTGCCTGTTCCCATCGTCTCACTAAGTAGATATCGCATGCTGCTGATTGAATGTCTCAAATGGGTTAACCAACCCAGACAGAATCCTAACAGGAAAGAATGCTGCTTAGGTAGACTCCATTTTCCTACTCCATGTTCAGAAATGGAGGTGGGACTTGCTCACTCTGGATCATCTGTTTGCTGCTAGGTGATACAAAGTTAGGAAGAGTTCATGGATATGCACTTCTTTACTGTTTAAAATGTCATTAGTGTGTGTGTGTATGTGTGTGTGTGTGTGTGTGTGTGTGTGTGTGTTTGTAGTGAGTTGAATACATGCTACAATGAGTGTGTGATGCTTAGAGGGTGTTTATGAATTGGTTCCTTCCTCCTACTTTCACATTAGTCCTGGGGACTGAGCAGAGGTCTTTAGGCTTTAGAGCAGTACTTCTCAACCTGTGGGTCACAACCCCTTTGGGGGTCCTATATCATATATCCTGAATATATCATATATTTATATTATGATTCATAAACATAAAAGTAGCAAAAATATAATTTTGAAGTAGCAACAAAATAATTTTATGGTGGCAGTCACCACAACATGTGTTACAGGGTCACAGCTTTAGGAAGGTATGAGAACCACGGCTCTAGAGCACACACCTGTACCTGCTGAGCCACCTTGCTGGACCTAACTTTATTGGTGAAATTATTAAGACCACTCCACATAGTTAAAAGGGAGGTTTATTTTGTGGGATAACTTACAAATGAAGGGGTAGGTTGCAGGGTCTGGCAAAGGTATAGGGCAGTCCGGCGGTGTTCTCTGGAGAACTCTGCTTGGTCTCTTCCTGCGTCCCGTGTCCCGGAACCAAGAGACCCCCCTCCTCCTGCTCCTCGGTCTTCCGCTCCCTCCTCTGCCCCGCCTTGTGGGCGTGATCATTACTGAAGCCTCAATGGAGGTTGGAACTTCCAGGCCAATGCTGGGATGGCTATCCACTACATAACTTATTTATTCCTTTTTAACACTGTTTAATAATTTCACTCATGCTTATAATGTATTTTTGATGAAATCCATTGTCTAGTCTTTCTCCTCCAATTTCTCCCCAATTACCCCCACACCCTTCCAACTCATGTACTCCCTTGTTTAAAAACCTAAGGGAGTCCACTTGGTGCTGCCAGTATAAGCATGCATGGAGGACCATCTGCTAGAGCATGGATAGCCTGTCGGGGCCACAGCCCTGACAACAACAGACTGTCCCTCTCCTAGCGGTCATCAAATGCCAACAGCTTCCCTTGCTTGGGATGGGACTTGATGACCCGCTTAACAGTCGTGTGAGGCCTTTGCTGGCTTAATCTTGTACAGGTCCTATGCACACAGCCACAGCTCCTGACTCACTCATTTACTCTTTTCAAAGAAGATGTATGTGCCTTTCTTTAATGTGGGTAAGTATTTTGCCTGTAGGCATATAATCACACAGCATGTGTGCCTAGTGCCTATAGTAGCCAGAAGACAGTACCGGATCCCCTGGAACTGGTGTTTTGATTAGCTGTAAGTTGTCATGTGGGCGCTGGGAATCAAACCCAGGTTCTCTGGAAGGAAGCAAGTGCTCTGAACCACTAGGTCATCTCTCTAGACTCCACTTATTTTTCTTTTAATGGATAACTAATCATCATATATATTTATGGGGTACAATAACTATGGGACATTAAAAGTGATTTAGAAAATTTGAAATATGCATTATTACTCTGATTGTGTCTCTTTTGTGAAGTAAGTAAACAAAACCCTTGTGTCTTCTTATAGACACTGATATATGAAAGCAGATGCCTAGAAATTATCTGCTGAGGTTGACAGCAATCTCATGGCACCAATGCCTCCATGATGAAAGGAAAGAACTGGAACTTGGCATGGCGATCAAAAGGGATTTAACCTTTATAATGTTCTTCTCTTTTCACCCAAAAGTTTCCATATTACTCACCTAATAAAAAAAATTACTATTCAAAAAAGGAAGCAAGAAACTTGGTATGGCAGAAAGATCCCCTTTGGAGTGACATGGTGAACGTCATTTTTCTATCAGTGTGTGTTTGGGGGTTCTTGAAGGGAAGCCACACTCTTCATTATCGAAAGGCACAGAGGGCAGTACTTGCCACAAAAGGAGTTCCAACATCCATATGCCAAGAAACATCATGCAATTAACCTCATAAAATTCCTAAAAGTTTGAGAATGAGGAACCACACACATTAGATGCAGAAACAGAATGAGAAACGTTTCCTTCAGCTATGAAAGTGTCAGGGAGAAATGAAATCACAGCAGCCATATCAGTTTCTCATGTGCGATGCTCCCAGATTACAGCTGTATGTGAACGCAGCCTCTCTGTCACTGCCAGCCTTTTTCCTCTCTAGCTGGTGACCTTTAGACCTTTCCCCAATCCAAACCCCAGTTTTGTCAGACTGAAGATGTCATGGACCACCTCTTCTGACACATCTACTTTTGATCCTTGGAAACTCTGAATGGTCACTGTCTTCTCAGTTGACCATTTAAGTAAAGACACATTAAAAAGAAATAAATCAGCCAGGCAGAGTGATGCACACCTGTAATCCCTATACTCAGTAGGCAGAAGCAGGCCTAAGGGAGCTCCTGCTACCTAGCAAGACTCTATGTCAGAATCAAACAGTTAAATAAGCAAACAGAGAGATCAGTTCACCAGGTGCTGTCTCCTTGAAGGGAGGCTGGGCAGCTATGTCCCTGCACAGATGGGACATAAGGACATAAACTCCAGCTATTTTTTTCTATAGTTTTGCTATGTAACAAAAAACTTCTTAGACAAGGTATTTGTCATCCCAGCACTCAGGGGGGGTGAGGCAGGAGAGTTCCAAGTTGAAGTCCAATCTGGGTAACACTGTTAGACACTGTCTCAAATAAATATAAGTAAATAAGTAAGTAAGTAAGTAATAAGTGCTTGTGTAAAATTCAAACAGAGGTTGTGAAAACAGAGACTGCCTTCACTCCATGAATTGCTTCTGGAATGTCTACGTACTCATGACATCATGTGCCAAGTTACAGGAGATGTAGCAGTCCCCACCCACCTTCTGGGCTCTACAGAGGATCTGAGGATAGAGGCAGCAGAGCTAGCTAGCACTTAGTGTGGCAACAAGTTCTCTAACACAGGAACCTCCATGATAAGAACTCAGCAGAAACCCCTGAAGCAGACTGGAAACTGCAGGTGAATAGGAAAAGCTTTGTTTACCAGAGACCTGGCTTGACCTCCTCTATTCAAGAATGAGAGGAAGAGGGTGAGGCAGAGTGATACAAGCCATATTCACAATGTCAGCATTAGTGACTGGGAGGGCTGCAGCCCAAAGCAGAGTGGTTGCTGGACACCTCAGAGTCTCCATCCAAACTGACTGTTCATTCATCTGTGTCAGTCTGAATCTGCAAACAGTGTGATGAAGAGAAACCTCCCTGTAGGTGGGCACTAACACTTAG
This sequence comes from Onychomys torridus, assembly GCF_903995425.1. Classification (NCBI taxonomy): domain Eukaryota; kingdom Metazoa; phylum Chordata; class Mammalia; order Rodentia; family Cricetidae; genus Onychomys; species Onychomys torridus. The sequence continues at coordinate 35,227,615 of NC_050450.1, read as the reverse complement.
GAGGCAGAAGGAGGAGGATTGTTGACTTCCAAGCAGCCTAGACTACACAGTGAGATCCCGTCTCAAAGAAACAGAGACAGTGGTAGGGCATGGTGAGGTATGCCTTTAATCCCAACACTTCAGGGACAGAAACAGGAGGATCTCTGTGAGTTTCAGGAACAGGCAGAGTTACATAATATAAAGACCTCATCTCAAAATATCAAAAGGGGTGGGGGGTGGAGAGAAGAAGGAAAGGAGAGAGAACTCATTATGAAGCCCTATTGCTAGCAAGACAAAACAAAATAGAAAGCGAATAAAATCTCCTGAAAACAAAGAGAATAATAAGCATATATAAGCTCTTTCTTTTTTAAGCCCTGTGGATGAAATTTCTCATGCCCTTCATTTGACACCTTGTTTCTTCTATGCCATCTCTTAAACTGTTATTTCTAACCCAAGCACAGATAAACTCACCCCTGGAACACCAAATTAGTCCCTAGGGAAAAAAATCTCTGTGTAACAAGGCAAGGATGATATCCTATAAAAGTGTAAGTCTAGAAGGAGGCAGGTGTTAGTAGGACCCCTACCTTACAGTCTACCCTCCCTGGGACCCAAAATGGAAGCCTCCAAAACACTTACTCAGATAAAGACACCAGAGCTCTGTCACCAGCCAGAAGAGAAGAAGCTCCTTGGACATTTTGACAGGAGTCTGTGTGTCTGTCAAAACCCATGCCTTATATCACAATTACTGCTGACAGGGTGGGACATTGAACTCTCACTTCCTGTTCTGCCTTACAATCTTCCTGTTTCCTCATCCTAAATGATCTCCCTCAATCTGGGATGTGTGATCAAATGTGCTGAGCACTTTTCTTATGGTGGCCAGTGTGTATGTGTAAATGTGGGGAGGGACAGTGTGGGTGCCAATTTGCTTCTCTGTCCTTTGTCCTGTGTGTGCCTGGTCACGTGTGTGAGTGTGTGTCAACTGCAGAAGCCACAGTGTTCCTCGTCATGGCCAAAGCAAAGCTAAACTAGGGTTTGATCCACTCCCATCCTGGGCACTCACCATGAAGCTCTCAACCCCTTGCCTTCACAATGGAAAATGAAAAGTAGGGTGCAATCAGTCACTGAAAGAAATACGCTCCCTACACTGTCAGAGTTTATTAGAACAGGAAAGAAGATCTCCAGTAGAGGAAGCTCACCAAGTTAGTTCCAAAACAGGCCTGCCTTCAAGCAGACCCACAGCCCATCACTACCAACAAGGAAGAGCACAAAGCATAAGTTGGAAACCAGATGAGAGGGCCTGGATGGGATGGTTTTGTAGTTCTTTGGGATTCTATAAACACAATGACATACTCAACCTGAACAAGGCAAAGGAAAAATCAGGCCAACCCTCACCAACCAGACTAGAACTAAGACATAACACAGGGGTGGGGTCCTAGAACAGAAAGAGTCCCTTAGGTTGGAGCTGGCTGTGTGGTTAAGAGCATTTGCTGCCCTTGCAGAGGACCCAGCACTCACATGGCAGCTCATAACTGTCTGTAAACCCAATTCCAGGGAACCTAACACCCTCTTCTGGCTTTTTTGGATACCAGGCATGTGTATGATGCACATACATACATGCAAACAAACACTCATACATATAAAATAAAACTAAAAATTATTACTAAAATAAGAAAAAAACCCACTAAATGAAAACAAAAGTCTAGTTAAAGAAGTCTAAATAACGTTTGGACTTTTATCCATTGTGATGCTTCATTACTAATTTATTAATTGTAATACATACAAGAACCTAATGTATGATATGAATAATAAACTACCCCTGAGTATAAACCCAAAGGAATGCAAGTCAGCATACCACAGAGAGACTTGCACATCCATGTTTATTACAACACTATTCACAACAGTCCAGATGGCTGTGCTGTGGTGGTCTGAATCAGAACGGGCCCCTACACTCGTGTGTTTGAACACTTGGTCCCCAGGTAGTGGAGATGTTTGGGAAGGATTAGGAGGTGTGGCCTTGTTGGAAGAGCTGTGTCACTGGGGGCAGGTTTTGAGATTCTAAGACTGGCCATTCCCAGTATGTTTTCTCTGCCACCTGCTTGCAGATGAAGATGTGAGCTCTCAGCTATTCCTGCCACCATGCCTTTGTTCTTCTACCATCATAAACTCTAACCCTCTGAAACCACAAGTGCAACTGAACACTTTCTAAGTTGTCCTGGCCATGGTGCTTTGTCACAGCAGTAGAAAAGCAACTGAAACAATAGGCAGCCAGCCTAGATGTCCATTAATAGGTGACTGAACAGAGGAATGTAGTAGGCACTCAGAAGGGACTCTTACTCTGCTATAAAGGAAAGTGAAATACATCATGTGAAGGAAAAGAGACAGAACCAGAGATCATCATGTTAACTGAAATAAAGCCAACCAGACTGACAGACACTGCTTAGTGCTGTGACTTTTAATGGAAAAAGTCACAGTGACACCCCAAAGAAGTCATTCTATCCAAGTCCACTTGGTAAACCAATGAATTTATTGGGGTTGTCTATACCAGGAAGGATAAGGGATTATTACTAGAGAACAGGCCTGACTTGTGGGTTGACGCATCACCTAAACACCTTCTCCGGCATGGGTGAGGACTCTAATGCTATACCACTTGAGTCCCCCCCCTCACCATCCCCCAAAAGCACACATAGGCCAGAGGCAGGAAAAGGTGGAATCTCAGGTGAGGGTCTGGCAACATTCCCTACTCACCCCTATGATGAGAGAAAGATAACAGTCCCACGGCCATTACCTCAGATCTGGCTATCACTGTGCTGCTTTGTTTCTTTGCAATGACTGCAAGACCAAGGTCCTTTGTAGTTCATCACCACAACCATGATAGCAACAGTCATATTAATCGTAGAGGAAGCAGTAGTATCATAAAGTGTCTGTTTGCTCTAATACACAGAATCCATGTGTATGAGTGTTTATAGGAAAGTAGAATGGGGTCTGTAGGGAAAGGAAGGGAAGATATCTAAAGAAGTCAAGTGAGGGTAATGGCCAAAAGAAGACAGAAAGAGAGAGAGAGGGAGGGAGGAAGGGAGGAAGGGATGGAGGGAGGAAGGAAGGGAGGAAAGAAAGAAGAAAAAAGGAAGGAAGGAAAGGAGGAACAAAAAACAGACAGACAGAAAGAAAGAAACAAACAAACAGAAATAAAGAAAGAAGAAAAAGGAAGGAAGGAAAGAAAGACAGACAGAAAGAAACAAAGAAAGAAAGAAAAAGAAAGGAAGAAAGAAGAGAAAAGTCGGGCTGGGAGAGATGACTCAATGGTTAAGAGCACTATCTGCTCTTCCAGAAGACATGTGTTTGACTCCCAGCAGTCATATTAGATGGCTCACAACCATCTGCAACCCCAGTCACCGGATATCTGATGCCCTCTGCTGGCCTCTGTGGGGCACTACATACACATGGGCCACAAACATAGATGCAAGCAAAATACCTATATACACAAAACAAATAATAAATTTAAAAACAAGGCTATTTAACTATTGTGCCACATTTTTTTTCATATTAAACTTTGTAGTTTTTTTTATTTTGTTTTGTTTTGTTTTGTTTTTTTTTGAGCTGAGGGATTGAACCCAGGGCCTTGAGCTTGCTAGGCGAGTGCTCTACCACTGAGCTAAATCCCCAACCCTAAACTTGTAGTTTTATTCAGGTTTGATTTTTAACAAATGTGTCAAGGAGAGAGCCACAGGAAAGGGTGAAGCCCATGGGGGCAAGGCCCTCCCAGATGCCTGAGGAGGGATCCTGTCTGCTTCCCCCCTGCCAATCTCACCACCACTAAAAGGGATTGGGGAAGAGACCCAGGCAGGGAAGGGGGCTAGTCCCCAGTCTGTACAAGTGGTGCTTGGGGGTGAAGGACTATGGAGAACAGGGGACCAGACAAGGGAGAGTGGGATAAAGGCACAAGACCATTTGCCAGAATCCACAGCTTTCTGATTCCAAATTGAATCAAAAAGAAAAAAAAAAGGAGAGGTGGAGGACCTAACCAATACCCAGTTCCCTTTCCCCCTCCAGGGCTGTGAGGGAAGAGGCAGGTAGTAGCTTCACCAAGGCCATGGCTCCCTCATTCCTAGCCAAGGGAGCTAGGTGAAGTGCAGGGTCTCCCCGACAGTTTGAAGGGGTGAGAAAAAAAACAAAATAAAACGTCAAATAAATTGTATAGGAGTCCATCCAAGGGCCCAGCCAGAGTGGAACCCAGCTTGGGGGGAGGGGGGGCTCTGTAGGCTCAAGGATCACTGATGCCACCACCGCCACCTTGAGAGCCAGTTACTTTGTCATGGCCTTGATGGCAACCGCTGCCTCCTATGTCATGGCAGACAGGGCCGTGATCAGGATCTCTTCTCCACAGTCATGCTTCTGCTCAATCTCCTTGCCAAGGTCTCCCTCAGGCCAATGAAGGTCCGCTCTTCCCTCACCACTGTCCCGGAGCAGGGATAGGTACCCATCCTGGATGCCAATCAGCTGGAAATCGTTCCTTTTAATGTTGGGGACATCCATATTATGAGTTGACAGGCAGATATCTTCATATTTCTTCCCAGTAAAAAAGAAAAAAAAAAGAGCAAATGTCACACTTCTCATATGTGGAGTGTAGATTAAAGCATCTATTATTAGATAAATGTTTCACATACAAATATCTATTCTACTTAATATATAAATACATTATTATTAAATATACATTTAATGCATATATTGAAATATACATTTAAATGTGTATATACATTGAAAAAGGGGGACTACTTGGGCAGAGAAAGGATACCCGAAGACAGAAGTAAGGGTGACAAGAAACGCAATTGGAAGGAGAATATGATACATATATATGAAAATGCCATAATGAAACCCATTATTTTGTATGCTAAGTAAAAAAGATCAATATAAAGGGGGCTATATATGGGATATTTAAAGATTCTCTTTTGCTCTCTCTGTGATTCTTACATAAATCTAAAACTGCCTTAGTATACTTTATAAACTTTAATAAAAGTTTTTTGCACATATTCCTTTATTTAAGAAACACAAATGTGAGCAGACAAGGTAGCTCAGAAGGTAAAGGTGCTTGCAGTCAAGCCATATGATTATATGAGTTCTATCCTTCCAGACCACATGGTGGAGGGAGAGCAGCAACCTCAGCAAGTTATCCTCTGACCTCCACACTCATAACGAGGCATGTCCACTCCTCCAATGAGAAGTGTTTCTAGAAACGGTAAAGACACACAAATGTTAATAGCAATTTGGTGTCTGGAATGTCCCATGGACAGGCTTTGAGAAGTTTGCATCCTAAAGTCTCATGGCCAGTTTGCATTAAAGCACATTATGATTGACAGTCCACCATGTTTCTCCACATCCGGAGATTTGCCTCTGGAGAACAGGTCCTTCCTTGTTCTCAGTAAACATGGCTCAAGTGCAGGTGATTTTGATTGTGGCCATGGTGATTGGCTCAATGCTAAATAAGTAACCCAAACTAAATTAATAATTGTGAGACAATTTGGGAGCCTTCTGAGAAGCTGGGATTCTCCCTACTTTCCCCTTGATCTCTGATCTCTGAGGACACGGGTCTCAAATACATACTAACCACTGTGCCACCAGTTAGTAAAGCCTGGCCGATAGAGAACTGATCAAGCAGAAAAATGGGTGAAAAATAAAGCATGGCTGGTCTCAGTCTAAGATTTAATTTAGGCTCCTGAAATAAGGACTTCAGTGAGCCAATAAATTCCCTTTAGAGCTAAGGCAATTTGTGACAGATTCTCTGTCCTTTGGAAATTTAGACCCAGAAAGGCCTTTGCTCCAGATCCCAGACCTTCCAGACACTGCTGCCTTTTATGTCAGGGCTCACTTCCCCTGCCGTCTCTCTCCCCTCGTGGGGCTGCCCGGAAGAAGGAACAGGCCACTCATAATTCTCACCTGCCATCATCTCTCCTCTTGGTTCTGTGGAAAGAGTATAAGAATGCCCAACCACCACTGCTGCTGGCGCTTGAGACAACCTAACCATAGTCACCTACCCCACTCAACTCTCCAGTGTCTTTGTGACTCTTATTACATGGTCCGTGTCACATATGCCCATTGCATAGGTCACTTGTTAACTAGCCTATTTCTGCATGGTGCAAGGGTCAATGTCTGCCTCAGAAGCCTTTAAGAGTAGGTGCCCCACTTTGTCTAGTGGGGCTGAAGGCCCTCACTCTCTTCAGATCTTGATGCTATCTACAACACTAATAATGCTCAAGAAATCTCTCAGCCAAAGGGTGATCCATCTCCAGTTTTTTCTTTCTCTGTGTGTCTCTTTGTCTCTGTATGTGTATATGTGTCTTTCTGTCTCTGTCTCCCACTTTTGTCTCTTCCTCCCTCTGACTCTATCTCTGTGTAAGTGTGTGTGTGTGTGTGTGTGTGTGTGTGTGTGTGTGTGTAATCTTGGGAAACAAATACAACTAAAGGATCTAATCTAAACATTTATCCTAAAGCATGGTATGTACAGCAAGTGTCTACTTGCACACTTCCTCCCAAGGCCATCTGTTCCACCTTCCCCCAGACCTAGCTGCTAGAAAAATGGAAAGGGAACTCATGTTCCCTAGACCATGGCTATGTGCTCAACACTGTGTCTTGTTTACATATAAACTCCAAAATAAACTTGTAAAGGGTGCAGTGTCTTCTCCATTATACATACATGGAAAGAAGGACTGAAGGAATGGATGAATGGGTTCATATTCCGAGCCACTAAGTGGGGGATATGACAAAGTAGAATAGTCAAGAGTGACTGTCGGGAATTTTGGCAAGGCTTGACCTTAACTCTGAACCTCACTTTTTTTTTATCTGTAAGCTACAAATAAATAATCTCTTTACCAGAGAACTGATTTGAAAATTGAATGAAATTACTGGGGAAATGTTATTATTTATAAGCAAAGGAAGCAAAGATGTGAGGAAACTGATTTGAGTCATGTGGTATTAGACACTAACCTCAGAGAGCAGGAGCCACGAGCTGAAAAAGAGAAATGGAGCCTGGGTGGGTCCATGTTCTGCATGGTTCAAAAAGTCAGTGTTGCATCTATTTTCCTCTCTGAATTGGAGTTTCTATTTGAGGGTTTACAGAAAATGCTGAAATATCAGAAACTGAACTCTTACGATAGTCTGCTTCAAGAAATTGAAAGTAGAACAATAATAGTTTTAAGAATGAAAAGGGAGGGCATTCAGTTTCTTTGATGAGATACTAGCTGGTACAATTATAGTGAAATTGCTTCTTCCAGGTCACACAACAGTGAGAAACTTCAGATATAAAACTGGAGGACTCTGGAAACTGTAATCAATTGGTTTTATATAGATTAGTGATAGTTAAGTAAATGGTAGGAGTTTGTGTTTGTTTTGGGGGGTATTTTGTTTTTATTTTTCATTTATTTATTTGTGTGTGTGTTACAAATTTTCTAGTTCCTTTTTGGGCATACCTTCCTTTGGTCTCCCCGTAAGTACCTGCACATACACTATGCACATACATGTTCCAGAATATTTTTTAACTCTGTAAAGACATGTTGCATTTGTTTAATTATGTAAAGATGTGCTGTTGTTTTACCTTGCCTGCCTAAGGGACCTGAGTGGTCTAATAAAAAGCTGAATGGCCAATAGCAAGGGAAGAAGTATAGGCAGAACTTTCAGCAGAGAGAGTAAGTAGGAAGAAGAATTTAGGCTGGGGGAAGGAAGAAAAAAAGGGAGAGAGAAAAAACCAACTACACATACATACACTCAGTCACACAAACACGTACAAAATAAAAGAAAACCTGTAGAGGAAAAAAAGTCTTAAAGCTCTCCATTCCATCTTTCTTCACAACATCATAATACACCCTAACACCATCTCTGTCCTGCAGAAACAATAATGAGGAATAGGTAAGAATGTTCTTTGAAGTAACCCATTGTGAATAGGAAGCTCTGACACTGAAGAGTCAGTCTACATCTTGTATCCCAGCTCTTGTTCCCCTGTTAGCCCAGAGCTCCAGTACTCAAGACATGATGTACCTTACTTACCATTAGGAAAGAAACCACAAGCTCACCTCTGGACGTTGTGATTTTGTCACCCTTGTATGAGGCCAACACTCAAATATACACATAGGGGTGGGAAGCCCTTGTCTAGAATCAATTTAATCTGCTTGGTCTATTCTTTACCATTTAGAATGTGTCATCCCCCAAAGCCTCCCTAAATCCTAAATTCCTACTTGGTATCCAGTAGTAACCTGGGAATACCTTATCCCTGTGTCTTAGTTTGGGTTCCCACTGTTGCAATTAAACACCATGACCAAAAGGCAAATTGGGGGAAAAAGGGGGGGGGTTATTTGACTTGGACTTTAGCATTGCTGTTCATCACTGAAGGAATTCAAAGCAGGAACTAAAACAGGGCAGAATCCAGGATGCAGGAGCTGATGCAGCGGCCATGGATGGGAGCTACTTACTGGCTTGCTCAGTCCACATTCTTAGAAAACCCAGGACCAGCAGCCCAGGGCTGCAATACCCACCATGGTCTAGACCCTCCACTATTGATCACTAATTGAGAAAATGCTTTACAGCTGGATCTCATAGAGTCATTTCCTTAACTGAGACTCCTTCCTCTAATGACTCTAACTTGTGTCAAGTTGACACACACAACCAGCCAGTACACCCTGTTACTAGAACATCATATCTAGATCACTCATTTATAGTGCAGGCTGGCAAAGTCCAGTCTCATCCTGAGGATCTAGAGGTAAGTTGATGGTTGCTGGGGGAAGAAGAGATGTTCCTTTCAGTAGAATAGCCACTGGTAAGTTGTCTATTCTGTAAATAATCCTCCACCCATGTTCTTGTAAATTACCACAATCAAACTAATTGGGTCACACACAAAAAAGATTAACTATTTCTAAGTATAATGTATTGGATATTTGAAAAACTAGAAGAAAGGATTTTGAATTTTTTCCTCACAGAGAAATGATAAATGGTTAAGGAAATAAATATGAGAAGCCTATGTTGAACTATAATCACAAATATATCAAAATATCATATGAAGGGGGATGGTGAGATGGCTCAGTGGGTAGGGCCTTTGCTGTGCAAGCTTAGTGACCCAAATTTGATTCTTTAACTCACATAAAGGTAGAGGGAGAGAACTGACTCCACCGAGTTGTTATGCCCTCTACATGGGCACTGTGGCGTATAAGTGTATACTCAAACTGCACATACAAATTATACAGCATCCCACAAATATTATATAGCTTTACATGTTGATTAAATACATAGCACACAGCAAATGTAGCAGTGTAGAAATAACAACTTAAATATGATACATTAAAGAAGCATTAAAATGATTGTCTTTTCCATTATATATTTTCTAAATACAGTATGATCTCCTGAGTGCAGGAACTGCACTAGAATCACTCAGCCCACCTAAGCCCTTAGCACAGAACTGTGCATCAGGCTATGCAGCAAGGCATACACCAAACAATGCTTACTAAGCAAAGGAAGCACCACTTACGAAAACAGCATTAAGGAAAGAGTGAAAACAATTAGCAATTATTCTAGACTGAGAAATAATTAGGAAAGTTTGTTTGCTCAAAATCTTGAAAACATTGTCTGAAGGTAAGATGTAAGTCAATTATAAAATATTCAGAAAACTGTTTCCACCAAAATAAATTAAAGAAAGAATTCAGAAATGAAAGACAGAAAAGAACACAGAGGCACAAAATGTCAAAGGTCAAAGATTATTTCTAGGTGGTTGGATTTGGTAGTGGCTGTGTTCTACTACAGCAATGCTCATTATGTGTTGAGTGAATAGATTTTCTTCATGTGACTGAACATCTGTATTTTTTTCACAAGTGCAGAGTTGAGCTGATAATATAGTGTACACCATCATGGTCTGTTAATTGTCTTCATGTTTACTCTAGCATCTCCATACGTATTTGAACTTTAATGTTTTGGGTAAATGTCCTTGCATATATAAGTGTCTTTAGAAGTTGCACAGTATGGTTTTGTATGTTATATTTTTAAGAGTGTGCAATATTTCTGTTTTCTTTTTAAGTTGTCATAACCTAGCTGTACTTCCACACATACTCTTCATTTGTGGCTTTGTATTGTTACATACTATACTATTTAGGTTATATTCCCTATAAGATGTATCCATACTATTAATTATGGATCTCTACATCTCGTCCAAATCCCTACTAATACAAAAGTTTTGGGAACATAAACTTTTCATTGACATTGAACAACCTCATAGGTACCCAACAAAGAGATGAGGGAGAGTTTGTTAGAAGTATGTATCTAGAGAAGGAATGATTAAATCAGAAGCAACACACTGATTTCAATAACTATTACTAAATCTTTCCCTAGGAAATTCTGACTGATTCCATTCGTACCACCTGTGTGTGAAAGTGATGACAATAACCACTTATTATAACATCTGCCACGAGTTTGGATGTGATATGCTTTCTCATTGCTGATCTCTTGGAATTTCTTTGTTCAGAAGTTAATTTGCTCATCTCTTCACAAAACTATTCACTGTTTCTCCTTCAATGAATTGATTTCTCACATCTTTGCCTAATTCTCTATTGGTTGTCATGTTCATTGCCAATTTGACTGGATTTGGAGTCACCTAGGAGATACACCTCAAGGCATGTCTTTGAGGGCAATGCCAATGCCCTTAACTGTGGAAAGAAGATCTATTCTGAATTTGAGTTGTGCTATCCTGTGGGACAGAATCCAGAACTGCAAAAGGAGAAACAGTTGAGTGCCAGTTAAGTTAACCTTTCTCTACTTCATAACCTACTCAGCTGTCAGTGAGCAGACTCATGTTCTTGTCACTACAGCTAAGAAAGAATCTTTCCACCGTGATGGTCTGCACCCCAAATAATACAAGCCAAAATAAACTCCTCTTCCCTTGAGTTGCTTCTTGTCAGGTATGGACACAGCAATAAGAAAAGTAACTGATACATTATCTTCTTCCTCACCCAAGAGACAGTATAAATAGACCATAGATGATTGGTAGATGGATAAGTAGATGATAGGTGATAGATAATATCTTCTCTAGATATAAAAAATAATTTTGCTCCTCTGTTATCCCTCTCCTGGTTTCTTCCATTGGGTCGTTTATTGAATGAAAATTCTTAATACTGTCATATTAAAATCTATGAATATCTGGAAAGTAATTCTGCAGGGGAATGATTGCCCAACAAATACAAAGCCCTGAGTTTGACTCCCAGCATAGCAATTTTTTTTTAAAATTTAAGTTCATCAAGATTTATTCTTATGCCTCTTCCTTGGACATCTTATTTAAGAGACTCTGCCTCACTTTAAAATTGTTATAATATTGCCTTTTTCTACAAACACTATAATTTTACTTTTAACTTGGTTTTTAATCTCTCTGAAGTTTGCTTTTATCTGTGGTGTAAGGTCCATGTCCAACTTCAGTTTTTTTCTATATTCTAGTTTTCCACTATAGAAGCTATCTTTCTTTCATTGATATGTAATGCCATGTATTTGATGTGAAATATCAGACAAGTAGATAATCATTGTGAATGTCTATGCTACTTGTCTGTCACAAGCTACTATGGGCCATGACACAAATACAGCTTATAGCAATTGATAACTCAGATATCAACCCACCAGAGAAATGATTCTCTGATGGAGGAGAATCCCATCCAGGCAAGGCTTGTGGGACCACTGACTCTGGAAACTTGATCCTGTCTGTAATTTCACATGTGCAAAAGTAGCTATGGTATCTCCCCATTACCATGCATTTCCATGTAATGTGTATAGGTAATTCCATGATTACATCTCAATCTAATGAGCACATATATTTGTGGATGGTCAGGAAGATGACTTCTCATTAAGCTGTATAATTTTGATATATAGAAAATACACCAAGATATGCTTCATAATTAGATCTATTATTCCATGAAGACTGTAAGTCACTTAATGGCTTGTTTTGTTTCTTACTCAGACTAACATAAGAAAATAACAATTTCTCCACAGTCTAAGACTTGCTATAGACAATTGCCATATTTATAACTTCAGAGCAATTTCAAACTAAACTAAACACTTCTGCAAAGGTATTATAAGGTTAACTGCCACAAAAAATACACAAGGATATTTTTCCAGAGGTCTATTTCAGGACCAAGGTTATGAGCACAAAGAAACCTAAGATATGGTGCCAATTTTTTGCTTTCTAAAATCAGGCTGATAACTTAGACCAGTGTCAACTGCCTAAAAAAAAAAGTGCCAAGCACTATGTCCCCAACTATTGGTTGCCATGGTAAATGGCTTTGCTCCTTATCATCTATTCAAAGAATGTATTGTGATCTTCAGAGGGCTTTATAACTATTCTTATTATTGCAAAAGTCTCCTATTAGATGTATGTATACATGTAGAGAAAGGAGCTAGGGAATTAGATCCGAGAATTATAACTAGAGTAAAAGAAATTGACCCTCAGAACATGTATGAGTCTTTTTCCCTCGGATAGATAGACATTTATTTGTAAAGACCCTCACATAAAAAAGTTTGATGCTCTAGAAATACTCCTCAGATTTTAAAAAAAAGTCCTAAATAAGGTTTTGCTATGCTGTTGTTTCTTCTAAGAACTCTGCCTGTAGCCTTGGAGCAGGACTCCACAACATACAATATATATGTTACACTGGATGTTTCATTCTTCTGCCAGTATCACAGCTTTTGATTGTGATTGGGAAAGACAGTGCAGAGGTTCCTCCATCTTGTATTCTTGCTGAGGCTATTCCAGGTTTAATTAGAATCTGATCTACTTGATAGAGAATATCATGGAAAATTATCCAACTCTTTTCTAGGAACCAAAAGTCAGGATGCCGGGTTGGGGATTTAGCTCAGTGGTAGAGCACTTGCCTAGCAAGTGCAAGGCCCTGGGTTCGGTCCTCAGCTCTGAAAAACAAAACAAAACAAAACAAAAACAAACAAAACAAAAAACTAGTCAGGATGCCCTAGCTAACTTATCTTAGCACTCCTATTTTTAATTTTCTTAAGATTTCTTTTTATTTTATCTGTTTAAGTGTTTTGCCTGTATAGATATCCGTGCTTCTTGTGTGTACAGTGCCCTCAGAGGCCAGAAGAGGGCATTAGATCTTCTTGAATTAGAGCTACAAATGGTTGTGAGCCACAGTATGTGTGCTGGGACCAAACCCAGTGTGGTACTTTGGAAAAAAAAATGATGCCCAAAGGGAGTGGCACTATTAAGAGGTGTGGTTTTGTTGGAGTAGGTATGGCCTTGTTGGAGGAAGTGTGTCACTGTGGATTTTGAGGTGTCATATATACTCAAGCCACACCCAATGTTTCAGACCACTTCCTGATGCTTGTGAGTCAAGATGTATTGACTCTCAGCTCCTGCTCTAGCACCATGTCTGTCTGCATGCTGCCTTGCTTCCCACCATGATGATAATGGACTAAACCTCTGAACTGTAATCAAGCTACCACAATTAAATGTTTTCCTTTATAAGAATTGCCATTCTCTCCAGCCCCAACACTTCTACTTTAAAACTATTCTGTCATTTGCAATTTAAAAAAAATACATTTACAAAGGAACCAGGCTATTTCTTCCATTAAAACAGGAAGGAGTAAACTAACAAAGTTTAAAAACACAGAAAAATATAACATGTTATATGAGAGACATCAAAGAGATTATTCCTCAAGCTGAGACATTTAAACCTCGGAGAAAATTCTTCACAGTTGGAAAACCCTGTAAATCATTATAAATTAAGCATTAACTAGGGAACAACCCTTTTCAAAAACACATAAACTAAGAATTGGGGAACTGAACCTTCAGAACAAAAGGAAAATGGAGATCAGAAAGAAATCTAAAGAGCATGCTCTCCTCATGCTTCCTCATCTGCACAATGGAGAGCTACACTGAAGAATATCTAAGCTTCTGTCAGCTTCACACCTGAAAATATTCCTTATTGAAATGGAAAATGCAGAGATAGAAAAACATGAGTGTGGATTGATCTCCAGTCATGATGTTCCTATCCCATCATTTCCTCTGGAAAAGAGACATCAAGAACATTTATTCTTTAAGGGAACACAAAGATTGTTGTGGTTTGGATCTGAAATATCTCTCAGTGTCTAAGTGTCAAAGGCCTGGGTGATCAGCCTATGCCACTTTTGGGAAATGATAGAGATTTTAGGAGATGGACCTCACAGAAGGAAGTTGCATAATTGAGGCCATGCTCTTGGACAGAATATTATGTTCTGGCTCCCTCCCAACTCTCTGTTGTTTCCTGGGGATCACTGTAGTGTCTTTCCTCTACTCTCTGCTCCCCTGTGATATTCTGCTTCACCACAGAGCCAAAAAGGTAAAGCCAACTGCCCATGGAGGAGGCTCCTGAAGCCACATGACAAAGTGAGCCATCCAGCTTCATGTTGATTGCTCACAGGTATTTTGTCACAGGAACAGACAAGCATGTGACTGAATGTTGGGATACTTAACTGTCTCTTGTCATCACTCTATGCCCCACTCTGGTACTGAAGCTCTTTGTAACTAGGTCTGTGTATGTTAAGTGTTTTCTATCTTTGAAGGAGGAGAAGTGAAACTCCAGGGTCACATTGCTAAGAGATATTAATTCCTTCAGATGTTTCACGGCCAAATTCTTACTCACAGTTGCTCTTTGGAATAGAAAAGGAATTTCCCCCCAATATTTAAGTAAAAATACATTTGAGTTGAAATTCACAACTTTCCAGTTGATATCTTACATAATGGGCATGGCTCCTTACTTAAATGAGTTCTGTTTTCCCATCAACACTTCATATCCAAACCACTCACCAGCATCTCTAGGGAACTTAAGAAACTCAGGCTAAGTTTTTGAAGATTAGTGATTCTTCAGATCAAATGATTTCCTCAAATGTAACACTGAATATTAAAAATATCTGGAAATACAAAATGTATATATGCATATGGATATAAATAATACTGATTATCAAAAAGTTGAAAGTGTCATGCACATCAATATGAAGATTCATAAAGAAAGATCAAATAAAAAGGGAGAATGAGGAATAACAGACCATGATAAATGAAGACCACATGAGAACAGGAATAGGCAGAGTGCTCGAGAGGTCCCCAGAAATCCACAATGATATATCCTCTGTAGACTGCTGGCAATGGTCAAGAGAAAGCCTGATCTGACCTAGTCTGGTAATCGGATGACTAAACACCCTAACACTTGTCTTGGAACTCTCATCCAATAACTGATGGAAGTGGATGCAGAGATCCTCAGCCAGGCCCCAGGTGGAGCTCCAGGTGTCCAACTGTCAAGAAAGAGGAGGGACTGCAAGAGCATGAATTGTTGAATCCAAGATTGCAAAAAGCACAGGGACAAATAGCCAATCGAATGTAAGTACATGAATTATGAACCAACGGCTGAGGAGCCCCCAGATGGATCAGGCCCTCTGGATAAGTGAGACAATTGAATAGCTTGATCTGTTTGGGAGGCACCCAGTCTGTGGGACCAGGACCTGTCCTTAGTGCATGAGCTGGTTGTTTGGAACCTTGGGCTAACACAGGGACACATGCTCAGTCTGGATGGAGGGGACAGGACCTGCCTGTACTGAATCCACCAGGTTTAAATGAATCCCCAGGGGTGTCTTGGTCCTGGAGGACATGGGAATGGAGGGGAGGAGCTGGGGGGAAGGTGGGGGCGGGAGGGGGAAGGACAGGGGAACCCATGGCTGATGTATAAAATTAAAACATTTAATAATAATAATAATAATAATAATAATAATTTCAGCAACGATTTAAAAGGATGCATGTTTGGGATGGAACTCAATGGCAAAACATTTGGCTTATATGCAAGAAGGCCTGAGTTGATCCACAGGCAACACATCCACACACACATACACATACACACTGTAGTCGCACATCTAATACTATAGAAATATATTCAGAATAGGAGAACCTTACAGCTAAATAAGACAACCAAGATACAAAAGATTATGCACAATCTTAATCATTTATAAAAGATCAACATGTATGCCTAGACACAACTCTAAGTAGATATTCCAAGTAAGGTTATCCAAGTTTGGTGTCATGAATGTGTGACCTCACCAGACAGGAAGCTGAGGCATGAGGATCGCTTGAACATTGTTGACCATGTTGGACAACATACCAAGACCCTATCTTAACTAACCCTATGCAACAACTAACATATTCTTTTAAGAACTATTCATTTATTTTTATTTTACGAGCATTGGTGTCTTGCCTCCATGTATGTCTGTGTTAGAGTATTAGGGTCTCCTGGAACTGATTACGAACAATGGTCACAAAGTGACCCACCATGTGGGTGAGGGGAATTGCACCTGGGTCTTCTGGAAGAGCAGTCAGTGCTCTTAAGCACTCTAGCCACCCTGCCCCCCAACTTACATTTTTGCATGAAACAAAAGTTTTTAAGCATAAAACACAATAAACCAAAAGGGAAGTGAGCATTGGAGAGCTGCATCCCAGTCTCAGCATGTCAAAGTTTATTAGTAGAAAAGTCTGAGTAAGTCATTACATTTTTCTTGTGCCTCAGTTTACCCATAAAAAAGGAATAGCTGTCCTCATCTGGCACAGAGTTTTTGACAAAATACCATCCCACAGTTTAGCACAATGCTCAGCAGTTTCACTGATTGGTATTTCCTTGAGAGAAATGAAAGCATGCCACTCAGGACTTAGCTCTTAATGACAATAGCAACATTTTCTAACTAGCCATAAACTGGAAATGACCTGAATGTCCATATAATATTATGTCACACACTAATAATCATAACAAAATGGTGGTATATGCAATACCTCAGTCATGTACATCTAGGTCAATACATGTGCATACTATAAATTAATCAAAATAATTATGTTTTTAAAAATACCATGTCAGATGGAAAACCCAGACAAGAAAAACTACATTGTGTACTATTATATTCACAAAGAATTATAGAACTTGGGATCTAGCTAGTTGACAGAGTATTTACTTACCATGAATCAAGCCCTGGATTTTTTTTTTACAAAAGAATTATTTATTTTATATGTATGAATGTCTTACCCACAGGCATGTAACTGAACTATGTGCTTGCAGTACCAGAAGATTCCAGAAGAGGGCATCAGATACTCTGGGAATGGAGTTAGAGAGGGTTGTGTACACCCTGTGGATTCTAAGGATCAAACCCAGGTCCTCTGCAAGAGCAGCTAGTGCTCTTCACACCTGAGCCACCTCCCCCAAACCATGAACTTAACCCTAGCACTGTAACTAGGCCTAGTGGCACACATCTGTAACCTAGCATTCTGGAGGTGGATTCAAGGAGATCAAAAGTTCAAGGTCATCCTCAGTCATAAATTTAAGGCCAGTCTGGACTATATAGGACTCTGTGTCAAAAATTTAAATAAGTGAATATATAAATGAGATTAAATACACAAATGAGATTAAAGTTTTGAGTATGTGCACACACTACTCTTTTCTTAATACCGAGAAAAGGGAGGATTTCCTGTGAAAATACCTGTTATACTTAACAAAAATACCTCTTGTCGTTGTTAAGCACAGGCATAATTGTTCCCTGTCCCTTTAATTTCTTTTAGCTATGATAAATATGACATCACATTCTAGGCTTGCAGAATATACACCTTCTAAGTTACTTTTATATTCCATTCTTCTGAATATTTAGTTGAAAAGTAGAGAAAGAAAGGAAAAAAACAGTTTTAGCCTGAAACCCTGCCAGAAAAGCCTGGCAACACAACCATCAGATATGAAATATTTAGAAATCTTTCAGATTTACCCTTCACATGACCAAGGACATGTTGGATTAACTGGATGTTGGAATTGTGAATAATGTGCCTGAGGATGTGTGCTAGGATATGGCAGGGTGGCCCTCCCCTGACTCAGACAGCATCTGCACAGAAGATTATAGTTTGACTCTCCTATGGGACAGTGAGCAAGGCTGGAGGCTGGAGGAGGAAGTGCTTTAGAAATGAGAAGTGGTAAAGGTGTGGTGACCACATAAGAAGGAACCCTGAGAAGTGGCAAGGTGCCAGAAGCCAGGGCTGCCTTCCCATCTGTTGCCCAGCTGGCTTCTGATATTCCTTACCACAGATGGGGGAGGGGTGGCCACATGACATAGTCATAGTGTGTCTGTCATGGGGTGGAAATCAGCATGCTGGGGGCTTCCTGAATGTCTGTGTGGGCTGGAGCAGCAAGCAGCCCTGCTTGTCACCCTCACACACTCCTGTGATACTGCTTTCTTTTCCTTTCTTTCCTCTTCTTTTCCTTTCTGTTTGTGTTTTTTGTTTGTTTCTTTGTTTGTTTGTTTGTTTGGTTGGTTGGTTGGTTGGTTGGTTATTCGGATGGTTGATTTTGTTTTGTTTTGTTTTATTTTGGTTTGATTTGGATTGTTTTGTTGTTTTTGTTTGTTTGTTTGTTTGTTTATTTGTTTGCTTTTTGGCGGGGGTGTCTGGTTGAGATAGGGTTTCTCTGTGTAGCCCTGGCTGTCCTAGAACTCTGTCTACAGACTAAGCCTGCCTTCAACTCACAGAGATTCATCTGCCTCTGCCTCCCAAAAAGATGTGTGCTATTATTACCTGCCCATCTTCATGTGCTGTCTAATTCGAAAGATTTATTTATGTATGTATTTTATGTATATGAGTACTCTGTCTGCATGTATGCTTGCACACCAGAAGAAGGAAACTGATCCCATTGTACATGGTTGTGAGCCACCATGTGGTTGCTGGGAATTGAACTCAGGACCTTTGTGGGAACAGCCAGTGCTCTCAACTGCTGAATCATCTCTCCAGCCTCTAGTATTTCTAACAAGAGGGAGCACTGGCTTTGACCATCTCTGACTGCAAGACTGGGCACGCTTTTTGTTAGTATTTATACTTGAAGATTTTGTTTTTAATCTGTACATAGCATAGCTGGCCTGAAACTCACTATGTAAGCCAAGCTGGCCTCAAAGTTGCAGCCATCCTCCACCCTCAGCCTCCTGAGTATTAGGAGTACAACTATGAGCTACCAAGAACTCCATAATAAGCATAATCTGAAGGTAT
Source organism: Onychomys torridus (assembly GCF_903995425.1). Lineage (NCBI taxonomy): Eukaryota > Metazoa > Chordata > Mammalia > Rodentia > Cricetidae > Onychomys > Onychomys torridus. The sequence continues at coordinate 35,208,591 of NC_050450.1, read as the reverse complement.
GGAAGATCCTAAGAGCCATGGGAGTGTGCACCATCATCACTGTTAGTGTCTAGTGGATGGTTTTCTCAACTGCCCTCCACCATTACTCTGTCAGCATTACCATAAAGTAGTGAACAACCATTGTTCTGCTCTCCTTCCTCCATTTCCACTGAGGAGAAGGGGACACAGTTCCAGATCCCAGTTCTAATCTATAGTGTGACACCATCCCTGAGTGTCATAATTGCACATAATATATCCACTAGTTAGGCAATCAGTAACTGAAAGTTCTAGGATATGGATTTAAGGGGGATGCTAAGATGGCTTTCTGGGGATAAAAAGTTTATTAGCAGAGTTATTGACATCATAGAAAAACAGAGCAGAGTCCAAGAGGCAGAAATGAAAAGATCTCTTTTTATAACTCTGGGAAAAGGGGGTGGATTCACAATGTGGGTCTAGAACTCATTTCTAAGTAAGAGGTAAGAAATAATCGGAATGTTTTGGGATTAACTTGTGCCAGGCGGTGGTGGCGCACGCCTGTAATCCCAGCACTCAGGGTGGCAGAGGCAGGTGGATCTCTGTGAGTTCAAGGCCAGCCTGGTCTACAGAGCTAGACCAGGACAGGCTCCAAAGTTACAGAGAAACTCTGTCTCGAAACACCAAAAAAGAAGAAGAAGAAGAAGAAGAAGAAGAAGAAGAAGAAGAAGAAGAAGAAGAAGAAGAAGAAGATAAACTTGCTTTAATATAAACTCACTTCCCCAAGAAAGCAATCCTTGCACGTGGAATAGTCTGTTACCTAAAGACTCGAAGACAGTACCTTTGGTCGGGTGCCTGTCTGGTCTGGATTTTAAGGTTGCAGTCATTATATTTAACTTAATGTGTTCAAAGATGTACAATTTAAAAGTGGGCTGAATTGTGAACCTCAAAAGACATACTGGAATCCTAACTGTTAAGACCTCAGAATATGACCTTCTTTGGCAGTGGGTTATTGCAGACATAATTTGTTGGGCTTAGGTCATACTGGAGGATGGTAGCCTCTTGATCAAGCAAACCCATTCATTGTCTTAGAGGAAAGGAGAATGAAGGCTGGCCTTGAATGTGTTGTGTAGTCCAGGATGGTCTTGGTCTCCTGAACCTCCTGCCTCCACCTCTCAAGTGCAGATATGAGAGGTGTGAGCAGACATATCTGTCAACACATCTACTTTTAAATAGATTTTTTTTCATATCCAGTATCACATCTATATTTAATATTCTTAGATTTTTAATTTAAACCTTTTTTTTCCAATGAATACTTGAATTTCTTTATGATAGGTTACACACTGTACTGGTGTGTGATGTTTTATTTAAATAAGTCTGCTCAACTAGATGTATTTCACCTGAAATTTTTCTATTAAAAGCAGCACTTTAATAATACCATTTATGAAGAATTCTTCACACAAATATTAAAACAGAATCTTATCAAGCATTCAGCTCCTACTTCCAGTTTATAGGAAATGAAGCCATCCAGAAAGTCCACAGTGGAAGGCATTTAAAGAACTTACCTGGTTCCTTCAATAAGCCAGTGCCATGGAAATATGAGGGTGTCACTATTATAAATGAGAAGAAACATATAAAACACCCCAACATAATCTATGAGTCTTGTTTATATACTGGCATCAAGGAATAAATTATAAAAAGATATCTGAGGGAAAGCAGAGAGGGGAGAGAACACAGGAAATTTCACTAAGGATCCCTACTGTGGGCCAGTGAGATGGCACAGTGGGCAGAAGCCCTAGAATTCTACCAGAGTTCAATTCCCAGACCAATTCCTAAGAGTTGTTCTCGGACTTTCACATGCATGCCATGCAACACATGTGCTTACAGTGACACACACACACACACACACACACACACACACACACGCACACACGCACACACGCACACACACACACACGCACACGCACACACCCCATAGTAATAACAACAGTCACAGTAATAATTCATATTAAAGTATTATCAAAAGAGCTGTAGCTGAGTGGACATATACAAAGTCATGAGTTCAATCTCGGCACCAAACACACAAAAATATTGTCATTTTATGACTACTTTTGGTGAGATGCAATGACAGTGATTACATAATGTGTTCTGATACTTAAAGATATATAACCCAATACTTAAAAAAGAAATAGACTTCACCTTAATAATGTTCTAGTCACTAAAAGAATATCTACACCTTGCTTTTCAATCATGCAGAAAAATGTAATCAAGTGTAGTAAACATTTTATTGTTAACCAGAAGTTAAATGACAGACTTTAAGATGACAAGTTTAATATCATTTCAACACCATCTCGTCCCCGCCTGAAAATATTACTTTGATTATTTTCTTAACTTTAATTTTTATATTATGTGTATGTCTGTATGTGGATTATTTGGCTTCATGTATTTCTGTGCACCATTTGAGTTTCTGGTGCCTACAGAGGCCAGAAGGTGTCAGACGCCCTGGAACTGGAGCTACAGACAGAGTTGAGACACCACGTGAATACTAAGAATAGAACCCAGGTCCTTTGGAAGAGCAGCCAATGATTTAAGTGCTAAGCTATCTCTCAGCCCCAATTCTTCTTCTTTTTTTTTTAATCTTTGTGTGTCTGTATATCTCTGATGTCTGTGTGTGTATGCTTATGGACAGGCACACACAAGCATGGCATACAAGTAGAGGTCAGGGGACAACTTCCGGTGTGGGTCCTCCCTTCCGCCATGTTTGAGATGGGGTCTCTTATGATTTGCTGCTGTGTACTCCACACAAGAAGCCCCTTGAGGATCCATGGACTCTCTTGGCTCTGCCTCTCATATCACCCAAGGAATGCTGGGAGCACAGAAGCATTCGACTGCATATGGCATTTATGTGAGTTCTGGGGATGCAAACACAGGTCTTGATGCTTGTCTGGCAAGCAATATACCCTCCAAACCATCTCTTAAGTCTGAATTTCTTTCCATCTTTCCCAAATAATTCTCATTATTTTGTGTAAACTGCTACCCACCTCTCTTCTCAGACTATCAGCTACATCAGTACTGTTTATAAAACGTATTTATAAATGTATTGTTTAATTTTCTTGAAAGAAAACAAAATTCTTTCAAACTTAAAAAAATTAATCAAGAAACAGCATTCATAGATTGAGTGGCTACACACACCTTTAATTAATCCCAGCACTCAGGAGGTAGAGGCAGGTGGAACTCTGTGAGTTAAAGTACAGCCTGGTGTATGTATTGTATTCCTAAGTAGCCAGGGCCACAGAGTCAGACCTTGTCTCAAACAAACAAAAAAGAAAGAGTAAAACCAAGGACTCTCTCACTTATGATTACAATTATTTACCAGTCAATACAAACCTAGGAGAATGAGTTACTAAAACAAACTTTGGACAGGGTAGCTATATGGATAGCCAAGTATTTTTAACCATTTCTATACTTAAATATTGTATGAATTTTTGTGATGAGTATACATTAATGTATTAGTCTAAACAATAAATCAAAATAGTATTTAAGTAAATAATTAACTGACTACTATTGAAACAATCATCCTGGTCTCTAAACATTTACATGTGATAATTACAATTTATCTTTAAGATAATGCAGGGAAAGAAGTTACTGGTTTAGTGTTCAGCATTTCTGTAAAAGTCATCTCAGTTCATCCTTTCGAAATCATGTTGATGAAAGATTGCTTCCCAAACTCTCCCAGGCCACACCTCTTTGACTCAAAATCTTTTTTAAACTTCAAATTCTAAGCTGGGCAATGGTGGCACACTTTTAATATCACACTCAGGAGGCAGAGGTAGGTGAATCTCTGTGAGTTCATGGCCAGCCTGGTCTACACAGTTCCAGGACAGTCAAGGCTAGGCAGAGAAACCCTATCTCAAACAAACAAACAAACAAACAAAAAAAGAAACAAAAAGTTAAAATACCGAATACTCAGTGTAAAACTTCTAAACACACCACCATGATGTAGACTTAATCCTACCAGAGCTTCTCCTACAGCTGGAAACCCTAGTAGAAGTAAGAGTTTGATCTTCTCCCCATCCCATGATCCTGTAGAAGCAGGCCATGAACTCAATGCCTAGCAGAAGCACATGGTACAATAGTCTCCTGATGAAGACATGGTGTAGTTGACCATCCATTTTCTGCTCAGTAGAAACAGGAAGAGTTCTTGTCTTAGTTTTCTAATGCTGTGAAGAGACATCATGACCAAGACAACTTATAGAACAAAGAGTTTATTTGGGACTAACAGTTTCAGAGGGTTAGAGTGTCATGGTTGGGGGCATGGCAGCAGTCAGGAGGGCAGGGCACTGGAACAGTAGCTGAGATCTCACATCTGATCTACAAGCAGGAGGCAGAGAGAGATCATTGGGAATGGCATAGGTTTTTAAACCTTCCAAGCCCTCCCCTAGTGACACACCTCCTTCCAGAGGGTCACATCTCTTAATCCTTTCCAAACAGTTCCACTAACTGAAGACCAGGGATTTAAATGTATGAGCCTGTGGGGACCATTCTCCCTCAAACCATCACAGTTCCAATGGTCATTGGTACAAATATGGTACCCAGCAGTCTCACACCATCACAAAGCCCTGGCCAGGGAAGCTAGTCAGCACTGATTTACAACACCTGCTCCCTTTCAGAGGGGCATAGAGGGTTCCTTAGCCTCTACCCTCAAAGAGAAAGAGGAAAGGGGAGGAAGAACTAGTCACCACTCTTCTCTCCCAACAAGTGACATGTGAACAGGGCCAAGTGGCATAAGACAGCAGTGAAGACATGACAGTCAATGTACCCAGTTCCTCCCGCTGTGTCAGCAGCCCCCACTGCTGCTGAGTCTTCACTTACACATACAAGAGAGAGGTGGTTAGACAAGATGCCATGGAACTTTGCTTCTATCCTTATTCCCTGGTGCCTTCAAGTCCAGGCACAGAGCTGATCCATGTCCATGCATGAAGGCAGAGGGATAGAGAGATGATCCCAGACCCATTCAGGAAGGCAGAGGGACAAAGAGCTCATCCACACTCCTTCATAAAGGCAGAGGAATAGAGAGATGATCCCAGACCCATGCAGGGTAGGGAGAAGGGAAGAGATCTGTCTGATACCATACCTTTGAATAAAGGCTGAGGGGCAGAGTGCTCTTCCTATACCCATGCATGAAGTCAGAGTGGCAGGGACTCTTCCTACACCCATGCATGAAGTCAGAGGGGCAGAGGCTCTTCTTACACCCTTGCATGAAGGCTGAGGGAACAAGAAGTTGATTCTACAAAAATGTATGAAGGCAGGACCAGAGTGCTCATGCTACACCCTTGCATGTAGGATGTCACCCTTGGACAAAGAGAGAAAGTTTTAGGTAGTAATGCAACTCAAAATGGTCCTTGTGCTGATGGGAAAGTTTAACTTAATCTTGCGGTCTGAAAAATGGCAGAATGACATGCTGTGATCACAGCCTCTAAACAATTCCAGCCTGCACCTCCACCCTGTATCCTCTACACCATTCTAGACATGTTGACTGCTGGGGAAAAATAAGTAAATTCAGAATCTTGAAAAAAAAAATTTTTTTTTTTTTGGTTTATCAAGACAGGGGTTCTCCATGTAGTTTTGGTGCCTGACCTGGATCTTGCTCTGTCAACCAGGCTGGCCTCGAACTCATAAAGATCCACCTTGCTCTGCCTCCAGAGACCTGGGATTAAAAGGTGCACCACTGCCACGCAACAGAATCTCATAATTTTATATCTACTTTTCAGGACTGTACCAAACCAATCACCATAACAAAACTCAGGAGATTCACAGTTCAAATTATGGAATGTGGTGATATTATGTTCCCCAAAATATTGCGCACCCTAATAAATTTATGTGGGGTCAGAGAACAAAACAGCCACTAGATACACATAGAGGCCAGAAAATGGTGGCATACACACCTTTAATGCTAGCATTCCAAAGGCAGAGATCCATCTGGATCTCTGTGAGTTCAAAGCCACACTGGAAACAACTAGGCATGGTGATGCACACCTTTAATCCCAGGAAGTGATGGCAGAAAGCAGAAAGGTATTTAAGGCGTGAGGACCAAGAACTAGAGCTAGTTAAGCTTTTAGGCTTTAGAGCAGCAGTTCAGCTGAGATACATTCGGATGAGGACACAGAGGCTTCCAGTCTGAGGAAAAGGATCAGCTGAGGAATTGGCAAGGGGAGGTGGCTGTGGCTTGTTCTGTTTATCTGATCTTCCAGCATTCACCTCAATACCTGGCTCAGGTTTGTTTTTATTAATAAGACCTTTTAAGATAGGTGCTACATTGGAAAATATGCAATAACTACTGATTGATAGGAATAAAATACTGGAATCTTCTGACAAAGGTTTCACATTAGTTGTAATTTTAAAAAGTAATGATTAAATGATTGCAAAGCTTCTTGGAACAAATGAATAAAAACGTGTGAGCTGACACCTTAAGTTTCCTTTTCAGTTTCTTCAATGAGTCAGCATTCATTCAACAGCCTGTTGCTTAGTTTTCACGTATTTGTACAATTTGTAAGTTTAGTTTTATTGTATAATGGGCAAAGGACACACATTCTGGGAAGTCAATTTTCTGTTCACATGGAAATTTGTTTTGTGACTTAATTCACAGACCATCATACTGTACCATTAGGTGCTCTAGTTTAACTCTGATGTCCTGTTGATTTGTGGAGGGTGTGGGGATGTGGGGTGTGGACGAAGAAGTCAGAATGTCTGTTCATTGATCAATGGATGCTGAAGCCCCTCACAGCTGTATTGCATCCTATATCTCTCAAAATTATCATCAAAATAGCCATACTACCAAAGTGCTTTACAAATTTGATGTAATCTCATCAAAATTCTAATGTACTCCTCTATTTAAAAAATAGACAAATTAAAATACAAATGCAAGCACAACAGATCCTGAACAGACCAAATCTGGACACATCACCATGCCTGATCTCAGACATACTACAGTAACCAAGACTACGAAGTACTAGCATAAAAATTAGTGCAAACTGAATGTAATAGAGCTTCCAGAAATTATTTCATGAATCTACAGTGAACTGATGGTTGACAAAGATGCCAAGATCATATATGGAGAAAGGCTAGCATCTTCAATAAATAGGGGGGAAATGGGGTATCCATATACAGAAAATTGAACTATTTTTAGGCAAGGTCTCATATAGATCAGTCTGGCGTCAAACTCACTATGTAGCTGAAGATGGGCTTCTCCAATGGAGCCTTCACCTACCCACTCTACTCCTCATGGTATATTTAAAAACAAGCAGTCAAACAAACAAACAACCTGAAATTGGATCCAAGAGCTCAATGTCAGTCATGAAACTACAAAAATAAGACAAGAGAAACAATTCAAGGTATTGGTATGGGATCATGATATATTTTTTAAAATAAAAGATACACTCTTAAATGACACAGTAGTCACACTATATACAGGTTTCTTTTCCATGTCTTCAATTCCATAAAGTCAAACACAACTTGAAAACATTAAATGAATTATCCATGAATCAATAATTCATAAGCTTTTGCTTGTACAGTGCTCTGAATAGGGCAATGAAAAGCCATCCTGTTTTGTACCTTGCTCTTGATGTGAGTCCCTCCATTGCCCAGGATCATCATGGTATATAATATCCCATGGTGTATGGAATATAAAACTGAATACTTTTTTGCAGGGCTTGTATGTACAACCCAGTGTGACCCTGTATCTCAAGTGTCCTCTAGCATTTTTCTCTGAAGGGGGAGGCTGCTATATCTTATTCATAAATATGTACACCCATTCTGTGGGCTCTTTCTGTTTTACTTATTTCTTTATTCAAACATTCATTTTTGTTCCTTTTTCCACATACTACTTTTTTTTTTTTTTTTGGTTATTTTTTGTTGTTGTTGTTTTGGATTTTTGGTTTTTTGTTTTGTTTTGTTATGTTTTTTTTTCGTGACAGGGTTTCTCTGTAGCTTTGGAGCCTGTCCTGGACTAGCTCTGTAGACCAGGCTGGCCTTGAACTCACAGAGATCCACCTGCCTCTGCCTCCCGAGTGCTGGGATTACAGGCATGTGCCACCACTGCCCGGCCTACATACTACTTCTTATACTTCAAATATTTTGTCTATTTTTAATTCATTCTCTGATGATTTCCATACTTGAATACAACATATTGAGATCCCATTTGCTTCTCTTCCTCCAACTCCTCTGAAAGTCCTCTCAACTTCACGTCTTTGTTGGAGTGTGGTTGGTTGGTTGGTTGGTTGATTGTTTGGTTGGATTTTTTTTTTTTTTTTGGTTTGGTTTGGTTTTTGACACAGGGTTTCTTTGTGTAGCCCTGGCTATCCCAGAACTGGCTCTGAAGACCAGGCTAGCCTCAAATTCAGAGATCTGCCTGCCTGCCTCTGCCTCCTTAATGCTGGGATTAAAAATGCATGTCACCACACCTAGCTTCATGTATGTTTTTATTACCCCAGAGAATAATTACTACTGTCCATTTGCATATGCCATCCAATAGAGAATGGACAATCTACTGGGTGCTACACCACTGAAGAAAATTGACCTTTCTCCTTAAGGATCTCTCAGATGCTGAAAAGCTCCTCCATTGTTCATGGGCTTCTGGCATCTCTCCCTAGCCATGCTGGGTTGATCCCTGCAGGTCTATTGAGGTAACTACAGTTGCTGTGTCTCCTAAGTGAGAAGTCTCTGTCACATTTCAAAGACACTGTCTTGCAGCAGTCCACCCCAACCTCTAGCTCTTACAATCTTTCCACCTCATCTTCCATGATGTTCTCTGAGCCTAGGGGAGAATGGGTGTGATAAAGATGTCCAGTTGAGGGCTGAGTTGCACAGTCACTTATTTCCAACACTTTAACCAGATGTGAGTCTCTGTACAAACCACCATGAACCAACTAAAAGAGCTTCTGTGATGAAGAGAGCGCTGCACCAGTCTACAGTATAAGAAAAAAAAAGTTCAGATGACATCTTAACACTAAGTCCCTTTTGGAGAATAGCTGTGGGTTCTCCCCAAAGACTTAGGACCTCCCCAGCCATGGGTTCTTGGCCAGGTTTACAGTACCACCCTCTCCACATACTTGAAAGCTTCTTTTGACTCATTAAAGGTTTACATTCTGATAAAGTCCAACTTAACTATTACATCAATTTTTCATGCTTCAAGTATTATAGCCAAGAAACATTTCATAATGAAAACTATTGAGATTCGTGATTATATTTGATCTTACTTAAAAATCTAAACCCTTCCTTGCATGACAAATAAAAAATAAAAATAATAAAAATAAAGTAAAAGCTTTAATAAATGTTGGGTAGATCAGGGGCAGCACAAAATAAATGTGAAGTTTCTATCTTAAAAAGCAGGAGTCTAAGAGGGCAGGAGAGATACCCAGAGTGGGTATCATGCACAGCCCATAAATTCCAAATCCCTAGTCTTTACAACAATGAACAATAGATGCCCCCAGAATCTGCTCCACCCACTGGCTCAGGCTCAGTGGTACCAAACTCCTGTCTTACTGATAGTTGATGAGGTCTGTCAGGACTCTGAGGCAAGGCTCTTTCTCATCCCTTTCTTTCTAGCCTGAACTCAGCCTCCTGATGTCTGTGCCTGCCTGGACCTCATGCTTTCCACAGCTGTATCTCTGAGTCTTCCCTCACTGTGGAATGGAAGGCTAAGGGCCTCTGAGTCACAAAGTGGGCCAAATAGGATTTTTCTCTACCAGTGAGCCATCTGCCAGAGTAATCAGTTCAGTCAACACCCACAGATGTATTTGAAGCTTGTGAAGACTGTGGGCTTGTCCTGTGGAAGGACAGATCATCTCTCCTCTGGCTTTGCTTTGGAAGCAGTTTCTACTCCCTCTCCTCACCAGGAAACTGAACAGCTGAGACCCATGAGTTTCTGTTACTTCTCTACATCAAGTGCCATTTTTCTTCCCACTTTGAGGTAACTTTTCCCTTTCCTGGTGGACTTCGGAAGCCATGTATTTCCTTCCTTGAGATAAAGTTTCTGCCGGGCGGTGGTGCTGCACACTTTTAATCCCAGTACTTGGGAGGCAGAGCCAGGTGGATCTCTGTGAGTTCAAGGCCAGCCTGGGCTACAGAGTGAGTTCCAGGAGAGGTGCAAAGCTACACAGAGAAACCCTGTCTCGAAGAAAAAAAAAAAAAGTTTGTTTGTTTGGTTTTTGGTTTTTCAAGACAGGGTTTCTCTGTGTAGCTTTGCACCTTTCCTGGAACTCCCTCTATAGCCCAGGTTGGACTTGAACTCATAGAGATCTGCCTGCCTCTGCCTCACCAGATTAAAGGCATGTACCACCACCACCCAACAAGTTTGTTTGTTTGTTTGTTTTTCCTTATTGGAATTAACTCCATTACAGGCTCACAAAGAGGTAGTCTCTAGTTAACCATCTAACCCGGAAGTGCCTCCACACCTTGAAGCTTCCCTAAATCAGTTGAAACCCCCTCCCACAAAGAAAAACAAACAAACAAACCCTGCACCTGAATATTTACAGCAGCTTAGCTGAGTTTCCAGATATGGAAGCTCCCAAACTGTCTCCCAAGAGCAGATAGATCAATGAGCTTTAGTACACTCAGACAATGAAATGAATGTATTCATCTATAAAGTCAGCTGTGCTGGGCATGATCATGCATACCTGGTATCCTGGCACTGAAGACTCTGAGGCAGGAGGATCACAAGATACAGGCTAGCCTACTATATAGGAAGAACTCATGTCAAAACAGTATAAGCCCAGGGCTGGACAGAGGGCTGAGCTGTCAAGGGCACTTGCTGTTCTCACAGGAGACACTGATTCTGTTCTTAGCACCCACATGAGGTGATTCACTTCACAGTTCCAGGGGATCCCACCCTCGTTTCTAGCCTCCTTGGCCAATCATACACACCCCATATACACATAAATAAAAATTTAAAAATCTCCACACACACACCCAAAAAAGAACCATGGAAAAAGAAGATCTCTCTCTCTCTCTCTCTCTCTCTCTCTCTCTCTCTCCCTCTCTCTCTCTCTCTCTCCTCTGCTTCTCTTTCCTCTCCTTTCTGTCCCATCTCCCTCTTGTCTGTCTTTCAACTCTTGCTCTTTCTGTCAGTGTGTGTGTGTGTGTGTGTGTGTGTGTGTGTGTGTGTGTGTGCCCACAGGCATGTGTTGAATGGGGAAGGTGGTTTTGTGGGAAATCTCTGTACTTTCCATTTAGTTTTGCTGTGGACATAAAACTTTTCCTTAAAAACAAAATCTCTTTAAAAATATGACTGTGTCATCATCAAAGTATTTTTAGGCTCTTGCAGGTGCAGGAACTGGTAAAGACAGCCAGTCCATATCAGCATTCTCTGCAATGGAGAATCGGGTAACCTTCAAGCATTTCCCCATAGCACAGGGGGAATTTTCTTTCTTGTATTTTTTTAATGGTTGTTGTGGGGAAACATTGTGTCCTTTGAAGGCCAGGGACAGAGTCAGCTAACAGCTGTGCCTCAGCTTCCTAGGGGAGTCTCAAGAATATATGGGAGCACTCAGACTTTCTCAATACTACTGCCAGGAAGCCAGACATGGGACAGGTGTGCTATCACATGCTTCATGCCCTCTCCCCTACTTGGGTGTAAACCTGTCCTCACCCATTGATGATACTGTCCTGTTTCATTTTGTGCATTTTATGCTCTTCTGCAGGACTTAATTGAGACATCCTGAAAGCACGCTGTCTTCAGTCCTCTCCCCTCCCAGGCTTCCTAGGACAGTGGTTTTTCCTCCAGGCCACACACACAAATCATCTAAATTGAAACACTCAGGACACCAACAGCTGGCATCTGAGATACAATTACTGGGTCAGTGGGCAGTTTTCATCTCTCCAGGTGATTCAGCTGAGCAGCCAAAGTTGCAAACTTCAGGTCTTGATGAGCCCTTGACATTTCCCCAAACTTCTACACTCTCCTCCAGATAATCACAAAAGCAAAGTGACATGAATGTATAAAAGAGAATCATAAATATAAACAGATGAAATAATTAAAATACAATGCCACTTTTAAACCAAATTGTAGACCATCATAACCCCTATACGTCATCACCTCAAAGCCAGAAGTTTGGTTTCAGCTCCTAATTGACCCAAAGTAGATAGGGCCAAGTTTCCTATCCCATGTCTCTTTTTCAGGCTCCTTCTTAGGCTTAGATGACCACACAGCCTGTAGATTATCCTTTTCCTTCCCTTCCTTTCTGAAAACCTATTATAATCTCTAATACAAGATGCTATGTAAATAATCTAACTTTCCCCTACTGCCCCATACCCAAACCAATCTAGCTACCCTAGAACCATGCTGCTGAAGCAAATCTGATATTCAAACACAGCGTGTACTAGATAGCAGGTATAAATCTTTAGTATATTAATGTGCTGTGTTTTCTGTGAGTGAGACTCCTCCCCAACAGATGTGTTCCTAGGTCCCTTCTCATCCAGCCCCGTGAGACTCTCTGCCCACCTCTCCAGTCTCACTCCTCCCCATCCTCCTCCCTCCCTTGACGGCAGACAGACTGAATCTTTAGTCCTGGGGACTCCAGCTTCCTCCAGTCCAGGGTCCTCTGTATTTGGTAGATTTCTTTCAGGAGACATTCCCTTGGCTGCACATGCCTTTGGTTTCATCCCTAATATCACTCTTTCCTAGGGACCATCTGAGACTGGGCTAAAGCTGTTCCCTCTGACATAGAGATTCCCTGCAGCGCTGTCACTCAGCAGACAGTACTAGCAGCCACAACTACAGGGTGTGATTGGTTCCCAGTGGGGAGACTAGATTCTAAGGTCTCTGCTCATCCCTCATGCCAGTTTCCTAGTCCCAAATGTCATGATTGGGAAGCTAAGTGCTGTCAGGACATCATCCCATGGGAATGGAATCAACAGATGAATGGACCAGAACTGATGTCCTTTTCCATCTATTCCCTCCTGTCCTGCAGCTTCTCAGGAACTAGACTTCAGAAATGGACCCTAGCCCCAGCCCTGGGAAAGATACATACTGCCTGATTAAATCATGGAAAAATTTAACTAAATATACCCATGTCCTGTGTGCATACACTTAGTAAGGTGGAGATGTCTGGCCAAAATCATCTATTGATCTTGAAACAAAAAAATGGCAAGTCAGTTTTTGAAATGAAGCAACAACAGTTTTTATTAGTGAAAGTTTACACAGCTGAAGTCAGACAACTACTCAGTAGTCATTACCCTCAAAATTATGCACACAGCTCTCAGAGAAGGAGTGGTTACATTGCTTCAAAAGATGTGTGAAGTTTCATGAAGTTTAAATGTATAGTCAAGAAGGGTACAAAGATGCCACACACTTTTAGTACCAGCTCTTGGGATGCAGAGGCAAAAGGATCTCTGTGAGATTGAGGCCAGCCTGGTGTATATAGATAGGGATTCCAGCCAAGCCTGAGCTACACAGTGAGACCCTATTTTAAAAAACTTAAAACATAAAAAAGTATAATTGTCAAGCATTGTAATAAGCTATTCCACAACAGGTTATAGGTAACAGAATCAATATTATCTTGAAAGTTCAAGGTTAAACAAAAGTTCGATCAAATCAGTAAGACTTCTTTTTTTAATGCTACTTGTACCTATCTGATATTTATTCCTTTTTTTCATTTTTCTTTATTAAGAAATTTTCTACTCACTCCACATGCTATCCACAGACACCCCCCTCCTCCCTCCTCCCAGTAAGACTTATTTATCTGTGGGGATATCAACAAAATTCATCTTGGATCTTCCTATCAGTTCTTCAAACTGATGATTTCTTTTCTATAGTATAACAAAAATACAAACACCACAACTATATCAAAGGGAAACATGATTATTTTAGATATATCATACAACATACAGAGTAAGTTCTTGGTTGTAATAATGTGAAAATCACTGACTCAGCTCTAACTTGACATCAGCTATTACTACTACATCTGCTAGGGTTGATACATGCATTCTGGAATGTTTTCCACTGCTCAACGACTTCTCACCAGTTACCTCTCATCAATGACCACTATCCATCAATGTAAGTGTTTACATGATAACAGCAAACAGACATACAGGTTGTCCATTTGTTACCACTGACAATTACCATTGGAGCCATATATTACCTGTTTTCCACTGAGTCCTACATGCTTTCCCCATGTTCTTGAGTTCAAGCAAGATTTGGAAATGCTAGGTGGGACAGATTTCCAGACCCCTTCATGTCTATCAGTGTCTCTAGGAAGACTGAAGAGTAGAGCGACATCATAATCTCAGAGCCCTGCAGTCACCAGACAGGAATCAGGAAGGAGGCAGGAGAGTGCTGGGGTGGATGGCCCCATCTAGTGGCCTCATCCCTCTAGAACCCAGGCTGATCTTGAAAATCTTTCTAGAAAAGCTACAAATCCTGGCTATCATTTCAAAAGGTCTGTTTTGATGTATGGTTGCCTCAAATTTAAGAGAAAAGAAAATTAAGAAATTACAAAGCAACACTGTATACCAAAGACACCCTGCTTCAAAAAAACAGGAAGAAGAAGAAAAGAAAAGGAAAGGAAAGGAAAGGAAAAGAAAGAAAAGAAAAGAAAAGAAAAGAAAAAACACTATAGTTTAAACACAATAATTTTTAGGGCAGACAAGGGAAGCCTCTTTTGGCAAACCCAGAATGCAATTTCCTACCAGCTGACCTCCCCCAAAACCCCAATCAGACACATATTAATTTCTCAGAACTCTGTGGAACAGCAGTGCACTGTGGACTGAGATCCAGCATCCTGCTCTCCTATGGGCTGAGTGTCTGTAACTGGAGTCGGGGATTACTCACTCTGATATAGAAATTAATACCCTCTTGCATCTCTGCTCTTCTCCACAACCAAACTAGCAACAAATATACCAATACACCAACACAACTGCCTTTGTTAACTCTAGCAATCCTAATATTTCCTTGATTGTGACAAACTGATCCTCTATTAAAAATGCTTAGTTTTTCTGAAATAAATTTAAATATAAGTATGATCTGGAGGCAATTGTAAGTTTAGAACTCTGAATGAAACCAATGAAAGTCCCAAACCTGGTCACTCCTGGAACAGGACTTCCCTCAGGCAGAGAGCCTGGGTCCTGCTCCCCATTTCCCCTTCATTTCTGCATTGTCTCCTTCCAGCACCTAATTCAGAGTCCAGTGGCTGAGGACAGGACACTGAGCACCAAGTCAGACTGCAGTGGAAACAGCACTGATGAACTCAGTCCTTGTCCACTATTTTCTCCCCTGATGTCTGCCTGGTCCATTCTCACCATGGCAACCTCTCCTGACATGGAACACCCATCCGTATCTTAAGATCAACCACATCATAATGCATCATATTTCCAGAGCACTGAGAAAGCACAGCCAACTCTAATGGTGACATTAGAGTTCCTTCTGTTTATCTATTAGGAAATTAAAACCTGCGTGTTCCCATGATTTTACCCCTTGGGGAGGGAAGGGAAAGTGACATTTCCAATTACAATATGATAGATAAAACATAATCATGAAATACTTCTAAATTCAGGATGCCCCTTCTACCTCTACTCGCTCTATTTTTTTTTTTTAACTTTTCAATCCTATTTCTCTCTTAATGGTTTCAATAACGAAGGCAGGAGTCTATTTCTCATACTACTGATGATTATGCTGACCAAAGGAAACACAAAATTCAAAAGCATTCATATTTGAGATAATGCATTGCAGTGAGTGAAGAAACTGAGGCAGTGTGAACATGAGAGTTAAGATGATGTTATTAGTGAGTTTGAGTACAAACAGCTGAGGGTCACCCTCTCCACTGCTGCTGGATGAAAATAGCCCTGGAGCTGGAAAGGGTGTTTACACTGTTCAATCCGGTTGTTGTCTTTCCAATCTCAGACAGAAGACCCACAGAGGGCCACTGGGACTCATTCCATAGGGTAAGGACTATCTTCAATGATGTAGACATTGTCTTCAGCTTGGGACTGCACATCTGCTATGTTTTGCAAAGATCCATTCGTAGAGGCCTGGAATGTTACCAAGCTGTAGAAGAGAGATGTTGAAGAAAGATCAAGAGGTCACCTTTCAGGTCTGAGCAGAGCGTTCATTTAGAATGTATGCTCAGGACTCCAGGAGCACAATTGACAAACACTATTAACAGTGACCAGCACCACATAGGACCCTCCTATTAAGTCATAGAAACATTTGTCTAACAGGCATCAGAGAAAATGAAAATTATTTTTAAAAACAGTAGCTCATATTGGAGTCCTTCAGATACTAATGTAATAAAACACAAAAGTGGGAGGCCTAGATAGATAACTATCTACTCCTCAAACTGAGGTACCTAATCAGGATGTACATATGGGAACTGGGCTAAAAACTGGATGACTCGTGTATTTACTTTGCACGGTGACATTTTAGAAAGGGTTAGGAGAGCCCGTGACCTGAGTAAGATCCCCAGCACCCAGGGAAAAGGCAGAAGGAGTCAGCTCCACAGCGCTGTCCTCTGACCTCCACAGGTACCTCAGCACTTCACTAACACACACACACACACACACACACACACACACACACACACACACACACTTCATAATACAAAGAAGTTTTTATTTAAAAAAGAAAGGGTCTTGAAACCTGCTTAGCATCTAAATTCTCTAACATTAATATTAATCATGGAGTAGAAAAACATTTAAACAACAAAGCAGTGTCTTTTCACTGTAGCTGCTGGTCTGAGGCACAGTTTCCAAGATTACCTGTATGACACACATTCTTACAAACATCAGACATTGCACTGAAAGGAATTTGTAGAGAGCACTGCAGGTGTTCACAGCTGGCCCATCCCAACAGCTATGGAAGGGGCATCACTTGCAGAGCTCATCCCGTGCCCCTGTTAGTCAGGGTAGGCACAGTGGACTGACATTTGAGCTTTTAGAACTCATGAAGGGGCAAACCAGAGAGGAAAGCAGGTGAACTCATGGATGATGTTAGGACACAGTGGAGTTTTATCATTTGTACACAGTGACCATTTCTACTACTGAAACACAGAACCAAGATGAGCTTCTCCAGTCAGCTACATAAGGAATGTGCCTGTGCTGAGAATTACACAGAACAAGAGAAATCCAGCTCCACTTTGCCTGGGACAGTCACACATGTAGGGAGACAGTGGAGGATCAGGACACTCCTGAGTCAGTGTGATAGAACTGACAGAGGAAAGTCATGAGAGAATGCCCAGAGTATGTCATGCAGTGATTAGTTTAGTTTTGTGGCTTTTTTCTTGCTTTTCGTTGATTTATTTATACTTATTTATTTATTTGTTCAATTAATTCATTCATTTCTTCATTCATTCATTTCTTCATTCATTCATTTCTTCATTCATTCATTCATTTGGTTTTGTCAGGGTCTCACTATGTTGCACTGGCTATCCTGTAAATTCCTACATAGACCAGACATTCTTGGACTCATAGAGACTCACTTGCCTCTGTCTGCTGACCTGGATTTAAGGTGTGAGCCTCCACACCTGGTGTTCTTTACTTAGTTTTAGACAGACTGTTGCTAGAAGTCTGGGCTGCAGATTAACTTACAGTACTCCTGCCTTGGCTTACTGAGTGTGGAGATAACAGGTGTGTGCCAGCTCACCCAACTCCTCCCCCTCTTCTTTATGTGTTGTGTTTTCTCCAGTATTTTCTTTCATATTAAGTGATTAAAAAGTAACTTTTGGGACTGAAGAGATGACTCAGCATTTAAGCATGGTCCTTTTACAAACAGGAGAACCAGAGTTCAGATGCAGGCCCCCAGGTAACAGGTAGAACATCTCCTGCATCCCTGTAACCCAGCACTGAGGAGACAGAGGCAGGAGGATCACTGGGGCTTTCGGACCTTTGCAAACAAACAATGTGAACTGCAGGTCCAAGGGAGACTCTGCCTCAAAGGACAAAGTGGGGAACAGAGAAGGACACTCCCTGTCCTCCTCTGGTCTCCCTGCAGGTGTACTTGAACACACTCATGTCTGTCCTCTCCATGTTCTGTCCCTGTCCCTGCCCCACCTCTGCCTCTCCCTACCCCTTCTTTCTCCCTCACATGCAAAGATAAAAAATTTAAATTAAATAATTTTTAAATGCCTTACCAGAACATGAACAAAAAGTATGGACTAAAATGTTGTGTTCTTCCAAGTCTAAGAAATAGTTCCTTTTCATTTGCAGAAAAAAATTAGTTTGTTTTATATTATTTGACTTACCAGTTAGACCTGCAAGCATAGGCTTCTGAGGTTGAGGATAGTGTAGTGTGACCTCTTATTTATGGACCTGTTTTTAATCTGTAGGATGAGGCTAATAGTAGTTCCTACCTTATAGATTTATTACTGTGAAGGGAAAGTGTGACGGACACTTAATAAGAACTATCTGTGTCAGGCACTTCTAATGACCTGACACTGGACAGGGCCCAGTCTATGGCTTGGCTCTTGTGCTTAACATAGATAGAGGTAAGTCCATGGATGGCAGTCTGAAAGGACATGGAATTAGATGGAAAGACATAGTCCTGTGGACAGACAATCTTTAGTCAATTGAAGATATTAGATGGCTGTACACACGGGCAGATAACACTGGAGAGAATGAAAGAGCTTCCAAGTACAGTAAACAGGACAAGTGCAGTAAAGAGCCAGCAAGGAAGACACCAGTGTAGTGAGTGGAGGGGACTGGTGTGGAGTGTGGAGACACTGGCCATACCACAGTTCTGTTACACTCCCAGCAGCCTCAGCAATGATCTTCCTCTAAATCCTCTGCTCCCTTGGGGCTTCCTGGAACAGCCCAACCCCTAACCCTGTCATCTCCACCATACTTATCAAAAGCACCATAAAGGACCTGTCTACTATCTTATATGCCTTGTGATATACTTCATCAGATTTTAATAGAATAGGAACTCAGTGAGAGAAAACACTGAGGAAACAAGAGTGGATCGAATCAACTCCTTCAACACCGGCTCCAGGAAGCAAAGCTTACGCCTCAGGGACTACCTATAAGAGATGAGGACCAAGGACCTTCTGTTCCTGTCCTACTGTAAATGCAGGAAATACAGAATGCAGAAAATATCCATGAGAAATGGGGGCAACAAGAAAAAGACTCACCAAACTTTACTTTGGGATCCAATGTACAGAATGGGGTTCAAGCATTGTGGAACACACTGTAATCCCAGAACAAAAGAGTCTGAGGCAAGAGGATTGTGAGTTCCAGCCTGGCCTAGGCTACATAGCAAGTTCCAGGCCAGCTTGGCCACATAATAAGACCATGCCTCAAATCAACCAACTAACCAATGAATCTAATAGTAAAGAATGATTTAGTAGTAAAAGACAGCATAGAGAGACAATCTCAAGACTGTTAGTTCAAAAAGAATCAACACAGTCCATGCCAGCTTACCTTAGAGACTCTGACTTCTTTTTCATAAAGATATACCCTAAATTGGTGTGGAAGGTGGTGAGAGAAATTGAAAGGAAAATTGAGCATCTCATAAAAAACACTCAGGATATTTTCTCCTAATCAAGGATATTGCATCTGTTTTTGATTGACCCATGCCCTGGTAACTTTGGGTAATTCCTTCCTGTACCCCACAGGAAGGATATTCTTTCCATTCATTTTCTGATATATTCATCCACAAGGCCTAATTTGATAGAATGAGCTTGGTAAATTATTGTTCACTGAGACAAACAAAATGTCTGTATTCTTTTCTAATGGGCTGCTAGAGAACAAGCTAGTAAGGGAAGCATAAACAACTTTGGACTAAAGAAGAGAACACAAAATTTGTGGAATTACAATGTAATTCTCCCTTTTAGACATGTTCTGATATGTAGCCCAGCCTAGCCACACACTTGTAGAATGCTGCTATTATAAACACAGGGCACTAGATCCACCTTTAAAAATCACTTTGAGGGGTGGGATTTAGCTCAGTGGTAGAGCTCTTGCCTAGCAAGCGCAAGGCCCTGGGTTCGATCCCCAGCTCAAAAAAAAAAAAAAAAAGAATGCTGTATTTGCCGGGTGCACGCCTTTAATCCCAGCACTCGGGAGGCAGAGCCAGGCAGATCTCTGTGAGTTTGAGGCCAGCCTGGGCTACCAAGTGAGTTCCAGGAAAGGCACAAAGCTACACAGAGAAACCCTGTCTCAAAAAACAAAAACAAAAAAAAAAAATCACTTTGAATGGACACCTTTGAAATAATGAAGGGAAACATCTGAAATCCCCACTTCCTGTGAAACAGTCAGGAATGGGCTCATGTATGGTGTTTTGTAAAGTCCATGGCTGAAGTTCTTACTCAGGGAATGGACTATAAAGAGAGAAACACTATGTACAGTTGCACAGCTCATGGGAAGGGCCATATAGGCCTGGGTGCCACCTTCATATAGTCTGTTCAGCATTAGGCAGGGGTTTTCCCACCAATGTCTCATTTTTCTCTTCAATTAACCATGTCCCAGAACATTCAACATTATCATCATGGAAAACAAGCAATATTCCATGGGTAGGAAAGGGAAAAACACATCAAAGTCTTACAGTGACCTAAAAATTAATCAAGTCTATCCAAAATCTCTTGTGTCATAGTATGTAATTTATTTTATGGAAAATATGTTTCCCTCTTGATGGCAACAACTGAGATACAAAAGACAGGGTTAGGAAAGAACATATTGTCCAAACTGGAGCCTTTTCCTTCGAGGCCACCACTTGGTTATTGGAGGCAGGAGGACCTGGAGCCATCTTCAGCTATCTTGTAATGGCAGTACCAGTGTGAATCACATGAGGCCAAGTTTTACAGAGTAGGAATCTTTGGAGACATAGCAGCAATGGTTCAAGATCACTGAGCAGAGCAATCACCAGGTACCAGAAAGTGTAGCTTGGATCTGGGGATATGGAAACCATGTGAACTCAAAGCCCCAGTGACTTGTGCACTTGCTTAAAGACAGTCAGAGAACCCTGGCTCTCCTTCCCTGGGGACAGTTGTGAAATTACTTACTGGTGACAGCCAGGGTGCACACAAGCAGCAGCAGCAGCAGGGTAGCCATGGAGATGCCCACAAAGAGGCCATTAGTCATGTTCTTCTGTTGCTCCTGTGAAAGGATCGATTCCTAAGGAAACAAGAAATAAAACAACAGTAGTAATAAATAAACAGCAGTAAACACAGGGGCAGCAAGTGAGAGGAACAGAAAACACGTGCTTGACCTTAACCTAGACTCTAAGTCCTAGAGCTTCGTCTCTCCTGCTCTGTGGCTAGTCTGGAATATGAGGAAGACACAAGGATCTGAGGTGGTAATGGGCAGTGGAACTCCAAGACAGTGTGAATTCAGCGTCTTTGATGATAGTGGAAACGTGTTCTATGTTGATTGAAGTGATTACATGGGTGAATACCTCAGTCAAAATTCTAACCTCATGCTTAATGTGGGTTCATACATCATGCGTGTGATTATGTCTGCTTTAACAGTCAGTAGGACATTCCCTAAATTCCATAAAAAGAGTAACCCATCTCTAAGTTATCTTGCTCTCAGTGTGCTCAGCTCCTGGTCTGGTCTTCCATCACAGACCCTACTTTTCATGTAAATGCAACTCAAGACTCCATGTTGTTATAAACATCTAATACCAAATGGTCAGTGTGGAAACATACACACAAATAACATACAGACTTCACAGATCATATTAACATTTTTAGGAATATATATATATTAAATATGAATATATGTAATATATAACATATATCATGTGCAGTTGTTAGGAATATACTAACAATTGTTTATTGTATGTTAATATATTGCATATTGCCATTATATAATTATAACATATATGTGTTAATATATTAATATATTTATATATTAACAATTAAAGGAACAGAGACCATGAATTAGAAAGAAAACAAGGAGTGGGTATATGGAAGGATTTGGAGTGGGTTGAGAAAAAAAGGAAACAATACAATTATATCTAATAACTTTCTAAAAATAGTAGGAAGACTCTGCTCCTGGATGCAGCCTGATAAACACCTTGTGATCAGACACAAATGCAGAATCGCCCCTAGTGCCCTGGTGCAGGTGATCAGGGATCAGCACATACTGGAATAAGCAGGAGACAGGCTGGGCAGCAGGTGAGGCCCCTCAAATAGCTTAGCACTCATCTACCAACCCTAAACAGAGCCCATGGGATAGGTTTAACTGCAAGGAAGTGGAGAAATAGAGACCAGGTCTTTGCTCCTGTACAAGCCTCGTCTCTAGAGTCACAATCCTGGCTCCTCTGCCTAGTCAGGGAGACCATGGACAAGTTAGTTAAGCTCTGTGAGCTGTCACTGCGTCCTCAAACAACCTGTTCAGTAGGGTTCAGAGGAAAGGGGTTCTGTGGAGAACACAGAAGAAAATAAGGTTTGTTTGTTATTCTAACAGGGTCTCCTGGTCCTAGGCTAGCCTGAATCTCACTATTTGACAATGAACTCTTGAATCTATGATCCTTCTTCCTACCCTTCCTGAGTGCTTGGAGTATATGTGTGTTTACTGTAACCACATGAACATTTACTGCATAACATTTTCCTGATTGTGAATGACAGCAATGCTTATCCTCTCAGGTAACTGAGGGCAAGAACAACCTGGATATGCAGAACCAGAAGTCTGCTCCCTTAGCAACATGTACTTACTGGATTCTGATATCCAACTAGTATATATAGAGTCTTTCCATATCTGCCAGACCACTGGATGCTAATGTCAATTAGGTCATTACATTTTTAGTGTAAACCTGGGCATATGACAATGACCTATAACCCTAGTACTGAGTAGGCTGAGGCAGGAAGATTGTGAGTTCTAGGCAGTCCTGAGGTATGAAATAAGATTATTTCTCAAGGAAGGGGATCAGTTACATCCATGCCTAATTTCAGTTCTTGAAAGACAGAGGCAGAAAGGTCAGGAGTTCAAGGTCATCCTCAGCTCTGCAGTGAGTTCAAGGACAACTGGATTACATGAGACTCTGTCTCAAAAAACAAACAAAAGAAATTTACACTCAGCTTTTACTTGTTATGTTCTGACTGTCAATAGGCACAAAAGCCTTAGGTTATTTGGCCCTATATAGATCTCCACCTTGTCTTGAGGGTTTTCATGATGCTGGGTACTTTTGGGCATTCCAAACCAAGGCCTTGTACGTGCTAACAAGTGTTCCACTGCTTCCAACAGCCAAATAATCCTCACAACCCCCCATCTGGCTCCTTTCTTATTTCAACCACCATTTTTCATACACTATTTACACAAACTAAGACAAACTTTGCTTCTTCCTGGAGCCAAAAGAGAAAAATCCTATTGATGATTTCCCTCTGCTATTTGTAGGATAGAACTCTGGTAAGAATCCTGGAAGCAGAGGGCCTTAGATTTTTCTCATGCTGAGTACACAGAAAATCTAGGAAAAGTCATGCAAATTTAATAATATCTAAGACATTAATACCTTGTGTGGAGGTTTGTGTGTGGAAAAATATCACCAGTGGGCTCCAAAGAGAATGGTCACAAGTGGCCTAATGGTCCAGGCTGGCCTCAACCTTCTGATGTTTGTATTAAGTTCCTGAGTCCTAAGAATAAGGAATATACCACTATATCTGACTCTTTTTCTTTTCTTTTTCTTCTTTTTTGATGTAAATATCTGTGAACTAATTTTACAGACAGTCTTTAAGTACAAATTGTTTCCCAGAAGACATTCAAGTGACTATGGCTAATAAATTGGGGAGGAATATACTTACAGTGTAATTACTGCAAAAGTCATCTGAGGATGTCACAGTGTAATTCCAATCTGCTCAACAAGAGGGAAAATTAATTATAATTACAAATATTTAGATGTTATTCTACATCTGCAAATATTACCCACATCTTATAATGTGTGAGTGTTAGAATTGAATTTGGTAAGATATTCACTGAACAGCAAGATTTGAACATTTAGATATTTGAAGTACAATTAGAATGTCTATTTTATAAGAAGTGATCTATTGTTTTCGTTGTTTCCATGTGTCTATGAATGAAACACAGCATCCTCTTTTTGCCAATATCTGGCATATATATATGGGTTGTGACCTCCTGACAAGGAGCCCCTTCAGTGCATTTTACAGATGAAGCAGTGAACATCAGAGACTACTCTATACATCTAATTATAGCAAATGACAGACATCTCAGCAGGCAAGATATTCACAGTGCCCACACAAGGAGTGCAAATACTAAAGGTCTATGGGAGTCCCCAACTACTGCTAAAACTGGCATTGCCCAGCAGAATAAAGATAAATGACTCATAGTCTTCCTCATTCTCACATTACTATGTTTACATTTTACTCTCTGTGAAAGCCCTTACATGAGCCAAAGGCAATCACCAGGTTAAGGCAACATCTACAGTCTAGGCTCTGTTTGTGACTTAACCCCTTAAGTAAAACCTTCCAGGAATAGGAGAAAGTGATTCAGTAAGGTAAAGCAGAATCAGACCAAATTTGAATTCAATGATGACCATATTCATTAGCAAAGTGACCTTCATCATCAAGGTCCTGCCCATAAGTACTGAGGAATACATGCATGAGCACTCAACACTGTTGAAAACCCTGGTGATGTTATTATAGTTATGTGATGGAAGGAACAGGGAGCAAGAGGGTGAATACTGTGGAATTCACTTTAGAAATAGCATACCGTTTATCTAATGAGGAACATTCAACAACTTGTCAAAAGAAGTCTACCTAGAATTGGGGAATAAATTGGAAGGTGTGTGTCTCCAAAGAGGAATTAAAGAGTTTCCCCAATCTAGCCTTGACATAAATTGCCATGAAATAATGAAATGGGATGGATTGTAAGATTCCTGGCAGGCACAGCTATCAAAGGCAGGTAGTGGGCCATGTGACATCCAAATCCTTTTGAGTCTAAACATTTCTTGCTTTTGCAAAATGTTCATCAAGGAATGGATGACATAAGCCCAGGAGCCTCAAGTTACAAGACCGAACTGCCAGAAGTCTCAAGTAGACCAGGGACACGGGTGCTGCAGTCCCTGCTCTGCTCTGGAAAGCTTCCCTCTGACCAGGGTTAGGTGACATGGCATTACATACACTGAACCCCCTCCTTCCTTCTTCTTCACAGATGAGGACAGTGGCAGACAGCGGCTCCTGCTGCCTCGTGTTTGTATCTGTTTTCTTTTTGTTTTTCTACCTGGAAATAGTTCACACTAAGGATTTCCCTCTCAACATCCAAAGGTCACAATTATCGAATCGCTCCTGACTCTGTGGGTTCACTGCATATGACTTTAAATTAATGTCCAGGAAAGCCTAGGAAAAGTAGGCCACATGGGGATGAGAAAAACACAGATAAGCAGCTCCTGAGAATATTGAGTCTTACACACACAGACATGCACGCTCATGCACAGACATTCACTCAGAGTCCTGCAAGGCCCATCCTTGTTTGGATGAGCCTCGAGGCCACAGGAGCCAGCTCTAAACCACAGAGGCCAGCATGTGGCAGTCTCAACTTACCATGATTGATAGCATAGATTGATAGCTGGCTGAGAAAGATGGCAGAGTTCAGCATCACCATAGTTGATTAAGCAACACATGCCACTATAGTTTTAAGGATAAGAAGTAATATAGGACCCAACCAGAGTGTGGAGAGTGGGGTCTGAGTGAGTGAGAATGAGGGTCTCAGTGCTGTAAGCCTATTTTGGTGCTGCCATGGGTATGCTCAACCCACCTTGGTCCATTCAGGTTGCTCTAACAAAATTACTTAGAGTGAGTAAATTAGAAACAAAAGAAATGCACTGGTCATAGTTCTAAAGGCTAGGAAGTCCCAGATCCAGACACAAGCTGACTGGTTAGCTGCTGAGGCTCCTTTGTTCATAGATGATACTTTTTGTGTGTCTCCAAGTGAAGGAAAGGGAAAACCAGCCCCATCAGCCCTCTTACAAAGGATCTAACACTGTGCACAAACTTCTTATTTCTATAACCTAATCACCTTCCTGATGACCTCAGTGCTTAATCTACTGTATTGAGGATTAAACATTACCAAAGGAATTTATGGGGACATGAACATTCAGACCACAGTGCAACCTCAGATTTCCCATGTGAACTAAGATTGACAAGGCAAAAGAGGAGACTCTGCTATAATGGAGAAAGTATAAGTGAAGGTTATTTAGACACCAGGGAGCCTGGTTCACTGCTTTAAGTCCCAAAGAACCAAGCCCAGTGAAGAGCTTGGGAATCAACCTGAGTCATTTGCTTTGTAAAAGAGGCACATGAATGTAGATGTTCCCAAGTCATAGCAGCTATCAGTTGCAGAATATTCCTTGACACTGTGTGAAGACGTGTCACTGTGATTGGTTTAATAAAGAGCTGAATGACCAATAGCTAGGCAGGAAGAAATTAGGTAGGACTTCTCAGGACAGAGAAGACTCAGAGAGTAAGAAAAGCAGAGTTTCCAGCTAGACTGAGAGGAAGCAGGATGGGAGTACAAAGTAGAGGTAACAGAGCCACATTAAAAACAAAAATAGATTAAAAGATAGGGGTTAATTTAAGTTATAAGAACTAGCTAGCAACATGCCTAAGCTAAGGCCAAGCTTTCATAACTAATAATAAGTCTGCGTGTCATTTTTTGTGAGCTGGCAGCCCCAAGGAAAATCCATCTACAGCTACTTGCTGCCAATCCTCCAGGCACTATGCCTAATTGTGTAGCTGTTATTGTATCCATTGTTTACCCCCTTTGCAGATATGACCCAAGCCCCTCATCACATTTCACAACCACAATGGTCTGTAAGATTGATTACAATAAACTGATTTACATTTTTAAAATCAAGTGGCATTATGTCCATTGAATAAGTAATGGAACAGAAAAAAAAATAATGGAACAGATTCAAGAGAGTGGTTATGTCTATAAGTCACACAACTGTTAGTCAAGACAGAAACAGGATAGAAAGGCAGGAGTAATCAATAAGTCACAGAAGGGAAGTCTGAGGCACGGGGGAAGAAAATAGCTCATTGTTCCAGGATGAACAGGAGGGTGGCTGTATTGCTTATTCTATTGACAAAGTTGAGAAGCTTCAGGAAAACACTAATTAAGGACAGAATTTCCTACTGAGACAATCAATGCTGTTCATAGACATTGCAAACAAAGCTGGCATAAGCAACAAGCAAGTCACATTTGTTGAGGGTCAAATGATGTAGACACTCATGTTTCTAGCCTTTCAATCCTATTCTTTGATATAAGCAAATATCCCTCTGTAGTGGATAGCCATTCCAGCCCTGGCTTGGAAGTTCCAACCCCCATTGAGGCTTCGGTAATGGTCACGCCTACAAGGAGCGGCTGAAGGAGGACGCTGAAGACCCAGGATGGAGAGGAGAGGCTTCTCTTGGTTCCAGGACTCTGGACACTGGAGGTAGACTGAGCAGAGTTCTCCAGAGAACACCACCAGACTGCACCATACCTTTCCCAGACCCTGCAATCTATCCCTTCATTTGTAAGTTACCCCACAAAATAAACCATCCTTTTAACTAAGTGGAGTGGCCTTAATAATTTCACCAATCTCCCTCCAAAATCCAAATCACAATATTGTTTATGGAAGAATATTATTTAACTATGAATTTGTTGTAGATCTTGGAGCATTGTTTAGAATCAACAGCAACAGGAGGGATGGTGCATTTCCTAGAAACCTCCAGAGATTTGACTTGAGAGCCACCACATCACATATATGCTCAGGTAAAGAAACCTAAGTAATCTGCATGGAGAAGTCCATAATGTGCTTCAATGTGTCCTATTCCTTTCCTAAGCATCTCTCTTTGTAATGACCTGGTGCTTAGGACCTGAGTTAAATATCTTCATCACTCCATCACATTGACTGCCCCTGACATTCTTTTCTTATGAGAAGCCACACAGCTTCGTTTGGCCTGAATGGAGGAGCTTATGGGGGAAGGGACCAACTGAGGATGCTGTGGGGAGGCAGAATGGAGCTGTGTCTCTGTCCCTGCCACCACTGACAATGTGAGATCTGTAATGTTGCAGAGGGTGCCTATTCCTCACCAGCTTCATCAAGATCTGGACCTTCCAAGGGGATAAGGGAGGAGAACTTAGTTACCTGCAAGACGATAGGATGTGGTTTCTGTCACCTCAGCTGTTGTCAGATGTGGATAAATCGTAGTGGGTTCTGGAATGAGAACAACGCAAGAACTGTTTCAGCTTTGGAGTTTGCCCACCAAGGAAATAGAAACAAAACTCACTGCCACCTTCCCCAGTGCCTCCCCGGCCTCTAAGCAGGAATGGCTCCTTCCTACCCATTTCTGCCTCAGCTGTCTCCTCTGAGAAATGTATCCAAAGATGGGCACTGTCTGAGCAAGTGATCTGTGTCCTAATATTCTGGACAGCTTTATCAGGATTCAGAACTATTTCACACTTTCCATTCTAGACTCCTGAACTCCTCTGACACATACAGTCAATATCAACACATGGAGGATCGAACACTCAGTTAAGATCACAATTTATCAAGACAAGGGTCATTTGACCTTCTAGGAAATGGACCTGGAAGTTTCTCAATACCCTCTTCACTGTAGGCCTTAGTCAAGCCCCAGATCATTCGCATGTCTTTCCATGGTGATGAGCTCACTGAACAACACGGAATAGACAGACCATTTCATGAGTGAGTTCTTCTCAAGGTAGCAGGATCACCCTGGGGATGAGTCCTACACTTCAGACTGCCTTGTGTGGTGAAATTCCTCTCTCTCTCTCTCTCTCTCTCTCTCTCTCTCTCTCTCTCTCTCTCTCTCATCTATCATCTATCAATTTATCTATCTCTATCTCTCTTTCTCTCTCGAGGTTGATCAATTGTTGGTTGAGTGACAGACTGGGACAAGGTCTCCTGTCCTCCACCCATTCCTGTACTAACAGTGACTTCCTGTGTTTTCTGACTCATCTTCCATTGCTCACCAAAGGCTTCCACATGGAACACTCTAGTGCAGCCTGTGTTTCCATTTTCTTCTGGAGTCCCTACATTGTTTGCACCCATAGCTCACTTGACCTGCAGAGCTGAGCACTTGCCTCTCTGGGAGTCCTCTAAATGCTTCCCTTTTCAGAAGGGAAGTAGATCTCTTTGGCTAAGGATTATCAAGTGGTAACAACATGACTTGCTTTTTTCAGCTTTTCTGATCTCTCAGATAAGCTTTATTAGGGTGCGCAATATATTTGGGACACAATATATCACTACAGTAGTGAATCCCTAAGGAAAGCTGATATGGAGAGACAGGTGTCCTCCATCTACAAACTCTTGCACAGCAGAGGGTGAATATAACTTATGACTGGGAAATTACAGACTTTGTGAAGCTGTTGTTGGCCCAGCTAACAACTTTTTACCTATATTATGCTTCTGACTTGACTCAGTGTCTGTGTCCTACCAATTCTCATGAGAAGGACTCTGGGTCATGAACCACATTGCTTTGTACCTGGTGTGTGAGACTGTGTGTGTGTTGGTGTTGGATAAGTAGAGGTGGAGATTTGGGGTAATGTGGGTACATGGGTGGGTCTTGTTGCAATAGTTGTGGGTCTTCCTGCAGTTGTGGGTCTTCCTGTAGTTGTGGGTCTTGCTGTAGTTGTGGGTCTTCTTGTAGTTGTCGGTCTTGGACTTGTCGGTCTAGTTGTAGTTATGGGTCTTGTAGTTATGGGTCTTGTAGTTGTGGGTCTTGTAGTTGTGGGTCTAGTAGTAGTTGTGGGTCTTGCTGTAGTTGTGGGTCTTGCTGTAGTTGTGGGTCTTCTTGTAGTTGTGGGTCTTGTAGTTGTCGGTCTAGTTGTAGTTGTGGGTCTTGTAGTTGTGGGTCTTGTAGTTGTGGGTCTTGTAGTTGTGGGTCTAGTTGTAGTTGTGGGTCTAGTTGTAGTTGTGGGTCTTGTTGTAGTTGTGGGTCTTGTTGTGGTTGTGGGTCTTCTAGTAGTTGTGGGAATTGCTGGATTTGGAAATCAAGATGAAACAAGGATCAGTCAACAAGAAGAGACAACAACTTCTGCTATGCACCCATGAGAAACTGAACCCTGAGAGGCTCCTCTCCTGAACTTCTGTTTTTTTGTCATTGACTAGCTGCACTGACAACATGGTGCTGAGCACAGAGCCCATGTTCCAAGGATACACTGTATAAATGACAGGTGTCAGATCCTCAGATCTCTAAGCATCTCTGAGAGACTGAGAGGGTATGGGAGCTGGAACTGCTCTCGGTGGTGGCTGACTTCACCCACAGCTTCCATGCTCAGCATGTTCACTTCAGTCAGTCTTGAGAGGACACAACGTACAGCTCCGCATTTTAGCATGCAGATCCCACACAAGTTGCAATGCATATGGGATTTGCACATTGGGGTAGAGAGCAGACATTGTCTTCTATGGTTTCTTCCAACCAAAAAGAGACAAGGTCAATATCCCTTATCCAAAAATGTTTGGTTTCAGAATTTGAATGTTTCTTAACAATTTGGAATATTTGCATATAAAAAATATCTTATGGGTCAGGCTCAAGTATCAACATGGATTGATGTAGCATTCACTTGCCTGCACTTTACATATACAACTTTAAAGAAAGTTTATAAACTTTTGATAATTCTGTACATGATAATTTCATGGTATTGGATTTTCCAAGTGTATTATCAAGTCTGTGCTTAAAAGGTTCCAGATTTTGAATCACAAAGGCTAGGTATTTTGGGATTAGTCAGGTTCAACCTGCAAATCACAAATCAATAGCATCCAAAATACTGTAAGCATCCAAGCAGCTACTGGTGGACTTGGTGTGCAGGAGCTAAGGCAAAGTGGCACTGAAGCCTAACAGTCAGCCTGGCACTCAGACATGTGTGTGTCAGCAGACATATGTTCCCTGTGAGGTGGTATGCAAACCCACCACATACACATCATTCACACACAGCCACACAATAAGAAATGCAGTTTTAAAAATCAAATTCAACATAAAAGTAAGTAAATGGATGAATGAATAACAGAGTCTATAAGTTGAGAGGGTAAAGAATAATGTTCTTAATTTAAAAATACGGAGGCCAGGCAGCCATGAGTAGGCTCAGGCTACAGAGGAGGCTTGCCTCTAGCGTCCTCCGCTGTGGTAAAAAGAAGGTCTGGTTGGAACCCAATGAGACCAATGAAATTGCCAATGCCAACTCTAGTCAGCAGATCTGAAAGCTGATCAAGGGTGGGCTGATCATCTAGATGCCTGTGGCTGTCCTTAATACCAGAAAAACACTTTTGCTCATTGGAAGATCAGGCATATGGGCATAGGGAAGCAGAAGGGTACTGCCAACGCTCAAATGCCTGAGAAAGTGACCTGGATGAGAAGGATGCCGATCCTGCACAGACTTCTCAGGAGATAACAGTGAATCCAAGAAGATTGACCGCCATGTATATCACAGCCTGTATTTGAAGGTCAAGGGGAATGTCTTTAAAAAAAAAAAAAAAAAAAGCAGATTCTCATGGAACATATACACAAGCTGAAGGCAGACAAGGCCTGCAAGAAGCTCCTGGCCGACCAGTCTGAGGCTCACAGGTCTAAGACCAAGGAAGCCCGAAAGGGCCGGGAGGAGCGTCTCCAAGCCAAGAAGGAGGAGATCATCAAGACTCTGTCCAAGGAGTAAGAGACCAAGAAATAAAGCTTCCCTCATATCTGTACATAGTGGGATGCCTGTGGCCTCAGGTGGATAAGTCATTAAAATAAAACAAGCCTTAAAAATATGAAGACAGATTATTTCTATTAAACCTACCTTCATTTCTAATGTCTGTGCAAACCCTTAAGTAAAAAGAGATTAGGAACAGCATCAGAAGCCAGGAAGTCCTCATGAACCTACACTTTTAGTTAATGCAAGAATATCATGATATCTGACTCAAGAAGGAAATGTAAAACCTGGTGCTTGTGGAACACTCCTTTAATTCCAGCACTCTGGAGGCAGAGGCAGGAGGATCTGATCTCTTTGAGTTCAAGGCCGGCCTAGTCTAAGACCAAGCTTAAAGACAGCCAGAGCTACAAAGACAAAAAACAAAAGAGAAGGAAAGTAAGAAAGGAAGGAAAGAAAAAAGGAAGGCAGGGAAGGAGGAAGGGAGGGAGAGAGAGAGAGAGAGAGAGAGCTTCATACTGATAAAACACTGGTTTACACCTGTAAACAAAATCCCCAGCTCCCACAGTCTGACTAGGTCAAGCCCACCTCCCTGCTGCTCTCTGACACAGTTAAGAGTTAGCTGCTATGTCTCCTAACAGCAGCCCCTGATTTATGGACCTAACTAACATCTGGCTGCACCACACACTCTGTCATTTATATTATAGTGAACTAAATCACATGATGGGAAACTTCCTTTCTGAATGAGAAAAAGAAATAAAAGGAAGATGGAGAAGATGATTTATAGTAGATATGAGGGAGAAAACAGACAGAGGCATCCAGAAGGGTCCAGAGTGAACATGACCAGCAAACTGAACTCCCCATGTGAGAGGAGGGGAAAGCTAGGAGCCAAGAGTGGGGGCCAAGAGGTAAAAAACCCAAAGGGGCCTGTCTAGCCAAAATGGCAGGCTTATATAGGGAAGAACAGCTCGGGGAGGGGCAACCCAGCCCAGTCCCAAAACTGGAGAAATTATGAAGGGGGCGGGTGTTTCAGGTACTGGCCTTGCTGAGAGAAGGGCAGCCAGTGTCTCCTTTGATATGTTAACAAACACCTTAGTTAGCCTTCATTCTGAGACCTAGCACCTAACACCTCCACCATTTGCTATGGCGACCAGCCTGAGACTGCTCAGGGGGAAGGCTGAGAGGATTATTCTGCAGGCTGCTCTCTGAAGAGGATCCTCTGTAGTCCTGCCATTCCAGTCATGGCAGCCATCTCTCTCTAGTCCTCCCTCTCTCCCTCTCACATTTCTGCTCTTAATGAAACTCCTCTCCAGGTTGTAAAGAGAAGCCCCTCCTTCCTCGGAAGCCTCTTCACACCCCATCAAGGGATGAACCTCATAGATGGTCTTGTTTCTTTCTAATGCTCTCCCTCCCAGCTGAAGGTCTGATCTCAGCCTTGGGGCCTCCTCATTCTAATAAAGCTGATTGGAGGGAATTGTGTGTCAGGGTCATTTATGGACTAGCAGCTGCTGCTCATCTGTTACTACACTGCTGAGTGACAGGTAACAGGTGTTGGAGGGAACCCTCTTCTATATGGACATTTCCAGTGTGCAGGGAACAAATTGTGTGACAAGATGTGAGACCTATTTCAAGGGCCCAAGGCAGGGCAGACAGGGAGCAGAACTCTCCACCTATGATGTGGCCTGTGCTCAGCAAGGTCAGCTGACCATTGTTGAAATCAGCTCACAGAGCAGCAGCCCCCTGCCCTGTCTGCTTTTCAGGTTAGAGCTGGAGTGGCTTTATAGTGTTGAGGATGGGGATTCAACATTCTAAGATAGACCCACAGAAAAGAGACAGCTCTTAAAGTCACACACTTCCAGCTTAAATAAAGTTTAATATAAAGCTCCCCACTGTGTTTCAGGATGGAAAGTGGATGCGGTTTCATGGACCAAGAGGCCTGTCCCAAGTATAGTTAGGACCTGGATCCGGACTTAGCTCATGGCCTTGAATTAAGAATGATCTTAGGACTTCATCTAAGCAAATAAAGTCGTCCTGTGCTTCAAAAGAGAATATTTAAGGCTGGGTTTAGTGGCACATGCCTGTATTCTCAACACTGGAGTTAGAGACAGGAGGATCTGGAGAGGACAGCCTGAGATAGAGGAGATTAAGTCTTTAAACAACTCAAAAGCAAGTGTTCACTCAAACATATTTCTAAGAACTTTCTGTTTCCATGTTCTAGGAAAACAACAAATTATTAGCAAACAGAGGACTTGATTTACTTGCAAGAAATAAACAAAGGAAAGAAAGAATGCTTACCTGGTTTAACTTCCAAGGAAAAGGTGGATATCTGATCATTGAACCATCCAGGGATCTTCACTCGACAGCAGTACACACCACTGTCACTCTGAACAGCATTCTCTATTGTCAAGGACACGATTCCTCCCGAAATACGCCCCTTGAGCTGGTATCGGCTGCTCCACTGATAGGTGACACGGTATCCATTGGTCTCGATGATCATGTTTACACAGTTAAAAGCTGAGCATGCTCCTCGACCCCAACAAGTGGTAGTGATTCCTCGGGATGTTGAGTAAGTACATGGCAGTGTCACAGGGTCACCAACCACCCCCTTCACTACTCTGTGAGAACTTACAGCACCTGTGATTGAAAAAAGCGAGGAGGGAAGAAATGTAGAATTAGTACCAACATTTTCCTAAAATATTGTTGCTTTTGTTGTTGTATTTCAGAAAAATATGGGGAGGGGGGACTTAAGTGGAACCCCAGCTTCAGCCCTTCTTTATTTATTGTTTTGTTTGTGTGTTTTATTGTTTTGGTTTGGGGCTTTTTTGTGGGGAAGGCATGAAAGGGGACAGCCAGCTTAATGTTCGTTGTTATCATTTGGTTTTCTGAGCCAGTGTCTCACTCTGTAGCCTTGGCTGGGCTGGAACTTGCTGCATAAACCAGGCTGATTTAAAACTCCCAGAGCTCCACTGACTCTACCTCCCCAAACCTAATGTTAAATGTCCAGTTTTATAGCTCAGATTTGAAGAGTGTAAACAGTTTTCTCTTAGCATATATTTTCTCAGTGTGATTACTTAGTGAATACATTTGTGAACAAGAGAACTAATTCTGTGGTAGG
The DNA here is from genome assembly GCF_903995425.1 of Onychomys torridus. Classification (NCBI taxonomy): domain Eukaryota; kingdom Metazoa; phylum Chordata; class Mammalia; order Rodentia; family Cricetidae; genus Onychomys; species Onychomys torridus. The sequence continues at coordinate 35,173,961 of NC_050450.1, read as the reverse complement.
ATATTCACACAGCTACTTTTCATTTCTTTTTTCTTTTTCAGTGTGCATATTTCTTTTGGACACAGGGTCTTGCTATATGACTCATACTGGCTTAAAATGACAATCCTTCCATTTCAGCCTCCTGAGTGCTGGGTAGTTAGCAAGGGCAACTGAGACCAGCTCAAATGTTTCATTATTAAACATTTAAAACTTTATTTCAGAAGCTGGGCACATAAGTAACGTTTGTAAACCCAGAACTCCCTTGTAAACCCAGAACTCCCTTGTAAACCCAGAACTCACTTGTATACCAGGAACTCCATTGTATACCCAGAACTCATTTGTTTATCCAGAGCTCACTTGTTTATCCAGAACTCACTTGTATATCCAGAACTCACTTGTATACCCAGAATTCACTTGCATACCCAGAATTCACTAGTATACCCGGAACTTAGGAGGTTGAGTATGGAAGACAGGCCTAGGATTTAGAGACCCTGTCTCAAACCATCCCTCCTCCTCCTTCTCCTCCACAGTGCTATAACAACAAAATCACTAACTCTTCCCACCTTTCCTAATCAAAGAGCAGAGCCAGGCAGGGCTTTCAAAAACCATCATGAGGGCTTGAGGCTTATTCGGAACTTTAAGATTAGTACTTTAGGTACCAAAAAAAAAAAAAAAACCAAACAAACAAAAAGTAACACCAAGTAAACCAACAAAAAACACTAAACAGAAGTCTTTTCTTATGGAATGTTGACATTCCAGAACTTGAGCAAGACCCACTAGCAAAGTAAGACCACATAGTCAGAAAATATGTAACCAATAACGTAATGATGCAATTTAAAACTAAAATAATTTAATATAAATCTTTTGTGAATGATGGAATAAAATTTCTAATACCAACAGCTTCCTCAGTGGCCTTTAAAGGAACTCTCAGGGCTGAGGATGGAGCTCAGTGATACAGTGCTTGGCTAGTCCATGCTAGCCCCTGTGTTGGATCCCAGCACTGGGAACAAACAAATAAACAAACAAAAGCACAAAACAATGAACTTTGAGATTCCCTAAACAATCCCCTAAATGCAGCCTAGGCTGTGAGTTTGAGACATGATCTAGAAAGTACATTTGTAATTTATAAAATAAGTATTATATTTCTTTCTAGAATATTCATTTCTTGATTTTGCCAAATACCTTTTATAGGATCACAATTAAAACACATGCTATTTTAATTAAGTCACAGGAATATATTTTATTTCTCACCAGTGATCTCAACTTTTAGGAGAATCTCAGACCTAGTGGCAGGAGGATCAAAAGTTTGAGATGATCCTCAGCTAGCTATGACTATGGGGGCCAGCTTGGACTAACTTAGACCCTGTCTCTAAGATAATCTCTAAGATGTTATTCCTTCTTTTACCCTGCATGGAAAGCTCTAGTTCTGATTTTTTTGTTAACAGTTGACTAACATATACTTGCACATGCGCTCACCCTTACTTGTGTATCATATGAATGCACGTGTTCTCACTCTTGCCTGACATGTTCTTGGGGATCATGTTTATTTAGCCATAAGTTTTGAAATTCATAAAGGTTAAGAAAGTTCTTTGGAGCTACACTTTATCCTGGTTCTCTGCTCATGACCTAAGCCATAATCAAAAAGGCCCAAGGAATGTCATCTCTTCTGCCAGCTCTAGCCTCCTATACATCTCCCAGCTCACCTACTCACTTACCTGGGAGAAGCAGTATGAGACCTGAAATGAAGACTTGAGGATGCATCATGGTGTTGACCTGAAGGACAAGAAGACACTGGTTTGCTGTGGCACTCAGCACACTGTATGGGGCATGGATTCACTGTAACTATGAATCACACAGGCCTCTCTGGTAGGGACCCCTGTCCTTCCAAACACCCTCTTTTTTCCCAGTCCTTCCTCACATTCAGCCAGCAATCTCACTTCTGATCATGAGACAGATAAGGCAGCAAACAGAGAAAACTGAAGGCAGAGACAAGAGTGTGTTCTCTGGTAGAACTCTAAGCAGAGACCAGCCTTCTAATGACAAGGATGCACTTGCCTCCCAGTGGACACAGAATTGTTTCTGCCCAGTAGATTCAGTGGTTAGTCCCTGAATCTCGACTATCTTAATCACTAGCAAGATGTCCTGAGCCAGAATACTGCTGCACATGGTGTCTGAGACCACATCTTCCTGAGGGCTGTCCAGAGATACCTAGAAAAGCACTTGGTACTTATCGAAACTTTGCATTCACAGAGCGCCTCTGTGCCTAAATTTCATCCTACATAAAATAGCAATGATGTTTGCTCAGCTCCTTGGAGAATCTGCTATGAAGGAGACAATGGGATGTTTATCCACAAGCAGCAAATCCTCATGGAACCCCTAAGGTAGCTACTTTTAAGTCTATTTATTATGAATGTTACCTGTCTTCATTTCCAACATCTGGATATCAACATTTGTTTTTTAATTGGTAAACCATAAAAATATAAATAAGCCTGACTAGTACTTCATTAACTCTACTTCTAGTCAGAAGATTCCATGACTCCTCTCAGAGAGGAAAGTGTGCCTTGTTACCAGTCTTAAAGATAGTAATGGCTTTCATGAAGCCTCCATGAGCTCAGCATCATCAGGCCTCATTCCCTGCAGTATTCACACTAGCAGCCCCTGTACTGAGAAGACATCAGAAATCTAATGCTACAAAGTGGTGGCCAAACAATTATTTTCATGGACATTTTAAACATCTTATTTCTTTATTACAAGACAACTTCAGGACATACAAACCCAACATGAGACACAATTGTCTTACTTTTTAACATGGTACCAATCATTCTGTCCCTTTAGAGTTCTATTGAGGAAGGGTCATGTACTTGGGCATTCACTGTCTCATGTAGTTGGCGCCCTTCTTGACACATGCTCACTGTCACTGAGCCATCTCACAGGGTGTCCTGTGGCCTACTTGCTCATAAAATGAAGGGAACAGATAGTTGCAGTTAATAGCTTTCCAGGTTCCCAATGGAAATCTTCTCCCCATTCTGAAATTCAACTGAGTAACTATGTGAGTTCTACCATGGAGTAAGCACCTTGCTGGTAGCTTAAAATCCTTGTATTTTCTGTCTCTACATGCTTGAGAAGAATACTTGAGTCCTTCTGAATTACTAAAGTTTGAGCTGTAGTTCCCTGTAGAATCCACACTGTGAAGATCCTGCCGGGAGACTGTGGAGGGAGGGAATATTCAAGTTCTATAGCCAAAAATCGTATTATTTCTCTCTGGTCTCCTCATTAGCCATTTACTACCAATCTCTGCATCTAGTAATTTTCTTTGGAATAAGAGCAGAATTTTTCTAATTTTTTTTTTTTTTTTTTTTTTTTTTTTTTTTTTTTTGGTTTTTTGAGACAAGGTTTCTCTGTAGCTTTGGAGCCTGTCCTGGACTAGCTCTGTAGACCAGGCTAGCCTCAAACTCACAGAGATCTACCTGCCTCTGTCTCCCAAGTGCTGGGATTACAGGCGTGCGCCACTGCCACCACCACCCAGCAATTTTTCTAATTTTTAAACATTTCATTTAAATATTTTTTTGCGTGTGTCAGGCAGTGCATGAGCATACCAGGGGACACATGTGGTCAGATGACAACTATGGGTAGTTGGTTCTCTCCTTCTATAATGCTGGTTCTGAGCATTGAACTCAGGTCTTCAGGATTGGTGACAAGCACCATTATCTATTGAGGCATCTCATGGGCTCAAGGACTGTATTTTGTACAGGCAAAAGATAGCAGAAAAAAATATTAGGGTGGTTCATACAAAATTAAGCATGCCTCATTCATTTGAAAGGCAAAATCTTTCAATACTAGTTTTACTATGACCTAGGACCAGGCCAAATCCCAATGTCCATAAGAAGGATTTTTGAAAGGTTTTTATTTCAGTGCAGTTATAATTAATAAACTAAGGATGGAGGAGTATGATTAAGCACAATAAGGATGTAAAATACCCAGAATTGTGTAAGCAAGTTACACGGGTATCTGAGCAACTAACAAATAAATTCACAAACAATGAGACAGATGGTAAATGTGTAATCAGACCATGTCATGTCCCTCTGACAACCCCACCTCAGCTCTCTCAAGGAGCAAGGAACCCAATTCCTTAGCCAGTGTTTTGACAAAGTCCCTGCCTAGGGCTCAGATTTACTTTCCTGACTCCTGTCCCACAGCCACGTGGGCTTTCTTTCCAATTCTTCTCCTACGGTCTGTCTGGGTGGCATTCTGTCTTGGCTCTTGTTCCTTAACCCCACACACAGTTTTCATTTTTTCTCCTTTCCTACTGATTGCTGGTTAAAAGCCTGGGACATTTCCCCTGGATCACCTGCAGTCTAAAGCAGCCATCCTGCCCGTCTCCCGGATCTCAGTTGCTCATGACTATCACGTCCTTGTGTCCTGAACATCTTTCCAAGTGGCTGTGATGACCTGGTCTCTGCATCTCTCCCCTCCTGGCCAGTGCCACCAAGTAGAAGCTTTGTTGTTAGTTTCTCTTTGTTTTATTAGAGCTAACATGAATTTATTAAAGTGAAAAGGAGCTCCAAGAGCAGAGGCCCCCAAATGAGGAATACTGGAATACTCTAGAACCTCCCCGTTTTTGAGACAGGATTTCCAACCTACCTCTTTCTATATTGTCTGTCTGTCTGTCTGTCTGTCTGTCTCTGTCTGTCTGTCTCTGTCTGTCTGTCTCTCTGTCTGTCTGTCTCTCTGTCTCTGTCTCTGTCTCTGTCTCTGTCTCTCTCTCTCTCTCTCTCTCTCTCTCTCTCTCTGTGTGTGTGTGTGTGTGTGTGTGTGTGTGTGTATGTGTGTGTGTACATGGATGCACACACCCAACATATATGTCTTACCTGAAATTCACTAAAAGTTCCAGTAAAAACTCATGACAATCTTCCTGCTTCTGCCTCCACAAGGTGTGGATTACAGGTGTGTACCACCATGTCCAGTCAGAACCTTCTCTGATGAGGTTGTCATTACATATGAGCTCACTGCCGGGTTGTAGCCACCAGGGACTGATTCAGCACTTAAAATGTGGCTAGTACAAGTGAGTTAAAAAAAAAAAAAAGTTGCTTTTGAGACAGGGTCTCTATTTGTAGCCCTGGCTGTCCTGGAACTCACTATGTAGATCAGGCTGCCCTCAAACTCACAGAGATCTGTTGCCTTGGCCTCCCAAGTGTTGAGATTAGAGGTATGTGCCACCACATCCAGCAAATTGAGAAAAATTTTAGAGAGTCACTTTTATTATATCTTAAATTAAATATGTCTCTGTGCAGCTCTGTACACTACTTTGCAGATGCCTGCTGGGCCCAGAGATATTATACGCCCTAAAACTGGAATTACAGGCAGTTCTGAGACACCTGATATGGATGCTGGGAACTGATCACACACCCTCTATAAGAGCAGTACATGCTCTTGACTGCTGAGCTCTCTCTCCAGCCTCCAGTTGAGTAGACTGTTTTATTTTTCCTTCTAACTTAATTTTAATCATTAAAATATTATACGTGACTACAGTGCTGGATGGCACCTAAGTATAGCTTATCTTTTCCCTTGAGGCAATTTAAGTGTGGATCGAAGAGATGAACAAATGGAAACTTAAGGGTATGAGGAGTGATGATTCCCTCATTCAGAGTTAGCAGGGTAAGAGGATAGGAGGCAATATCTTAAAAACTGACATGTGAGAGTCAGGAGTGATAGCTCCTATCTGTGATCCCAACTCCCATAATGCTGAGGCAGGAGGGTTGCCATGAATTTAAGGGCAGCCTAGTCTACATAGTAAGTATCAAGCTAGATGAGGCTATCGAGTAAGACCCTATCAATAAAGGAAAAAGCAGCATGTGGCATAGTTGTGTAATCCCAGCATTGGAGAGGCTGAGGCAGGAGAACTGGTAATTCTGAGCTAGCCTGGGCTATAAAAGATACATAAAATATAAAGAAGTAAACTAAAGCAAGTGACAGGAGAGGCTAAGAGCTTAAGGGAGACAGGTGAAGGGCAGAAGGTATCAGAAATGAGGATGAAGGATGAAGATGGGAGCTGAGGAGCTGAGGAGCTAAGGCATTAAATACCCACAAATCCTTAGGGGTGGATTTCCCAACACTAGCCCATAGGCTCCCACAGGACCAGCTGTGGTGCCCTAATGTTCACAGAGGACATAACCCAGCATAATTTCTTACTATCTATTTATTACTCTTGACATAAACTCCCTACCACTGTCTGTGAACGTGTGCAGGCCATGGCACTCATGTGAAGGAGAAAACAACTATCAGAGGTGTTTCTTCCCTTCCACCATTATTAGGATTCCAGGATCAAACTCACGTATCTGTTTGACCAAGCACCTTGATCCCTGAGCCTTGTCAGGATGATGGAAGTTTTTTCCCCCGCTAGCTTGAGCTTTGTAGTCTTCCTAAGTCACCGTATATTACGGTCATCTTTGGCATCCTCTGGAGGTTACTCATCACTTGCAGGGGAGTACTGTGTGATGACAGGACTCAGGTATGAGACCAGGATTCCTAGTTCCTTACTAAAGAGCTACATTAGTGGTTAAATGGGGATAGCACCCTGCCAAAACCTACCCCAACTTAGCCTCTGCTGTCCTCTCTGAAATAGTTCAACTGCTTGAATTCTCTTCATTTTCACCAATGCAAGATCCATTGGCCCCCTGCACCATTATTAGGTACTCAATGAATCACTCTATTGTACCTCGACCCCATCATTTTATGTAGGAATCTATCCATACCCAGATTCCTTAAATCTCCTCCAAATGGTCTCCTTATGTCCCATAACCCTCTGACAACACTGCTTACCATGTAAGCCAGCCATTTCTCTTAACTTACTACTCACTTTAAAATGCAAATATTTTAGGACTGGAGAGATGGCTCACAGTAGAGAGGGTCTGTTGTGGAATATTATTTTAAGGTGTGTTACCTTTTTTTATGCTGTGGAACATTTATTTAATGATGTAAAGATGCGTTGCTTTTATTTTATTTATTTATTTATTTTGCTGTATTTGTTTAACTCTGTGAAGTTGTGATTCTTTGCCTGTCTAAAACACCTGATGCTCTAATAAAGAGCTGAATCACCAATTAAAAGTTAGGAGAAAGGATAGGTGGGGCTGGCTCGCAGAAAGAATAAATAGGAGGAGAATCTGAAGGGTGGAGAAGGACCAAGAAAGGGAAGAGAGAAGGATGCTGGGGAACAGCCACCCAGCCACCCAGCCACTCAGCCACCCAGCCAGCCACGGAGTAAGACTGAAAGTAAGATACACAGAAGTAAGAAAAGGAAAAAGCCCAGCGGCAAAACATAGACAGGTTAATTTAAGAAAAGCTGGCTAGAAATAAGCCAAGGTAAGGCCTAGCATTTACATTTAAGAATAAGCCTCCCTCTGTGATTTATTTAGGAACTGGGTGGTGGACCCCCCCAAAAAAGAATAAAAGAGTATGAAAGAACAATCAACAACAAGGGTCTACTACTCTTGCAGAGGACCTGAATATGGCTCCCAGTGCCAACCTCAGCAGGTCACAGACACCCTTAACTCCAGCTCCAGAGAATCTGACAGTTTGAGAAGCCTTCTTCATTCACATGCACAGATCCATATAGTCACACGCATATGCACATAATTTAAAATAAAAAATATAAATTGGAAAGGTAGATAAAACTACAAGAAATTCATGTTTACTATAGTAAACATTACTAGAATACTAAAGTTTTACTGACAACACATTTATTGCATAGCTACAATATATTAAATATGATTCTATGAATTTTGTATATATCAGTGAATCAAAGACCCCTGATCTCATGAAGCTTGTATTTATGTAGAAAAGTAATATGCTAAGAAAAACATTTAAAAAATTTTAATTCAGCAGGTAGCTCAGAGAGGTTAAAAAGTTCATCCTCAGACACACAGGAGGAGGGCTGCAGACAGACAGCAGTCTTAACCATCTTCCTCTTGGATGAACAAAGGGGAAAGACACAGAAAGCAGGCAGCAAGATGTGGGAGCTTTAGTGTAGGATGGAGGGATGGATGCAATTTTAACTTGGTTTGCGAGGCTACATGGACTTTCTAATGCTTTCCCAGAGAAGGTGGGATGTGAGCAAAGCTGAAGAAGATGAGGCCAGCTAGAGAGAGAGCTGTCACAGGAGAAGAAAGAGGGAGGGCAAAGGTCCAGATGCAGGAGAGTGCCTGTGGCAGGGGAGGGGGCAGGGAGGACCACCAATGCAGAAGAACAGGTCATGGGGGAACTGAGACAGAGCTCAGGAACACTTTGTGAGGACTGTTCTTTTCACAAGGAAATATAGAGTCATTGCTGGAGTGTGGAGGTGCCAGGCCCTGGAGCCCTTTGATGACTATGTGACTGCTAGGATGACAAGCAAGGACACTATAGTGAAGGGGTTCTCAAACTCTGGGTCCCAACTTTTTTGGGGTCAATAGACCTTATCACAAGGGTTGCATATTAGATACCCTGCTCACCAGATATTTACATTATGATACATAATAGTAGCAAAATTACAGATATGAAGTAGCAACCAAATAATTTGGTGATTGGGGTCACCACAAGAGAAACTATATTAAAGAATCACAGCATTAAAAAGGTTGAGAACCACTGGGCAGTGGTGGCTCATGCCTGTAATCCCAGCACTCGGGAGGCAGAGGCAGGTGGATCTCTGTGAGTTTGAGGCTAGCCTGGTCTACAGAGCTAGTCCAGGGCAGGCTCCAAAGATAGAGAAACCCTGTCTCAAAAACTCAAAAGCCAAAACCAAAAATAAATAAATAAATAAATAAATAAATAAATAAATAAATAAATAAAAAAAAAAGGTTGAGAACCACTGCCTTAGTATTTACTGCAGGAATTCACTGTGGAAGAAATAACAGAAACAACATGATCAATGAACGTGGCGCAGTTTGCTCTGCCTTCTGACCCCACCAAGGAGAGCTTTGCTTTCATTGATCACATTGCCTTTTGTTGAAAGGCAGAAGCCTGAACTAGGTATTCTGAGGAATGTCTGTGCTGAGGAGAATGCCTACTCTGAGATTTTTTGTGTGCTGAGGCAAGGACCCTGGGGCCTCCTGGTGATGGCTTTCCTTCAGAGGGGCAACAGAGAAGAAGTGTCCACACACAGGCAGAATCAGCGCAAGCAGCAAGAGCATAAAGATGAGGAGAGCCTGAAAGTCAAGGTCAAACAGTGGCAAAGGCACCATCAATGATCCCAAGTCAGAGCTGCAAAGGTCAGGGTAAGGTTGGTCCAGAGGAACTTGCAACTGCAGGGCCAGAGACCTTCCCATGTTGGCCACAAGAGTGTGGGGTCTTTTTCCACTGTTACGTGGGCACCACTTATTCAGATCAATCCAACAAAAGTCTATTAAATGGATAATATGGATTTATTTTTAAGTATAAATTGAGGAAATACACTCACGAATGAAGAGCTGAGTAAACAGCTGAAGTTGTCTTCTGATCTGACCGGGAGCTAATCCACCTGGCAGTCTGATCATACCAGGAAGCAGGCAGCAAGGAGAAGGGGCTTGTGACCCTTCTCCCTTCCCTTTTAAGAGGTCATGTTCAATGGCCAGAAGCACCGCCTTCTTTGGGCTCTATAGCCCAAGGTCATGGGCACAGCAAATACCACTACAGCCAATGTCAAGTTAGAGTTGGGTAATGATTTTTATACTGTTACAACAAGGAATCAATTTTTTATGTTGTCTGATACGTCTTTAAAACAATCCTGTTTCCCTTTGATATAGCTGGTGTTTGTATTTTTGGTATACTATAGAAAAAAAAAAAAACATCAGTTTGAAGGATTGGTAGAAAGATCCAAGATGAATTTTGTTCATATTCCCACAGATAAATCAGTCTTGTTGATTTTATTTAATTTTCTTTTAATCTGGAATTTTCAAAATAATATTGATTCTGTTACTTATAACCTGTTGTGGAATAGCTCATTACAATGCTTAACAACTATATATATATTTTTTTATTTTTTAGATTAGGGTCTCACTGTGTAGCCCCAGCTTGGCTGGAACTTCCTATCTATATATACCAACCAGGCTGTCCTCGATCTCACAGAGATCCTTTTGCCTCTGCATCCCAAGAGCTGGGACTAAAAGTGTGTGGCATCTTTATACCCATCTTGACTACACATTTAAACTTCATGAAACTATGCGCATCTTATGAAGCAACATAACCAGTCCTTCTCTGAGAGCTGTGTGCATAATTTTGAGAGAAATGAAGATGGAATATTGAGTAGTTGTCTGACTTCAGCTTTGTGCACTTTCACTAATAAAAACTATTGTTTCTTTATTTCAAAAACTGGCTTGATATTTTTTGTTTCAAGTTCTCCAGTTGATTTTGGCCAGATATCTCCACCTTACTATGTATAGGCTCACAGGACATGGGTATATTGAGTTAAAATTTTCAATGATTTAATCAGGCAGTAGGTATCCTTCTCAGGGCTGGGGCTAGGGTCCATTTCTGAAGTCTAGTTCCTGAGAAGCTGCAGGACAGGAGGGAATAGATGGAAAAGGACATCAATTCTGATCCATCAATCTGCTGGTTCATTCTGAGGGGAGGATGTCCTGACAGCACTTAGCTTCCCAATCATGACCTTTGGGACTAGGAAACTGGCATGAGGGATGAGCAGAGACCTTAGAGTCTAGTCTCCCCACTGGGAACCAATCACACCCTGTAGTTGTGGCTGCTAGAACTGTCTGCTGAGTGACATTGCTGCAGAGAATCTCTATGTCAGAGGGAACAGCTTTAGCCCAGTCTCAGGACTGTCCCTAGGAAAGAGTGATATTAGAGATGAAACCAAAGGCATGTGCAGCCAAGGGAATGTCTCCTGAAAGAAATCTACCAAATACAGAAGCCCCTGGACTGGGGAACGCTGAAGTATTCAGAGAGGAAGCTTTGTCCCTAGGACTAAAGATTCAGTCTGTCTGCCATCAAGGGAGGGAGGAGGATGGGGAGGAGTGAGACTGGAGAGGTGGGCAGAGAGTCTCACGGGGCTGGATGAGAAGGGACCTAGGAGCACATCTGTTTGGGAGGAGTCCCACTCTTGGAAAACATAGCACTTTAACATATTAAAGATTTATACCTACTACCTAGTACAGATTGTATTAGAATATCAGAATTTGCTTCAGCAGCATGGTTCTAGGGTAGCATTGGTTTGGGTATGAGGCAGTAGGGGAAAGGAAAATTACTTACATCGCATCTTATATTGGTTATTATAATCGGTTTCCAGAATGGAAGGGAAGGAAAATGGTAATCTACAGACTGTGTGGTTATCTAAGCCTAAGAAGGAGCCTCTTGAAGAAGAGACATGGGATAGGAAACTTGGCCCTATCTACTTTGTGTTCAGTAGGAGCTGAGACCAAACTTCTGTCTCTGAGATGATGATGGTATAGGGCTTATGACGGTCTACAACTTGGTTTTAAACATGGTATTGTATTCTAATTTTCCATGTGTTTATGATTCTATTTTATACATTCATCTCACTTTGTTTTTGTGATTAGCTAGTGTGATTAGGAGAGTGTAGAAGTTTGGGGAAATGTCAAGGGCTCATCAAGACCTGAAGTTATAACTTTTGCTGCTCAGCTGAGTCACCTGGAGAGCTGAAAACTGCCCACTGACCCAGTAATTGGGATCTCAGATGCCAGCTGTTGGTGTCCTGAGTGTTTCAATTTAGATGATTTATGTGTGCAGCTCAGAGAAAAACCCATTGACCTAAGGAGCCTATGAGCTGGGGGGGGGGGGGACTGAGGACAGAATGCTTTCAGGATGTCTCAGTTAAGTCCTGCAGAAGAACATAAAATGCACAACATGAATCAGGACAATATCAACAATGGGTGAGGACAGGTGTACAACCAAGTAGGGGAAAGGGCATGAAGCCTGTGACAGCAGACCTGTCCCGAGTCTGACTTCCAGGAGGTGGTATTAGAAAAGTCTGAGTGCTCCCATGTCTTTGTGAGGCTTGCCTAGAAGCTGAGGTACAGCTGTTAGCTGACTCTCTCTCTCTCTGGGCCCTCAAAGGACTCAAAGTCTCCCCCGCAACAACTTTTTAAAAAAATATAATTTCCCATTGTGCTGTGGGGGAAAATGCTCGAAGGTTACCCCATTCTCCAATGCAGAACGCTGATATGGACTGGCTGTCTTCACCAGTTTCTGCACCTGCAGGAGCCTAAAAATACTTTGATGATGACCCAGTCATATTTTTAGTAGATTTTGTTTTTAAGGACATTTTTATGCTCACAGCAAAACTAAGTGGAAAGTACAAAGATTTCCCACAAAACCACCTTCCCCATTCAACACATGCACACACACACACACACACACACACACACACACACACACACACACACACACCCTTTACTCATTGACAGAAAGGAGAGGAAAGAGAAGAGAGGAGAGAGGGGCCTTCTTTTCTTCATCTTTTTTTGGGGGGGTTGAAATTTTTTAATTTTTATTCATGTGTATGTGGGATATGTGTGTCTACCTAAGGAGGCCAGAAAAGAGGGTGGGATCCCCTGGAACTGTGAATCACCTCATGTGGGTGCTGAGAATAGAATCAGTGTCCCCTGTGAGAACAGCAAGTGCCCTTGACCACTGGGCTCTCTGTCCAACCCTGGGCAGATATGGGTTTTGATATCGGTTCTTCCTATATAGTAGGCTAGCCTGTACCTTGTGATCCTCCTGCCCCAGAGTCTTCAGTGCTGGGATACCAGGTATGCATGACCATGCCCAGCACAGCTGACTTTATAGATGAATACGTTTATTTCATTGTCTGAGTGTACTATAGTTCATTGATTCATCTGCTGTTGGGAGACAGTTTAGGAGCTTCCAAGTTCTGGAAACTCAGCTAAGCTGCTGTAAATATTCAGGTACAGGGTTTTTGCTTGTTTGTTTGTTTGTTTGTTTGTTTGTTTGTTTGGTTGGTTGGTTGGTTTTCAACTGATTTAGGTAAGCATCAAGGAGTGGAGGGCTTGTACCTTAGAAGGTCATCCAGAGCCTGCATCCTTGTGATCCTGTGAAGGAATTAATTACAACATGAAAAAACAAAATTTATTCCAAAGAAGGAAATACATGGCTTCAGAAGTCCGCCAAGAAATGGAAAGGTTCTCTGAAAGGGGAAAGAAAAATGGCACATGATATAGATAAGTATAGAAACCTGGGGTCTCAGCTGTGCAGTTTCCTGGTAAGGAGAGGAAGTAGAAACTGCTTCCAAAGCAAAGCCAGAGGAGAGATGGGCTGTTCTTCCACAGGACAAGCCCACAGCCCTCACAAGCCTCAAACACAGCTGTGGGTTTTGACTGGACTGATTCCTCTGGCAGATGGCTCACTGGTAGAGAAAAATCCCATTTTGCCCACCTTGTGACTCAGGGTCCCTCAGCCAAGAGCCATCTTGAAAGACAGCCTTCAGTTTATTCTTCCAGTCTACAGTGAGGGAAGGCCCAGAGATATAGCTGTGGAAAGCATGAGGCCCAGTCAGGTACTGACTGGAACAGACATCAGGAGGCTGGGTTCAGGCTGGGAAAAAAGGAAGGAGAGAAAGAGCCTTGCCTCAAAGTCCTGAGAGAGCTCATCAACTGTCAGTAAGACTGGACTTTGGTACACTGAGGATGAGCCTGTTGGCGGAGCAGATTCTGGGGGCATCTATTGTTCATTGTTGTAAAGACTGGGGATTTGAAATTCATGGGATATACATAATACCCACACTGAATGTCTCATCTGCCCTCTGAGACTCCTGCTTTTTAAGATAGAAACTTCACATTTATTTTATGCTGCCCCTGATCTACCCAACATTTATTAAAGCCTTCATTTGATCTTTCTTTGTCATTTTCCATGCAAGGAAGAGTTTAGATTTTTAAGTAAGAGCAAGCATGATCATGAATTTTGATATTTTTGACTATGAAATGTTTCTTGGCTATAATACCGGAAGCATGAACAACTGAAATAATAGTTATGTTGAACTTTATCAAAATGTATAACTTTAGTGTGGCAAAGGATGCTATCAAGAATGTGGAGTGGGTGATACTATAAACCTGGCCAAGAACCCATGGCTGGGGAGGTCCTAGGTTTTTTGGGGAGAATCCACAGCTATTCTCCCAAAGGCACTTAGTGTTCTGATGTCATCTGAACATGTTTCCTTATACTGTAGACTAATGTAGCTCTCACTTCATCACAGAAGATCTTTTAGTCAGTCCATGGTAGTTTATACAGAGACTCACACCTACTTAAAGTACAGGAAATAAGTGACTGTGCGACTCAGCCCTCAACTGGACATCTTTATCACACCCATTCTCCCCAAGGCTCAGAGAACATCATGGAAGATGGGGTGGAAAGATTGTAAGAGCTAGAGGTTGGGGTGGACTGCTGCAAGACAGAGTCTTTGAAAATGTGACAGAGATGTCTCACTTAGGAGACATAGCAACTGTAGTTGCCTGACAAGACCTGCATGAGATCAGGCCAGAATGGCTAGGGAGAGATGCCTGAAGCCCATGCACAATAAAGAAGATTGGCATCATTTGAGGGATCCTTAAGGAGGAAAGGTCAATTTTCTTCAGTGGTGTAGCACCCAGTAGGTTGTCCATTTTCCAGAGGATGGCCCTGTGTGCCTGTGGACTACAGTAATTAGTCTCTGGGTTAATAAAAATATACATGAAGCTGGGTGTGGTGACACACACCTTTAATCCCAGCATTAAGGAGGCAGAGGCAGGCAGGCAGATCTCTGAATTCGAGGCTAGCCTTGTCTTCAGAGCCAATTCCAGGACTGCCAGGCCTACACAAAGAAACCCTATGTCAAAAACCAAACCAAACCAAAAGCAAACAAACAAACCCCAACAAAGACATGAAGTTGAGAAGAGTTTCAGAGGAGTTGGAGGAAGAGAAGCAAATGGGATCTCAATATGTTGTATTCAAGTATGGAATCACCAGAGAATGAATTAAAACATGAATAAAATACTTGAAGTATAAGAAATAGTAAGTGGGAAAAGGAACAAAAATGAATGTTTGAGCCGGGCGGTGATGGCGCATGCCTGTAATCCCAGCACTTGGGAGGTAGAGGCTGGTGGATCTCTGTGAGTTCGAGGCCAGCCTGGTCTACAGAACTAGTCCAGGACAGGCTCCAAAGCTACAGAGAAACACTGTCTCGAAAAACTAAAAAAAAAAAAAATGTTTGAATAAACAAATAAGCAAATAAAATAGAAAGAGCCCATAGAATGGGTGAACACATTTATGAATAATATTCAATAGCCTCCCCCTGCAGAGAAATGCTAGAGGAGACTTGAGATACAGGGTCACACTGGGTGGTACATACAAGCCCTGTAATACTATAGGAGTCAGTTTTATATCCCATATGGCACATATACCACAATGATGCTGGGCAATGGAGGGACTCACATCTCACATCAATAGGAAGGAACAAAACAGGATGGCTTTTCATCACCCTATTCAGAGCACTGTACAAGCAAAAACGTATGAATTATTTGTTTATGGACTAGTTCACTTAATGTTTTCAAGTTTTGTTTGGCTTTATGGAACTGAAGCCATGGAAAGGAAACCTGCATATATATAGGATGACTACTGTGTTGTTTAAGAGTGTATCTTTTGGGGATGGGGATTTAGCTCAGTGGTAGAGCACTTGCCTAGCAAGTGCAAGGCCCTGGGTTCAGTCCTCAGCTCTGGAAAAATGAAAAGAAAAAGAGTGTATCTTTTATTTTAAAAAAGTATAACTTGCCGGGCATTGGTGGTGCATGCCTTTAATCCCAGCACTTGGGAGGTAGAGCCAGGAGGATCTCTGTGAGTTCAAGGCCAGCCTGGGCTACCAAGTGAGTTCCAGGAAAGGCACAAAGCTACACAGGGAAACCCTGTCTCGAAGAAAAAAAAAAAAAAAAGCATAACTTGATCCCATACCCATACCTTGAATTGTTTCTCTTGTCTTTTTCTTGTACTTTGATGACTGACATTGAGCTCTTGTATCCATTTTCAGGTTGTTCATTTGTTTGGCTGCTTGTTTTTGAATACAGTATGAGGAGCAGAGTGTTAACCTTTGCTCTTCAGGCAGGTGTCCTAGTACTCAACTGTAACCACAGCACTGGAGAGGTAGAGGCACCATCTTCAGCTGCATAGAGAGTTTGAGGCCAGACTGATCTGTATTTGGATACCCCATTTCCCCCTTCTATTTATTGAAGGTGCTGGTTTTCCTTAATATATGATTTTTTTGTACCTTTGTCAACTATCAGTTGGCTGTAGATTCATGAAATAATTTCTGGAATCTGTTACATTCAGTTTGCACTGCTTTTTATGCTAATACTGCCTAGTCTTGGTAACTGTAGTATGTCTGAGATCAGTTATGGTGATGTGTCCAGATTTGGTCTGTTCAGGATATTTTGTACTTGTATTTGTATTTTAAATTTGTCTGTTTTGTTTTTGTAGAGGAGCACAATAAAATTTGAATGAGATCACATCAAATTTGTAAAGTACTTTGGTAGTATGACCATTTTGATGATGAGAATCTTGAGGGATGCAGGCTACAAAATAGCTATGAGGAACTTCAGCATCCATTGGTCAATGAACAGATATCATCTTGAGTCCTCCCCACACCCTCCCTCCCCATTACCTTCCACAAATTAATAGAGGGACATCAGGGTTAAACTAAGTTGTCAACCAAATGGAGTTGACGTCCAACAGCACTTTCTTCTGTCACCTAATGGGATAGCATGAATTAAGTCACAAAACAAGTTTCCATATAAACAGAAAATTGAATTACCAGAATGTGTGTCCTTTGACCATTATACAACAAAATTAAACTTACAAATTGTACAAATACATGAAAACTAAGGAATAGGCTGTTGAATGAATGCTGACTCATTGAAAAACACTGAAAGGAAAATATAAGTTATCAGCTCACACATTTTTATTCATTTTTTTTCCAAGAAGCTTGGCAATCATTTAATTCTTACTTTTAAAATTATGATTGGTGTGAAACCTTTGTCAGAAGATAACAGTACTTGATTCATATCTATCAGTAGTTATTGCATATTTTCCACAATTTGAATTGTGACTCTCTTGAGTTTTATTATGGTGATTGGTTTTTCAGTAAATTCCTGAAAAAGTGGATACAAGACTCTGAGTTTCTGAATTTACTTAATTTTCTCAGCAGTCAACTTGTCTAGAGTGGTGTAGAGGATGCAGGGTGAAGGTGCAGGCTGGAATTGTTTAGAGGCTGTGATCACAACACGTTATACTGCCATTTTTCAGACAGCAAGATTAAGTTTAGCTTTCCCATCAGCACAAGGACCATTTTGAGTAGCATTACTACCTAAAACTTCCTCTCTTTGTCCAAGGGTAACATCCTACATGCAAGGGTGTAGCATGAGCCCTCTGGCCCTGCCTTCATACATTTTTGTAGAATCAACTTCTTGTTCCCTCAGCCTTTATACAAGGGTGTAGGAAGAGCCCCTGCCCCTCTGACTTCATGCATGGGTGTAGGAAGAGTCCCTGCCACTCTGACTTCATGCATGAGTGTTGATCATATCTCTATCCCTCTGCCTTCATGCATGGGTGTGTATCAGCTCTCTGTCCTTCTGCCTTCATGCATGGGTCTGGGATCATCTCTCTATCCCTCTGCCTTCATGCATGGACATGGATCAGCTCTCTGCCTGGACTTGAAGGCACCAGGGAATAAGGATAGAAGCAAAGTTCCATGGCATCTTGTCTAACCACCTCTCTCTTGTATGTGTAAGTGAAGACTCAGCAGCAGTGGGGGCTGCTGACACAGGGGGAGGAACTGGGTACATTGACCGTCATGTCTTCACTGCTGTCTTATACCACTTGGCCCTTTCGCATACCACTTGTTGGGAGGGAGTAGTAGTCACTAGTCTTGCCTCCCCTTTCCTGGTTCTCTTTGAGGGTAGAGGCCAAGGAACACTCTATGCCCCTCTGAAATGAAGCAGGTGATGTAAATTAGGGCTGACTAGCTTCCCTGGTCAGGGCTTTGTGATGGTGTGAGACTGCTGGGTGCCATTCTTGTACCATTGACCATTGGAACTGTGATGTTTTGAGTTATAATGGCCCCCCATAGACTCATACATTTAAATCCTTGGTCAGCAATTAGTGGAACTGTTTGGAAAGGATTAAGAGATGTGACCCTCTGGAAGGAGGTGTGTCACTAGGGGAGGGCTTGGAGGTTTTGAAAACTTATGCCATTCCCAATTAGCTCTCCCTGCCTCCTGCTTGTAGATCAAATGTGAACTCTCAGCTACTGTTCCAGTGCCCTGTCCTCCTGACTCCTGCCATGCCCCCAAACATGACACTCTAACCCTCTGAAACTGTTAGCCCCAAATAAACTTTGTTCTGTGAGTTGCCTTGGTCATGATGTCTCTTCACATTAGAAAACTAAGACAGACACTCTTCACTTTGCCCTTGGTAGAAAACAGATGGTCAGCCTCACCATGTCTTCATCAGGAAACTTACGTCCACTGTATGCTTCTGTCGGGTGCTGTATGTTCTGTTTGGCTAACTGACATACAAGATTTGCTTACCTAGAGAAGTGAGCTGATATTAAAGCAAGTTTATCTTAAAACATTCTGTTTCTTTCCTACCTCTTGCTTAAAAATCAGTTCTAGACACAAGCTGTGAAACCACCCCCTTTTCCAAGAGCTATAAGAAGAGATCTCCTCATTTCTGCCTCTTGGACTCTGCTCTGTTTTTCTATGATGTCAATAACTCTGCTAATAAACTTTTTAAACCCCAGCAAGCCATCTTAGCATCTGCCTTGAACCCATATCCTAGAACTTTCAGTCACAGATTGCCTAACTAGTGGATATATTATGTGCAATTATGACACTCAGGGATGGTGTCATACTATAGATTGGATCTGGGATCTGGAACTGTGGCCCCTTCTCCTCAGTGGAAATAGAGGAAGGAGAGCAGAACAATGGTTGTTCACTACTTTATGGTAATGCTGACAGAGTAATGGTGGAGGGTAGTTGAGAAAACCATCCACCAGACACTAACAGTGATGATGGTGCACACTCCCATGGCTCTTAGGATCTTCCATACCTTCAGATTATGCTTATTATGGAGTTCTTGGTAGCTCATATTTGTACTCTTAATACTCAGGAGGCTGAAGCCAGAGGATGGCTGCAACTTTGAGGCCAGCTTGGCTTACATAGTGAGTTTCAGACCAGCTATGCTATGTACAGATTAAAAACAAAATCTTCAAGTATAAATACTAACAAAAAGCGTGCCCAGTCTTGCAGTCAGAGATGGTCAAAGCCAGTGCTCCCTCTTGTTAGAAATACTAGAGGCTGGAGAGATGATTCAGCAGTTGAGAGCACTGGCTGTTCCCACAGAGGTCCTGAGTTCAATTCCCAGCAACCATGTGGTGGCTCACAACCATGTACAATGGGATCAGATTCCTTCTTCTGGTGTGCAGGCATACATGCAGACAGAGTACTCATATACATATAATACAAATGTAAATAAATAAAGCTTTTGAATTAGAAATAGCACATGAAGCTGGGTGGGCGGTGGTAGCACTCATCTTAAATCTCAGCACTTAGGAGGCAGAGGGAGGTGAATCTCTGTGAGTTGAAGGCAGGCTTAGTCTGTAGACAGAGTTCTAGGACAGCCAGGGCTACACAGAGAAACCCTATCTCAATCACGCACCCCTGCCAAAAACAAACAAACAAACAAAACAACAATCCAACCAAAGAAACAAAGAAAAGAAAAGAAAAGAAAAGAAAGGAAAAGAAAAAGAAAGGAAAAGAAAGCAGTATCACAGGAGTGTGTGAGGGTGACAAGCAGGGCTGCTGACTGCTCCAGCCCACACAGACATTCAGGAAGCCCCCAGCATGCTGATTTCCACCCATTGACAGACACACTGGGCAGTCACCCTAGACACAGTCCTGACTTTGTCATGTGGCCACCCCTCCCCCATCTGTGGTAAGGAATATCAGAAGCCCATCAGATGGGCAACAGATGGGAAGGCAGCCCTGGCTTCTGGCACCTTGCCACTTCTCAGGGTTCCTTCTTATGTGGTCACCACACCTTTACCACTTCTCATTTCTAAAGCACTTCCTCCTCCAGCCTCCAGCCTTGCTCATTATCCCACAGGAGAGTCAAACTATAACCTTCTGTGTAGATGCTGTCTGAGTCAGGGGAGGGCCACCCTGCCATATCCTAGCACACATCCTCAGGCACATTATTCATAATTCCAACATCCAGTTAATCCAACATGTCCTTGGTCATGTGAAGGGTAAATCTGAAAGATTTCTAAATATTTCATATCTGATGGTTGTGTTGCCAGGCTTTTCTGGCAGGATTTCAGGCTAAAACTGTTTTTTTTCTTTCTTTCTCTACTTTTCAACTAAATATTCAGAAGAATGGAATATGAAAGTAACTTAGAAGGTGTATATTCTGCAAGCCTAGAATGTGATGTCATATTTATCATAGCTAAAAGAAATTAAAGGGACAGGGAACAATTATGCCTGTGCTTAACAACGACAAGAGGTATTTTTGTTAAGTATAACAGGTATTTTCACAGGAAATCCTCCCTTTTCTCGGTATTAAGAAAAGAGTAGTGTGTGCACATGCTCAAAACTTTAATCTCATTTGTGTATTTAATCTCGTTTATGTATTCAATTATTTAAATTTTTGACACAGAGTCCCATATAGTCCAGACTGGCCTTAAATTTATGACTGAGGATGACCTTGAACTTTTGATCTCCTTGAATCCACCTCCAGAATGCTAGGTTACAGATGTGTGCCACTAGGCCTAGTTTACACAGTGCCAGGGGTTAAGTTCATGGTTTCAGGGAGGTGGCTCAGGTGTGGAGAGCATTAGCTGCTCTTGCAGAGGACCTGGGTTTGGTCCTTGGAATCTATAACCCTTGATTGTGATCCTTGATTCACAACCCTCTCTAACTCCATTCCCAGAGGATCTGACACCCTCTTCTGGACTTCTCTGCTACTGCACACACATAGTTCAGTTACATGCCTGTGAGTAAAACACTCATACACATAATTAAGTAATTCTTAAAAAAAAAAAAAATCCAGGGCTTGATGCATGATGGGTAAGTACTCTGTCACTAAGCTAGATCTCAAGTCCTAGAATTTTGTGTGAATATAATAGCAAACAATGTGGGAGCTGGAGAGATGGCTCAGAGGTTAAGAGCACTGACTGCTCTTGCAGTGGTTGTGAGTTCAAGAACCAGCAACCATATGGTGGCTCACAACCATCTATAATGATATCTGATTCCCTTTTCTAGCATACCGGCAAACTTGCAGAAAGAATACTGTTTATATAATAAATAAAATAAATCTTTAAAGAAGAAAAAAGCCATGTGGTGGTGGCACATGCCTTTAATCCCAGCACTTGGGAAGCAGAGGCAGGCAGATCTCTGTGAGTTTGAGGCCAGCCTGGGCTATAGAGTGAGTTTCAGGAAAGGCTCAAAGCTACACAGAGAAACCCTGTCTCAAAAAAAAGACAAATAATAATAATAATAATAATAATAATAATAATAATGCACAATGTAGTTTTTCCTGTCTGGGTTTTCCATCTGACATGGTGTTTTTAAAAATATAATTATTTTGATGAGCATATAGTATGCACATGTATTGACATATTTGTACATGTATGAGGTATGGTTTTTGTTTATTGGTACATGACATATTATTATATAGACATTCCCAGTCATTTCCAGTTTGGACTAGGTAGAATAACGTTGCTATGTTCACTGAGAGCTGAGTCCTGAGGGGTGTGCTTTCATTTCTCTCAAGGAAATACCAATCAGTAAAACTGCTGAACATTGTGCTAAACTGTGGGGTGATATTTTATCAGAAACTCTGTGCCAGATGAAGACAGCTGTTCCTATTTTATGGGTAAACTGAGGCACAAGGAAACTGTGATGACTTATTCAGACTTTTCTACTAATAAACTTTGACATTCTGAGACTGGGATGTAGATCTCCAATGCTCACTTCCCTTTTGGTATATTGTTTTTCTGCTTAAAAACTTTGGTTTCAAGCAAGAATATAAGTTTGGGGGGCTCTAGAGATTGCTCAGTGGTTAAAAGCACTGAAATATTGGTGAAATTATTAAGGCCACTCCACGTAGTTAAAAAGGAGGTTTATTTTGTGGGGTAACTTACAAGTAAAGGGATAGGTAGGCTACAAGGTCTAAAAAAAGTGTGGCGCAGTCCAGCTGTGTTCCCTGGAGAACTCTGCTTGGTCTATCTCCAGCGTCCAGGGTCCAGGAACCAAGAGAGCCCACGCATCCAGAACTCAGTTCTTCAGCATCCTCTCTCAGACCGGCCTTGTAGGCTTGACAATTACCAAAGCCTCAATGGGGGTTGGGACTTCCAGGTCAAAGCTGGAATGGCTACCCACTACAGTGATGTAGATCTCCAATGCTCACTTCCCCTTTGGTTTATTACTTTTTTTTTCTGCTTAGAAACTTTTGATTCAAGCAAGAATTAAGTTAGGGGGCTCTAGAGATTGCTCAGTGGTTAAAAGCACTGATTGCTCTTCCAGAGGACTCTTCCAGGTTCAATTCCCAGCACTTACATGGTGAGTCACAATTGTTTGTAACTCCAGTTTTAGGGGACTTGACTTCCTAACACAGATATACATACAGGAAAAATACAAGTGAATATAAAATAAAAATAAATGAATAATTTTTAAAAGAATGTATGTAAGTTATTGTGTAGGGTTATTTAACATAGGGTCTTGATATGTTTCCCAGCATGGTCAACAATGTTCAAGTTATCCTCCTGTGTCAGCTTCTTGACTGGTGGGGTTGCAGGTACATACTATCAAACTTGTATAACTTTACTTGGAAAATCTACTTAGACCTGTGTCTGTGCGTACATGTTCTTTTTACATAAATTGATTAAGATTGAATGTAGTAGTATTTGCTCTGTCCAGGACCTTGGGCTACAGGGCCCAAAGAAGGCAGGGCTTCTGGCCGTTATACATAACCTCTTGAAAGGAAAGGGAGAGGGGTCACAAACCCCTTCTCCCTGCTGCCTTCTTCCTGGTGTGATCAAACAGCCAGGTGGATTCACTCCTTGTCAGTTCAGAGTACGACTTCAGCTATCTGCTCAATCTGTATTTGTAAGTGTATTTCCTCAATTTACCCTAATAAATTTCCCTAACACTCCTTAAGCAGACTCCCATGGATTTACCACATTATCTGGTGCCCAACCACGTGGATCTGAGCCCAATATGCCCCTTTGGGGCTACTCTCCTAGCCAAACCCTAATGCCCTCAGGCAGCTGCTGGTGAGTTTCTCCACCCAGCAGAGCCTTCATGCCACCCAACCCACCCAGGAACTACCTGACCCATGCTCAGGTGACCACCTGCATACAGTGGCTGTGAGGGGAGCTTGTAGGCCAGATGGCTCACATGGCTGCAGTTCTTGTAACCACTGCCAGAAGCACATGCATTCTATAGCAGGTAGAGCACCGTGTCAGAGAAAAAGGTGCCTGCTCTAGGTGCCTTTCTAGTTCTATGGTTGTAGCGGTCACAGCCCTGCCTAGTTAGAGACTGCAAGAGTTCCTTTACTTTTAAAACTCTTCTGTGTAGCTGCTTCCAATTCCAGGACACCCTGGGCTGCTGCTCTTGAGAGCACACCCTCCCTGGAGCCCGGTTCCCAGGACACCACTGCTGCTGCCATTGCCATTCCCTGCACAGCTGCCTCCGTTGTTATTACCTCATTTGTGGTGATCCTGGCAGCTCCCCCCAGTATTCACAGGTAGGGTATGGAGGCCCACAATGGTGTCCTAGTGAGACCTGAGCTTGCTTTGCCCAGCAGAGCTGCATTAGAGGATTGCTTGACCATGCGTGTGGTTACCAAGTATTTGGAAAGTTCTGCACTTGGCTGTTCTAGGGGAGGTCTTTGGCTCCATCCATTGGCATTCCTTTAAAAAGCCCTTTAGAAGAGACAGAAGGGGCCAATGGATAAGGATTCAGGACCTTCCAAGATATCCTTTATTGCTATCTGTCTCTATCCTCTCTATATCTCTATCTAAATATTTTCCACTTCTTCCTCCTCAAGAGTACCCTGAGGGGAAAGTGGGAGCGGGTCTCCCACAGATGGTACCATGAACAGGGACCAGGGACTGTAGGAAGCAGCTGGACATGTCCGGTTTTGTAGTATAATGAAGACAGGTTTAATCTATTTTCAAGTAAGGTAAAGTGGCTGAAAGATTGAATGTTGCCTTCGGCACCAATTGTCACTGTTTGTAGTGACACAGATGTGTGAGTTCATGCGGATCCATGGAAAGAAGACTCAGAGGCACCTTAAAAATAAATTTAGCCTTTAGTGGCTGCAAGGAAAGTCCAGCCTGAAGGACTGAAGCACTTTCCCTTGGCCTAGGGCATTTTTATTTTTCTCTCTGTTTATAGTTTAGCCAGTTAATTTCCATATGCCCAAAACAACCTGAAAGGAGACCCCAAAGATACAAATGCCAAGTGCAAATTTCTCAGTTTCTCAGGTACCACAGTTTTCTGGTTTTCCTGAATGAAGTTTTACATAGGCTTTGTATCCTTAGAAGACTCTCAGACAAGACTCACATAGGGCAACTGGAGAAACAAAAGGTATAAGAGAAACAAAAGTTATCAATTAAACAAGGGATGGATTAGGGCTAGATGCTATGCTCTGGAGCCAGGACAGGTGTAGCACAGGAGGAATGCAGGCATAGCTGGACATGTCTGGCTTTGCAGTATAATGAAGACAGGGGTGTTCTATTTTCAGGGAAGGTAAAGTGGCTAAAAGATGACGAAGTGAAAAATGAGGCTGCAGCAAATATATTTATCTCTGTCTAGGTTTCTTTCTTTCTCTCTCTCTCTCTCTCTCTCTCTCTTAATTTTTTTTAAAGATTTATTTATTTATCGTGTATACAGTGTTCTGTTTGCATGTATCCCATTAAGCCAGAAGAGGGAGCCAGATCTTATTACAGATGGTTGTGAGCCACCATGTGGTTGCTGGGAATTGAACTCAGGACCTCTGGAAGAGCAGTCTGGGCTCTTAACCTCTGGGCCATCTCTCCAGCCCCGTATCTCCATTTCTCTCCAGCAATTGAAAAGCAATTAACAAAGAGCCAGGGAGCAAATATATCTGAGTTTGAATGCATTCTGGTTCCTGCAGTTATCAAGCAGCTTCCTCAAGCATGAAGCTGAGGTAGAGACATGCAGGACCCAGAGAAAACTGCTAGCATAAAAAAGCAGGGTAAATTTGGCTATACAGACAAAGATGGCAGTAACAGCAACAGTCACCTGCTTAACTGCAAGCCCTGAGTCAGTAGGTGGGGCTACAGCAGCACCCATGGCTGTGAAAAAAACAAAAGAAAACAAACAAACAACAAAAAAAACTCTATCAGGAAAAGACCTTTCTGAAAAAGCTTTTAGCTCAAGTGCTTTCATTTTCTTTCACTGACCCAGAAATGCAGGGCTTTTTGCTTCTGGGACCAAAGTACCTGTCTGAATGCATGCAGGCAGACAGACTTGGTTGCTCTGGGAATAGTGTTAGGTGAAGGAAATATACCTATCAATGCCAGCTCAGGAAGACAGAAATCTCCTGTGGTAGATAAACAAAATCTTGACTCAAAAACCTCCTGTGGTAAAAGCAAAAGCATGAATACAAACTGTGTAAACAAAAACAGGAGGACAGTGTACCAGAAGAGCCCTATAGGAAATGTAGTTTGTCCTAACCACAGACTGATATGGAGAAAGGCAGTATGGGAAATGTAGTTTTTCGGCTCATAATGGCAATACTACCCAAAAACTCTTAGCAAGCTTAGTCTTACCTCCTGAGTACTAGAAACAGGTAAACAGCTTGCCTCTCAGTAGATAATTAAAGTCCTAATACCGTTTATCAACAAGCTACTTTAAAATGCTTTAAGAAAAGATAGGGAGCTGGGCAGTGGTGGCGCACACCTTTAACGGGAGGCAGAGCCAGGTGGATCTCTTTGAGTTCGAGGCCAGCCTGGTCTACAGAGCAAGCTCCAGGAAAGGTGCAAGGCTACACAGAGAAACCCTGTCTCAAAAAACAAAAACAAACAAAAAAAGGTCGGGGTGTGTGATCCTTACACTAGGAAATTGCTTCAGGTATGAAAAAAAAAAAAAAAAAAAAACTTACGGAATTGAGTTGTGCTTAAGACACAAGAGGGAAACATTAACATCACTAAAGAAGGCTCATGGTAATCTTAAAAAGCAGCTTTAAAGAATTAAAAGGAGGGGGACTGTACCTTTAGGAAAATTATCCCCTTAGTCACCAAATGAATCTGGCTACCCACAGGAGTCTCATATCAAAGTTGACCATGAACTCCGAACTTTAAAATAAAGCAATGTTGATTTCATTTATAATTTTTACTATGGTAACTTATAATTTGTATACTCTCTGTCTTGTTGAAAGGAAATAAGTTAGTTCTGTTATGAGAGTCTTTCTAGTGTAAGTTATTTCTGTTAAGAGATTCTTTTTAGATATCTCTACAATAGTTCCATAGAGTTTCTTCTTGAATATAAATTTGGTAAATAGTTCTTCTAAGGAATCTCTTTTAGATATCTGCTAAAGTCTGTAAAATTGACCTATAGAGTTTCCTTTTGAATATAAAGTCTGTAAAATAGTTCTACAGAGTTTCATTTTGAATATAAGTCTGTAAAAAGTATAAATAAATATATGTTGAATGCGGGTTTGTGAAGGATGTAAATGTTGAATGTAGGTCTGTGTAAAGTGTCAATGTTGAATATAAGTTTGTAAAACATATAAATGTTAATGTAAATTCATACCAGAATTGTTTAAATTTCTCCATCAATATCTGTCTAGACAAATTAGGTAACATTAATTTGTTAAAGGAATGTGTTTCATCTTCAGATATATTTGAACGCTTTTAATGATAGCCCAAAATACAATTAACAAAGGTGTCCAATTAGGGGAGTTTGTCTGTCTTCTTT
Organism: Onychomys torridus; assembly: GCF_903995425.1. Classification (NCBI taxonomy): domain Eukaryota; kingdom Metazoa; phylum Chordata; class Mammalia; order Rodentia; family Cricetidae; genus Onychomys; species Onychomys torridus. The sequence continues at coordinate 35,147,019 of NC_050450.1, read as the reverse complement.
CTAGAAGTTTCTACTCCTTCTGTTTCTGTTTTGAAAGGGTTAGGCCTCCCACAAGGGACAAGTGTCTTAAAATTAGCATGGGTTTTGTTTATTTGAGTATTTAAATATTTAATTTAAAATTTTATTTAATTTATTTAATTTAAATAGTTAAATATTTCTCACTTCTCCCTCCTCAAGAGTACCCTGGGGGAAAAGTGGGAGTGGGTCAACCATAGTAGTGGTTGCTTGGGTTAGTGTTTAATTCACAGAGTTTATTCGGGGAGCTGAGTCAGCTCACACCAGAGTTGCCTTGTATGCTATACGCTCGACATCTGCTGGACGAATATCATGACTACACTAAAAACCGTCATGAGAACTGGGAGATCTGGAACACCTAAGACTGTTAGGACCAGCACTCAAGGAGTTCATCTGAGGTGAAACTACTTGATAATTTTACACCTTAAACCAATTAATAAATAAATGAATTACTAAACTTTTTCTTTACAAATTTTGAATATTTCTCAAAAATAGCAGACAATATCACCACTCAGGATTTTAAAACTTTTTTGTTTGTACTATGAATGAAATTTTACATGACATATAAGAATTTCATGGGATGTAGACAATGTTTGTCATAAGCATAATTAGCAGAGTGATCCATCTCATATCATTGAAAAATTGGCTTAATAATGGCAGCAAAAATGAGACATTAATGGGACTGATACAGGCTTCACAAAGTGGTAATGAGGACTTAAACAGAAGGATTATTTCTATGGAATCTGCTAATTTACCACGAGAACTTTAGTCCATTAATAATAACTTAACAACCAGACCCCTACATGTCTGTCAGGCATCCATAGGAAGACTGAGGAACAGAGCAGACATCACAGTCTTAGAGCCCTGCAGCCACCAGACAGGAATCAGGAAGGAGGCTGGAGAGTGCAGGGGTGGATGGCCCCATCTAGTGGCCTCATCTCTCTAGAACCCAGGCTGATCTTGACAAATCTTCTAGAAAAGCTATAAATCCAGGCTATAATTGCAAAAGACCTGATGTGATGTGTAGTTGCCTCAAATTTAAGAAAAAGAAAATTAAATTACGAAACAACACTTTATACCAAAGAAACTGTCTCAAACAAACAAAAGGAAAAAAAAAGAAAAGAGAAAAAAAACATTATAATTTAAACAATCATTTTTAAAGGAGACAAGGGAAGCCCCTTTTAGCAAACCCAGAATGCAACTTCCTACCATCTGACCTCCCCAAGAAATCCTCAATCTGACACATATGCATTTCCTAGAACTCTATAGAACAGCAGTGAAATGTGGACAGAGATGCAACATCCTATTCTCCTATGGGCTGAGTATCTCTAGCTGGAGTCAGGGCTTAGTCAAACTGAAATAGAAATTAATACCTCTAGCAACACTGCTTTTCTCAGCACCCAAACTGGCAATGAATATACCAATATACCAACACAACAGCCTTTATTAACTCTAGCAAAACCAAATACTTCATGGTGACAAACTGATACACTATGAAAAATGCTTTGTTGTAGTCAGAAGTTTTCTCCATTCCCACCCAGCCCCGAGGTCCCACAGCCACTTATGAAATAATGACTCAGAGGCTTAATATTATTTATAAACTGTTTGGTCTATGGCAGGCCTCTTGCTAGCTAGCCCTTATATCTTAAATTAAGCATTTCTATTAATCTATGTTTTGCCACATGTTTTGTGGCTTACCAGTTTGTTGGCATGTTGTTCCTAGGGCAGCAGGCTGGCGTCTCTCTTTGCCTCTGCCTTTCTTCTTCCTATCTCTCTTGGATTATCTGCCTGGCTATAACCTAACTTGCCATAGGCCAGAGCAGCTTCTTTATTAACCAATTAAAGAAACATATATTTACAGCATACGGAAAGATATCCCTCACCATTTCCTCTTTTCTATCTAATCAAAAAGGAAGGTTTTAGCTTTAACATAGTAAAATTACACAAAATAGATCAGTTATCAAGCAAGAATTACAGTTACAATATCTAGTCTATTTGTATTTGGCAAAGTTAAAGAAAATATTCCATCATTTATACTATACTTGTGAGTCTAAACTTCCATATGTAATTTTTCTTTTATTATAACCAAGGACAATTATAATTATAACTGTCTAGCCTTCAGCTACATGTCAAAGACCCCAGAAGGATATTATATTACCTACGTAAATAGGAAAAGCATTGTAAGCAACTTCCAAAAATCTAGAATGACAGAGGCAGCTGTCTGTCTGAATAGTCACCCAAAGTTCCTCTGCAACATTGGGGTATCCATCTTCAGCCTATAGGTCTAGAGTCTCTCAGTTGCTTCTCCCTGTGTCCTGAAGAATGTCTGGTAGTTTCCTCTGTGAAGCAGGAACCTGAAGGACAATCTTGTCTTATTTTGGCAAAATTTAGTGGTCATTTTTCCATGGGTCCTGCATGTCCAGTAAATATAACATTTTGTCAAACAGTCCAGGCAAGAGCATTTTCTTGCCCAAATAGTCAGTTCTGCCAAGGAGAAGATAAACGCTATATGGAGTGTCTTCAATGCCCATCTTCCTCTTTGAAGTGAACTGGTGCTGCCAGGAGAAGATGTGTCTAATTGCCAGGAAAGCCTAAGTTTTTATAACATGTTAAATGCCATATTCTGTAGGTCTTTGAAGTGTTTGAAGATTACATCTATCTGAAATATATCTTTGCATATCTAGAAAATCTAATCAACATGACCGTAAGGTTGATTATCATAAGTGATTAATTATTAATCTGTATTTCTTAATTATACAATTTCAATGAGCTGTACACACATAATACCTGAAACAAGAGTAGAAATACACATACAGTATAACAAAATTAATATTAAATTTGTATCAATAAACTAAAATCTATAGTAATGTAAAACATTTTGAACAAGTTGTTGCTCTTTAAAAGTAAATTCAATATCTATCCTTTTATCCTATCATATCTATATCACTTTGTCTCTCTGAAATAAATTTAAATATAAATATGATCTGGAGACAATTATAAATTTAGAACTCTGAATGAAAGCAATGATAGTCCCAAACCCGGTCACTCCTGGAACAGGACTTCCCTCAGGCAGAGAGCCTGGGTCCTGCTCCCCCTCTTTCCCCTTCATTTCTGCATTGTCTCCTTCCAGCACCTAATTCAGAGTCCAGTGGGTGAGGACAGGACACTGAGCACCAAGTCAGACTGCAGTGGAAACAGCACTGATGAACTCAGTCCTTGTCCACTATTTTCTTCCCTGATATCTGCCTGGTCCATTCTCACCATGGCAACCTCTCTTGACATGGAACACCCATCCCTATCCTAAGATCAATCACATCATAATGCATCGTATTTCCAGAGCACTGAGAAAGCACAGCCAACTCTAATGGTGACGTTAGAGTTCCTTCTGTTTATCTATCAGGAAATTAAAATCTGCATGTGCCCATGACTTTTCCCCTTGGGGATGGGTAAGGAAAGTGACATTTCAAATTACAATAAAAAAGATAAAACATAATCATGAAATACTTCTAAATTCAGGATGTTGTCCCTTCCACCTCTACTCACTCACTTTTTTAAAAAAAATCTTTTCAATCCTATTCCTTTCTTAATGGTTTTAATAACGAAGGCAGGAGTCTATTTCCTATGCTACCAATGATTATGGTGACCAAAGGAAACACAACATTCTAAAAAGTTCATGTTTGGAGAACGCACTGCAGTGATTGGAGAGACTGAGGTAGTGTGAACATAAGAATTACGATGATGTTAACAGGGAGTTTGAGTACAAACAGCTGAGCATCACCCTCTCCACCACTGCTGGATGAACCGACACAAAAAAATAGCCCTGGAGCAGTAAAGGGTGTTTGCACTGTCCAATCTGATCGCTGGCTTTCCAGTCTCAGGAAGAAGCCCCACAGAGTGCCACTGGGATTCATTCTGTATGGTAAAGACTGTCTTCAATAATGTAGACATTGTCTTCAGCTCTGGACTTTGAATCTGCTGTGTTTTGAAAAGCTCCCATCTTAGAGACACGGAATGCTACCAAGCTGCAGAGGGAGAGATGTTGAAGAAAGAACAAGAGGTCATATTTCAGGTCTGAGCAGAACTTTCATTTATGATGTATGCTTAGGAATCTAGGAGCACCACTCACAAAAATAGTAACAGTGAACAGCACCACACAGGACCCTCCTATTAAGTCATAGAAAAGATTGTTTAATAGGCATCAGAGAAACTAAAAATTATTTTGTAAAAAAAAAAAAAAAAAAAGCAGCTCATATTGGAGTCCTTCAAGATACTAATATAATAAAACACAAAAGTGGGAGTCCTAGGGAGACAGATATCTAGACATCAAACCAGGGTGCCTAATCAGAAAGTACATTTGGGAAATGGGCTAGGAACCTGATAACTCATGTATTTACCTGCACTATGACACTTTAAAAAGGGTTGGGAGAGCCTGGTGACATGATTGATATCACTGGAGCCCTAAGAAAGGGAGAAGGAAAGAGCCAGCTCCACAGTGTTGTCCTCTGACCTCCACAGGTGCCGCACATTATCATGCTCCTATACATACATTTCATGTACAAAAAAAATACAAAGCTTTCTTTATTTAAAAAGAAAGTGTCTTGAAACCGGCACAGCGTCTTCATCCTCTAACATTAAGCATGTAGTAGGAAAACCTTTTAAACAACAAAGCAGTGTCTCCACACTGTAGGTGGTGGTTTGTGGCAGAGTTCCAAGACTACTGTATGACACACATTTGCAGATGCCACATTAACACAAACATCAGGCACTGGACTAAAAGGAATTTGGGGAGAGCACTGCAGGTGTTCACAGCTGGCCCAGCCCAACAGCTGTGGGAGAGGCATCACTTGCAGAGCTCATCCTGTGCCCCTGTTAGTGTTAGACATAGTAGACTGACATTTGAGCTTCTAGAATTCATGAAGGGGCAAGACAGATAAGGAAACACAGGAACTCAGGAGTGATGTTTTGACACAGTGTTGTTTTGTCATTTGTACAAAGCAGCCATTTCTACTACTGAAATGCAGAACCAACGTGAGCATCTCCAGTCGGCCCTGTGAGGAACATGCCTGTGCTCAGAATTACACAGAACAAGAGAAATCCAGCTCCACTCTGCCTGGGACAGTCACACATGTAGGGAGACAGTGGAGGGTCAGGACACTCCTGAGTCAGTGTGATAGAACTGACAGAGGAAAGTCATGAGAGAATGCCCAGAGTGTGTCATGGAGTGGTTAGTTTGGTTTTGTGGCTTTCTTGCTTGCTTTTGATTGATTGATTTATTTGTTCATTCATTCATTCATTTGGTTTTGTCAGGGTCTCACTGTGTTTCCCTGGCTATCCTGTAAAATCCTACATAAACCAGACTGGCTTGGAATTATAGAGACCCACCATCCTTTGCCTGATGAGTTGGAATTAAAGACCTTACTTACTTAGTTTTAGACAGACTATTGCTAGAAGTCTGGGCTGCAGATTAACTTACAGTACTCCTGCCTTGGCTTACTGAGTGTGGAGATAACAGGTGTGTGCCAGCTCACCCAACTCATTCCCTCTTCTTTATGTATTGTGTTTTCACAAATATTTTCTTTTATATTAAGCGATTAAAAAGTAACTTTGGGGGCCGAAGAGATGACTCAGCAGTTAAGCATGGTCCTTTTACAAACAGGAGAATTAGAGTTCAGATGCAGGCCCCCAGGTAACAGACAGAACATCTCCTGCATCCTTGTAACTCAGCACTGAGGAGACAGAGGCAGGAGGATCACTGGGGCTTTCAGACCTTTGCAAACAAACAATGTGAACTGCAGGTCCAAGGGAGACTCTGCCTCAAAGGACAAAGTGGGGGACAGAGAAGGACACTCCCTGTCCTCCTCTGGTCTCCCTGCAGGTGTACTTGAACACACTCATGTCTGTCCTCTCCATGTTCTGTCCCTGTCCCTGCCCCACCTCTGCCTATCCCTACCCCTTCTTTCTCCCTCACACGCAAAGATAAAAAAATTTTAATTAAATATTTTTAAATGCCTTACCAATATAGGAACAAAAATTATGAACTAAAATGATGCTGTGTTCTTCCAACTCTATGGTATAGTTCTTTTCCACTTCCAGAAACAGCTAGTTTGCTTTATATTATTTGACTTACCAGTTAGACCTGCAAGCATAGGCTTCTGAGGTTGAGGATAGTGTAGTGTGACCTCACATTTATAGATCTGTTTTTAATCTGTAGGATGAGGCTAATAGTAGTTCCTACCTTATAGATTTATTACTGTGAAGGGAAAGTGTGACAGACACTTAATAAGAACTATCTGTGTCAGGCACTTCTAATGACCTGACACTGGACAGGGCCCAGTCTATGGCTTTGCTCTTGGGCTTAACATAGACCCTGGTAAGCCTATGGAGGAAGTCTGAAAGGACATGGAATTAGACGGAAAGACACAGTCCTGTGGACAGACAATCTTTAGTCAATTGAAGATATTAGATGGCTGTGGACAAGGGCAGATAACACTGGAGAGAATAAAAGAGCTTCCAAGTACAGTAAACAGGACAAGTGCAGTAAAGAGCCTGCAAGACAGACACCAGTGTAGTGAGTGGAGGGGACTGGTGTGGAGTGTGGAGACACTGGCCATTCCACAGTCCTGTTACACTCCCGGCAGCCTCAGCAATGATCTTCCTCTAAATCCTCTGCTCCCTTGGGGCTTCCTGGAACAGCCCACCCCCTAACCCTGTCATCTCCACCATACTTATCAAAAGCACCTAAAAGGACCTGTCTACTAGCTTATAGGCCTTCTGATACACTTCATGAGATTTTAATAGAATAGGAACTCAGTGAGAGAAAACACTGAGGAAACAAGAGTGGATCGAATCAACTCCTTCAACATCGGCTCCAGGAAGCAAAGCTTAGACCTCAGGGACTACCTATAAGAGATGAGGACCAAGGGCCTTCTGTTCCTGTCCTACTGTAAATGCAGGAAATATGGAATGCAGAAAATATCCATGAGAAATGAGGGCAACAAGAAAGGGACTTGCTAAACTTTATTTTGGGATCCAACGTACAGAATGGGGACCAAGCAAACTGTGGAACACACTGTAATCCCAGAACAAAAGAGTCTGAGGCAGGAGAATTGTGAGTTTCAGCCTGGCCTAGCCTACAGAGCAAGTTCCAGGCCAGTCTGGACCACACAAAAAGACTTGCTTCAAATCAACCAACCAATCAATGAGTCAAATAGTAAAGAATGATTTAGTAGCAAAAGAGAGCATAGAAAGACATTCTCAAGATTTTTAGTGTAAAAAGAATGAACATAATCAATGTCAACTTACCTGAGAGACCCTGACTTCTTTTTCATTAGGATGTACCCTAAATTGGAATGAGTAGAGGAATAAATTGAAGGGAAAATTGAACATGTCATCAGAAACACTCATGATATTTTCTCCTAAATAAGGATATTGATTCTGGTTTTTTCAATTGAACTTTTCCCTCGTAACTGTGGGTAATTCCTTCCTGTACCCCACAGGAGGGATATTCTTTCCATTCATTGTTATATTCATCCACATAACCTAATTTGATAGAATGAGATTGGTAAATTATTGTTCACTGAGACAAACAAAGCGTCTGGATTCTTTTCTAATGGGCTGCTAGAGAATAAACCCATAAGCAAAGAATAAACAACTTTGGACTAAGGAAGGGAACACATTTGTGGCTGTTTACCAATTTCTATGTAATTCTCCCTTTTAGACATGATCTGATATGTGGCCCAGGATAGCCACAGACTTGTAGAATGCTGGTATTATAAACACATGGCACTGGATCCACCTTAAATAATGATTTAGGATGAACAGCTTTAAGTAATTAAGGGAAACATCTGATATCTGACAGGCATATTCTTATTCCCCACTTCCTGTGAAACAGTCAGGAATGGGCTCATGCATGGTGTTTTGTAAAGTCCATGGCTAAAGTTCTTACACAGGGAATGGACTACACAGAGAAAAACACTGTGTACGGTTTCACAGCTCATGGGAAGGGCCATGTAGGCCTGGGTGCCACCTTCACATATTCTGTTTGGCATTAGTCAGGGGGCTTCCCACCAATGTCTCATTTGCCTCTTCTACTAACTATGTTCCAGAACATTCAACAGTATCATCATGTGAAACAAGCGAGATCCCGAGGGCAGGAAAGGAGAGAACACAACAAAGTTCTTATAGTAACCTAAAAAATTCCAAGCCTATCCATAAACTCATGTCATGGTATTTAACTTATTTTATGGAAAAGATAATGTTTCCCTTTCAATGACAACAACTAAAAGACAAAGGACAGAGTTGGGAATAAGAGTACAGCCAAGCACTGCAGCCTATCCTTGTGAGCCCGGCACTTGGATGTTGGAGGCAGGAGGATCTCGAGTTGAAGGTCATTCTCATTCTCAGCTACTTTTTTTTTTTTTTTTAAGATTTATTTATTTAGGCCGGGCGGTGGTGGCACATGCCTTTAATCCCAGCACTTGGGAGGCAGAGCCAGAGCCAGGCAGATCTTTGTGAGTTTGAGGCCAGCCTGGTCTATAGAGCAAGATCCAGGAAAGGCACAAAGCTACACAGAGAAACCATGTCTCGAAAAACCAAAAATAAAAAAGATTTATTTATCCATTATTTATACAGAAGAGGGCACAAGATCTCATTACAGATGGTTGTGAGCCACCATGTGGTTGCTGGGAATTGAACTCAGGACCTCTGGAAGAGCAGTCAGTGCTCTTAACTTCTGAGTCATCTCTCCAGCCCCCTCAGCTACCTCTTAAGGTCAGTATGAGGTGGAAAACATGAGGCCAAGTTTGACAGAGTAGGAATCTTTGGAGACACAGCAGCAATGGTTCAAGATCACTGAACAGAGCACTCACCAGGTACCAGAAATCACCTGCAGAGTTTTATGGGTCCTAACACATCCCTTGAGGAGTACATGGGTTACCATGTGTGTCTTGGATCTGGGGATATGGAAACCATTTGAACTTGAAGCTCCTGTGACTTGTGCACTTGCTAAAGACCGTCAGAGGACTCTGGCTCTCCTTCCCTGGGGACAGTTGTGAAATTACTTACTGGTGACAGCCAGGGTGCACACAAGCAGCAGCAGCAGCAGAACAGCTATGGAGATGCCCACATAGAAGCCATTAGTCGCGTTCTTCTGCTGCTCCTGGGAGAGGACCGATTCCTAAGGAAAGAATAAATAAAACAACAGTAGCAATACATAAACAGCAGTAAACACAGCGGCAGCAAGTGAGAGGAACAGAAAACACGTGCTTGACCTTAACCTAGACTCTAGGTCCTAGAGCTTCGTCTCTCCTGCTCTGTGGCTAGTCTGGAATATGAGGAAGACACAAGGATCTGAGGTGGTATCGAGCAGTGGAATTCCAAGACAGTGTAAATTCAGTGCCTTTGATAATGGTGGAAACGTGTTCTATATTGCCTGTGGTGATTACATGGGTCAAAATTCTAACCTCATGCTTAATGTAGGTTCATACATCATGAATGTGATTATGTCTGGTTTAATAGTCAATAGGACATTCCCTAAATTCTATAAACCATCCTATGATATTAAAAGAGAAAAAAAGAGTAACCCATCTCTAAGTCATCTTGCTCTCAGTGTGCTCAGCTCCTGGTCTGGTCTTCCATCACAGACCCTACTTGTCATGTAAATGCAACTCAAGATTCCATGTCTTTATAAACATCTAATAACAAATGGTCCGTATGGAAAAATATACAGACTGCATAGGTTATATTAACAATTTTAGGATACACATATATTAAATATGAATATATGTAATATATAATACATATCATACACTGTTGATATGTATATATTCACAATTATATATCATTAATTAATATATTGCACATTATAGATAATTATAATTTATATGTACTAATATTTTAATATATATATATTAACAAATAAAGGAACAGAGACCATGAATTAGAAAGAAAACCAAAAGGGAGTATTTGGAAAAGGGTCGAGAAAAAAGGAAACAATACAATTATATCTAATAACTTTCTAAAAATAGTAGGAAGACTCTGCTCCTGGATGCAGCCTGATTAACACCTTGTGATCAGACAGAAATGCAGAATCTCCCCTAGTGCCCTGGTGCAGGTGACCAGGGATCACCACATACTGGAATGAGCAGGAGACAGGCTGGGCAGCAGGTGAGGCCCCACTAATGGCTTAGCACTCATCTACCAACCCTAAACAGAGCCTGTGGAATGGGTTTAACTGCAAGGAAAGGGAGGATCAGAGACCAGATCTTTGCCCCTGTACAAGCCTCGTCTCTGGAGTCACAATCCTGGCTCCTCTGCCTAGTCAGGGAGACCATGGACAAGTTAGTTAAGCTCTGTCCTCAAACAATGTGTTCAGTAGGTTCTCAGGAATTTCTAGGAAAAAAAAATCATGCAAAACTGAGAATGTTTAGGACATTAATACCTTATGTGGAGTTATGTGTGCAAAGAAAAATATCCCCAGTGGCCACTACATCGAATAGTCAGTCAGTAGAAAAACAATATTAGGGAACCATAAACAAACATCTTGAATTCAAACATCCTTTGTAAGTAACAAACTCTTAATCTATTTGTTATTATATATTTACTAATTTATTTATCTACAGTTTTTGAGACAAAGTTTCAGTATGTAGCCCAAGTTGCCTAATGGTCCAGGCTGGCCTCAAACTTCTGATATTAGTATTAATTTCCTGAGTCCTAAGAATAAGGAATATACCACTATATCTGACTACTTTTCTTTTCTTCTTTTAATGTAAATATCTGTGAATTAATCTTACAGACAAAATCTTTAAATAAAAATTGTTTCCCAGAAGATATACAAGTGAACATGGCTAATAAATTAGGGAGGAATATACTTACAGTGTAATTATTGCAAAAGTCCTCTGATGATGTCACAGTGTAATTCCAATCTGCTCAACAAGAGGGAAACATTAATTAAAATTCCAGGAATGTAGATATTTTTCTACATCTATAAATATTACCCACTAGGCCAATGATTCTTATACCATGTGTGGGTTAATACTGAATATGGCAGGAGACACACTGGACAGCCATATTTGAAGTATATTTTAAATGTATATTTTACAACAAGGAATCTATTGTTTTCTTTGTTTCTCTGTGTCTATGTATAAAACACAGAATCCTCTTTCCACCTACATCAGACATATATAAGGTTTGTAACATCCTGACAAGGAGCCCCTTCACTGCATTTTACAGAAGAAGCAGCAGACATCAGATGACTCCATATTTCTTCTTTTCTTTTCTTTTTTTTTTTTAATGTGGAGCTGAGGATCGAACCCAGGGCCTTGCGCTTGTTAGGCAAGCGCTCTTCCACTGAGCTAAATCCCCAACCCCGACTCCATATTTCTAATTTTATCAAATAATAGACATCTCTGCTACTAATGTACACAGAGTGTCACACAGTAAGGGAATTGCTACGGGTCTATGGTAGTCCCCAACTACTGCTAAAACTGGCCTGCCCAGCAGAATACGGTCGGAGGACTCACAGTCCTCCTCATTTTCATTTTAACTGTGCTTACATGTTATTCAGTGTGAGAGCTCTTCCAAGGAGCCAAAGGCAATGACTAAGTTTAGGCAACAACTACAGTCTAGGCTCTGTTTGTGACTTAGGCCCTTAAGTATGATGTTCAGATATAATGATGTAGAACCCTTTAGAGTCCTTCTCTCCCATTGCTAAATGTAAAAAATATCATTCAGAAATCTACATCACAATATTATTTGTGGAAGAAAATTATTCAGATATGTTTGCTGTAAACTACATCTTGGAGCATTGTTTCAAAACCAACAGCAGCAGGGGATGGAACACTTCTTAGCAATCTCCAAAGATCCGACTTGAGATCCACCACATCACATGTATACTCAGGTAAAGACACCTAAGTGCTCTGCATGGAGAAGTCCATACATGTGCCTCAGTGTGCCCTATTCCTTCCCTAAGCATCTCTCTTCATAATGACCTGGTGCTTAGGACCTGAGTTAAATATCTTCATCACTCCACCACGATGACTGTCCCTGACATTCTCTTCTTCTGAGAAGCCACACAGACTAGTTTGGCCTGAATGGAAGAGCTTATGGAGACAGGGACCAACTGAGGATGCTATGTGTGTAGAATGGAGCTGTGTCTCTGTCCCTGCCACCACTGACAATGTCAGATCTGTAATGTTGCAGAGGGTGCCTATTCTTCACCAGCTTCATCAAGATCTGGACCTTCCAAGGGGATAAGGGGAGAGACCTTGTTACCTGCAAGAGGATAGGATGTGGTTTCTGTCACCTCAGCTGTTGTCAGATGTGGATAAATCGTAGTGGGTTCTGGAATGAGAACAACGCAAGAACTGTTTCAGCTTTGGAGTTTGCCCCACCAAGGAAATAGAAACAAAACTCACTGCCACCTTCCCCAGTGCCTCCCCGGCCTCTAAGCAGGAATGGCTCCTTCCTACCCATTTCTGCCTCAGCTGACTCCTCTGAGAAATGTATCCAAAGATGGGCACTGTCTGAGCAAGTGATCGGTGTCCTAACATTCTGGACAGCTTTATCAGGATTCAGAACTATTTCACACTTTCCATTCTAGACTCCTGAACTCCTCTAAATCATAGGTGACATTAACACTGGAGAATAAGACACTAAGTTAAGATTCCGGATTATCAAGAATAGGGTAATTTCACCTTCTGGGACACGGACCTAGAAGTTTCTCTGTAGGCCGTATAGAAGCCACAGGTTATCCACACTTCTTTCCATTGAGATGAGCTCACTGAACAATATGGAATATTTCATCAGTGAGTTCTTCTCAAGGTAGCAGCCTCACTCTGGGGATGAATCCTACTCTGCAGCCTGCTTTGTGCTGTGGAATTCCTCTCTCTCTCTCTCTCTCTCTCTCTCTCTCTCTCTCTCTCTCTCTCTCTCTCTCTCTCTCTCTCTCTCTCTCTCTCTCTCTCTCTCTCTCTCTCTCTCTTTCTCATGGTTGGTTGATTGATTGGTTGGTTAAGTGACAGACTTAGATAAGATCTCCTGTCCTCCACCCATTCCTGTACTAACAGTGACTTCCTGTGTTTCCTGACTCCTCCTCCATTGCTCACCAAAGGCTTCCACATGGAGCACTCTAATGCAGCCTGTGTTTCTCTGTTCTTCTGGGCTCCCTGCATTGTTCTCACCCACAGCTCACTTCACCTGCAGAGCTGAGCACTTCCGCTCTGGGAGTCCTCTAAGTTCTTCCCCTTTCGGAACAAGGGAGGATCTTGGAGTAAGTTGGTTGTGGCCAAACTGGAATACCTGAACCTGGGCTTCTCATGGCCTGTCAGAGTCTTTCTGGATCCCCTACCTCACTATAACCTGATCCTTACACTTGATCAGCACCCTCCTGTTCTGCACTACTGTCCTGTTTTGTCATGGCACTCAAACATGTAAGAGGATGTGACTGTTCTTCTGAACTACTGATAGGACAACACAAATGTCAGGCGGTCACATGTTACCCGATTCACTTCTTGGTAAAGGCATCATGAGCTTAAATTCCTTCCTGAGCCTGGGCCACCTTCTCCTTTTTCTTACAACCTCATATCCTATATTCCATGAAGAGTATCTGGGACAACTGGGATGAGCACTCGAGTTGGATTTGAGGATATTTACAGTAGCCAGAGTCTTTGCCTTCTCCCTGGACAGGACAGTCAACCCTCAACTGCAATTCTTTAGGAAACTAACAATAGAAATATAAGATTATATTAAACAACTCCCAAGAGGTCATCTGGGCTCTTCTAAATCTCAGCTTCTAGTGAAGTGAAAAACCTTTCCATGTTCTTCAAACTCAGCCCATGATCCCATCCCCTGAAGCAGGCAGAAACTAAGTGTTGAAAAGTTCTGTCAATCCTGAGAGATCTCACAGTTCTCTAGTGCCCGCAGCTGCTTGGAACAAAGTGGTTGTTCTTACAAATCCTGTACTCCACAGCCTAGATGTAACCTAGAGGCCTCTGCACACTTGGTGTGTAGCCCAGTCCTTCAGGGTCCTCCTGCTTGAAAGTGCTGGGTGGCCAGTCAGAGGACAGGGAAGTAAATATAACCCATCATATTACCCTAAGAACAACAACAACAGAAAGCTGTGTGGCTTCTTCTGCTTGTCAGAATCCAGCCCTCCCTCAGGCCAAGGACAGGTTCCAGGAAGCTTTAAGAACCCCTCTCACAGCTATCTTTTCACTCCTAGATGTAGAAATTTTGAACCCAAACTTGCCTTCAGGATGACATGCTTCTCCCCATCTGTAAGGTAAGTTGCTATGTATTAATATTAACTTTACTTGTAGGCAATTTGAAGAATGAACTACATGGCCTCACTCAAAAGCATGAGCATGTTTAATCATTTCCTAAAGCCTTTGAATTCAATGTGTGTTTTTTCATCCCTACAAAGGACTTACATTATACTTTTCATCTACATGAGTAAATTGAAAGATCTTTAAAGTAAACTTTACAAGTCATCCATTGTTTCTTTAAAAAGGTGGAGTTATGATGCCTTTCCAGTGAAGGTGTGTTAACAATACAAACCCTCCAAGCATCCATGCTCATGGCAGAGGTAGACCCTAGAATCAGAAGAACCAGCTTCCAATCCAAGTGAACAGGGACAGAGTCTGAGCCACTTTCTGTATTCATAATTTCCCCCATGAACTTTCTGACTCTGTCAGGTTCTGTCACTATGAAATAGGGACAGGTCACAGCTATATAGAACACAAGTGTCTGAGAATTAAACTCTGCATCATAAAGCATGTATCATGCTGCCTGGTGCTCAGGAAATGCTAAATGTTAGCCTTCCTAAACTGGCCTCAGCTGGGTGACCCACTTTCAGAATGGAAGTAATAGTCTCTCTACCCTGACCCTAGTTCTCAGTCATTCCTCAGTTTTTCATCAGAAAGTCAGGTCCAGCTGGACCAGATTCTGACCATCCTCATCATCTATCCTAGATCAGTGATCCACCAGCGTCTGGCTAGTAGTGAATCCCTAGGGAATCTGATATATAGAGATAGATGTCCTCCAGGTTCAAGCTCTTGCAGAGCAGAAGGTGAATATAACTTATGACTGGGAAATTACAGACTTTGTGAAGCTGTTGTTGGCCCAGCGAAGAACTCTTCACCTATATTCACTTCTGACTTGGCTTAGTGTCTATATCCCACTGACTCTCATGAGAAGGACTCTGGGTCCTGAACTACATTGGGTTGTACCTGCTGTGAGAGGCTGCACTTGTGCTGGTGTTGGAGGAGTAGAGGTGGAGAGTCTGGGTGATGTTAGTACATGAGTGGGTCTTGTTGAAATAGTCATGGGTCTTCCTATAGTTCTGGGTCTTGCTGTAGATGTGGGTCTTGCTGTAGATGTGGGTCTTGCTGTAGATGTGGGTCTTGCTGTAGATGTGGGTCTTGCTGTAGATGTGGGTCTTGCTGTAGTTGTGGGTCTTGCTGTAGTTGTGGGTCTTCTTGTAGTTGTGGGCCTCTGTGTAGTTGTGGGCCTCTGTGTAGTTGTGGGCCTCCGTGTAGTTGTGGGTCTCTGTGTAGTTGTGGGTCTTGTTGGAGGACTTGTGGGAATTGCTGGATTTGGAAATCAAGATGAAACAAGGATCAGTAAACATGAAGAAACAACAACTTCTGCTATGGCAACAGTGAGAAGCTGAACCCTGAGAGGCTCCTCTCCTGAACTTCTATTCTTTGTCATTGACTAGCTGCACTGACAACATGGTGTTCAGCACAGAGCCCATGTTCATAAGGAAACACTGTATAAATGACAGGTGTTAGATCCTCAGATCTCTAAGCATCTCTGAGAGACTGAGAGGGTACAGGAGCTGGGACTGCTCTCAGTGGTGACTGACTTCACCCACAGCTTCCATGCCCAGCATGTTCAGTCAGTCCTGAGAAGACACAGCATACAACTCGCCATCTTAGCATGCAGATCCCACACAAGCTGCAACATAAATGGGATTTGCACAATTGGGTAGAGAGTGGATATTGTCTATGGTTCCTTCCAATCGAACAGAGACAAGGTCAATATCCCTTATCCAAAAATGTTTGGTTTCCTCTCAACAAGGAGAAGGCTAAGGCATGGACAAGAAGTTCCAGATCAGCCTGATTTACAAAGCAGGGCCCAGTCTCAAAATCAATAAATCAATCAATAAACAGAGAGCCGGCAAAATGGTTCAATGGGTAGAGGCACTTGATTTGCAAGCCTGGTCAGCTGACTTACATCCCTAGAACTCACACAAGGCTATAACGAGAGAGTACCAGCCTCATGAGATTGTCCTCTGTCAGATTCATCATGGTATGCAAACCCACCACATACACATCATTCACACACAGCCACACAATAATAAATGCAGTTTCAAAAATCAAATTAAACATAAAAATAAATGAATTGATGAATGAATAACAGAGTCTATAAGTTGGGAGCCAAAGAATAATGTTCTTAATTGAAAAATAGAGAGATAGATTGTTTCTATTATAGCTATTATTGATTTCTATTGTCCGTATAAACCTTTAAGTAAAAAGAGATTAGGAACAGCATCAGAAGCTAGGAAGTCCTCATGAACCTACTCTTTTAGTGAATGCAAGAAAATCAGGATATCTATCTTGAGAAGAAAAAACCTAGTGCTGGTGGAATACTCCTTTAATCCCAGCACTCTGGAGGCAGATGCTGGTGGATCTCTGTGAGTTTAAGGACAGCCTGGTCTAAGAGTAAGCTCAGGGGGCTGGAGAGATGGCTCAGAGGTTAAGAGCACTGGCTGCTCTTCAGAAGACCCAGGTTCAATTCCCAGCACCCACATGGCAGCTCACAACTGTCTGTAACTCCAGTCCAATTCCAAGGGATCCAACACCCTCATACAGGCAAACCAATGTACATGAAATAAAAATAAATCATTAAAAAAAATTTTTTTTTAAGTAAGTTCCAAGATATCCAGAGCTACATAGAGAAACCCTATCTTGAAAAACAAAAACAAAAAGAAAAGAGATGGACAGATGGAGGGAGGAATGGAGGGGGGCAGAGACAGAGACTTGGGGGGGGAGAGAAAGAGAGAGAAGGAAAAGAAGGAAGGAAGGAAGGAAGGAAGGAAGGGAGGAAGGGAGGGAGGGAGGGACGGAGGAAGGAAGGAAGGAAGGAAGGAAGGAAGGAAAGAAGGAAGGAAGGGAGAGAGAGAGAAAAAGAAAGGAAGGAAGGAAGGAAGGAAGGAAGGAAGGAAGGAAGGAAGGAAGAAAAGAAAGATGTAATGAGTCCAGATTTGGGGATTTCATGAACTTGTTACTGTTAGAACATGGGCTTGTACCTTTAGATCAAATCCCCAGCTCTCACAGTCTGACTAGGTCAAGCCCACCTCCCTGCTGCTCTCTGACACAGTAAAGAAGCTGTCTGCTCTGTCTCCTAAGAGCAGCCTCAGTTTATGGACCTAACCAAAATCTGGCTGTTTAATACTCTATGTCACTTAAGCTACGGTGAACTAAATCACATGATAGGAAACTTTCTAAATGAAAAAAAAAAAAGAAATAAAAGGAAGACGTGACTACTCCTACCCATGGTGGAAAAGATGATTTATTGTAGATATAATGGAGAAAACAGACAAAGGCATCGGGAATGATCCAGAGTGAACATGACCAGCAAACTGAACTCCCTATGTGAGGGAGGAGAAGGGAAAGCAAAGAGCCAAGAGTGGGGGCCAAGAAGTCAAGAACCCAAAAGGGCCTATCTAGCCAAAATGGCTGGTTTACATGAGGAAGAGCAGCTGAGGGAGGGGCAGCCCAGCCCAGTCCCTGGGCTGGAGAATTTAGGGAGGGGGCAGGGTGAGCCAGGTACTGGCCTTGCTGAGAGAATGGCAGCCAGTGTCTGCTTTGATATGTTAACAAGCACCTTAGTTAGCCTTCATCCTGAGACCTAGCACCTAACACCTCCACCACTAAAAGATGTAACAAGTCAGACTTTCTCCTTGCTCTGGGGACCAGCCTGAGACTCCTCAGGGTTAGGAATGCTGAGAGAATTACTCTGCAGGCTGCTCTCTGAAGAGGATCCTCTGTAGACCTGACATTCCAGTCATGGCAGCCATCTCTCTCTAGTCCTCCCTCTCTCCCTCTCACATTTCTGCTCTTAATGAAACTCCTCTCCAGGTTGTAAAGAGAAGCCCCTCCTTCCTTGAAAGCTCTTCACACCCCATCAAGGGATGAACCTCATAGATGGTCTTGTTTGTTTCTAATGGTCTCCCTCCCAGCTGGAAGTCTGATCTCAGCCTTGGGGCCTCCTCATTCTAATAAGGCTGATTGGAGGGAATTGTGTGTCAGGGTCATTTATGGACTAGCAGCTGCTGCTCATCTGTTACTACACTGCTGAGTGACAGGGAACAGGTGTTGGAGGGAACCCTCTTCTATCAGGACATTTCCAGTGTGCAGGGAACAAATTGTGTGACAAGATGTGAGACCTATTTCAAGGGCTCAAGGCAGGGCAGACAGGGAGCAGAACTCTCCACCTATGATGTGGCCTGTGCTCAGCAAGGTCAGCTGACCATTGTTGAAATCAGCTCACAGAGCAGCAGCTGGAGTGGCTTTACAATGTTGAGGATGGGGATTCAACATTCTAAGATAGACCCACAGAAAAGAGACAGTTCTTAAAGTCACATACTTCCAGCTTAAATAAAGCTTAATATAAAGCTCTCCACTGTGTTTCAGGATGGAAAATGGATGCAGTTTCATGGACCAACAGGCCTGTCCCAAGTATAGTTAGGACCTGGATCCTGACTTAGCTCATGGCCTTGAATTAAGAATGATCTTAGGACTTCATCTAAGCAAATAAAGTCGTCCTGTGCTTCAAAAGAGAATATTTAAGGCTGGGTTTAGTGGCACATGCCTGTATTCTCAACACTGGAGTTAGAGACAGGAGGATCAGGAGAGGACAGACTGAGATACAGGAGATTATGTCTTCAAAGAACTCAAAAGCAGGGGTCCGGAGAGATGGCTCAGAGGTTAAGAGCACTGACTGCTCTTCCAGAGGTCCTGAGTTCAATTCCCAGCAACCACATGGTGCCTCACAACCATCTGTAATGAGATCTGGTGCCCTCTTCTGGTCATACATGCTGTATACATAATAAATAAATAAATCATTTAAAAAAAAAAAAGAACTCAAAAGCAAGTGTTCAATCAAACATATTTCTGTTTCATTGTTCTAGGAAAGCAAGAAATTATTAGCAAACAGAAGACTCAGTTTACTTGCAAGAAGTAAACAAAGGAAAGAAAGCTTACCTGGTTTAACTTCCAACGTAAAGGTCACTGTGTGATCATTGAACCATCCAGGGATCTCCACTCGACAGCAATACAGACCACTGTCACTCTGAAGAGCATTCTCTATTGTCAAGGACACGTTTCCTCCCGAAATATGCCCCTTCAGCTGGTATCGGCTGCTCCTCTGATAGGTGACATGGTATCCATTGGTCCAGATAAGTGTGTTTCCACAATTAAAAGTTGGACATGCCCCACGGCCCCAACAAGTGGTAGTGATTCCTCGGGATATTGAGTAAGTACATGGCAGTGTGACAGGGTGACCCACCACCCCTTTCACTGATACAGAAGAACTCACAGCACCTGTAAAAATAAGGGGCAGGGAATGAATAGAAAATTACTATCCAACATTTTCCTAAAGTTTTGGTGTTGTTTTTCAGAAAAATATGGAGAGCAGGGACTTAAGAGGAACCCCAGCTGCAGACCTTCTTTATTTATTGTTTTGTTTGTTGTTTTCATTTTGAGGTTTTTGTAGGAAAGACCTGAAAAGGAACGGACAGTTTAATGTTTGCTGTTATCATTTGGTTTTCTGAGCCAGGGTCCTCACTTTGTAGCTTTGGCTGACCTGGAACTTGCTGCACAAACCAGGCTGATTTCAAACTCCCAGTGCTCCACTGACTATACCTCCCCAAACCTAAGATTAAATGTCCAGTTTTACAGCTTGGATTTGAAGACTGTAAACAGTTTTCTCTTAGCATATTCTTCCTCAGTGTGATTATTTAATGGATATATTTGTGAACAAAAGAACTTATTTTGTGGTAGAATATTCACACAGATACTTTTCATTTCTTTTTTCTTCGTCAGTGTGTGTATTTCTTTTGGACACAGGGTCTTGCAATATGCCTCATACTGGCTTAAAATGACAATCCTTCCATTTCTGCCTCCTGAGTGCTGGGTAATTAGCAAGTGCCACTAAGACCAGCTCAAATGTTTCATTATTAAACATTTAAAACTTTATTTCAGAAGCTGGGCCTGTAAGTAACGCTTGTAAACCCAGAACTCACTTGTAAATCCAGAATTCACTTGTATATCCAGAACTCACTTGTATACTCAGAATTTGGGAGCTAGAGGGAGGCAGATGAGGAATTCAAGGCCAGCTTCATCTAACTAGTGAGTTGAAGACAGGCCTAGGATTTAGAGACCTTGTCTCAAACCATCCCTCCTCCTTCCCCACAGTGCTATGACAACAAAATCACTAACTCTTCCCACCTTTCCTAATCAAAGAGCAGAGTCAGGCAAGGCTTTGGAAAAGCATTGTTGGCTTCAAGGCAGAATCTTAGTAATTTCAAAGTCAGTCTTCAGAAAGGGTTTTAGAAAACTACCAGGAGGGGCTGAGCTTTATTCTGAACTTTACAATTAGCACTTTATGAATAAATGCAAAACCAAAAACCAACCAAACAAAAAACACTAAGTAGAAGTCCCTTCTTATAAGTTGGTGATCTTCCAGAACTTGAGCAAAACCCACTAGCAAAGTAAGACCACATAGTCAGAAAATATGTAACCAATAACTTAATGATGCAGTTTAAAAACTGAAATGATTAAATATAATTCTTTTGGGGATGATGGGATAAAATTTCTAATACCAACAGCTTCCACTGTGGCCTTTAAAGAAACTCTGAGGGCTGAGGATGCCACTCACTGATACAGTGCTTGGCTAGCCCATGCTAGCCCCTGTGTTGGATCCCAGCACAGGGAACAAACAAACAAACAAACAATAGCACAAAATAATGAACTGTGAGATTCCCTAACCAATCACCTATATGCAGGATTAGGCAGTGAGTTTGGGACATGATCTAGAAAGCACGTTTGTAATTGTATAAAATGGGTATTATATTTCTTTCTGGGATACTCATTACTTGATTTTGCCAAATACCTTTTTTAGGATCACAAATAAAACTCATGCTATTTTAATTAAGTCACAGAAATATATTTCTCGCCAGTGATCTCAACTTTTAGGAGAATCTCAGACCTAGATTCAGGAGGATCAAAAATTTGAGGTAATCCTCAACTAGCTATGAAGTCGAGGGCCAGCCTGGACTAACTTAGACCATGTTATTCCTTCTTTTCCCTTTTCATGGAATACTTTGAATTACAATGTTTTTAAGATAAATAATTGAAGATGGTTTAAACAGGCAAAAATGCACAAAGAAATGGAATTAAGGCTAACTTTGACTAGCCATCTTGCGTGGAAAGCTCTGGTTCTGATTTTTTGTTAACAGTTGACTAACATATACATGCACATGCACTCACCCTTACATGTCCATCACATCACTCTTGCCTGACATGTTCTTGGGATCATGTTTATTAAGCCATGAGTTTCAAAATTCATACAGGTTAAGACAGTTCTTTGGAGCTACTATTTATCCTGATTCTCTGCTCACAACATAAGCCATAATCAAAAAGACCCAAGGATTGTCATCTCTTCTGCCAGCTCTAGCCTCCTCTGCATTCCCCAGCTCACCTACTCACTTACCTGGGAGAAGCAGTATGAGGCCTGAAATGAAGACTTGAGGATGCATCATGGTGTTGACCTGAAGGAAAATCACAAGACACTATGGTTAGCTGTGACACTCAAAACACCATATCTGAGCAGGTCTTTGTTCTGAATCAAATAAGCATCTCTGATAGGAACCCCTTCCTCTCAAAGACTGTCTTCTTTCCCCATCCTTCCTCACATTCAGCCAGCAATCTCACTTCTGGTCATGAGATAGATAAGTCAGCAAACAGAGAAAACTGAAGGCAGAGACAAGAGTGTGTTCTCTGGTAGAACTCTAAGCAGAGACCAGCCTTCTAATGCAAAGATGTACTTGCCTCCCAGTAGACACAGAATTGTTTCTGGCCAGTAGTTACAATGGTTAATCCCTGAATCTCAACCACCTTAATCACTAGCAAGATATCCTGAGCCAGAATACTGCTACACATGGTGTCTGAGACCACATCTTCCTGGGAGATGTCTAGAAAAGCACTTGGTACAGACCAAAACCTTCCATTCACAGAGCCCCTTCACACCCAGATTACCTCCTATATAAAATAGTAAGGAAGTTTACTCAGCTCTTTGGAGAATCTGCTGTGAAGGAGACAATAGGCTGTTGATGCACAGGCAGCAAATCCTCATGGAACCCTTTAGGCAGCTACTTTTAAGCCCATTTATGGTGGATGTTATGTGACTTCAGATTCCAACATCTGGATTTCAACATTTGTTTCTTAATTGGTAAACCATAAAATCATGTGTAATCCTTCCTAGTACTTCATTAACTCCACTTCTGGTCAGAAGATTCCATGAATTCCTCCCAGAGAGGAAAGTGTTCCCTGTTACCAGTATTAAAGATAGTAATGGCTTTCATGAAGCCTCCATGGCTCAGCATCTTCAGGCCTCGGACCCTGCACTATTCACAGTAACAGCACCCGTATTTAGATGAGATCAGAAATCTAGCCAAACAATTATTCTTATGGACATTTTAAACAACTTATTTCTTTATTACAAGACAACTTCAGAACATATAAAACCAACATGAGCCAGGCAGGTGTGCACATGCCTTTAATCCCAGCACTCGGGAGGCAGAGGCCAGCAGAGTCCAGGCTGGTCTATAAATTGAATTCCTGGAAAGGCACAAAGCTACACAGAAAAACCATGTCTCAAAAAACCAAAACAACAACAACAAAAAACGAACATGAGACACAACTGTCTTACTGTTTAGCATGGTACCAACCATTCTGTCCCTTTAGAGTTCTGTTGAAAAAGGATCCTGTACTTGGGCATTCATTGTCTCACACAGTTGGCTTCCTACTTTACACATGCTCACTGTCACTGAGCCGTCTCACAGGGTGTCCTATGGCCTACTCACTGAACATGAAGAGAACAAACAGTGATGGTTAATAGCTTTCCAGGTTCACAAAGGAAACCTTCTCCACATCCTGTAATTCAACTGAGTAACCTAGGTGAGGTCTACCATGGAGTAAGTGTGTTGCTGGTGGCCTCAAATCCTTTAATTTTCTGTCTCTATGTGTTTGAAAACACTTTAGTTTATCTAATTACTAAAGTCTGAGCTGTAGTTCCCTGTAGAATCCACACTGGGAAGATCCTGAAGGGAGACTGTGGAGGGATGCCAAGTTGAAGTTCAAGAGCCACAGATAGTTTAAATTCTCTCTGGTCCCCTCAGTAACCATTTGCTACCAACCTCTGCATCTCAGCTAACATCCTTGTGACAATCAGGAACAACTTGTGGAATGTATTGTTACATTTTCACACAGCTAGCTAAATCTATAGCTAAGAATTATAGAACTTCAGAAACCTATACAAGAGATTTCTGTGTCCCATCTGCCTGATGTTTTCACCAGGATCCTAGGTAAATGCAATAATTTATGAGGTTCTTTTGTGTTGAGACTATAAAAGTTCACATAGCCTCTTCCACTGTGGAACGTGATGGTCATGATAAACTAAGCTACATTGTGTTCTTGAGCCTTGGCCATTTACAATTGGTTCACAATATTCCCTTATTTCCTTTGGAATAAGACCAGCATTTTTATAATTTTTTTTAAAAAATTTACTTAAATAGTTTTGTGTCTGGCAGTGCATGAATATGCCAGGGCACACATGTGGTCAGAGGACAACTATGTGGAGTAGGGTCTCTCCTTCTATAATACAGGTCCTGAAAGTTGAACTCAGGATTGGTGGCAAGCCCCTCTACTTGCAGAGAGCTATCATGGACTCAAGGGCTGCCATTTGTGCTGTCAATCCCTAGGAGAATAAATGTTCCAGTGGCTCACACAGAATTAGAACATGTCCCTTTCATTTGAAAGGCAAAATGTTTTAATACTAGTTTTACTATGACCTAACACTAGGCCAAATCCCAATGACATTAATAAGAATTTCTGAAAAGATTTTTATTTCAGTGAAGTTATTATTAATAAACTAAGGATGGAGGAGTATGATTCAACACAATAGGGATGTAAAATATCCAGAATTGTGCAAGCAACTTACATGGGTATGTGAGCAACTAACAAATAAATTCACAAACAATGAGACAGATGGTAAATGTGTAATCAGACCATGTCATGTCCCTCTGACAACCTCACCTCTGCTCTCTCAAGGAGAAGGGAACCCAATTCCTCACCCAGTGTTTTTTGTTGTTGTTGTTTTGTTACAAATTCCCAGTTACCTGGTCCCTGCCTAGGGCTCAGATTTGCTTTCCTGACTCCTGTTCTATAGTCACGTGGGCTTTCCTTCCAATTCATCCTGAAGGTCTGTCCACGGGGTGTTCTGTCTTGGCTCTTCTTCCTTAACCCCACAGACAGTTTTAGCTTTTTCTCCTTTCCTACTGATCTCTGGTTAAAAGCCTGGGACATTTCCCCTGGATCACCTGCAGTCTAAAGCAGCCATCCTGCCCATCTCCCGGACCTCAGTTGCTCATGACTATCACGTCCTTGTGTCCTGAACATCCTTCTGTGTGGCTGTGATGACCTGGTCTCTGCATCTCTCCCCTCCTGGCCAGTGCCACCAAGTAGAAGCTTTGTTGTTGTTTCTCTTTGTTTTAGCAGAGCTAACAAGAATTTATTGAGGAAAAGTGAAAAGGAGCTCCCAAGAGTAGAGATGCCCCAATTGAGGAACACCTGAATACTCTAAAAAATAAAATAAAATAAAAATATTAAAAAAAAAAACACCTTTTGTGACAGGGTTTCTTCCCTCTCTCACTCTCTGTCTGTCTGTCTGTCTGTCTGTCTCTTTCTCTCTCACTCTCTTTCTTTTTCTCTCCCTCTCTGTGAGTGTGTGTGTGTGTATGTGTGTGTATGTGTGTGTGTACATGGATGCACACACACACATTATATATATATTTATATATAGCATGTATATATGTGTTTGTGCCTTGCCTGAAGCTCATTAAAGTTCCACTTAAAACTCACAACAATCTTCCTGATTCCACCTCCAGAATGCTGAGATTACAGATGTGTACCACCATGTCCAGTCATCGATAGAACCTTCTCTTATGAGAGTGCCATTATGTATGGGTTCTGTGAAATATTGTAGCTACCAGAGACTGATTTAGCACTGATAATATGGCTAGTACAAGTGAGTAAAAAATCGTTTTTGAGACAGGGTCTCTAAATGTAACCCTTGCTGTCCTGGAATTCACTCTGTAGACCAGGCTGCCTTCAGACTCACAGAGATCTCTTACCTCTGACTCCCAAGTGTTGGGATTAAAGGCATGTGTCACCACATCCAGCAAATTGAGAAAACTTTTAGAAGATTTGTTTTTTATATCTTAAATTATGTATGTGTCTGTGTAGTTCTGTGTACTACTTTTCAGGTTCCTGCTGAGTCCAGAGACATCATAGGCCCTAGAACTGGCATTACAGGTGCTTGTGAGACGCCTGGAGTGGACACTGAGAACTGATCACACATCCTCTAAAAGATCAGTACATGCTCTTATCTGCTTAGTCATCTCTCCAGCCTCCAGATGAGGAAACTTTATTTTTCCAACTAATTTGTTTTTAATTATTAAGATATAGCACATGACTACAGTGCTGGATGGACCTCAACTATAGGTTATATATTTCTTTGAGACAATTAAAGTGTGGATAGAGAGATAAACAAATGAAAATTTAATGGTATGAGGAGAGATGACTCCCTCATTCAGGGCTAGCAGGGTAAGAGGATAGGAGGCAATATCTTAAAAAAATTGACATGTGAGAGTCAGGAGTGATGGCTCCTATCTGTGATCCCAACTCCCATAATGCTGAGGCAGGAGGGTTGCCATGAATTTAAGGGCAGTCTAGTCTACATAGTAAGTATCAAGCAGACGAGGCTATCGAGTAAGACCCTATCAATAAAGGAAAAAGCAGCATGTGGCATAGAGCATTGGAGAGGCTGAGGCAGGAGAACTGGTAATTCTGAGCTAGCCTGGGCTATAAAAGATACATAAAATATAAAGAAGCAAACCAAAGCAAGTGACAGGAGAAGCTAAGAGCTTAAGGGAGACAGGTGAAGGGCAGAAGGTATCAGAAATGAGGAAAGGATGAAGATGGGAGCTGAGGAGCTGAGGCATTAAGTACCCACAAATCCTTAGGGGTGTTTTCCCCACACTAGCCTATGGCCTTCCATAAGACCAGCCAATGTGCCCTAATGCTCACAGAGGACATAACCCAGGGGAATTTCTTACTAATTATTTATTACTCCTGTCATAAACTCCCTACCACTGTCTGTGAATTGTGCAGCCATGGCACTCATGTGAAGAAGAAAACGACTATCAGAAGTTGTTTCTCCCCTTCCACCATTATTAGGATTCCAGGATCAAACTCGAGTGTCTGGTTGGCCAAGCACCTTGATCCTTGATCCTTGTCAGGATGATGGAATTTTTCTTTGTTAACTGGAGCTTTGCAGTCTTCCTGAGTCACTACATTTTAGGGTCAGCTTTGGCATCCTCTGAAGGTTACTCATCACTTGCAGGGGAGTACTGTGTGATGA
The DNA here is from genome assembly GCF_903995425.1 of Onychomys torridus. NCBI lineage: Eukaryota > Metazoa > Chordata > Mammalia > Rodentia > Cricetidae > Onychomys > Onychomys torridus. The sequence continues at coordinate 35,120,241 of NC_050450.1, read as the reverse complement.
CAGGACTCAGGTATGAGACCAGGAGTCCCAGTCTCTTACTAAAGAGCTTTATTTGTGGGAATATGGATATAGCACACAGCCAAAACCCACCCCAACTTAGCCTCTGCTGCCTTCTCTGAAACAGTTCAACTGCTTTAATTTGCATTATTTTCATCCCATTAGCCCCCTAAACTACTAGATACTTACTAAATCACTCCATTGTGTTCAACCCTACCACTTTATCTTAGGCCACTATCCATAAACAGACTCCTGAAATCCCCTCCAAATGGACTTGTAATGTCCCATAGTCCTCTGCCAATTCTGCTTACCATGTAAGCCAGCCATTTCCCTTCACTTCCTACTCACATTAGAATGCTAATATTGAGACTGGAGAGATGGCTCACAGTAAAGAGGGTCTACCACTCTTGCAGAGGACCTGAGTAAGGCTCCTAGCACCACCCTCAGGTGGGTCACAACCACCCTTAACTCCAGCTCCAGAGAATCTGACAGTTGAGAGGGCTTCTGCATTCACATGCACACATCTATACAGGCACATGCATATACACGTAATTTAACATAATAATTATAAATCAGAAAGGTAGATAGATAAAACTACAAGATATTCATGTTTACTATATCAAACACTGCTAGAATACTAGTTTTACTGATAACATATTTATTGCATAGCTATAACATATCATATATGATTCCATGAATTTTGTATAGATCAATGAATCACAGACCCCTGACCTCATGAAGCTTGTATTTATGTAGAAAAGTAATATGTTAAGAAAAACATTTCACAGGGATGGAGTGGAAAAGCAATGAGAGAGATACCATGATGGAGGGCTATGTCATGGGGACAGAGAGAAACCCAGTGCTAGGAATTGGCCAGGAATCCCCAAGGATGACCCCAGCTTGGTCTCCTAGAAATAGTAGAGAGGGTGCCTGAACTTAACTGGCTTGCCACAGTGATCAGATCAACGAATATCCTGTCATCACAGAGCTTTTATCCAATGACTGATGGAGGCAGATGCAGAGATCCATAGCCAAACATCAGGCAGAGCTCCAGGAGTCCAGTCAGAGAGAGAGAAGAGGGATTCTATGAGCAAGTGCATCAGGATCATGATGGGGAAACATGCAGAGACGACCAAACCAAACTAGTGGGAAATCATGGAAGTTGAATCAATGGCTGTAGAGCCTGCATGGGACGAGACTAGGCCCTCTGCATGGCGAGACAATTGTGTAGCTTTATTTGCTTGGGAGGCCCCCTGGAGGTAGAATCAGAATCCATCCTTGGTGCACGAGGGGCTTTTTGGAGCCCACTACCTATGATGGGCTACCTCATGCAGCTTTGAGGCAGGGAGAAGGGCTTGGACTTGTGATACTGGATGTGCCTCCTCATGGGAGGCCTTGCCTTCTTGTTGGGGGCGGGAGGTGGGTTGAGGAGGAAGATGACTAGGCAGGAAGAGGGAAGAGGGGGATTTTTTGTTGTTGTTATTGTTTTTCAAGACAGGGTTTCTCCATGTAGTTTTGGTGCCTGTCCTGGATCTCATTCTGAATAACAAGCTGGACTCAAATTCACAAAGATCTACCTGGCTGTGCCTCCCAAATGCTGGAATTAAAGGCATGTGCAACCACCGACCAGCAGAGATCTTTGATTGATGTGTAAAATGAATGAAAAAAAATTCTTAATTAAAAAAAAAAAGAAAAACATTTTAAAATTTTCAGATAGCTCAGAGAGGTTAAAGAGTTCATCCTCAGTCACACAGGAGGAGGGCTGCAGACAGACAGCAGTCTTAACCATCTTCCTCTTGGATGAACACGTGAACAAGGGGGAAAGACACAGACAACAGACAGCAAGCTGCGACAGCTTTAGTGTAGGATGGAGGGGGGTGTGTGTGCAATTTTAACTTGGTTTGCCAGGTGACATGGACTTTCTAATGCTTTCCCAGAGAAGGTGGGATGTGAGCAAAGCTGAAGAAGATGAGGCCAGCCAGAGAGAGAGCTGTCACAGGAGAAGAAAGAGGGAGGGCAAAGGTCCAGATGCAGGAGAGTGCCTGTGGCAGGGGAGAGGGCAGGGAAGGACAGCAATGCAGAAGAACAGGTCATGGGGGAACTGAGACAGAGCTCAGGAACACTTTGTAAGGACTGTTCTTTTCACAAGGAAATATAGAGTCATTGCTGGAGTGTGGAGGTGCCAGGCCCTGGAGCCCTTTGATGATTATGTGACTGCTAGGATGACAAGCAAGGACACCATAGTACAGGGGTTCTCAAACGCTGGGTCACAACTCTTTTGAAGTCAATAGACTTTTTCACAAGGATTGCATATCAGAGATCCTGCATATGAGATGTTTACATTATGATTCATAACAGTAGCAAAATTATAGTGATGAAGTAGCAATGAAATAATCTTATGGTTGGGATCACCACAACAAGAGGAACTGTATTAAATTGTCACAGCATAGCATGGTAGTGGTGCAAGCCTTTAATCCAAGCACTCCCAAGGGAGAGCCAGGTGGATCTTTGTGAGTTCAAGGACAGCCAGGTCTACAGAGCGTGATCCAGGACAGGCACAAAGCTGAACAGAGAAACCCTGTCTCAAAAAAACAATTAATTAATTAATTAATTAAATTTAATAAATAAATTAAATTAATTAATAAAGTGTCACAGCATTAAAAAGGTTGAGAACCAGGCCGAGCAGTGTTAGCGCATGTCATTAATCCCAGCATTGGGGGCGGGGGCGGAGGGGGGGGGGGTAGTACAGAGCTGGATGAGTCTCTATACCAGCCTGGTCTACAGAGCAAGATCCAGGACAGGACAGGTACCAAAACTACACAGAAAACACAGTCTCAGAAAACAAAACAAACAAACAAACAAACAAAAGAGGTTGAGAACCACTGCCCCTTAGTGTCTGCTGCAGGAATTTAGTGTGGAAGAGATAACAGAGGGCACCATGATCAATGAACATACCACAATTTGCTCTGCCTTCCCAACCCACCAAGGAGAGCTTTGTTTTCATTGATCACATTGCCTTTTGTTGAAAGGCAGAAGCCTGAACTAGGTATTCTGGGGAATGTCTGTGCTGAGGAGAATGCCTACTCTGAGACTTTTTGTGTGCTAAGGCAAGGCCCTGGGGCCTCCTGAGGATGGCTTTCCTTCAAAGGGGGCAACAGAGAAGAGGTACCCACAGACAGGCAGAATCAGCTTAAAGAGCAAGAGCATAACCACAAGGAGGGCCTGAAAGTCAAGGTCAAACAGTGGCCAAGGCATTGACAATGATCCCAAGTCAGAGCTGCAAAGGTCCTGGTAAGGTTGGTCACATCAGGGTAAGGTTGGAGACATCAGTGAAAATGGATGTAAGGAAAAAGAAAACAAGGCAATAGCAGGAAATCCAGAACTGAGGGTCTGAGGACTGAAGCTCTCTCCTCTCTACAAAGCATATGTATATGTCTAAGCAGCTGGACATGAACTCAAGATCCCTAAGACTGTGACCTTGACTGAGTACAACAGCATCCTTATAGGAGAGGGAGGGAATGCTGAAGGTCAGAGCCAAAGTTATCTCCAAGTATCTTAGATCTTTGAATAGCCATTAGCTACTAAGCTCAGCTTCTAGCAATCTAGCTTTAGATAAAACTTGAAATGCAGGCTGGGTTGGCTTCAGCTGGCTCCAACCACTCTGAGTCTGGGAAGGTACTAAATGCAGCATCTTATGACCAGAAATCTCTTTGCCTTGCTGTAGCCCTCACCTAACTTCATGACCCACCAGTGTGGATGGTTGGTTGTTTTGATTTATTTAGTTGTTTTTGTGGCATCTTACTGTAGCCCAGACTGACCTGGAACTTGTTCTATCTCAAGTTGGTCTCTCACTTATAGAGACTCTCCTCCTCAGACTGCTGGAAGTACAGGCATGACCCAACACACCCAGTCCTCCCTCTGTGCTTTTTACAAACACTAAACCCTGGCTTTCATTCCTGGAACTATCAAAGTGTACACTTGGCCTGGAAGTACAGGCCTATAACCCTGGTTTCTAGGAGGCTGAGGCCAGAGGATCCATGAGTTTAAGGTCTATCTAGTTCCCCTGAATAATTTAGTAAGACCCTGTCTCAAAACAAAAAGTGGGAAATTGAGTCTGGGAGATGGAATTAAAGGTCAGTGGCAGAGACTCTGGTTTCCATCTCTGGCACACAGAGAGGAGTCATAACAACAACAAAGATCCAGGTATGGTGGCACAGGTCCTTACTCCACAACCAGGAGGCAGAGGCTAATAGATCTCTGTGAGTTCCTTGCCAGCATGGTCTGCATAGCGAGTTCCAGGAAGGCCAGAGCTATAGAGGAAGGCCATGCCTCAAAAATTAATTAATAAATAAATAGTAAATAAAAAGGAAGTTCATGTAATTTTTTCCATTGTGGAATTGATGTCCTAAGGCCACAGTCACTCAAATTGGGATTATAACAACTATTTCATTACCATTTTAAAAGAAAGTTCATGTTTTTATAAAGCTAGAGTTTGACAGCACACACACACACACACACACACACACACACACACACACACACAAATGGAAAGAGACTAGAAGGACTGCATGATAAATAAATTTGGGTATTTGATTTTTTAATTCAAAATCTCAATCAACCAGGCTAGCCTAACTCACCCTGTAGCATAGATGAACTTGAACCTCTCCTACTGCCTCTGTCTCCCAAGGCTTGAAACTGCCAGTGTTGGGATTACAAGTCTGCCAGTATGCTGGGCTTTCTGGGTTTTGAATGATAGAATGAACAGTATAGAAGCTGGGGGACAGTTCAGCTGGTAGACAGCTTGTCTAGTGAGCAGAAATCTCTGAGTTTGATCTTCCTCATCAGATGAACTGGGCCTGTAATCACAGAAGCTGAGAGGGAAGCTCAGAAGTTCAAGGTCATCCTCAGCAATGCTTCAGTTGTGAGGAAAGCCTGGAATACAATAGGCCTATCTCACATAAACCAGACCTGGCAGTTTATGTATGTAATCCCAGAACTCAGAGGGGGCCTGTGCTGAGGGATAAGCCAGTGAAATGCCAAAATTTGTTGTAAAAATCAAATGAGTGCCCATCATGATGTATTTCTTACATTTTCTGACTTGTGGCTTTTTTTAATAGTTCACAAGTTAAATGGGGGAGAGACTTGTGGGATGGGGTATTAGAAAGTGAATACACAACCACCCCCACAGCATCTGTATGTGAGGGGAAGTACCAGGTCAGACAGATAGCTGAGAGGTTAAAGCTGCAGTCTGGGGAGAGGATTGCACAAATTCTCCACAACATAAATGTATACAATCATAAAAACCTTTGGAAGTTTTCCTCTAACTATCTCTCCCAATATTTAAGGAATTCAGTGTCTCACTAGTCATTGAAAAATGAATGCCAAACTCTAAAAGCTGCTCACCAATCCACAATGGATACTCCCTTGCCCTTTCCAACGCTCCAACTAAAGCAAAGCATTTCTGCCTCTGACCTGGCCTTGCTCCCAAACCCAACACAGAACCTCAACTACCAGTAGATCTTTTAAGGTTCTCCATTTCCACCAAACAAATTATTTCTTCAAATACGTTTGCTTTGCAAACCACAAAAGTCAAGGACCAAGACTGAAAATATATCCATGCCCTCACCTCACTGGTCCCATTTCTATGTTATATATTATTGCATGTTACTTACAGACACAAGCCTAAATATATAAATAGGACTTAGTCTAAAAGTACCTGACTATTTTCTACAGGTTTCTTCTTATTTCTCATGTCCACGTTGCTTAAGATCATAATATCTCACCTAAGAAAGTCCATTATTCCAGTCTACATTCCAAGAATCCAAAGATGCTGTTGCCCTAATGCCTACAGACTCGCCCCCCCATTGTCCTAATGTTATGTATACAATCCCACATGACCCCATTTATTTTCATAAGGTACAGAAACTCCAAGGAGCACTATCCTGATTGCTTCTCTCCAGCATGAGTGAGTCCACAGAAGACTGTACTTACCAGTTAGCTAAGAGAACCACAGCTTCTTCTTACAGTCTCTCCTTCTAACCCTCTGCTGCTCATAGACTCTTCCAGAGCTGCTGATAGATAAAGACAAGTTCTTTTGTAACTCCATCCTTATCTCCAGGCCACACCTTCAAGTGTTTTGTTTGAAAATTGAGTCTCTCTCTAGATCTACAATCTGTTGCCAGATAGAATCTATTCACTCACTTAAGGAGATCTTAAGAAAATAATTAAAATAGCACTCAGGAAGCAGAGACAGGCTGATCTTGTGAGTTCCAAGCCAACCTGGTTTATATAGGGAAACCCATTCTCAAAACAACAACAATAACAACAAAGAGTTAAATTTCTCGTGGGATATCTCTACAGTCTCAGCAGGTGTCTTCACTGGAGTTCAGGTTCTAGGCCTGGATATTGTGCTGACTTTAATATGGTTCCAGAATAAAGGGAATTTAAATGCCTGAACCAATTTCTCTACTTGTGGATGAAATAAACTTGCTGATAGAAGGCAGAAAAAAGAATAGAGCATAGATAGAGCCCAGGTCCTGGTGCAGAGGCAGAAGTGAAAGCTGACAAAGTATACTCACTGGTCTGCTGTTCAACTAACACCATCCTGATAAAAGTTTATTTGCAGCCCATGCTTATAGTGGAACAGTGTAAGCAAATGAAGCTAGAGTCCCTGCTTGCAGAAGTGTAGGAGGAGAGGCTGCCAGCTTTCAGAGCTGAGCTTCTCTATGCCCTACACCCCTTTCCAGTGTACTAAGTGGCCTATGCAGGCTTTTAGACTTGGGTAGTTGTACAAGACAGGAAAGTAGATGTAACCATTTTCTCTTCTGCCAACTAGAAGGTGTTACATTGTTCAAAGCAAAATGTTTCCAGAAGGTTTTATCATTTGGCAGAGCTTCCTCATCTCCCCCAAAACCAAATAAATAATTAAATAAACCATGCATGGACTTCTTAAAGATACTGGGGACAATGTCACAGATCTGCTTGGGCTAAAACTTCTCCTGGACCATCAGCATCTGAGTGGCTGTAAGATGCTGCCGCCACACCCATTTAGAGAAAGATAGAGGAGTTAGGGAGACTTAAACATTAGGTTCTCCCAAATGGACTTAGGATAATCATTTCAGTTTAGAATGGGAGTGTTGTTGTTCATTTTCCTTTCTTGTCTTGAGGCAGCATGTCACTATGTAGCACAGGCTAGCCTGAAACTCCTATGTAGCCAAGGATGACTGTAAACTTGCCATCCTCTTGCCACCCATGTGCTAGGATCACAGGTGTGTTCCATCACACATGGGGTTCTGCTGTGCTGAGGATCCAACCCAGAGCTCCAGGCATGCTTAGCAACTACAATAAAACTGGCCAACATCCACAGCCAGGATGGTCCTCTTACAAAGAACTGTCTACACTCAAAACAAGATGTCTCACTGTCCCTGTGCACCAAGTGAACTGCCCATGCCAGGAGACCTATATAAGTGTGTGCTAAGTCTTGCCAACCTACTCTGAGGTTGTCCCTTTTAACAGTGTTGAGTCTGGTTATTAACAGTGCATATTTATAGAGGATGGCAACATTTTATTGGAACTCTGTGACCTGAAAATATTTCCAAGAACTATATTTTTTTTTTAAAGTGCAAAACAACCTTTTCCATAGGAACCCATTTTGGCAAAAACACGAGACAATGACAACTTATTTATTTGCATCTAGAGGTGGAAACGTCATGGAAAAAAAAGTCATCAGACTCTTCATAGACTCAAGCATTGTGTAGGTTCCTGGGCTATGGCAGGCATATTAGAGCTTACTCTCTAGAGGAGAGTTTGATTGGGATACACTACCCAAGAAAAAAATTGACTAGGGATGAGAAGGAAGTTTTCTAGACAACAAATGTATTTGCCAATCTGAAAGATACAATGCAGTACTGTAAACCACCAGAGAGAAGTGTCCCAAGCCAGAGAACAGCCAAGGCACAGATGCAGGGACCAGGAGAGCTCAGGCTATCCTAGCAGCAGACAGGAAGCCAATGTGCTTGAAGCAGAGAGAACAGGAGGACTAGGCAGAGGCAGGAGAGAGGCGGTTCCTCCAGGCAATGCCTGAAAGGCCCTCCACAACAGTCCCGTGAATCCCACTGATAATCTCAGAAAGCTGGAATATGTAGGCTGCCATGTGATGACTATGGACTACTGTGAGAACAAGGGTGGGAAAGAGGCCCCCACTTAGGACATTGATCCCTAGAAGGGAGAGGGAGGAAAGGGGTGAGGTGAGTGAGCAGAAAAATCACTGGGATTCCAACAGAACCCTCATGAGAATGGCTGGGCCTCTGTGCTTTGCTTAATCTGGTTCTGATCTGCTTGGTTTGGTCTGAGGCTCTGCTCCTCATGCACCAGCCTCCTGACTGCTTGATTGCAGGTGTGCACCCTCACACCCTGTTGGACTGGATTCTTCAGCCAAATTTTAAAGGCAAAACCCAAACTAAAGGGCCCATGCTTGGATAATAGTATAGTATTCTTGGGGCTGAGGATGTAACTCAATAGAGTGTTTGGTTATCCTTGACCAAGGCCTGGATCCCAGCATAGTAGTGCACACTTGCAAGGCCGGCACCTGGAAGTTGGAGGCGGAGTCACAAGTTCAAGGGTCAGCACTGCCTATGTAGAGAGTTTGAGGCCAGCCTCGGCTACATGAGACCCTGTCCCAAAATTAAATGAGTGAAGTTTTTTTTTTTTAAATAATTGTCTTGAAATTGAGCATGTACATTTAGCTATTGTCTTAATTTGATTTCTATTGCCATGATAAGCACTATGGCCAAAAGTCATTTGGGGATGAATTGGGTTTTTGTTGTTGTTGTTTATAAAGGGTAATTTTTGCAGCCATATTTGAAATTTTTAAAAAGTGAAAAAGAAATATGTCTATAGAAAAATGGCTTAATAGATGGCATGCATTCATTTCACCTAACACTACAAATCTACTTAAATAGAGTGTGTTATCCAAGAAAAAAAAGAAAAAAATCAAAAAAAGGAAGTACTATGAGCAATCATTTAGGAGTAGTAGAGGAACAATACCTGATGGGGCTGTTGTGTGAGTTACAGGAATTGAGCCCTACCCCCATGGTTGCTGAGCATCTGAGATGTTGGCCAGTCAGGGTGTGATGTGTAACAAATGGACAAATGCACATCAAATTCACAAGACTTGCAGTGAACGCTCCTTAATGATTTTTCTATCTAATCCATTTTGAGATGGCAGGACTTCAATGCAGTGAGGTAAGGAAAATGAATTCTTAAAACCAGTGTACTTATGTACTTATTTCAATTTTTAAAAGTTTATCTCTCTCTTTCTCTCTCTTTCTGTCTGTCTGTCTGTCTCTGTCTCTCTGTCTCTCTGTCCCCCCCCTCTCTCTCTCTCTCTCTGTGTGTGTGTGTGTGTGTGTGTGTGTGTGTGTGTTTGTATGCACTTGTGTACCTGTGTGTGTGGGAACCTGTACATGCACATGCAATCCAGAAGAGGGAGTCTGGTGTCCTCTGCTATTACTCTACCTATTCATTCCCTTGAGACATGGTATGGTCGCCTCTGTATCTGAAGCAGAGATCCATTATTAGAACAAACATGTAGGAAATGGTCTCATTGTACTTGGACCCTTTTAATGAAGAGCTGCAAGAGTAAGTTCAGTGCAGGATAGCTGATCTGCACCGACTGAACTGTGGAGATGTTTGGCTATGTCAGAGCTGATCCAAAGGAAGTAAACAAACATCTGAGTGTAAACACCCAGGTGGACCATTTGTGAGCCAGCAGCAGGTAGATCTTTATGAGTTCATGGTCAGCCAGGGCTGCATAGTAAAAACATGTCTCAAAAAAAAAAAAAAAAAAAAAAAAAACCGTAAAATTTCCAAACCGCTCATGTTTTCTCAGCTGTGTTGCAAGCATCTGTCTCCCATGATCCTCCTGTCTCTGATGCAATCTGAGCTGGGGTTACAGGGGTGAGTGTGTGTGTGTGTGATGCTTGGCTTGTTTGGTGGGTGCTATGCTGAGATCCACACACTGGGTCTCAGGATTGTACAGTGATGCTTTGAACTGCTGAGTCATCATCGTGCAGTCTCTGTCTTCTGTTTCTTCTAAATATAGGTAGTAGGCAAATGACAAATGACTTCTATAGTTCTCACTGTAGTAGCACTGGTCGATACCAGGTCTAGAAGTAGAAAGCTATTACATGGCTGACCCCTGGGCAGCAGGAGTGCTAAATGGAAAGACAGAGAGTGGGGGATACCAGTGTAAACTTCAACTCTAGGGCATCTCTTTGCCTGGCTGGAGTTGGTTGTTGTGTGTCTTAGTTAGGGTTCTACTACTGTGACAAAACATCACGACCAAAAAGCCACTTGGGGAGGAAAGGGTTTATTTGGCTCACATTTCCATATTGCTGTTTGTCTCTGAAGGCAGGACAGGAACTCAAACAGGGCAGGAACCTGGAGGCAGGAGCCTTTGCAGAAGCTATGGAGGGATGTTGCTTACTAGCTTGCTCCTCATGGCTTGCTCAGCCTGCTTTCTTATAGAAACCAGGATCTCCAGCCCAGGGAATGGTACCACTTACCATGGGATGGGCATTCCCTCACTGATCACTAATTGAGAAAATGCCTTACAGCTGGATCTCCTGGAGGCATTTCCTCACCTGAGGCTCCTTCCTCTCTGATGATTCTAGTTTGTGTCAAGTTGACACACAAAACCAGCCAGTATATTGCTATTTGTTTTGAACAAAGTCTCATGTAGCCTAGGATAGCCTAGAACTATCAATGTAGCTAAGGCTAACCATTCAGCTCCAAATGTCTTTTGGCCATGGTGCTTATCACAGCAATAGAAATCAAATTAAGCAGGACAGTGGAGGCGAAATCCTTTAATCCCAGCACTCAGAGGCTGAGCCAGGAGGATCTCTGTGAGTTCGAGGCCAGCCTGGGCTACCAAGTGAGTTCCAGGAAAGGCACAAAACTACACAGAGAAACACTGTCTAAAAAAAAAAAAAAAAAGAAAGAAAAGAAAAAAGAAATAAAATCAAGACAATAAGAGAATAGCTAAATGTACATGCTCAATTTCAAGAAAATTATTTTTTTTAAAAACTTTATTCATTTGTTTATTTTTGGGACAGGATCTCATGTAGCCGAGGCTGGCCTCAAACTCTCTACATAGGCAGTGTTGACCCTTGAACTTGTGACTCCGCCTCCAACTTCCAGGTGCCGGCCTTGCAAGTGTGCACTACTATGCTGGGATCCAGGCCTTGGTCAAGGATAACCAAACACTCTATTGAGTTACATCCTCAGCCCCAAGAATACTATACTATTATCCAAGCATGGGCCCTTTAGTTTGGGTTTTGCCTTTAAAATTTGGCTGAAGAACCCAGTCCAACAGGGTGTGAGGGTGCACACCTGCAATCAAGCAGTCAGGAGGCTGGTGCATGAGGAGCAGAGCCTCAGACCAAACCAAGCAGATCAGAACCAGATTAAGCAAAGCACAGAGGCCCAGCCATTCTCATGAGGGTTCTGTTGGAATCCCAGTGATTTTTATGCTCACTCACCTCACCCCTTTCCTCCCTCTCCCTTCTAGGAATCAGTGTCCTAAGTGGGGGCCTCTTTCCCCACCCTTGTTCTCACAGTAGTCCATAGTCATCACATGGCAGCCTACATATTCCAGCTTTCTGAGATTATCAGTGGGATTCACGGGACTGTTGTGGAGGGCCTTTCAGGCATTGCCTGGAGGAACCGCCTCTCTCCTGCCTCTGCCTAGTCCTCCTGTTCTCTCTGCTTCAAGCACATTGGCTTCCCTGTCTGCTGCTAGGATAGCCTGAGCTCTCCTGGTCCCTGCATCTGTGCCTTGGCTGTTCTCTGGCTTGGGACACTTCTCTCTGGTGGTTTACAGTACTGCATTGTATCTTTCAGATTGGCAAATACATTTGTTGTCTAGAAAACTTCCTTCTCATCCCTAGTCAATTTTTTTCTTGGGTAGTGTATCCCAATCAAACTCTCCTCTAGAGAGTAAGCTCTAATATGCCTGCCATACCCCAGGAACCTACATAATACTTGACTCATAGTTGGTGTGAAATCAGTATCTGTGCTGTGATTGGAAGGATGAGCACACACCTGCTGGATTGCAATCCCGTGAAGGGGAGCTGGAGAGAGGGCTCAGTGGTTAGGAGTGCTGGCTGCTCTTCCAGAAGACCTGGGTTTGAGTCCCAGTGCCCACACAGTGGCTGAAAAGTGCCTGTGGTTCCAGCCCCCAAGGATCTGACTGAATCTCTTTTCAGGCCTCTTCAGGTACCAGGCATGCAGGTGCAACACAGATATACATAGGTATACAAAATATCCATGTACATAAAAAGAAATAAAATATGAAAATGTTTTTAAAAGAATGAAAAAAGATTCATGTGTTTTTCCTTCATGGAAGTCACAATGCAGTAGGATAGGTCAATAGCCAAGCAAAGTATTGCAGCAAGGCAGTGAGCAAGGAGCAGACCTGCTGTCACTACATTCTGAAGGACACTGGGAAGGAGTTTTTGATCTTGTCTTTTGTTTTTCTCCTACTCTGGAAATACAAATTTTTAGCATTACATTTGTTTAATGTAGTTTTAGGAATTCAAGTGACTCCTATTGAATAGGATGGGCAAAATGGAGTATGTGTTCTTTGGGTAGGAATTGGTGATTTCATGAACTGGCTCATGTCACAGAGTCTATTGTCCATCCCCAGACCCATGGTGACCTAATGTGTTACTTAGTAGAGGGAAAGTGTCTCTAAGTGTAGCATTTGTACACTTGTAGCCTCCTATCCTTCCACAAGCTTGGTGGCATCCTCTGGGACTATCTGTCCTCCTAAGAGAAGGAAGGATAGAAATAAAGGAAAAAACCAAAGAAACAATGATGTAAATTGGCTGAGAAAATGAAATTATGTCAATAAAAGTACTGCCATCTTGTGACAATACATAATTAGGAGACTTGTTTTCTTTTGTTTTTCTTTAAAAAATATTTTCTGTTAATTCTTCTAAAGAAGAAAGGGAATATTTTGGCTCATAGTTCGAGGGTCCGGTCCATCATGGTGGGGACCATGGTGGCACCACTGGGAGACAGCTGGTACCATTTCATGCACAGTCAGGAAGCTGAGAGATAAATGCTGTCTCTCAGCTGCTTCCTCTCCTTATTCAGTTCCAGACCCCAGGCTGTGGGCTCCTGCTGCCCCTTCATCTAATGTTTATGTACCACATTTAACTTGGGGCTGGAGAGATGTGTCAGCAGTCTAGAGTGCTTGTGGTTCTTCGATTGGACCTGAAGTAATTTCCCAGTTCCCATGTAGAGGTGCTATAATGACCTGTAACTGTAGCTTCAAGGGATCCATTGCCCTCTTCTAGCCTCCAAGAGAATGGATATGGCACACATTCACATGCACACACACATACATACACACACACACACACACACACACACACAGAGGGGTAGAGAGAGAGAGAGAGAGGAAAAGAGAGAGAGATAAAACATTAAACAAATTTAAAAGAAAACAAAAGAATCCTTTTAACATATATTAATAAGTCTTTTACAGCACTTAAATGATTTAAAAAAGATTAAAAAAAAACATATAGCTTCAAACTAAAGTCCTCCTATTTCAGCCTGCTTCTCCATCTGAGAGAACACTAAGAAGAGTCTGGTGGCTTTTTCCATGACATTTCCACCTCTAGACAAATACAAATAAATAAGTTGTCATGTCATTGTCTCATGTTTTTGCCAAAATGGGTTCCTATGGAAAAGGTTGTTTTGCACTTTTTAAAAAAATATAATTCCTGGAATTATTTTCAGATCACAGAGTTCCAATAAAATGTTGCCATCCTCTATAAATATGCACTGTTAATAACCAGACTCAACACTGTTAAAAGGGACAACCTCAGAGTAGGTTGGCAAGACTTAGTACACACTTATATAGGTCTCCTGGCATGGGCAGTTTCACTTGGTGCACAGGGACAGTGAGACATCTTGTTTTGAGTGTAGACAGTTCTTTGTAAGAGGACCATCCTGGCTGTGGATGTTGGCCAGTTTTATTGTAGTTGCTAAGCATGCCTGGAGCTCTGGGTTGGATCCTCAGCACAGCAGAAACCCATGTGTGATGGAACACACCTGTGATCCTAGCACATGGGTGGCAAGAGGATGGCAAGTTTACAGTCATCCTTGGCTACATAGGAGTTTCAGGCTAGCCTGTGCTACATAGTGACATGCTGTCTCAAGACAAGAAAGGAAAACGAACAGCAACACTCCCAATCTAAACTGAAATGATTATCCTAAGTCCATTTGGGAAAACCTAATATTTAAGTCTCCCTAACTGTATCTTTCTCTAAATGGGTGTGGCGGCAGCATCTTACAGCCACTCAGATGCTGATGGTCCAGGAGAAGTTTTAGCCCAAGCAGATCTGTGACATTGTCCCCAGTATCTTTAAGAAGTCCAGGCATGGTTTATTTAATTATTTATTTGGTTTTGGGGGAGACAAGGAAGCTCTGCCAAATGATAAAACCTTCTGGAAACATTTTGCTTTGAACAATGTAACACCTTCTAGTTGGCAGAAGAGAAAATGGTCACATCTACTTTCCTGTCTTGCACAACTACCCAAGTCTAAAAGCCTGCATAGGCCACTTAGGACACTGGAAAGGGGCGTAGGGCATAGAGAAGCTCAGCTCTGGAAGCTGGCAGCCTCTCCTCCTACACTTCTGCAAGCAGGGACTCTAGCTTCATTTGCTTACACTGTTCCACTATTAGCATGGGCTGCAAATAAACTTTTATCAGGATGGTGTTAGTTGAACAGCAGACCAGTGAGTATAATTTGTCGGCTTTCACTTTGGCCTCTGCATCAGGACCCTCACTAAGCTCCATCTATATTCTATTCTTCTTTCTGCCTTTAATCCGCAAGTAGAGAAATTGGTTCAGGCATTTAAATTCCCTTTATTCTGGAACCATATTAAAGTCAGCACGATCTCCAGACCTAGAACCTGAACTCCAGTGAAGACACCTGCTGAGACTGTAGAGATATCCCACCAGAACTTTAGTTCTTGGTGGTTTTATTTTGTTTGGGAGACAGGGTTTCACTATATAGACCAGACTGGCTTGGAATTCACAAGATCAACCTGCCTCTGCTTCCTGAGTGCTATTTTAATTATTTTCTTAAGATCTCCTTAAGTGAGTGAATAGATTCTATCTGGCAACAGATTGTAAATCTAGAGAGACTCAATTTCCAAACAAAACACTTGAAGGTGTGGCCTGGAGATAAGGATGGAGTTACAAAAGAACATATCTTTATCCATCAGCAGCTCTGGAAGAGTCTATCAGCAGTAGAGGGTTAGAAGGAGAGACTGTAAGAAGAAGCTGTGGTTCTCTTAGGTAACTGGTTAGTACAATCTTCTGTGGACTCACTCATGCTGGAGAGAAGCAATCAGGATAGTGCTCGTTGGAGTTTCTAGACCACATGGAAATACATATGGGGTGATGTGGGATTGTGTACATAACATTAGGACAATGGGGGGCGAGTCCCTAGACACCAGGGCAGGTTAGAGTCCATGGGAGTTCTTCAGATTCCTAGAATTTAGACTGGAATAATGGACTTTCTTAGGTGAGATATTAAAATGATCTTAAGCAACGTTGACATGAGAAATAAGAAGAAACCTGTAGAAAATAGTCGGGTACTTTTAGACTAAGTCCTATGTATATATTTAGGCTCTTGTCTGTAAGTAACATGCAATATTATATGTCATGGAAATGGGACCAGTGAGGTGAGGGCATAGATATATTTTCAGTCTTGTTCCTTGACTTTTGTGGTTTGCAAAGTAAAATATTGGAAGAAATAATGTGTTAGGTGGAAAAAGAGAGCCTCACAAGAGGTGCTGGGAGTTGAGGTTCTGTGTTGGGTTTGGCAGCTTGGCAAGGTCAGAAGCAGAAATGTTTTGCTTTAGTTGGAGTGTTGAAGATAGGAGAGGAGCGTGTCCATTGTGGATTGGTGAGCAGCTTTTAGAGTTTGGCATTCATTTTTTCAATGACTAGTGAGACACTGAATTCTTTAAATATTGGGAGAGATATTTAGAGAGAACTATCATAAGATTTTTATGATTATATGCATCTATTTGTGCAACCCTTCCCTCGGACTGTAGTTTCATCCTCTGTCTGACCTGGTACTTTCCCTCACTTCCATATGCTGAGGGGTGGTTGTGTATTCACTCTCCAATACCCCATCCCACAAGTCTCTCCCCCATTTAATTTGTGAACTATTAAAAATAAGCCACAGAGTCCAAAAATGTAAGAAATACATCATGATGGGCACTCATTTGATTTTTACAACAAATTTTGGCATTTCACTGGCCTAACCCTCAGCACAGGCCCCCTCTGAGTTCTGGGATTACATACATAAACTGCCAGGTCTGGTTTATGTGAGATAGGCCTATTGTATTCCTCACAACTGAAGCATTGCTGAGGATGACCTTGAACTTCTGAGCTTCCCTCTCAGCTTCTGTGATTACAGGCCCAGTTCATCTGATGAGGAAGATCAAACTCAGAGATTTCTGCTCACTAGACAAGCTGTCTACCAGCTGAACTGTCCCCAGCTTCTATACTGTTCATTCTATCATTCAAAACCCAGAAAGCCCAGCATACTGGCAGACTTGTAATCCCAACACTGGCAGTTCCAAGCCTTGGGAGACAGAGGCAGTAGGATAGGTTCAAGTTCATCTGTGCCACAGGGTGAGTTAGGCTAGCCTGGTTGATTGAGATTTTGAATTAAAAAATCAAATACCCAAATTTATTTATCATGCAGTCTTTCTAGTCTCTTTCCATTTTTTTTTTTTTTTTTTTTTTGTGTGTGTGTGTTGTCAAACTCTAGCTTCATAAAAACATGAACTTGCTAAGATGGTAATGAAATAGTTATTATAATCCCAATTTGAGTGACTGTGGCCTTAGGACATCAATCCATCCTGAGTGACATTCCACAATGGAAAAAAAATTATATGAACTTCCTTTTCATTTACTATGTATTTATTCATACTTTTTGAGGCATGGCCTTCCTCTATAGCTCTGGCTTTCCTGGAACTCGCTATGCAGACCAGGCTGGCAAGGAACTCACAGAGATCTATTAGCCTCTGCCTCCTGGTTGTGGAGTAAGGACCTGTGCCACCATACCTGGATCTTTGTTGTTGTTATTGTTATGACTCTTTCCTCTGTGCCAGAGATGGAAACCAGAGCCTCTGCCATGGACCTCTAAGTCCATCCCCAAGATTCATATTCCCACTTTTTATTTTGAGACAGGGTCTTACTAAGTTACTCAGAGAGCCTATGATCCTCTATCCTCAGCCTCCTAGAAACTGGGATTACAGGCCTGTACTTGCAGGCCAAGTGTGGACTTTGACAGACCCAGAAGTGAAAGCTGAGAGTCAGTGTTTATAGAAAGCACAGAGGGAAGAGTGGGGGTGTTGGATCATGCCTGTATTTCCAGCAGTCTGAGGAGGAGGGTCTCCATATGTAAGAGACCAACTTGAGATAGAATAAGCTCCAAGTCAGTCTGGGCTACAGTAAGATGCAACAAAAATAAATAAATAAATCAAAACAACCAACCAACAACACTGGTGGGTCACAAGGTCAGGGTTACAGCAAGGCACAAAGATTTCTGGTCATAAAATGTTGCATTTAGTGCCTTCCCAGCCTCAGAGTGGGTGGAGCTAGCTAAAGCTAACACAGTCTGCATTTCAAGTTTTATCTAAAGCTAGATTGCTAGAAGCCGAGTTTAGTAGCTTATGGCTATTCAAAGATCTAAGATACTTGGAGATAACTTTGGCTCTGACCTTCAGCATTCTCTCCCTCTCCTATCAGGATGCTGTTGTACTCAGTCAAGGTCACAGTCTTAGGGATCTTGAGTTCATGTCCAGCTGCTTAGATGTCTGCTTTGTAGAGAGGAGAGAGCTTCAGTCCTCAGACCCTCAGTTCTGGATTTCCTGCTATTGCCTTGTTTTCTTTTTCCTTACATCCATTTTCACTGATGTCTCCAACATTACCCTGATGTGACCAACCTTACCTGGACCTTTGCAGCTCTGACTTGAGATTGTTGCTGGTGCCTTTACCATTGTTTGACCTTGACTTTCAGGCCCTTCTTGTTCTTATGCTCTTGCACCTTGAGCTGATTCTGCCGGTGTGTGGGTACCACTTCTCTGTTGCCCCCTCTGAAGGAAAGCCATCCTCAGGAGGCCCCAAGACCCTGCCTCAGCATACCAAAGCCTCAGAAAAGGCATTCTCCTCAGCACAGACATTCCCCAGAATACCTAGTTCAGGCTTCTGCCTTTCAACAACAGGTAATATGACCAATGAAAACAAAGCTCTCCTTGGTGGGTTTAGAAGGCAGAGCAAACTGTGGTATGTTCATTGATCATGTTGTCCTCTGTTATCTCTTCCACACTGAATTCCTGCAGCAGACACTAAGGGGCATTGGTTCTCAACCTTTTTAATGCTGTGACACTTTAATACAGTTTCCTCTTGTTGTGGTGATCCCAACCATAAGATTATTTCATTGCTACTTCATCACTATAATTTTGCTACTGCTATGAGTCATAATGTAAACATCTCATATGCAGGATCTCTGATATACAATCTTTGTGAAAAGGTCTTTTGACCCCAATAGAGTTGTGACCCAGCGTTTGAGAACCCCTGTACTATGGTGCCCTTGCTTGTCATCCTAGCAGTCACATAGTCATCAAAGGGCTCCAGGGCCTGGCACCTCCACAACCCAGCAATGACTCTATATTTCCTTGTGAAAAGAACAGTCCTCACAAAGTGTTCCTGAGCTCTGTCTCAGTTCCCCCATGACCTGTTCTTCTGCATTGCTGTCCCTCCCTGTCCCCTCCCCTGCCACAGGCACTCTCCTGCATCTGGACCTTTGCCCTCCCTCTTTCTTCTGTGACAGCTCTCTCTCTGGCTGGCCTCATCTTCTTCAGCTTTGCTCACATCCCACCTTCTCTGGGAAAGCATTAGAAAGTCCATGTAGCCTGGTAAACCAAGTTAAAATTGCACCCACCCCTCCATCCTACACTAAAGCTGTCGCAGCTTGCTGTCTGCTGTCTGTGTCTTTCCCCCTTGTTCACGTGTTCATCCAAGAGGAAGATGGTTAAGACTGCTGTCTGTCTGCAGCCCTCCTCCTGTGTGACTGAGGATGAACTCTTTAACCTCTCTGAGCTACTTCCTGAATTACATTTTTATATGATCTGGGGTCTTTGATTCACTGAAATATACAAAATTCATAGAATCATATATAATATGTTGTAGCTATGCAATAAATGTGATATCAGTAAAACTTTAGTATTCTAGCAGTGTTTGATATAGTAAATCTTGTAGTTTTATCTATCTATCTTTCTGATTTATAATTATTATTTTAAATTATGTTTATATGCATGTGTCTGTATGGATGTGTGCATGTGAATGCAGAAGCCCTCTCAACTGTCAGATTCTCTGGAACTGGAGTTAAGTGTGGTTGTGACCCACCTGAAGGTGGTGCTAGGAGCCTTACTCAGGTCCTCTGCAAGAGTAGTAGACGCTCTTTACTGTGAGCCATCTCTCCAGTCTCAATATTAGATTCTAATGTGAGTATGAAGTGAAGGGAAATGGCTGGCTTACATGGTAAGCAGAGTTGGCAGAGGACTATGGGACATTAGGAGACTGTTTGGAGGGGATTTCAGGAGTCTGTTCATGGATAGTAGCCTAACATAAAATGATGGAGTTGATTACAATGGAGTGATTCAGTGAGTACTTAGTACTGGTGCTGGGGGGCCAATGGGGTGAAAATAATTCATATTCAAGCAGTTGAACTGTTTCAGAGAGGGCAGCAGAGGCTAAGTTGGGGTGGGTTTTGGCTGTGTGCTATATCCATATTCCCACAAATGAAGCTCTTTAGTAAGAGACTGGGACTCCTGGTCTCATACCTGAGTCCTGTCATCACACAATACTCCCCTGCAAGTGATGAGTAACCTTCAGAGGACGCCAAAGCTGACCCTAAAATGTAGTGACTCAGGAAGACTGCAAAGCTCCAGTTAACAAAGAAAAATTCCATCATCCCTGACAAGGCTCAAGGATCAAGTTGCTTGGCCAACCAGACACCCGAGTTTGATCCTGGAATTTTAATAATGGTGGAAGGGGAGAAACACCTCTGATAGTCGTTTTCTCCTTCACATGAGTGCCATGGCCTGCACACGTTCACAGACAGTAGTAGAGAGTTTATGACAAGAGTAATAAATAATTAGTAAGAAATTCCCCTGGGTTATGTCCTCTGTGAGCATTAGGCACCACAGCTGGTCTTGTGGGAGCCCATGGTCTAGTGTTGGGAAATCCACCCCTAAGGAATTGTGGTTTTTAATGGCTCAGCTCCTCAGATCCCATCTTCATCCTTTCCTCACTTCTGATACCTCTGCCCTTCACCTGTCTTCCTTAAGCCTTTCCTATCACTTGTTTTGGTTTTGCTTTTTTATATGTTTCCACTTTTATAGCCCAGGCTAGCTCAGTATTGCCAGTTGTCTTGCCTCAGTCTCTCCAGTGCTGGGATTAGAGAACTATGCCACGTGTTGCTTTTTACTTTATTGATAGGGTCTTACTCTATAGCCTTGTCTAGCTTGATACTCACTGTGTAGACCAAGATGCCCTTAAACTCATGACAATCCTCCTGCCTCAGTCTCATGAGTGCTGGGATCACAGATAGGAGCCATCACTCTTGACTCTCACATGTCAATTTTTAAGAGATTTTCCTCCCGTCCTCTTACCCTGCTAGGATAAGATGCTAGTCATCTGTCCACATATCCTTAAATTTCCATTTGTTTATCTCTCTATCCACACTAAAATTGTCTCAAAGAAATATATAACCTATAGTTGGGTACCATCCAGCACTGTAGTCATGTGCAATATCTTAATAATTAAAATCAAATTAGATGGAAAAATGAAGTTTCCTCAACTGGAGGCTGGAGAGATGACTCAGCAGGTAAGAGCATGTACTTCTGCTCTAGAGGATGTATCATCAGTTCCCAGCATCCTCATCAGGTGTCTCACAACTACCTGTAATGCCAGTTCTAGGGCATATGTCTCCAACTCAGCAGGGACCTGCACTCAAGTGTACAAAGCCACACAGAGACATATATAATTTAAGATATAAGAAAAGTAAATCTTTTAAAAGTTTTATCAATTTGCTGATTATGGTGGCACATACCTTTAATCCCAGCACTTGGGAGTCAGAGATAACAGATCTCTGTGAGTCTGAAGGCCACCTGTTCTATAGAGTGAGTTCCAGACAGCAAGGGCTACATATAGAGACCCTGTCTCAGAAAAAAATTTTTGTACTCACTTATACCAGCCATGATTTAGGGACTAAATCAGTCCCTGGTGGCTACAACCCAGTACAGAGCTCATCATGACAATCTCATCAGAGAAGGTTCTGACTGGACATGCTGGCACATACCTGTAATCTCAGCATTCTGCAGGCACAGGCAGGAAGATTGTCATGAATTTTTACTAGAACATTTAGTGAGTTTCAGGTAAGACATATATATGTGTGTTTGTGTTTGTGTGTGTGTGTGTGTGTGTGTGTGTGTGTGTGTGTTATATGTATATAATGTGTGTTCATTCATGTACACAAAAAAAGACAGACAGATATGGATAGTGAGTTAGAAAGAGGTAGGGAGGAAACCATGTCTCAAAAAAAGGTGGGGGCGGTGGGGGCGCACACCTTCAATCCCAGCACTTGGGAGGCAGAGGCAGGTAGATCTCTGTGAGTTCGAGGCTATCCTGGGCTACCAAGTGAGTTCCAGGAAAAGGCTCAAAGCTACACAGAGAAACCCTGTCTTAAAAAAAAATGCTGGGCGGTGGTGGCACATGCCTGTAATCCCAGCACTTGGGAGGCAGAGGCAGGTGAATCTCTGTGATTTCGATGCCAGCCTGGTCTACAAAGCAAGTTCCAGGACAGCCTCCAAAGCTACAGAGAAACCCTGTCTCAAAAAAAAAAAAAACAAAAACAAAAAAAAGGTAGGGATGTTTAGAGTATTCAGGTGTTCCTCAATTGGGTCTCCCCTACTCTTGGGAGCTCCTTTTCACTTTTCCTTAATAAAATCATGTTAGCTCTGCTAAAACAAAGAAAAACAACAAAGGTTCTACTTGGTGGCACTGGCCAGGACAAAAGAGATGCAGAGACCAGGCCATCACAGCCACACAGAAGGATGTTCAGGACACAAGGACGTGATAGTCATGAGCAACTGAGATCCGGGAGAGGGGCAGGATGGCTGCTTTAGACTGCAGGTGATCCAGGGGAAATGTCCCAGACTTTTAACCAGCGATCAGTAGGAAAGGAGAAAAGCAAAAACTGTCTGTGGGGTTAAGGAAGAAGAGCCAAGACAGAACACCCCGTGGACAGACCTTCAGGATGAATCGGAAGGAAAGCCCACGTGGCTGTGGGACAGGAGTCAGGAAAGTAAATCTGAACCTAGGCAGGGACTTTGTCAAAAACACTGGCTAAGGAATTGGGTTCCCTGCTCCTGGAGAGAACTGAGGTGGGCTTGTCAAAGGGACATGACATAGTCTGATCACACATTTACCATCTGTCTCATTGTTTGTGAATTTATTCGTTA
The DNA here is from genome assembly GCF_903995425.1 of Onychomys torridus. NCBI lineage: Eukaryota > Metazoa > Chordata > Mammalia > Rodentia > Cricetidae > Onychomys > Onychomys torridus. Next base: position 35,097,624 of record NC_050450.1, on the reverse strand, counting down.
GTTCGTCACATATCCATGTAAGTTGCTTGCACAATTCTGAGTATTTTACATCCTTATTGTGCTGAATAATATTTTCCCATCCTTAGTTTATTAATGATAACTACATTGAAATAAAAATCTTTTTTAAAAAGCTTCTTATAGACATTGGGATATGGCCTGATTCTAGGTTATAGTAAAACTAGTATTGGAACATTTTGCCTTTCAAATGAAAGAGCCATGTTTTAATTCTGTGTGAGCCACCTTAACATTTGTTCGACTATCTTTTACTCTGTAGTCCTTGAACCCATGAGATGCCTCAGTAGATAAAGGTGCTAATCACCAATCCCAATGACCTGAGTTCAATGCTCAGAAGCAGCATTATAGATGGAGAGAACCAACTTCCTGTAGTTGTCCTCTGACCACATATGTCCCCTGGTATGCTCATGACACAAAGAATATTTAAATGAAATGTCTGAAAATTGGAGAAATTATGCTCTTATTCCAAAGAAAAGAAGGATTATTGTGATCCAAATGGGAGTGACTAAGGCTCAGGAATACATGTAGGTTATTTTTTCATGAATATCATGTTCCATGTGGAAGAGGCTATGTGAATAGTCCCAGGACAAAAGGAAGTCATTTTACCAAGGATCCTGGTGGGAACATCAGGCAGATGGGACACAGTAGAACACAGATATCTCTTCTATAGATTTCAGATGTTCTAAAATTCTTAGCTTTAGGCTTGGTGGAAACTAGCTGTGTGAAATTATGACAATATATTCTAGAAGTTGTTCCTGATTGTCACAAGGATGTTAGCTGAGATGCAGAAGTTGGTAGCAAATGGCTACTGAGGAGACTGGATAGAATTTATACTATTTGTGGCTCTTAAACTTCAACTTTCCATCCATCCAGAGTTGTCAGGCAGAATCTTCACAGTGTGGATTATACAGAGAACTACAGCTCAAACTTTAGAAGTTAAGATGGACTCAAGTGTTTTTCTCAAGCATCAAGTAAAGACAGAAAACAAAAGGATTTCAAGCTACCAGCAAGGTGCCTACTCCATGGTTAGACCTCACATAGTTACTCAGTTGAATTCCAGAATATGGAGAAGTTTTCCTTTGGGGACCTGGAAAGCTATTAACTACAACTGTCTGTTCCCTTCATTTTATGAGCAAGTAGGCCACAGGACTCCCTGTGAGATGGCTCAGTGACAGTGAGCATGTGTCAAGAAGGGAGCCAACTGTGTGAGTCACTGAATGCCCAAGTACATGACCCTTCCTTAATAGAACTCTAAAGGGACAGAATGGTTGGTACCATGTTAAAAAGGTAGGACAGTTGTGTCTCATGTTGGTTTTGTATGTTCTGAAGTTGTCTTCTAAGAAAGAAGTAAGGTTTTCAAAATGTCCATCAAAGTCATTGCTTCACTGGAGTGGCAGCATTAGTTTTCTGGTCTCTTCTCAATGCAGGGCTGTTAACTGTGAATAGTGCAGGGCCCAGGCCTGAAGATGCTGAGCCATGGAGGCTTCATGAAAGCCATTGCTACCTTTAAGACTGCTAACAGGGAACACTTTCCTCTCTGAGCAGAGTCATGGAATGAATCTTCTGACCAGAAGTGGAGTTAATAAAGTATTAGGCAGGCTTACTCATGATTTTATGGTTTAACAATTAAGAAACAAACATTGAAATCCAGATATTGGAATCTGAAGACACGTAACATCCACCATAAATGGGCTTTAAAACAGCTGCTTTTGGTGTTCCATGAAGATTTAATAACCCAATGTCTCCTTCACAGTAGATTCTTGAAAAAACAACAAACAACAAACAAAACAAACAAACAACAACAACAAAAAACAGTGCAATTTTACCTAGGAGGAAATGTAGTCATGGAGGGGCTCTGTGAATGGAAGGTTTTGATCTGCCCTATGCTTTTATAAGTATCTCTAGACATCTCCCAGGAAGAGGTGGTCTTAGACATCATATATAGCAGCATTCTGGCTCAGGACACCCTGCTACTGATTAAGGTAGTTGAGATTCAGGGACTAACCACTGTAGCTCTGAGCAGACACTGCTCTGTGTCCACCAGGGGGCAAGTGCATCTTTGCCATTAGAAGGCTGGTCTTTGCTTAGAGTTCTACCAGAGAACACTCTCTTGTCTCTGCCTTCAGTTTTCTCTTTTTGCTGCCTTATCTGTCTCATGATCAGAAATGAGATTGCTGGTTGAATGTGAGGAAGGACTGGGAAAAAAGAGGGTGTTTGGGAGGACAGCAGTCCCTACCAGAGAGGCCTGTGTGATTCATAGTCAGAATGAAGACCCGCCCCAATATAGTATGCTGAGTGCCATAGCCAACCAGAATATTATTTTAAGGTGTGTTACTTTTGTTTATGTTGCATTTGTTTAACTCTGTGAAGCTGTGTTACTGTGTCTGTCTAAAACACCTGGTGGCCTAATAAAGAGCTGAACAGCCAATAGCAAGGCAGGACAGAGAGATAAGTAGAGCTGGCAGGCAGAAAGGATAAATAGAAGGTGAAATCTGGGAAAAGGGAGAAGAGGAGGAGGAGTAGCCAGAAAAGGAAGAGGACACAAGGGGCCACAACACAGCCACACAGCCAGTCACAGAGTAAGAGTAAAATTTATAGAAGTAAGAGAATGGAAAAAGCTCAGAGAATAAAGGTAGACAGGTTATTTTTTTGAAATGTACTAATATACATTTATTGTTATTAAAAAATTTTAGTGAATCATAACTTAGAAATACATTTATTTATTGATTTTAGAATTTTATACATGTATATAATGAAATATAGTCATGCATAACCCCCATTTCTCCTCCAGCCACCTCCCCTACATTCTTCTGAGTCAGGCTAATTTACAGTTAAGGAAAGCTGGCAAGAAATAAGTCAAGCTAAGGCAGGGCATTTATAATTAAGAATAAGCCCCAATGTGTGATTTATTTGGGAGCTAGGTGACAGGCCCACCCAAAAGAGTAAAGAGCAAAAATAAACAACAACAGAGTGTCTTCTCATTGTCCTGCAGGTCAACACTATGATGCATCCTCAAGTATTCATTTCAGGCCTCATACTGCTTCTCCCAGGTAAGTGAGTAGGTGAGCTGAGGGATGCTGAGGAGGTTAGAGCTGGCAGAAGAGATGACAATCCTCGGGCCTTTTTGATTATGGCTTAGGTCATGAGCAGAGAACCAGGATAAATTGTAGCTCCAAAGAACTTTCTTAACCTGTATGAATTTCAAAACTTATGGCTAAATAAACATGACCACCAAGAACATGTCTGGCAAGAGTGAGAATACATGCATTCATGTGAGGGACATGTAAGGGTGAGGGCATGTGCATGTATATGTTAGTCAACTGTTAACAAAAAATCAGAACCAGAACCTTCCATGCAGGGTAAAAGAAGGAATAACATCTTAGAGATTATCTTAGAGACCGAGTCTAAGTTAGTCCAGACTAGCCCCCGACTTCATAGCTAGCTGAGGATCACCTCAAACTTTTGATCCTCCTGAATCTAGGTCTGAGATTCTCCTAAAAGTTGGGATCACTGGTGAGAAATAAAATATATTTCTGTGACTTAATTAAAATAGCATGTGTTTTATTTGTGATCCTAAAAAAGGTATTTGGTAAAATCAAGTAATGAGTATCCCACAAAGAAATATAATACTCATTTTATACAATTACAAATGTACTTTCTAGATCATGTCCCAAACTCACAGCCTAGGCTGCATATAGGTGATTGGTTAGGGAATCTCACAGTTCATAGTTTTGTGCTTTTGTTTGTTTATTTGTTTGTTTCCTGCGCTGGGATCCAACACAGGGGCTAGCATGGACTAGCCAAGCACTTTATCACTGAGCTCAATCCTCAGCCCTGAGAGTTCCTTTAAAGGCCACTGTGGAAGTTGTTGGTATTAGAAATTTTATCCCATCATCCCCCCCAAAAATTATATTTAATCATTTCAGTTTTTAAATTGCATCATTGGTTACATATTTTCTGACTATGTGGTCTTACTTTGCTACTGGGTCTTGCTCAAGTTCTGGAATGTCACCAATTATAAGTAGGGACTTCTACTTAGTGTTTTTTGTTTGTTTGGTGTTACATTTTGGTTTTTGTTCCTAAAGTACTAATCATAAAGTTCAGAATAAAGTCCAGCCCCTCCTGGTAGTTTTCTAAAACCCTTTCTGAAGACTGACTTTGAAGTTACTAAGGTTCTGCCTTGAAGCCAACAATGCTTTTCCAAAGCCCTGGCTCTGCTCTTTGATTAGGAGAGGTGGGAAGACTTAGTGATTTTGTTGTCATAGCACTGTGGGGAAGGAGGAGGAGGGCTGGTTTGAGACAGGGTCTCTAAATCCTAAGCCTGTCTTCCAACTCATTAGTTAGCTGAAGTTGGCCTTGAATTCCTCATCTTTCTCTGTCTACCTTCCAAGTTCTGAGTATACAAATGAGTTCTAGGTTTACAAATGAGTTCTGGCCAGGCAGTGGTGGTGCATGCCTTTAATCCCAGCACTCGGGAGGCAGAGCCAGGCCGATCTCTGTGAGTTCAAGGCCAGCCTGGGCTACCAAGTGAGTTCCAGGAAAGGTGCAAAGCTACACAGGGAAACCCTGTCTCAAAAAACAAAACAAAACAAACAAACAAACAAATCAACCCAGTGACTTCTGGGTATACAAGTGAATTCTGGATTTACAAGTGAGTTTTGGGTTTACAAGCATTACTTATGTGCCCAGCTTCTGAAATAAAGTTTTAAATGTTTAATAATGAAAACATTTGAGCTGATCCCAATGGCAATTGCTAATTACCCAGCACTCAGGAGGCAGAAAAGGGAGGATTGTCATTTTAAGCCAGTACGAGGCATATAGCAAGACCCTGTATCCAAAAGAAATACACACATTGAAGAAGAAAAAAGAAATGAAAAGTATGTGTGTGAATATCCTACCGCAAAATAAGTTCTTTTGTTCACAAATGTATCCATTAAATAATCACACTGAGGAAGAATATGCTAAGAGAAAACTGTTTACAGTCTTCAAATCCAAGCTGTAAAACTGGACATTTAATCTTAGGTTTGGAGAGGTAGAGTCAGTGGAGCACTGGGAGTTTGAAATAAGCCTGGTTTATGCAGTAAATTCCAGGTCAGCCAAAGCTACAAAGTGAGACCCTGGCTCAGAAAACCAAATAATAACAATGAACATTAAGCTGTCTGTTCTCTTTCATGCCTTCCCCAAGAAAAAACTCAAACCAAAACAATAAAACAACAAACAAAACAATAAATAAAGAAGGGCTGAAGCTGGGGTTCCACTTAAGTCCCCCCTCCCCATATTTTTTTCTGAAAAACAATAGCAACAACATTTTAGGAAAATGTTGGGTTCTACTTCTCCATTTCTTCCCCTCCCCCCTTTTTTTCCATCACAGGTGCTCTGGGCTCTTGCAGAGTAGTGAAGGGGTTGGTGGGTCACCCTGTGTCACTACCATGTACTTACCATATCCAGGAATCATTGCCTTTTGTTGGGGCCAAGGGGCATGTCCATCTTTTAATTGTGCAAACACACTTATCTGGAGAAGTAGGATGGATATCAAGACACCTTTCAGAGGGGCAGCCAATACCTGCTAAAGAGGCATATTTCAAGAGAAAATGTGTCCTTGACAATAAAGAATGTTATTTAGAGTAACTGTGGTCTGTATTATTGTTGAGTGGATGTATCTATCAGCAGATAGTGAAGTTTTCTTTGGAAATTAAACCAGGTAAGCTTTCTTTCTTTTCTTGGTTTATTTCTAAGAACAGAAAGTTCTTAGAAATATGTTTGAGTGAACACTTGCTTTTGAGTTGTTTAAAGACTTAATCTCCTGTAACTCAGGCTGTCCTCTGATGACCATGCTCTCCTGATCCTCCTGTCTCTAACTCCAGTGTTCAGAATACAGACATGTGCCACCAAACCCAGCCTTAAATATTCTCTTTTGAAGCACAGGATGACTTTATTTGCTTAGATGAAGTCCTAAGATCATTCTTAATTCAAGGCCATGAGCTAAGTCAGGATGCAGGTCCTAAGTGCACTTGGGACAGCCTTGTTTGTTCATGAAACTGCATCCTCTCTCTATCCTGAAACCCAGCGGAGAGATTTATATTAAGCTTTATTTAAGCTGGAAGTGTGTGACTTTAAGAGCTGTCTCTTTTCTGTGGGTCTATCTTAGAATGTTGAATCCCCATCCTCAACATTGTAAAGCCACTCCAGCTCTAACCTGAAAAGCAGACAGGGCAGGGGGCTGCTGCTCTGTGAGCTGATTTCAACAATGGTCAGCTGACCTTGCGGAGCACAGGACACATCATAGGTGGAGAGTTGTGCTACCTGTCTGCCCTGCCTTGAGCCCTTGAAATAGGTCTCACATCTTGTCACGCAACTTGTTGCCTAAACATTGGAACTGTTCTGATAGAAGAGGGGTCCCTCCAACACCTGTTTCCTGTCACTCAGCATGTAGTAACAGATGAGCAGCAGCTGCTAGTCCATAAATGACGCTGACACACAATTCCCTCCAATCAGCTTTATTAGAATGAGGAGGCCTCAGGCTGAGATCAGACCTTCAGCTGGGAGGGAGAGCATTAGAAAGAAACAAGACCATCTATGAGGTTCATCCCTTGATGGGGTGTGAAGAAGCTTCCAGGGAAAAAGAGGCTTCTCTACAACCTAGAGAGGAACTTCATTAGTAGCAGGATCCTCTGTGTGTGTGTGTGTGTGTGTGTGTGTGTGTGTGTGTGTGTGTGTGTGTGAGAGAGAGAGAGAGAGAGAGAGAGAGAGAGAGAGAGAGAGAGAGAGAGAGAGAGCTGCCATGACTGGAATGGCGGGTCTACAGAGGATCCTCTTCAGACGGCAGCCTGCAGCATTCCCCCTGAGCAGTCTCAGGCTGGTCCCCAGAGCAAGGAGAAAGTCTTGACTTGTTACATCTTTTAGTGGTGGAGGTGTTAGGTGCTAGGTCTCAGGATGAAGGCTAACTAAGGTGCTTTTTAACATATCAAAGCAGACATTGGCTGCCATTCTCTCAGCAAGGCAAGTACAGGGCACACCTCACCCCCTCCCTAAATTCTCCAGTTTTGCTGGGCACACCTTTAATCCCAGCACCTGGGAGGCAGAGCCAGGCGGATCTTTGTGAGTTTGAGGCCAGCCTGGTCTACAGAGCGAGTTCCAAGAAAGGCGCAAAGCTGCACAGAGAAACCCTGTCTTGAAAAACCAAAAAAAAAAAAAAAAAATTCTCCAGTTTAGGAACTGGGCTGGGCTGCCCCTCCCCCAGCTGCTCTTCCCTGTGTAACCCAGTCATTTTGGCTAGACAGGCCCCTTTGGGTTCTTGACCTCTTGGCCCCCACTCTTGGCTCCTAGCTTTCCCCTATCCTCACATGGGGAGTTCAATTTGCTGATCATGTTCACTCTGGACCCTTCTGGATGCCTCTGTCTGTTTTCTCCCTCATATCTACAATAAATCATCTTCTCCATCTTCCTTTTATTTCTTTTTCTCATTTAGGAGGGAAGTTTCTTGTCATGTGATTTAGTTCACCATAGCATACATGAGAGTGTGTGGAGCAGCCAAATGTTGATTAGGTCCATAAATCGGGGCTGCTGTTAGGCACATAGCAGGCAACTCTTAACTGTGTCAGAGAGCAGCAGGGAGGTGGGTTTGACCTAGTCAGACTGTGGGATCTGCAGATCAGGTGCAAACTTATGTTCTAACAGTATCAGGTTCGTGAAACCCCCAAATCTGGTCTCATTGCAATCTCATTCTCTCTCTCTCTCTCTGTCTCTCTCTCTCTCTCTCTCTCTCTCTCTCTCTCTCCCTCTCCCTCTCTCTCTCTCTCTCTCTCTCTCTCTCTCTCCCTCTCTCTCTCTCTCTCTCTCTCTCTCTCTCTCTCTCGGCTCTGTCCTGACTGTGACCTTTCCTCCGCCCACCAAACCATCGCCTTATACCCTTTCAGCTTCATCTTCAGGTGTCCTGGGATCCTCATCAGCTCCTTTGACTTTCCCATCTACCTGGGAGAAAAAAAAAAAACAAACCCAGGGCAAGAGAAGCAAAGCTCCTGAGCTGGTGATTCTTTCCTGGGTTTGTTCACACAGTGATCTTCCGATTAGATTGCTTTTCTCTACCTCAGAGATGTATACTCTCAGGGTATATACTGTGCTCAGGCCTCTGCCCACACGTTAGACTGGACCAGCAAACTAACCAGACCAGGTTATAAACAGACCCCTGCTGCTGGGAATAGTTCTATTGCAGCACAGCCACACCCACTCCTTGCTCAGTTGTCAACAGTGACTTTCAGATTGATTGACATGAGTGCTTGCTCCTGAACACCTGTTTTTATGTCCCTGAAACAAAAATCCTTTCATCTGACCCTCTACATAAAAGAGGTTTGAGGTCCAGTGAGATGGCTCAGTGGGAAAAGTTACCCACTGCTGACTTAATGACCTGAGTTCAATCCCTGGGCCCACATGGTGGGAGGAGAGAAGAGACTCTGAAAAGTTATTCCCTGGCATCCACATTTGTGACATCCCACAAACACACAAATAAATGAATAAAGTATTGTATTGAATTTAAGGGGGATGATATAGTCCCACTACTTCCATGCACATAGTAGGAACACTACAGTATTTTCTTTATTCAGTATTCAAGGTAAATACACACTGGATTGAGGGATTATCCTGTATCCCACATAAAGAAGAGTTTTCAAGGTATCATTCCTCATTGCTGAGGTTTCATTTTGTAGTCAGCACAGTCAAGATCAAAGGAGATTACTTACAGGGAACACATGTGTCTGCTGACACAGACAGTATGAGTCCTGGATGACTGATCCCAGCACCACTTTGCCTTAGCTCCTGTCTAGGAACTCTGCACACTGAGACCATCAGTAGCTGTTTGGATCCTTGCAGCACTTTGGAGGCTGTTGACTTGTGAATTGTAGGTTGAACCTGCCTAATCCTAACATCCTATGTCTACAGTACTCCAAGAGCATAGACTTGATAATTGACCTTGAAAACTCAATATCATGAAAGTATCATGTGCAGAATTATCCACAGTGTATAAAGTTACCTTTTAAGCTATATAGGTAAAGAGTAATTATATGAATGTCACATCAATCCATGTTTATACTTGAGCCCTACCCATAAGATATTATCTATATGCAAATATTCCAGATATTTAAGCAAGATTTAAATTCTCAAACTATGCCAAGCATTTTTGGATAAGGGGTATTCACCTGGTCTCTCTTCAGTTGGAAGGAACTATAGACAATGTCCACACTCTACCCAAATGTGCAAATCCCATTTGTGTTGCAGCTTGTGTGGGATCTGCATGCTAAGATGCAGGGCTGTATGTTGTGTCCCCTCAGGACTGACTGAAGTAACCATGCTGGGTATGGAAGCTGTGGGTGAAGTCAGTCACCACTGAGAGCAGTTCCAGCTCCCCCCATACCCTCTCAGTGTCACAGAGATGCTTAGAGATTTGACACCTGTCATTTATACAGTGTGTCCTTAGGAACATGGACTCTGTTCTCAGCTCCATGTTGTCTGTGCAGCTGCCTCCTATTGGTGAGCTGTGTCCACTGCCCTGCCCAGTTCTAGTTGGTCAATGACAAAGAACCGAAGTTTAGGAGAGGAGCCTCTCTGGGGACAGCCTCTCACCAGTGCTACAACAGAAACACTTGTCTCTTGTTGTTGACTGATCCTTGTTTCATCTTGATTTCCAAATCCAGAAATTCCCAGAAGTCTTCCAACAAGACCCATAACTACAACAAGACCCACAACTATTTCAGCAACATCACCCTGAGTCTCCACCTCTACTTCTACAACACCAACACACACACAGACTCACACAGCAGGTACAACCTAATGTGGTTCAAGACCCAGAGTCCTTCTCATGAGAATTGGTAGGAAACAGACACTGAGTCAAGTAGTCAGAAGTATAATATAGGTGAAGAGTTCTTAGCTGGGCCTATCAATCGTGATAGGAACTAACAGAGTCAGAAAGCTCATGGTAGAAGTTATGAAGACAGAAAGTGGCTCGGACTCTGTCCTTGTTCATTTGGGTTTAAAGCCAGTTCTTCTGACTCCAGGGTCAGACCTCTGCCATGGGCATTGATGTTTGGAGGGTTTGTACTGTTTCCACATCCTCAATGGCAAGGCATCCTAACACTACTACCCTTTTAAAGAGGCAATGGATGACTTGTAAAGTTTACTTTAAAAATCTCTCAATTTATTCATTTAACATGAAAAGTACAATATACAATATAAGTCTTTTGTATGGATGAAAAAACACATTGAATTAGAAGGCTTTAGGAAATGCTTTAACAAGCTCATGTTTTGAATGAGGCCATGTAGTTCATACTTCAAATTGCCTACATGTAAAGTTATTATTAATGTATAGCAACTTAACTTACAGATGGGAATAGTTTGCCATCCTGAAGGCAAGTTTGGGTTCAAACTTTCTACATCTAGGAGTGAAAAAAATAGCTGTGAAATGGGTTCTTGAAGCTTCCTAAAACCTGTCCATCCCTTGAGGCAAGGCTGGATTCTGACAAGCAGAAGAAGCCACACAGATTTCTGTTGTTATTGTTGTTAGAGTAATCTGATGTGAAGTATTTATATCCCTGTCCTCTCATTGGCCATCCAATCCTTTCAAGCAAAAGGACTGTAAAGGACTTGGCTACACACCTAGTATGCAGAGGCCTCTATATTATAACTGGGATTTTAGAGCACAGGATTTGTGAGAACAACCCCTCTGTTCCAGGCAGCTGTACACACTGAAGAGCTGTGAGATCTCTTAGGACTGACAGAACTGTTCAATACTCAGTTTCTGCCTGTTTCAGAGGATGGATTCTTGGGCTGAGTTTGGAGAACATGGATAGGTTATTGACTTCATGGAAAACTGAGATGTAGAAGTAGTATTGGTCCATGAGTCCATATCACCTCCTGGCGATATAGTAGTTTAATCTTATTTTTTTTTTTATTGTTAGTGTTCCTAAAGAATTGCAGTTGAAGGTTGACTGTCCTGTCCATGGAGAAGGCAAACACAGTGGTTACTGTAAAAAGGGACACATATCTTCACATCCACCTCATGTGCTCATCCTAGTTGTCTCTAGAAATGGTGTGTGAGGTGGTAAGCACAAGGAGAAAGTGACCCAGGCTAGGGAAGCAAGTAAAGCTCATGATGCCTTTTATCTAGAACTGAATAGGGTAACGTGTGGCCATATGACTTTTGGGTTGCCCTATCATTAGTTCAGAAGGACAGTCACATCCTCCTACAAGTTTTTTTTTAAATATATTTACTTATTAAATTTTTTTCATTTTACATACCAACCCCAGTCCCCCCTCCCTCCCCTTCTCCCACCTGCCTCCTCACCTCTCTCCCACTCTGCCCCCATCCAATCCTAAGAGTGGGTAAGGCCTCCCATGGTAGTCAACAAAGTCTGGCATACCAAGTTGAAGGAGAGCCTAGCCCCTCCCCATTGTATCAAGGCTGAGCAAGGTATCCCACCATAGGGAATGGGCTCCAAAAAGCCAGTTCATGCACCTGAGATAACTCCTGGTCCTGCTGCCAGGGACCCCACAAACAGATCAAGCCACATAACTGTCACCCACATTCAGCAGGTCTAGTTCGGTCCCATGCTCCTACATGTTTGAGTGTCAGGACAAAACAGCACAGTAGTGCAGAACAGGAGGGTGCTGATCAAGTGTAAGGATCAAGTTGTAGTGAGATCCAGAAAGACTCTGACAGGCCATGAGAAGCCCACGTTTAGGTATTCCAGTCTGGCCACAACCAACTTACTCCAAGATCCTCCCTTGTTCTGAAAGGGGAAGAACTTAGAGGACTCCCAGAGCGGAAGTGCTCAGCTCTGCAGGTGAAGTGAGCTGTGGGTGAGAACAATGCAGGGAACCCAGAAGAACAGAGAAACACAGGCTGTATTAGAGTGTTCCATGTGGAAGCCTTTGGTGAGCAATGGAAGAGGAGTCAGGAAACACAGGAAGTCACTGTTAGTGCAGGAATGGTGGAAGACAGGAGACCTGGTCTCAATCAGTCATTCAACCAACAATCAACCAAATATGAGAGAGACAGAGACAGAGACAGAGACAGAGACAGAGAGAGAGACAGAATTAATCTACAGAGTGATGCTGCTACCTTGAGAAGAACTCAGTGATGAAATGGTTCCTCTATTCCATGTTGTTCAGTGAGCTCATCTCAGTGGCAAGAAGTGTGGATAATCTGGGTTTGACTAAGAGGGTAGTGAGAAACGTCCAGGTACTGACCTAGAAGGTCAAGTGACCCTATTCTTGATAAACCAGAATCTTAGCTGAGTGTTCGATTCTCCAGGGTACATGTCACCTATGTGTCAGAGGAGTTCAGGAGTCTAGAATGGATAGTTTGAAATACTTCTGAATCCTAATAGAGCTGTCCCGAACATTAGGACACAGATCACTTGCTCAGCATAGTGAGACAATGACAGACAGTGCCTATCTTGGATACATTTCTCAGAGGAGTCAGCTGAGGCAGAAATGGGTAGGAAGGAGCCATTCCTGCTTAGGAGGCTGGGGGACGCACTGGGGGAGGTGATATTAAGTTTTGTTTCTGTTTTCTTGGTGGGGCAAACTTCATAGCTGAAACAATTCTTATATTGTTCTCATTCCAGAACCCACTATGATTTATCCACATCTGACAACAGCTGAGGTGACAGAAACCACATCCTATCCTCTTGCAGGTAACTAAGTTCTCCTCCTTTATCCCCTTGGAAGGTCCAAATCTTGATAAAGCTGGTGAAGAATAGGCACCCTCTGCAACAATACAGATCTGACATTGTCAGTGGTGGCAGAGACAGAGACACAGCTCCATTCTACCTCCCCACAGCATCCTCAGTTGGTCCTTGCCCCACAACACCTCCATTCAGGTCAAACTAGGTTATGTGGCTTCTTTGAATGAAAGAATGTCAGGGACAGTCAACGTGGTGGAGTGCTGAAGATATTTAACTCAGATCCTAAGCACCTGGTCATTACAAAGAGAGATGCTTGGGAAAGGAATAGGGCACACTGAGGCATGTGTATGGTCTTCTCCATGCAGAGCATTTAGGTTTCTTTACATTGAGTATACTTGTGATGTGGTGGATCTCAAGTCGGATCTCTGGAGGTTTCTAGGAATTGCCCCATCCCTCCTGTTGCTGTTGATTCTAAACAATGCTCCAAGATTAACAACAAATTTATAGTTAAATAATATTCTTCCATAAACAATATTGTAATGTAGATTTCAGAGGGATTATTTATTTATATTCAGGAATGGGAGAGAAGGGCTAGAAACAGGAGTATCTACATCATTTGACCATCAACAAGTATGATTTGCTTGTTGCTATGCCAACTTGGTTTGAGATGTCTGTGAAGAGCACAGATTGCCTAGGTTGGAAATTCTGTCTTTTAGGGTTTGGGGATTTAGCTCAGTGGTAGAGCACTTGCCTAGCAAGTGCAAGGCCCTGGGTTCGATCCTCAGCTCAAAAAAAAAAAAAAAAAAGGAAATTCTGTCTTTTATCACTATTTCACAGAAGTATCTCAACTTTATCAACAAAATAAGTAATACAGCTGCCCTCCTGTTCATTCTGGAACAATGAACCATTTTCTTCCCCCATGCTTCAGACTTCCCTTCTATGGCTCATTGATTACTCCTGCCTTTCTATCCTGTTCCATCCTTGTCTTGACTGACAGTTGTGTGACTATAGAAATATCTACTCTTTTAAATATGTTCTAGTATTTATTCAATGAACATAATACACCACTTTTTAAAAATGTAAATCAGTTTATTGTAATCAATTTTACAGACCATTGTGGTTGTGAAATGTGATGAGGGGCTTGGGTCATATCTGCAAAGGGGGTAAACAATAGATACAATAACAGCTACACAATTAGGCATAGTGCCTGGAGGACTGGCAGCAAGTAGCTGTAGGTGGATTTTCCTTTGGGCTGCCAGCTCACAAAAAATGACACAGAGACTTATTATTAGTTATGAAAGCTTGGCCTTAGCTTAGGCATGTCGCTAGCTAGTTCTTATAACTTAAATTAACCCCTATCTTTTAATCTATTTTTGTTTTTAATGTGGCTCAGTTACCTCTACTCTGTACTCCCATCCTGCTTCCTCTCATTCTGCTGGCAACTCTGCTTTTCTTCCTCTCCAAGTCTTCTCTGTCCCGAGAAGTCCTACCTAACTTCTTCCTGCCTAGCTATTGGTCATTCAGCTCTTTATTAAGCCAATCACAGTGACACATCTTCACACAGTGTCAGGGAATATTCTGCAACTGATAGCTGCTATGGTTTAGCAACATCTACATTCATGTGCCTCTTTTACAAAGCAAATGACTCAGTTTGATTCCCAAGCTCATCGCTGGACTTGGTTCTTTGAGACTTATTCTGGTGAACCTGGCTATCTGGTGTCTACAATAACCTTCACTTATACTTTCTCCAATATAGCAAAAAGTCTCCTCTTCTGTCTAGTGAATCTTAGTTCACATGGTAAATCTGAAGTTGCACTGTTGTCTGAATGTCTGTGTCCCCATAAATTCCTTTGGTAATATTTAATTCTCAATGCAATAGATTAAAAGCTGAGGTCATCAGGAATGTGATTGGATTACAAAAGTAAGAAGTTTGTGCAGTGTTAGATCCTTTGCAAGAGGGCTGATGGGGCTGGTTTCCCTTTTCCTTCACTTGGGGACACACAAAAAGTATCATCTATGAACAAAGGAGCCTCAGCAGATAACCAGTCAGCTTGTGTCTGGATCTGGGGCTTCCCAGTCTTTGAAACTATGACCAATGCATCTTTTGTTTATGATTTACTCACTATAAGCAGTTTTGTTACAGCAACCTGAATTGACTAAAGTGGATTGAGCATACCAACAGCAGCAGGCTTGCAGCACTGAGACCCTCATTTTCACTCACTAGAAACACTCTGTTCCACTCTCCATATGGTTGGGTCCTGTACTACTTCCTCTCCTTAAAACTATAGTGGCATGTGTTGCTTGATCAACTATGGTGATGCTGAACTCTCCCATCTTTCTCAGTCAACTCTATGCAATCAATAGTGAGAAGCTGATACTGCCACATGCTGGCTTTTTTGGTTTAGAACTGGTTCCTGTGTCATTGAGGCACATCCAAACAAAGCCAGGCCTGGAAGGACTCTGAGTGATTGTGTGTCTGACTCAATGTTCTCAGGAGCTGCTTATCAGTGTTTTTTTCATCCCCATGTGGCCCACCTTTTCCTAGGCTTTCCTGGACATTAGTTAATTTAAAGTAATATGCAATGAACCCACAGAGTCAGGAGAGATTAGACAATTGTGACCTTTGGATGTTGAGAGGGAAATCCTTAGTGTGAACTATTTCCAGGTAGAAAAACAAAAAGAAAACAAATACAAACACGTGGCAGCAGGAGCCGCTGTCTGCCACTGTCCTCATCTGTGAAGAAGAAGGAAGGAGGGGGTTCAGTGTATGTAATGCCATGCCACCTAACCCTGGTCAGAGGGGAGCTTTCCAGAGCAGAGCAGGGACCACAGCACCTGTGTCCATGGTCTACTTGAGACTTCTGGCATTAATGTTAAGAATAAAATTTAAAATTTTGCAAAACATTTTGAGCTGTCCCTGGTGCATAATCAGGCTTTTTGGAGCCCAGTGCCTAAGGTGTGACACCTTCCGAAACCTTGGTGCAGGTAGGAAGGGTTTGGACCTGCCTCAACTGTATGTACCAGGCTGTGCTGACTCCCCATGGGAGACCTTGCCTTGGAGGAGGTGGAAATAGTGGGTGGGTTGAGGAGGAAGGATGGAAGGTGGGAGGAAGGAGGACAGGGGAATCTGTGGTTAGTATGTAAATGAATAGAAAATCTCTAAATTTAAAAAAAGTGGGAGGGGGAGCAAGAAATGTTTGTACTGAATGTGATTTGGATGTCACATGGCTCACCACTGGCCTTTGATAGCTGCGCCTGCCAGGTATCTTAGAATCAATCCATCCCATTTCATTATTTCATGGCAATTTATGTCAATGCTAGATTGAGGAAACTCTTTAATTCCTCTTTGGAGACACATACCTTCCAATTTATTCCCCAATTCTAGGTAGACTTCTTTTAACAAGTTGTTGAATGTTCCTCCTTAGATAAACGGTATGATATTTCTAAAGTGAATTCCACAGTATTCACCCTCTTGCTCCCTGTTCCTTCCATCACATAACTATAATAACATCACCAGGGTGTCCAACAGTGTTGAGTGTTCATTCGTGTATTCCTAAGTACTCACAGGCACGACCCAGATGATGGAAGTCACTTTGCTAATAAATATAAACAGAATTGAATTCAAATTTTATGTGATTCAGCCTTATCTTACTGAATCACTTCCTCCTATTCCTGAAAGGTTCTACTTAAGGGCTTAAGTCACAAACAGAGCCGAGACTGTAGGTGTTACCCTAACCAAGTCATTGTCTTAGGCTCCTTGTAAGGGCTCTCACAGAGAGTAAAATGTAAACATAGAAATGTGAAAATGAGGAAGACTATGAGTCATTCAACTTTATTCATGCTGGGCAATGTTGGCTTTGGCAGTTGGAAGGGACTCCCATAGACCTTTAGTATTTCTACTCATTGGGCACTGTGTGTACTTTGCCAGCAGAGATGTCTGTTATTTGCTAAAATTAGAAATATGGAGTCATCTGATGTCTGCTGCTTCATTTATAAAATGCAGTGAAGGGGCTCCTTGTCAAAACCTTATAAATCTTATATATGTAGCCAGCAGAAATAGGATTCTGTGTTTCATACATAGACACATAGAAACAATGAAAACAATACATTCCTTGTAATAAAATAGACATTTCAAATGTACTTCAAATATATGATGTTCAAAACTTGCTTTTCAGTGAATCTTCTGCCTTTCGATCCTAACCTTCACATGGTATCAGACACCTTGCACTTTTGGGTAATATTTACAGATGTAGGAAAAATGTCTAAATTCTTATAATTAATTTTCCCTCTTGTTGAGCAGATTGGAATTACACTGTGACATCCTCAGACGACCTTTGCAGTAATATACTGTAAGTATATTCCTTCCCAATTTATTAGCCATGTTCACTTGTATATCTTCTGGGAAACCATCTGTATTTAAAGATTTTTGTCTGTAAGATTAGTTCACAGATATTTGTAACAAAAAAAGAAGAAGAAAAAGATGTCAAGCTGACCCTAGGTGCATTGAAAACAATGTACAGCAGCACAGTTTTGTTTTCAGATTGTTTGTTTGTTTGTTTATTTGTTTGGTTGGTTGTTTGAGACAGAATCCTGTGGAGCTCAGGCTGGCTTTGAAAGGGCCATGTATCCAGGAAGGCTCTGGAACTCCTGACTCTCCTGTTTCCACTTCTCAGGTCCTGGGATTAAGGTGTGCACACCCATACCTATCAATTGTAGCATACAACTTAAACCAATATATCAACTTCCTGGACTCTGTTTAATAAAAAAAAAAGTTGAACAAAATTTGTTAAGAATAATAAGAAAGGATAAGTATTGCTGCCATTCATAATCAGGAAAATGTTTAAATTAAATTCATGTGGGTACCATGGACACACACAGTCCAAGCACTCAAGAGATATAGAAAGGAGGATCAGAGGTTCAAGTTCATTGTCAACTAATGAGATTCAGCCCAACCTAGGACCAGGATACTCTGTCAGAATAACAAACAAACCTTATTTTCTTCTATAATCTCTGCAGTATTGTCAAGAATACATGAAAATCCCTCTCCTAGGAACCCTACTGAACACATTGTTTGAGGACATAGAGACAGAGCTCATAGAGCTTAATTAACTTGTCCATGGTCTCCCTGACTAGGCAGAGGAACTGGGTTTTGTGACTCCAGAGATGAAGCTCACACACCAGCAAAGACCTGGTCTCTGATCCTCCACTTCCGTGCAGTTAAACCCATCCCATAGGCTCTGTTTAAAGGGTTGGTAGATGAGCGCTAAGCTATTAGAGGGGCCTCACCTGCTGCCCAGCTTGTCTCCTGCTTCTTCCAGTATGTACTGATCCCTGGTCACCTTCACCAGGGCACTAAGGGAGATTCTACATTTCTATCTGATCACGCAGTGTTAATCAGGCTGCATCCAGTAACAGAGTCTTCCTACTGTTTTTAGAAAGATATTAGATATAATTATATGTTTTTCTTTTTTCCAAACCCTTTCACATATACCTCCCATGGGCTCTGTTCCTTTAACTGTTTATATAGATACAATATATTAACACATATATTAAATAACATAAAATCTGTAATATATTAATATATGACATATAATTGTTAATATACATATCAACAGTATATGATGTTCTATATTTACATATGTATACTTAATACATATATGTATTCCAAGAAAATTTATATAACTTGGCTAGTCTGTATGCTATTTGTGTGTATATGTTTGTACACTGACCATTTGGTATTAGATGTTTATGTTCCATATAAAAGACATGGAATCTTGAGTTGCATTTACATGACAAGTAGGGAGTGATGGAAGACCAGACCAGGAGTTGAGCACACTGAGAGCAAGTTAATTTAGAGATAGGCTACCCTTTTTTTCTCTTATAATATCATATGATTCATATAGGGAATGTCCTATTGACTATTAAAGCAAACATAATCACATACATGATATATGAACCTACATTAACCATGAGGTTAGAATTGTGACTGAAGTATCCATCCATGCAATCTCCTTGAGCAACACAGAATACACTTCCAACATCATCAAAGACGCTGAATTCACACTGTCTTGGAGTTCCACTACCAGATACCTCCTTAGATCCTTGTGTCTTCCTCATATTCCAGACTAGCCACGGAGCAGGAGAGATGAAGCTCTAGGACCTAGAGTCTAGGTTAAGGTCAAGCACATGTTTTCTGTTCCTCTCACTTGCTGCCCCTGTGTTTACTGCTGTTTATGTATTGCTACTGTTGTTTTATTTATTGTTTCCTTAGGAATCGGTCCTCTCACATGAGCAGCAGAAGAACACGACTAATGGCTTCTATGTGGGCATCTCCATAGCTGCCCTGCTGCTGCTGCTGCTTGTGTGCACCCTGACTGTCACCAGTAAGTAATTTCACAACTGTCCCCAGGGAAGGAGAGCCAGGGTCCTCTGATGGTCTTTAACAAGTGCACAAGTCACAGGAGCTTCTAGTTCACATGGTTTCCATATCCCCAGATCCAAGACACACATGGTAACCCATGTACTCCTCAAGGGATGTGTTAGGACCCATAAAACTCTGCAGGTGATTTCTGGTACCTGGTGAGTGCTCTGTTTAGTGATCTTGAACCATTGCTGCTGTGTCTCCAAAGATTCCTACTCTGTAAAATTTGATCTCATGTATAAGGTAGCTGAGAATGACCTTCCACTCCAGACCCTCCTGCCTCCAACATCCAAGTGCTGGGCTCAAAGGATAGGCTGCAGTGCTTGGCTGCACTCTTATTCCCAACTCTGTCCTTTGTCTTTCAGTTATCACCATAGAAAAGGGAAACATTATCTTTTCCATAAAATAAATGACATAGTATGACACAAGAGATTTTGGATAGGTTTGAGAATTTTGAGATCACTGTAAGAATTTGATGTGTTTTTTTTTTCTTTCCTACCCATGGGATCTCACTTGATGATACTGTTGAATGTTCTGGAACATAGTTAGCAGAAAAAGCAAATGAGACATTGGTGGGAAGCCTCCTGACTAATGCCGAACAGACTATGTGAAGGTGGCACCCAGGCCTACATGGCCCTTCCCATGAGCTGTGAAACCGTACACAGTGTTTCTCTCTGTGTAGTCCATTCCCTGTGTAAGAACCTCAGCCATGGACTTTACAAAACACTATGCATGAGTCCATTCCTGACCTGTTCACCAGAAGTGGGGAATAAGAATATGCCTGTCAGATTTCAGATGTTTTCCTTAATTACTTAAAGCTGTTCATCCTAAATCATTATTTAAGGTGGATCTAGTGCCATGTGTTTTTTAATACCAGCATTCTACAAGTCTGTGGCTAGCCTGGGCCGCATATCAGATCATGTCTAAAAGGGAGAATTACATAGTAATGGAGTAAAAATCCACATTTTGGAATTGGAATGTGTTCCCTTCCTTAGTCCAAAGTTGTTTTTCCTCCCTTACGAACTTGTCCTCTAGCAGCCCATTAGAAAAGAATCCAGACTCTTGGTTTGTTTCAGTGAACAATAATTTACCAATCTCTTTCTATCAAATTAGGTTATATGGATGAATATCCCAGACAATGAACGGAAAGAATATCCTTCCTGTGGGGTACAGAAAGGAATTGCCCCAAGTTACCAGGGAACAGTTCAATCAAAACCAGAAACAATACCCTTGATTAGGAGAAAATATCATGAGTGTTTCTGATGACATATTCAATTTTCCTTTCAATTTATCCCACCTCTACTCATTCCAATTTAGGGTACATCCTTATGAAAAAGAAGTCAGGGTCTCTAAGGTAAGCCTGCATGGATTATGTTCATTCCTTTTGAACTAATGATCTTGAGAATGTCTCTATGCTCTCTTTTGCTACTAAGTCATTCTTTACTATTAGATTCATTGGTTGGTTAGTTGATTTGAGACATGGTTTTATTATGTGGCCCAGACTGTCCTGGAATTCACAATCCTCCTGCCTCAGACTCTTTTGTTCTGGGATTACAGGTGTATTCTACAATGCTTGTTCCCCATTCTGTACATTGGATACTAAAATAAAGTTTAGCGAGTCCCTTTCTTGTTGTCCTCATTTCTCATGGATATTTTCTGCATTCTGTATTTCCTGCATTTACAGTAGGACAGGAACAGAAGGCCCTTGGTCCTCAGCTCTTATAGGTAGTCCCTGAGGTGTAAACTTTGCTTCCTTAAGCCGGTGTTGAAGGAGTTGATTTGATCCACTCTTGTTTCCTCAGTGTTTTCTCTCACTGAGTTCCTATTCTATTAAAATCTGATGAAGTGTATCAGAAGGCATATAAGCTAGTAGACGGGTCCTTCTAGGTGCTTTTAGGCAAGTATGGTGGAGATGACAGGGTTAGGGGGTGGGCTGTTCCAGGAAGCCCCAAGGGAGCAGAGGATTTAGAGGAAGCTCATTGCTGAGGCTGCCGGGAGTGTAACAGGACTGTGGTATGGCCAGTGTCTTCACACTCCACACCAGTCCCCTCCACTCACTACACTGGTGTCTGTCTTGCAGGCTCTTTACTGCACTTGTCCTGTTTACTGTACTTGGAAGCTCTTTCATTCTCTCCAGTGTTATCTGCCCTTGTCCACAGCCATCTAATATCTTCAATTGACTAAAGATTGGCTGTGCACAGAACTATGTCTTCCCGACTAATTCCATGTCCTTCAGACTGCCATCCATGGACTTATCTGTGTCTATGTTAAGCACAAGAGCAAAGCCATAGACTGGGTCTTGACTAGTGTCAGGTCATTAGAAGTGCCTGACACATATAGTTTTTTTTTGTTTGTTTGTTTG
The DNA here is from genome assembly GCF_903995425.1 of Onychomys torridus. NCBI lineage: Eukaryota > Metazoa > Chordata > Mammalia > Rodentia > Cricetidae > Onychomys > Onychomys torridus. The sequence continues at coordinate 35,076,149 of NC_050450.1, read as the reverse complement.
TTTGTTTGGTTGGTTGGTTGGTTGGTTGGTTGGTTTTTTGAGACAGGGTTTCTCTGTAGCTTTGGCACCTCTCCTGGACTAGCTCTGTAGACCAGGCTGGCCTCGAACTCACAGAGATCCTCTGGCTCTGCCTCCTGAGTGCTGGGATTAAAGGCGTGCACCACCACCGCCTGGCCAAAGTTACTTTTTAATCACTTAATATGAAAGAAAATATTGGAGAAAACACAACACATAAAGAAGAGAGGGGGAGTTGGGTGAACTGGCACACACCTGTTATCTCCACACTCAGTAAGCCAAGGCAGGGGTACTGTAAGTTAATGTGCAGCCCAGACTTCTAGCAACAGTCTGTCTAAAACTAAGTAAAGAAGGTCTTTAATTCCAACTCAGCAGGCAGAGGCGGGTGGGTGTCTATAATTCCAAGTTAGTCTGGTTTATGTACGATTCTATAGGATAGCCAAGGAAACACAGTTAGACCCTGAGAAAACCAAATGAATGAATGAATGAATGAATGAATAAATAAATAAACAAACAAACAAACAAATAAATAAATAAATAAATGGAAAGAAAGGAAGAAAGCCACAAAACCAAACTAACAACTACGTGACATACTCTGGGCATTCTCTCATGACTTTCCTCTGTCAGTTCTATCACACTGGCTCAGGAGTGTCCTGACCCTCCACCGTTTCCCTACATGTGTGACTGACTGTCCCAGGCACAGTGGAGCTGGATTTCTCTTTTTCTGTGTAATTCTCAGCACAGGCATGTTCCTTATGTGGCCGACTGGAGATGCTCATTTTGGTTCTGTATTTCAGTGTAGAAATGGCCGTTGTGTACAAATGACAAAACTCCACTGTGACAAAACATCATCCATGAGTTCCTCTGTTTTTGTCTCTGGTTTGCCCCTCCATGAGTTCTAGAAGCTCAAATGTCAGTCCACTGTGCCTACCTTGACTAACAGGGGCATAGGATGAGCTCTGCAAGTGACGCCCCTCCCACAGCTGTGGGGCTGGGCCAGCTGTGAACACCTGCAGTGCTCTCTACAAATTCCTTTCAGTCCAGTGTCTGATGTTTGTAAGAATGCATGTCATACAGGTAATCTTGGAAACTGTGCCACAGAGCACCAGCTACAGTGAAAAGACACTGCTTTGTTACTTGACATGTTTTTCTACTCCATGCTTAATGTTAGATTAGATCTGTGCAGATTCTAAAACACTTTCTTTTTCAATAAAGAAAACCATGTATTATTGTTTGCATGATGTGAATGTGTGGGAGGGTCGTGTTGGTGTTGGTGGTGTTGGTGGTGATGGTGTGTGCGTGTGCGTGTGCGTGTTCGTGTGTGTGTGTGTGTGTGTGTGTGTGTGTGTGTGTGTGTGTGTGTGTATGGTGATGTGAAGTGCTGAGGCACCTGTGGAGGTCAGAGGACACCACTGTGGAGCTGGTTCTTTCCTTCTGCCTTTTCCCTGGGTGCAGCAGATCTCACTGGGTCACAGGCTCTCCTAACCCTTTCTAAAGTGTCACACTGCAAAGTAAGTACATTCCTAGCCTAGTTCCAAAATGTACATCCTGATTAGGTTCCTTGGTTTGATATCTAGATATCTGTCTTCCTATGTCTACCACTTTCTTTTGTACATTATTATCTAGAAGGACTCTAGTAAGCTGCCTTTTAAAAAAATAATTTTTAGTTAGTCTGGTGCCTATTGAACAAACTTTTTTTATATAACTTAATAGTAGGGCTCTGTGTGGTGCTGTTTAATGTTACAGTTTTTGTTAATGGGGCCCCTGGACTCCTGAGTGTACATTATATAGTTCTGCTCAGACCTGAAAGATGACCTCTTGTTCATTCTTCAATCTCTCTCTCTCTCTCTCTCTCTCTCTCTCTCTCTCTCTCTCTCTCTCTCTCCCTGCAGCTTGGTAACATTCCATGGCTCTAAAAATGGAGCTTTGCAAAACCCAGCAGATGTACAGTCCCCAGATGAAGACAATGTGTACATAATTGAAGACAATCGTTACCCTATGGAATAAGTCCCAGTGGCCCTCTGAGGGGTCTTCTGCCTGAGACTGGAAATACAACAACTGGATTGGACAGTGCAAACACCCTTTATAGCTCCAGGACTATTTTATGTGTCATTTTTTCCAGCAGTGGTGGAGAGGGACAACCCTCAGCTGTTTATACTCAAATTCACTGCTAACATCATTGTAATTCTCATGTTCACACTGCTTCAGTCTCTCCACACACTACAGTGCATTCTCCAAAACATGAATATTTTAAAATGTTATATTTCCTTTGGTCAACATAATCATCAGTAATACGGGAAGAAGATTATTGCCTTGGTTATTAAATCTATTATAAAGGAATGGAATTGAAAAGTTAAAGAAAAATAGAGTGAGCCCAGGTAGGAGTAGCATCCTAAATTTACAAGTATTTGATGATCATGTTAGATATTGTATTATAATTTGAAATGTCACTTTCCTTACCCATCCCCAAGGGGAAAAGTCATGGGCACATGCAGATTTTAATTTCCTGATAGATAAACAGAAGGAACTCTAACGTCACCATTAGAGTTGGCTATGCCTTCTCACAGCTCTGGAAATATGATGCAATATGATGTGGTTGATCTTAGGATAGGGATGGGTGTTCCATGTCAGGAGAGGTTGCCATGGTGAGAATGGACCAGGCAGACATCAGAGGAGAAAATAGTGGACAAGGACTGAGTTCATCAGTGCTGTTTCCACTGCAGTCTGACTTGGTGCTCAGTGTCCTGTCCTCACCCACTGGACTCTGAATTAGGTGCTGGAAGGAGACAATGCAGAAATGAAGGGGAAAGGGGGGAGTGGGACCCAGGCTCTCTGCCTGAGGGAAGTCCTGTTCCAGGAGTGACCGGGTTTGGGACTATCACTGGTTTCATTCAGACAATTTATAATTGTCTCCAGATTTAAATTTATTTCAGAAAGACAAAGTATTTTTCATAGTGAATCAGTTTGTCAGAATCAATGAAATACTTGGTTTTTGCTAGAGTTAACAAAGGCTCTTGTATTGGTATATTCTTTGCCAGTTTGGTTTATGAGAAGAGCAGAGATGCAAGAGGATATTAATTTCAGTGTTTTAATAAGCTCTGACTCCAGTTAGAGATGCTCAGTCTGTGGGAGAGCAGGATTCTGGATCTCAGTTCACTGCTGTTCTACAGAGTTGTAGGAAATGAGGATGTGATAATTGGGGGTTTCGTGAGGAGGTCAGATGGTAGGAAATCACATTCTGAGTTTGCCAAATGGGGATTCCCTTGTCTGCCTTGCAATGGTTGTGTTTAAACAAGAGTGATTTTTTTTTTTTTTTAATTTCAAGACAGGGTTTCTTCGGTATACACTGTTGTTTTGTAATTTAATTTTCTTTTTTTTTAATTTAAGGCAATTATATATCAAACTAGGCCTTTATCAATGAGAAAAATTACAAAGACTTGCTTGTCAAGATCAGGCTGGGTTCTAGAGAGATGAGGCCACTAGATGGGGCCATCCACCCCTACACTCTCCTGCCTCGTTCCTGATTCCTGTCTGGTGGCTGCAAGAGCTCTGAGATTGTGATGTCTGCTCTGTTCTTCAGTCTTCCTAGAGATGCCTGACAGACATGAAGGGGTCTGGAGATCTGTCTCACTGTCTCACCTAGCTTTTCCAAATAGTGTTTGAACTCAAGAACGTGGTGACTCGTGATGTTCTGTGAAAGCATGTGGGAACTCAGTGGAAAACAGGTCATTAACATGGGCTCCAGTACTAGTCAGTAGTAACAATAGGGTAACCTCCATGTCTGTTTGCTGTTATCATGTCTGCACTTACCTTGGTGGACAGTGGTCATTGCAATGAGAGGTGACCGGTGAGAAGTCTTTGAGCAGTGGAAACATTCCAGAATGCATGTGCCAATCCTAGCAGATGTAGTAATAATAGCTGATGTCCAGTTAGAGC